>NC_134472.1:44834154-44946569 GCF_964194025.1 Convolutriloba macropyga
TTTCTTAAGTTTTTCTAACGGTTCCATTAAACATTTCGAGCACTTTATTTTTGAAGGCATTTTTTGAAACCCAATGTAAAACTGATAACTTCATTGAGTTCAAGGCTGTGAGGCTTCTTGCTGCTGTCCTATTGTATGTCGGATTTTTTTTTCAAACGCTGAAACCACTCGATTCTGGAATGAAGTTTTTTTCCAAAGACTCTCTACCATTTGCTTTTTCTAAAAAATCTAAATTTAAGTCCTCCGGAATGAAAAATATTTCAGCAATAAATGCCTAGAATTCTGTCATCTTGAGCACTGAAGCCTCAGTTGATTGCATGTGTGCTGAGTGTGCATATATTTAGTCCATAGTCGATAGATCATAGTTAAGTTGTTTTGATTGTGTTTTCAGAATATTTCTTCCGATTTCAATTGTTCGGATCATTTGCATCAAAATTTGAGTTTCTGATTTGTATCAAAGTTTTTTAAATGTTAGTCAAGCTGGGTTGCCGATAAAGTTTTTTGTGTATTATTTAATTTGTCACTTATATTTTCATTGAAATAAATTTAACCTGTTGTATTAGTAGTAACAAAACGAGTTCATCTAAATCAACAAGCGTCCATTTTCACTTTAAATTTTGGGCTAATAAGTAACCTTCTTCTTAAACTTCCACTGCATGATTTTTTGGCAAAGGTTTTATCTGGATACAAGTTGTTTTACTCATTCGTTAGAAAGAGGCAGAAAAACGCACATGTAGCAAATAATGTATTGGGCAGCAATATGGATGACAAGTAGGTTCAGTTCTTTTAATTTTATAGAACAGAAATTATTGCCCCACCCTTATCGTTGATGTGGCAAATTAGTACGAGGTCAATGAGACTACATGATGTTGAAGCTTCCATATTGGGTAGTTAATTAGTTTGAAGAGTATAGGAGCTAATATTGATCATTTTGACTTCGAAAACAAAAGCAACGATATTGATCGATGTAAGTTGTAGTGGAATGTAGTTTTATTTGTTATGTAAACAAAAAAGGCTAGATTCGCAAAGTGCTCAAGTTCTTCGCAGTGTATAGGAGCTAATCTTGAGCATATTGACTATTTAAACAAAAGCTTCGAACTTGAGCGATGTAAGTTGGAGTGGGATGTAGTGCTCAAGTTACCAGAAGTACTCAGAATCAAACACAGAGGACACGAAAAGAACCAAGTATCTTTACAGCAGTGAAAAAAGAAAGGTGGAGCTTGAGAAAAACACTTATATTTATTTATGAATTCACCAGAACTCCAAAATTGTAATACAAAAAACCTTTTCGGTATGATAAAAATAAGTATGTATTCCCTAATGGCAACTACAAGTTAGGGGTTACTGTTCAGTGTTTCTGAAAAGATATAATGGATTTATTAACTTGAAAAAGTACTGCATAGATGGAAAATACAATAAATATGCTTTGAAGGAATTGTTGGCTTTTTTCGTTTTTTCCATAGAAAACGACATTTGTCTGCCCCTAACGGTTACCCACTTTATGAGGAATAGAAAACAAAAAAAAAGATATAAACGTTTTGTCAACAATTTTAGCGTGTGAAAAAGCAAAGCAGTTTGTATGGAAAAACAGGTTTTACCAGTTGTTTTGATATAGTGTTGTATTTGTACAGCGGTGGGAATCAAAATTGTCATAAAAAGGCAGCAATTAAAGTATTGGAAGTTAAAAAAAGTGTAATAAACCTGAATTTTTAGTGAGTTATGAATTAAGTTTGATAAATGAGTTGGATAGAAGGAAAAAATTATTTGTAAAACGCTTGTTCAGACTCAAATAAAGCGAACAGAAGAACAAAAGGGCTGTCTGAAAGAAATTCCGGATAGTAAGAAACTCGAAAGTTACAAAACCAAGCATCTAAATTTTCAACCCCCCGCAAGTCACTAAGACCCATTTTCCTCGAGACCGAGCGACCTCAAATACTAACTAATGATTCCTTTCAGAATTGATTACGCAACAAGAAAAACAGCGGGCTTTTTCCGGTACTCTAAACAAAAAAGCAAACATTGTTAAACTTCAATTTGAACGTTAGTTAATTTCAATTTCAAATTTTAACCTACGCGGAAAAGGAACAGAAAGTTTTCCTCTTTTTTGGAAGTTATCAAGAATGTAAGAAGAAAAGATAAAAATTGACTGAAAACAGACATAGCTACATAGTCATGTGAAGCAGGACAGTGGAATAGGCCAGACGATGGATAGATCACACATATCCATAACTTGGAAATGATGAATACTAGCATGCATCCAGAGATTGTGGAACATGAACATGAGTTCTTCTAAATTCTGAAACAATCAAACTAAGTAATCCGAGAAATTCCGATCATCTTGAGCAAAAATTTGTATTCCATCTTTTGACTGCACTTTTACGCCTACCTCTACACTTTGCTGTTAAGTCAAATAGTCCGAAAATAAGTTTTACGTTACGTTTTGCTGATAGAAAACTGATAAGGTTGAGGGCCCTTAGGCACAAGAAAAAGACTCAGAGAGAGAGAGAGAGAGAGAGAGAGAGAGAGAGAGAGAGAGAGAGAGAGAGAGAGAGAGAGAGAAAGAGTGTGAGAGAGAGAGAGAGAGAGAGGAGAGAGAGAGAGAGAGAGGGAGAGATATAGGGAAAGAGAGAGAGAGAGAGAGAGAGAGAGAGAGAGAGAGAGAGAAAGAGAGAGAGAGAGAGAGAGAGAGAGAGAGAGAGAGAGAGAGAGAGAGAGAGAGAGAGAGAGAGAGAGAGAGAGAGAGAGAGAGAGAGAGAGAGAGAGAGAGGTAAACAGACGGACACAGATGCTTACAAGGTTGAGAAACAGCGGCTGGTCAGTCGAACTTGAGAGAAAGAAAAAGTGCTCAAGTGGAACAAATGGTTCAAAGTGGGAGAAAAATTGTAATTACACAGTGAGCACTTTGCGAAAGAGCAATTTCGTTACAATGAGAGACTCCAAAGATATTCGAGGTTGTTTTTTGAGAATACACCATGCTTCTGGCCAGCAACACATCTATTGAGAGGCACAAATTATTAGAATTATTTGGGTTAGGAAGTAAAAGCACTCTATTGTGGAAACTTGCGGATAGAGTGATTGAATTGGTTTGATTTTTTGGACCAATAAATAAATTTAAAAGAAAAACTCTTTTTGATTGTTGAATTTACTCAATTGTGTTGCCTTGACTGTAACTTTACTTGATGCGTGTAGAAAATATTTGATAATTAAATTATTTTTCAGGGGGAAGTTTTCAAGCAGCGGAGAGAGCAATATTTTTTGAGGACAACACACAAGTACTTTCCGTACAACATGAAGAACCACCAAACAAAACTTTTGGAATTTTGATAGAGTTTTGGGCGCTATACAAGACACAGTAACATTTTACTGCTCAAGAATAAATTAAACGCAAGACACAGTAACACGTTAATTGCTGCTCAAGTCAGTTTATTGTTGCAATATGTTGCTGATGTATAGGAAGATGCCGTTTTCTGCGGCTGCTTTAGCTGTGTGTTGTTGCATTGTCTTTTGTTTTTCCCCCTTTTTCTCCACATTACGTGAATAGGACTGTACTAGTAACTAAAACTAAAACTGGGACTATTACGATGACCAATAGACAACTAATACAAAAAAGTGTTTTCCCTCTCTCAGTTTGTTAAGCTGGTGCAATTTCCTAAGCATGTTGTTAAAGCTCAGCCTCAACATCGCCGGCCCTGTTTTCCTTCGTGAAAACTTATTCGTCAATCGATAGCGCTGGAGCAAGTTTCACAACAGGCCCCTTTTAGACTCCGTCTTTCGTTTGAACCGTTGCCGATCGAATTGCTCCGTCAGAATTTTTGATGGTTTTTGTTACTAGACCAAGTTTGTAATACCCTCGTTTGTCACTATCTTCCACTGCCCACACAAGATCACCTTGTTGAAAACATCTGTTTGTTGTGGACTGCCATTTCTTTCGACTGTTCAGCGCTGGCAGGTACTCTTTACGGAATCTGTCCCAGATGAGGTCTGCGTAAGCTTGTGTTTGTCGAAAGAGTTTTCGATGATCGACGAAATCCTCTGCGCATGGTAAAGATGGTAGACAAACGTTTTTGTTACCAAGCAGAAAATGATTTGGTGTAACAGCTTCCAAATCTTTTACGTCAGAACTGACTGACGTCAATGGTCTAGCATTCAATGTTTGCTCAACAAGACATATTGTGGTTGAGAGAACATCTTCAGCAATTGACCGATTGCCCAGCACGGTGTACATTGCCTTCTTGCAACTTCTGACCAGTCTTTCCAAAACTCCTCCAAAGTGTGGTGCGGCGGGTGGGTTGAACTTCCATCTGATTCCTTGTTGAAGGCAGATGTTCTTCAGTTCGCTCCTTGTTCCATGCTGCTATGCACTCTGCCATTTCTTATTCGGCTCCAACGAAATTTGTCCCGTTATCACTAATCATTTTGACCGGTTTGCTTTTCCGAGCGATGAATTGCATAATTGCGTTCAGACAAATGCTGTCATTGTCCAGTTTTGGTACAATCTCTATATGTACCACTCGTACAGTAAGGCTTGAGAATAGACAGCACCAACGCCTTTTGTTTCTTCGACCCAATCTTCACTGTGAATGGTCAGAAATAGTCTGCGCCCATATTCGATAACACTGTTGATGCGACTAACCGTTCTTCAGGTAGATCTGTCATTACTGGTGCCTTTGTTTGAGCTCTTCCCTTTTGACATCTAGTGCATTTGTTTTTGATCGATCTCAAAGCACTTCGTATGCCCTAGGATCAAGAACTTCTGCTGAACCATGTTTCTGACTTGTTGAGTACTTTTGTGACGGCTATTCTCGTGTTCAATTCGCAAGAATAATTCAACTACATGATGTTTCCAATGTGCTAGTACTATTTGCTTTATCTCGAAATTCAATAGATTTTTACCTATTCTGCCTTGGGCACGGGTGAGCCCTTGCTCGTCAATGAATGCTGAAAACTGACGGATTTTGCTGTTTTTTGGAATTCCCTTCTCAGCCTTGAGAGACTTCATTTCTTCAGCAAACTGTTCTTGCTGCAATATTCTAAAATTGCATGCTTGTGCATTTTCTCTTTCTTTGACACTTAGTGTTTTTGTTGCTGGCTTGTGTCTGTTAAATACGCGCTGCACGTATGCCATTGTGTTAACCAGTCGATTTAAAATGCTAGCTTGTTCCCATTGAACGATTGGTTCCTTTTCTTTGGTTTTATATATGAAGGCCGTTTGTTCCTTTTGTTCGTGGGAGGGGATTTTTACATTCAACTGTTCAGGCCAATATTTATCTGGTTGCTTCAGCTAGACCAGCTCATTGAGCCACTCACTTCTCTTTAGTTGATCAAGATTGATGGTTCTTGTCCCGATGTTGGCTGGATTCTTGATACCACTCACATGATTCCACAGCGAAACCTCAGTTTTATCTAAAATCTCTACAACTCGATTGGCTACAAACACTTATTGTTTGCAGTCAGGGCTCTGTACCCATTGCAGATAAGTAGTGAAGTCTGTCCAAAGGTTACAACTTTGAATCTTTGATTCGTGTTCTTTAACTATCTGTTCTTTCACTCTCACTTCAATGACTGCCGCCTGTAGTTCCAAACGTGGTACCGAAAGGTTTCGCATCGGCGCGACTCTGCACTTTCCGACTACAAATGCTAAGTCTGCTGAGAATTCCTTGGGCGCACTTGTGTTCTACTGCGCACTTGTGTCTTCGGATGCGTCGGCGAAACCATGATGTTCCCATTTGTCTTTGACTGTGCTGAAGTATCTTCTGTCAATGCTAGTTTCTGCTATTTCTGGAAGCTCGTATTTCCATTTCAGAAACTCCTCTTCTTCGTTAGATTCCCCTAAATTGTCCCAATATTGCATATGCGGTCTAGATTCTCTTAAGAAGTCGTCTCATGCGAACGCCGAAAGGTGCAGAATGAAACTAGAGAAAAGGGCTTCCATTGGGTGATTTGGGTTTCAACTTCTTTGCTAGTATCTCCGCAAACCTGTAAACTATCTTCAGTAACAGTCCACTGAAGTGCAAGTACGGACGAACCCATCTTACTAGGTTCTACTTCCACTCTATTTGTGTCGCTGATTGATCTCATGTCCTCGGGGATTTCTTTCGTCAATATTTTCTGTTCAAATCCATACTTCGACAGAAGAGGTTGCAATTGCTTGAATACCTCGATTGCTTCTACAGGAGTGTCGACTGATCTGATGAAATTGTCCATGTAGAAGTTGTTTTGGATTGCTTCTGCGGCAATTGGGGACTCGTCTTCGTTGTCGATCGTCACGCGCTCCAGAGCGTAGTTTGCACACGTTTATGAACTCTTTGCACCTAAGACATGACGTTGATACTCTTAAATCCGCACAGGTTCGTTCCTTGTTGGTCGCCACAGGAATCTCAAGCAGCTGTTATCTTGTTCAGGAACCTGCACTTGCAAAAAATTGATTCAATATCTGCATTTGGGCTATTGGTCCCTCTCGAAATCGGAATTTTGTTCCAATCAATCCGTGTAGAAGATGGAGTCCGGCTAACAACTTGTCATTTAGGCATATATCTTTGTATTTTGCTGCAGCGTTGCAAACACGGCGCACTTTGCTAGGCTTGTTTGAGTTCGAAACTGGATGGTGTGGCAAATACCATTCCCTTCCGAAAGTTCCCTTGAATTCTAATTTGCCGAGGATCTTCACAAATCCCTTTTCAACATCTGTATCAATTGACTGTTGATACAATTCTTTCAATTTTGGATCTGATTGGAATCTTCGTTCCAGTGGGTAGAGCTGACCTAGGGCTGAGCATTAGTTGTTGGGAAGATTGGGTTCTGGTTCACTCCAGAGCATGCCCACTTCGTATAGTTCGACTGATTACCTTGTCGTGGCCTCTAAGAACTTCCGCGTCTGTTGCTTTTTCTGTGCCTGAGTGACGACGTTGATTTGGGATGCATAGGTTTCTATGTCCCACCAGGATTGAAAGTTTTCTGCCATTCTGAAAAACATTTTGTCCTCTCTTGCCCTTCATTTGTACACTGACTACCCATCCTAGTTCCGTCAGGACAGCGACCGATTCTTTTCGCGTTCCTATCTTGTAGTCTAATGCCTTTTGTAGTTCATAGGCTTCTTGACTGAAAACGATGCCAACTTCCGTGAAATTGAAACTTCTGTTTGGAAGTACACTTAAGTAACCGAAAATTTTTTTCATATTGTTGCAGTCATAGTTTGTTTTTCCAAGTGAAATTAACGGATGTACAAACGCCTCAAGCGAGTGCACCCTTGAGTGCAGTCCCTTTATTATTAGAGGAACCTTTTCGGTCTTCAGTTCCTTTGTGCCGTGAATGCCAGCTATATTAAGCGTAAAATCTGTGCCTCGAGCTTGCAATTTTTCTCGAGTGCTTTGATCGATGATAGATACCGTTGATCCACTATCGAGGAAACCATATGTGTTTAGTCGGTTACTGCAACTCTTGATTGAGACGAGAATTATCTGAAGATAGCTTGTAACTTTATCACTTTGATTTATTGTTGCAGCGCTTACGTTGACAGCGTGATTGCCCTCGTTCATTTGCTTTTTAGAGTGTAGCAATCGGTTGTGTTTTTTGGTACATTCATTTATACCGCACGCGTTGACATTGCAGTCTTTGATTGCATTTTCCGACTACAAATGCTCAGTCTGCTGAGAATTCCTTGGGCGCACTTGTGTTCCACTGCGCACTTGTGTCTTCGGATGCGTCGGCGAAACCATGATGTTCCCATTTGTCTTTGACTGTGCTGAAGTATCTTCTGTCAATGCTAGTTTCTGCTATTTCTGGAAGCTGGTATTTCCATTTCAGAAACTCCTCTTCTTCGTTAGATTCCCCTAAATTGTCCCAATATTGCATATGCGGTCTAGATTCTCTTAAGAAGTCGTCTCATGCGAACGCCGAATGGTGCAGAATGAAACTAGAAAAAAGGGCTTCCATTGGGTGATTGGGGTTTCAACTTCTTTGCTAGTATCACCGCAAACCTGTAAACTATCTTCAGTAACAGTCCACTGAAGTGCAAGTACGGACGAACCCATCTTACTAGGTTCTACTTCCCCTCTATTTGTGTCGCCGATTGATCTCATGTGCTCGGAGATTTCTTTCGTCAGTATTTTCTGTTCGAATCCATACTTCGACAGAAGAGGTTGCAATTGCTTGAATACCTCGATTGCTTCTACAGGAGTGTCGACTGATCTGATGAAATTGTCCATGTAGAAGTTGTTTTGGATTGCTTCTGCGGCAATTGGGGACTCGTCTTCGTTGTCGATCGTCACGCGCTCCAGAGCGTAGTTTGCACACGTTTATGAACTCTTTGCACCAAAGACATGACGTTGATACTCGTAAATCCGCACAGGTTCGTTCTTTGTTGGTCGCCACAGGAATCTCAAGCAGCTGTTATCTTGTTCAGGAATCTGCACTTGCGAAAAATTGATTCAATGTCTGCATTTGGGCTATTGGTCCTTCTGGAAATCGGATTTTTGTTCCAATCAATCCGTGTAGAAGATGGGGTCCGGCTAACAACTTGTCATTTAGGCATATATCTTTGTATTTTGCTGCAGCGTTGCAAACACGGCGAACTTTGCTAGGCTTGTTTGAGTTCGAAACTGGATGGTGTGGCAAATACCATTCCCTTCCGAAAGTTCCCTTGAATTCCAATTTGCCGAGGATCTTCACAAATCCCTTTTCAACATCTGTATCAATTGACTGTTGATACAATTCTTTCAATTTTGGATCTGGTTGGAATCTTCGTTCCAGTGGGTAGAGCTGACCTAGGGCTGAGCATTAGTTGTTGGGAAGATTGGGTTCTGGTTCACTCCAGAGCATGCCCACTTCGTATAGTTCGACTGATTACCTTGTCGTGGCCTCTAAGAACTTCCGCGTCTGTTGCTTTTTCTGTGCCTGACTGACGACGTTGATTTGGGATGCATATGTTTCTATGTCCCACCAGGATTGAAAGTTTTCTGCCATTCTGACAAACATTTTGTCCTCTGTTGCCCTTCATTTGTACACTGACTACCCATCCTAGTTCCGTCAGGACAGCGACCGATTCTTTTCGCGTTCCTATCTTGTAGTCTAATGCCTTTTGTAGTTCATAGGCTTCTTGACTGAAAACAATGCCAACTGCCGTGAAATTGAAACTTCTGTTTGGAAGTACACTTAAGTAACCGAAAATTTGTTTCATATTGTTGCAGTCATAGTTTGTTTTTCCAACTGAAATTAACGGATGTACAAACGCCTCAAGCGAGTGCACCCTTGAGTGCAGTCCCTTTATTGTTAGAGGAACCTTTTCGGTCTTCAGTTCCTTTGTGCCGTGAATGCCAGCTATATTAAGCGTAAAATCTGTGCCTCGAGCTTGCAATTTTTTTCGAGTGTTTTGATCGATGATAGATACCGTTGATCCACTATCGAGGAAACCATATGTGTTTAGTCGGTTACTGCAACTCTGGATTGAGACGAGAACTATCTGAAGATAGCTTGTAACTTTATCACTTTGATTTATTGTTGCAGCGCTTACGTTGACAGCGTGATTGCCCTCGTTCATTTGCTTTTTAGAGTGTAGCAATCGGTTGTGTTTTTTGGTACATTCATTTATACCGCACGCGTTGACATTGCAGTCTTTGATTGCATGTCCTTTTCCCCGATATCTATAACATAAGCGTTGCTTCCTTACTGTTATATATCGATCGTTAAAATTCATGTTCTTGAATAATGGACAATTCCAAATACGGTGGGTGCCATCAGCAAGCGGACATTGATCGCTCTGCGTTGGCTTCGATTCTTTTACGTTGGAGCTCGCACTTTATTTTGACGTCTTCGAAAATTTTTTCTCTACTTTTGTATCGCGCCTGTCTTCTTCTTTGTGCTAACCTTTGAACGCTGAGAACACTTTATGCGCGAATGCCAGTCCTGATAGCCATTGTTCAAACATGATTAGATTGGGCCAGTCCTCGTCCTTGTCATCAACATAGAACCACCATTTCTCCTTGATTATATGTGGTAGCTTATAAACTGCCATATACAACGTTGAACTTGATTGCAGATCACCAATTGGTTTGTACTCTTTGAGCACGTTTACAAAGTTAGAGACAATATCAGAAAATTGAATCAGGCTTGCTGATTCATGCGGTTTCACTTGATTTGTTTTTCTCATGCTTTCGAGTTGAGAATCTATATATACATGCGATCTTCCGACTTTTCTTTCTAGTATGCTCCAGGCACCGCTGTAAAACTGTTCAGAATATCCCATTCCCGAGATTGCAGATTTTGCTTTGCCTGTTAGTAGCTTCTTCCAATGGCTCATTTTCTCTGAATCTGGAATCGTGCGTTTATCTACTGTTGCAATAAACATGCTGGACCATTCAGGCCACTCCAACGGGTTGGGTTTCCTTCAAAACTATTCAACTTCAACGTTGGCAAACTGCTACTACTGGAATGTCCAATGTTGGTGCATATACCTACTTTGTGCAGAACATCTCTGTCTCCAACAGTCGCTGAACGATCCCGAGAGTTTAGATATCGTGAATAATGCCTATCTTCACTCCGTTCAGGGCTGACATCAAAGCGGGTTTTTGGTCGAGTTGGTGTTTGTGTTTCGCTCATCGTATTGGCCCACTCCGGACATCTCTTTTTTTGAGATCCAATTGAGAGGCGACATATCACGAGCTTTTGTAGACTGAGAACGAATATCATCCTTCTCCAATGTTGTTATTTGCAATTTGCGCTCTAAGTCTCGCTCCCTTTCCCGAAGCTGATACTGCATCTCTAATTTTTTCATCTGCTTTTCTAGATCAAATTTTTTCTCTCAAAATGTGTTCTTTCGAGTTCGAATTCATTTTCGAAATCCCTCATTTTATATTCAACCCTTCTTTTCGCTGAGGATGTTTCCAAACCGTTCTCTAGATCTTGATTGTTTGACTGTCCGTTTTGTGTAACGGTGTTCAGTGTCCAGTGGCTTGTGTTGTCATTTCCATCTGAGAGACAACGATTTTGATAATGGCAGACACTAGGTGGGTTTAATAGCCCTGTCTGTCTGTCTTCTCCGAGATATCTTTTGTTAGTGTGATATGTAATAATGTTGATAATAATTTAAGTAACTAAACTGTTGATTTAAATTGATTTATGTTATCATAAAAAGGACAAAACTGTTCTTTCTATCTTTCTATCAGTCGGCAGTGAATAATTTACTGGCGGTTTTGCTTCAGACGCTGGAACAGTTGAATGATTTTGTTGATTTGACATACTTATCTGACCTTGAATATATGGTAACCAATCGTTATTTAAGCTTTTGAGGAAATTCTGCTGTTCTGTGCGATGCGAATTCAAAGCACTCTGTTTGTCGAGTAGTTGCTGAAATCGTTTGTTGATCTCTTGTGTCTGTTGATAAATTGTTTTCAGTTTGCTCGGCCGGTCCTTGTTCTTTATAATCTCATAACCTTCTCGTGTTTTTTGTCGTAACTGCTCAGAGCATGTCTTAATATGTTTATCCAGGTTTCTGCAATTGCGTGATTGAGTCACTTTGTTCCGTGATTTAGGCAGCAGCTTGGTTTGTTAAAGAAAATATGAGGTACAAAGAAGGTAACTTTGTAATTTCCTCAATAAACTTGACAACTGTCCGGGTTGGCGGACCAAATGCAACGGCTATTTTCCCAATCAGTTGCGACGAGGAAAGTTCTACACTGCCCAGTTTGTTCTGAGTTGTTCCAAAATTTGTCCCGATATGTTGCCTTTGCTGTTCGCTTTTGTAACTGTATATCTACTACGTTCTTATCGTTGCATTACCATTCAGTTCGTAACTATTTTTTACCCTACTTTTTTCAGTATCGAATCGAACTGGATTTGCTACAGATCATACAACACGGGATCTCTTTATATATACGAGTTCAATCCGATAGAAAAACAAAACGAAGACAAGGATATATGTCTAAGAACTGTTTATGCAAAAAAAAGTTAAACTCAAACTTATGTTGGTTTTGGCTATGGTACTCACTGAATTACAAGAAGCTGGGGTTCGTAACAATTGGACTGCAGCTCAATAAATTGTAGATACAAGGCACAGTAACAAATAATATAGTGCTCAAGAATAAATTCCAATACAAGAAACAGTAACAAATTACTGCTCAAGAGTAAATTAAACGCAAGACACAGTAACACGTTATTTACTGCCCAAGTCAGTTTATTGTTGTAATGTTTTGCTGATGTAGAGGAAGCCGTTTTCTGCGGCTGCTTTAGCTGTGTGTTGTTGTATTGCCTTTAGTTATTTTCCCTTTTTCTCCACATCACTTAACTATGACTGTACAAGTAACTATAATTAAAACTGGGACTATTACGATGACTAATAGACAACTATTTCCCTATCTCAGTTTTTTTGCTGACGCATTTTCCAAAGCGTGTTGTGAAAGCTCAAACTCAATATCGTGAGTGGCACCGTAATTCTTAATCTTTTCAGCCGACTACCAAAAACGAATTAGCAGCTGGAAAACAGTGCTCTAAGGTTTTGATAGCGTGTGAAGAAAACACGTCCGGTCCTTGGTTGCCGTAATTGGCAAACGAATAGATGTTGGAGGAACAGCTCAGCCTCATTTTAATTTTGCTCAAAAAGTTGGTTTGTTCACTGCAGCAGAAGTTATTTTTAGTGGAAAATTGGTTGCTAATAGTTCAAGCCACCGTTTAATCATTACTGGGTTGCAGCACACTGATCAGTTTAGTTTGACACGAACTTCATCTGAAACTAACTGAGAACTTCAAAGAGAGATTTGTAACTTTCTCCACAGACAATGCGTTTCGCGAGACAACCAACGGATGTGGAAGCACGACTGGAAAGGTAAACGCAGATGGATTTTCAGAAGGGAGAAAAGAAGAAAAAATGACCACACCAGCGAAATAAGGCAAAATGTTCTCGCCCCGATCTGGAAAGAAAACGCAGTTGATGCAACAGACAAAAATGGAAACGAGGACTCAAACATTTCCGAGACTGTTGGAGGCAGTGGCAATACTAAACAGGAAGGTGAAAATGTTTTTGGAATTTCGCATAAGCAGCTAGCACCTGCAACTTTCGAATTGCCGGAGAATTAAAGCTTCGATGCAGAAAAAGCTGTAGCTGATGAATCACTTATTGATGATGTTTAGAAACACTCTGAAACTCATACTTGAACCAATAAATCTGCTGATTTTATTGAACTGTTTGAGCTCTAAATGACAAATCTATTGGAAAAAGATGCCCAGTTTAATTGCATTGTTCGAAATTAGGCTAAAATTAGACAGAGTTAAGATTGTTGGTATGGGATTGTTTTGATTGTGAGCTTCTTTTCAGCCAGTAATTTTTGTTCAGAGCAGTTGGTGGAGTGACTTATTTGTATATATATATATATATATATATATATATATATATATATATATACATATGTATACAATATAGTTATATATATATATATATATATATATATATATATATGTATATATATATATATATATATATATATATATATATATATAAATATATATATATATACATATATATGATCCTGCCTGTATTTTCTAGTAACTGTTCAATCAATAAACGGTGCTCTGGGTATTATCTAACCTGCATTTAATAGAATATCATTTAAATGGATCACACTAATGTAGGTTCACTAGTTCGAGAAGGAAAGCTATGTGCAAAGGAGAAATTGTGCTAAAACAGAGTGAACGACGGAATTTTTACATTATTCGGAAGAACAATATTCTAGGAGGGAGGAGTGTGACATTTTGGTAAGAAGTTATTGAGATTACATGATATTGAAGCTTCAATATTGAATGGCTAAAGAAGTTGCAGAGTATAGGTGCTAATCTTTTGCATATTGAGTATTTAAACAAATGCTTCGAACCTCAGCAAATTAGGTTGGAGTGTGATGTAGCCTTATTTGTTATGTTACCAAAAGAAAGTCTAGCTTCGCAAAGTGCTCAAGATGTCAGAAACAATCAGAATAAAACTCAGAGGATACGAAAAGAACCAAGTATCTTTACAGCAGAAAAAAGAAAAAGGTGGAGCCGTTGAATCAGTTATTCATGATGTGTATGATCACTCAACAGCTGAAGAATTAGTGATGTCCGACGACTTCGTTGATGGCCAGAATGGAAATGATGTTTGCTCGCGTGATGTGGTTTTTGAGACTGAGTTGAGATGAAGTTGGAAGAGCAAGATTACTCAGAAGGAAAAGCATTGCTGAAAACGGAAATTAAATAACAGCAGGAAGAATTCGAGCATCATGTTCGGATATCGGTGAAAAAGATTGGTCATTGGGAGTAGATCGCAAGAAAAACGGTAGTTCGTTAAAATCGGATCCTCATTTCCTCCACTCAGACGAGAAAAAACCGAAAGTGGGTTTCTCCTATGCTGCAATAGATGAAGTTCTTCAGGGGCAAACAACTGGTACAAAGCCTGATTGAGCAGTCGCTGATGATGGAGAAAAGCAAAATTCTACTGCAAACCTTTTTCCAAAAGTTTTCAAATAGCGATTTGGTGTAAGAAGTATGCACATTCATAAGGTAAAGTTCAGTGACGTTAAGTTGTTGTTACATTAAAAAGCAAGTGATATGGAGCTGGGAATGATGGGGAAAACGCTCGTGCGTATAATTTTGGAGACAATGTAATGGCAGTATACGTTGAGAGCTCTTATTCGAAGCAAGATAATAAACGGTAGCAGTCCGCGGATTTTGAAGTCAAGAAACCAATAGGTACTGATCGAAATCAGTTTTTGATGGGACTATCAGGCCCAGAATTGATAGTACAAAATAGAAGAGAGGTGTCGTGTAGTTCCTCTGCAAACTTGTTGAGGGCGAGTGACAATCAGCGAATTCTGGAATTGGAATACCATGCAATGGGCACAAACAAAGTCTCAGACGGAAAGAGAAGTTGAACAAATTGTATTTGGAGTATCAGTCGTCTGGGGAGTGTGGCGCAAACAAAGGAAAATGCCGAAGAGTTTGACTGGAGGCAGATATCCCTTCAGGCATCGGAGGTAGAAAGAAGAGTTGACAAAATTAGAAAAATTGAACAGTCTGATGTGAGAACTAGTATGTCTAATCTGACGAGGCTGCAGCTCCAATGATTCTGAGTTAATATGCCATACATTAAATTTGAAGCTCATAATTGAACCAATAAATCGGCTGATAATATTGAACTGTATGGGCTCTAAATGTTAAAAACATTTGGAAAAAGATGACCAGTTCAATTGCAATGTTCGAAATTAGTTTAAAAATAGACAATTTTAAAGGTGGTGGTATGGGATTGTTTTGATTGTAAGCGTCTTTTCAGCCAGTAATTTTTCTTCAGAAACAGTTGGTTGGCATAGTGACTTATATATTTGGTTCTGCTTATATCTTCTAGTAACTGTTTAATCATTAAACGGTGCTTTTATCTCTTATCACGCATTATCTATCCTGCACTTACTGGAACTCCAATTAAATGGTTCACACTAATGCAGGTTCACTAGTTCTTGAACAAGAGCTATTTGCAAAGGAGAACTTGTGCTAGTACACAGTGAACGACGGTTATTTTAATAGTCCGGAGAACAATAGTCTAAGAGGGAGGAGCGTGATATTTTGGCATGAGATTTTTAAGGATACATGATGTTGAAGCTTCATTTTTGTTTGGCTAGTTAGTTTGCAGTGTATAGGAGCTAATCTTGAGCATATTGACTATTTAAACAAAAGCTTGGAACTTGAGCGATGTAAGTTGGAGTGGGATGTAGTGCTCAAGTTACCAGAAATAGTCAGAATCAAACTCAGAGGACACGAAAGGAAACAAGTATCTTCACAGCAGAGAAAAAAAAGGTAGAGCTTGAGAAAAGCATTGATTTTTATTTTTGAATTCACCCGAACTCCAAAATTGCACCCATAAAAGCCATTTTGGCATGATAAAAATGATTATGATTTCCTTATTGGCAGGTACAAGTTTTGCTTTACCCGAACTTATTAACTAGAAAAAGTACTGCATAGATGGAAAATACAATAAAAATGCTTTGAAGGATTTGTCCACTTTTTTTGTTTTTTCCATAGAAAATGACATTTGTTTGCCCCTAATGGTTACCCACATTAGGAGGAATAGAAAACAAAGAAAAAGAGATAAACGTTTTCTCAAGAGTTTTAGTGTGTGAAAAAGGTTTTACCAATTGTTTTCATATAGTGTTGTATTCGTACAGTGGTGGGAATCAAAATTGTCATAAAAAGGCAGCAATTAAAGTATTGGAAGTTAAAAAAGTGTAATAAACCTGAATTTTTAGTGAGTTATGAATTAAGTTTGATAAATTAGTTACATAGAAGGAATAATTTATTTGTTAAGACGCTTGTTCAGACTCCAATGAAGCGAACAGAAGAACAAAAGGGCTGTCTGAAAGAAACTCTGATAGAAAGAAATTCAAATGTGACAAAACCAATCGTCTCAATTTTCACCACCCTCCTCCCGCAAATCCCTAAAAACCTACTTCATGGGGTCCGATTAACCTCAATATTTAAACGGTGACTCCTTTCTCAACTGTTGAGAAGAAACGGTCTTCTTCCCGTACTCGAAACTGTTTTTTTTTGCCTTCTAAAACGAACAAAAAAGAAGATAACTGAAGCCTTTGTATGTATTTTAATGAAAAAAATAATTATTTTGCCGGAGTAACAGCGTTTTTTCATAATCTCACTTAAAATTGAAGAGCTCTGATTTGTTAAATTTCATTTTCAACGGTGACAAAAATATCACGCGAAAAATGAATAGGAACACCTAACTTTTCGTCGGTTTTTATAAATTGTCGAGATCATAAGGAGAACAGTTAAAAATTGACTGAAAACAGACATTGCTACATCATAATCTGAAGCGAGGTAGTGGGATAGATCAGACGTTGGATAAATCAAACATATCTATATTTGCAAAAAAAGATAAAAACTAACATGCATTCAGTGATTGCTGAAAACGAACAAGAGTTTTTCTGAATCCTGAAATTAGCAAACCAAGTAATACACGAATTTCCAGTCGTCTTGAGCAAAAAAGTACATAAGACAAAACAAAATGCATCTTGTGACTGAGCTTCTACGCCAACCTTTACACTTAGACGTTAAGTCAAATAGTTCAGTCAAAAAGAAATTTCACCTTACGTTTTGCTGATAGAAAAACTGAAAACATTGAGTACTCTTAGGCCAAGAAAAACGCTGAGAGAGAGAGAGGAGAGGAGAGAGAGAGAGGGGGGGGGAAAGAGAGAGAGAGAGAGAGAGAGAGAAAGAGTGAGTGAGAGAGAGAGAGAGAGAGAGAGAGAGAGAGAGAGAGGTAAACAGACAGACGGAGATGCTTACAAGGCTGAGAAACAGCGGCTCGTCAGTCAAAGTTGAGAGAAAGAGAAAATGCTCAAGTGGAGCAGTTGGTTCCTAGTGGGAGAAGAATTGTAATTATTGAGTGAGTACCTTGTGAAAGAGCAATTTCGTTGCAGTGATTGAGACTCCAAAGTTATTCGAGATTGTTTTTCTTTGAGAATATAACAAACTTCTGGCCAGTAACGCAGCTACTGGGAGGCAGAACTTATTAGAATTATTTCCGGTCATCTTGAGCAAACATTTACTTAAGATAAATTGCATCTTGTGACTGAACTTCTACGCCAACCATTACACTCATACGTTAGGTCAAAATGTTTGGGGACAACAAAGTGCACTCCTTACAACAAGAAGAACCACCAAACAATTTTTTTGGAATCTTGATAGTGTTTTAGGCGCTAGCGAGTCCCAAACCAGACCTTCTAACGACAAAAAGCAAAGTTCTGCAGTTGAGATTTTTGCTCAATAATTGTGGAAATTGAACAGAATTTTAATTCTTTCTTTAAAGTGTAGTACCAGCAACAAAGTTTTTTCCAATGAGAATTGAGAACTGATCTTTTCCAGGTGAAAAGAAACTTTTACAAAAATCCTGAAAACTAATTAATTGGATCATTAAAAAATATCACTGCCAAGATGATTACTCAATTTTAAAATTAGCTTTTAAAATTCTATGGAATAGTTATTAATTTTTTTTCTGCTATCATATATCAATAAATGATGCAATTTTAATTTGGAGTAAAATATCATTGCATTGAAATTTTAAATATAGTTGTAGCGAAAATACATTGAAATTATGCAAAAACTGAATTTAATATTTGTTTTGTTGTGACTTGCCATTTCTAACAAGAGTACATAAAAATCTTTAAAATTGGAATAAAACATTCTGGAATATTGGGATAAATATACAAACCTCAAATCGCTTTTTGCCAGTTGGCGGTGATCGGAACAAAAATCTGTTGTCATTTGAACTCTCTTTATTCTCCGCAATCTGAACTCTGTGTTGTCTTAATCTGCTCAATTCATTCTCTATATTCGAGCCATGTGGTTCATAACCCTCTGGCACATCCACCGCCCTCTCAACACCCGAGTATACCAATGGTGTCTTCATAAGTCTCTGGTGGATTTTCACAAGGGAACCTGAAGAGTTCAAGGGACTGAATTAACAGCATTAACAGTATTTTTACTATATAGTAATGTGATTGAAGGTGACCCGTTTGTGCTGCAAGAAGAGCCAATTTACCACCTTGTGTACTCTGAGATTTAACAAATCCACTTTTGTTGGCTATGATCATGGTATAATAAATGAGTAGCACCATAAACTTCAATTTGAAGCTATATATCCACTATATATTGTTGTATAAGTTCATGACTATTTTCTTGTAATTCCCTTGTTGTGCTAATTTTTGCTATCAAACTGACGGCCATCTTTAAAATACTTTTGAATCGCACAGAATTTAAATCTCTTTACCCGTGCTGACCACACAGAGTATTTCAGTACTCAACCTGCCTATTTCAATATTGACTTGTAAAATCAGTACTGAAACAGCATATTTACATCAAAAAAGTTGCTCATTATGAAGAGACAGAAAACAAAACAAGTGTTCAGACTGTTCAGAGTAATTTCACAGTAAAATCAGTTCTAGGAAATTTTCGAAAAAGTTGAAACTACTTGAGTTTGTCAAAAGCATGCAAAAAACATACGTTTTTGTACGGACGCGTTACCAGTTAAACCAGTTACATACATGCTGCATGCTGAGTGCATAATGCTACTGATACTGATACTGGAAACTGCATACGGTGGGAAACGTGTGCATTTGGGGTGCGTTTGGGGTGAAATGTGGTGCGTGGTGAATGCGTTCGCTTAATCGTATAGCCACAGCACGTATATTCTCGACCATATGCCTGTGGTCTGATGTACTATGACGTGAATATGTCTGTCTCGTGATGTAGTATAATGTGAATATGCCTGTGGTGTTATGTAGTATGCTGTGAATATGCATGTGGAGTGATGTAGTATGATGTGAACAGGCCTGGGGTTTGATGTAGTATATAGTGAAAATGCCTGGCAAGAGGTTCAAAATTAGGGCTGACACAGGTTATAAACAGAATGTTTTTTTTAGGTAGACAATATTGATACGATAATGTTAATAAGGCTGATTAAGATTAGAATAAAATCAGAAGTTCAATTTTACTCTGAAAAACGACCGATCAGTGTATATTTAAACTTGAACAGAGTATGTACAAGTGTAAAAATGTCTATATACATTTTCTGGTTTTAAAATGGTCCAGTACTGAGATGCTTGGGGTGATAAGACCGAGTACTGTTTCTTTAGTTTTTTTTCAGATCTAAGCAACCGAAATTTTGAACCAGTTCAAAGTTATATTATTGAAAAGGAAAAAAAAATCCAGCATGATTGGAGAAGTGCCTCCGAAAACATTCAATTTTGTACCAATTTGGACAATTGATTATTAAAGTACCGACTCAGACTTATTAATAAAAGATATAGTTCGCTGATTATTTAAATTTTTGGGATGACAACATGGCCGTAAAATTTTGAAGAATAAAACTTAACAAGAGTTGTAGATTTGAAGAATTGCAATTATTCGAACGCGTCTCATTCAGATCACCTGAACAAAATGGTGATCTTTTTGACTGCTGAACTTGACTAGGTTCTATTCAATGATATTCTTACTCGTAGTAGCTGATATTTTTGGTTTTTGTAAACCTAACTGATGCTAACCTAATTAGAAGTTTACTTTTAAATTTGTCTTGGAGTCTAAGGACAACTTCTGTTTCTGTTATTTCGAAAGCTGATTGTTTCATTCCTCTTCTATTTATAATATATTTATTTGTTCAAGTGTAGTTCAGTATTTTAGCAGTGTTGAAGTTTTATCGGTCTTTCATGACTCATTTCAAGTATATCTAAGATTTGGTTAACCAAAAATTGTGTAAACGCTAAAGTTTTGCGTACAAAGTAGATTACAACTTCTTGACGTTAAAATGATAAAGTGCATGAGGTTCCCACGAAATCCGTTCTGTAGCAATCCACACAGGGAGTAACACATTTCTTCGTGCGTGATAAACTGTTTAGCAAAACTATTTTTGAAATGAAGTTTGTACAACGTATTGAGTTCAGTAGTTGATCTCAATTAATCAGAAGCAATACATTGTGGTCTAGTTTGACAATTTGTTGCTCCTTTTTTTAGGACACGTGAAATTGAAGCAAACTACGCGTGGAAATCGCTGAAGTGATTGGGTGTTCGCGACAAGCTTCCTTAAAACTCTTTGGTGCCCCGGTCCTTTTTATACATGTAGAATTACACAATCAGAGACCTAAACAATTACTGGTCCCAATACCAAATTTTTTTTAAAGGTATAGCTAGTATTGAGAACACATATCTAATCCATTTTGTTTTCTTTGTAATTTTTGCTCCCGATCTGTTAAGGCTTAATTGTTGATATTTTTATATTCTCCACACCCATGTGGACGCTCAAAACACTTTGACGCTCAAAATACAATTTAGTTGCCTCTAACCTATGATTGGGTGACAAGTTTCATAAAAGAGCTCTGATTGTGTGATTGGCGGAAACAAAATCAAAAGAACAAAAACTTCTGGTTTCTGAATTGTGTTACTGCTGGACAGAACTAGAACTAAATTTCAATGTAAAAACTGTCAAGTAAAATTTACCTGCAATATTTGCAAGTAAACATGATGCACATAACAATACCCACAAAATTACTTGCAGAAGCAAAAACAAAAACTATACGTGCAGAGCTTACATACAAATTCCAAAATACAAATTTTGATGAGGTTTGGGAGTGAATTTAGAAGTGACAAGGAGGCTCGGTAATGTGCATTCGCACATTAAGTTCCGACCCCGCTCATCTACGTTTTTCACTTAATTGTCTACAAAATGAGGAAGAGACAAAAAAATTAACATATCAACATATCGTTGAACAAACTACTAGAAGAATAAAACAATCTACTCTAAAGGACCTATGAGACCTGTGGCTGCCATAATATGACGAACAGAATAGACGGCAATAAAAATCAAACAGTTACAAATATTAATTACGACCAAAACTCCTGGTCCATTTTTTGAAAACGACTAAAAACCAAATCAAGATGGCCTCAGATAAAATTTATACTCAGAAGAATAACCGGCTTTTTTTGGAACAAAATATGGGATTTTTCCTCAATGCGACTTGGCAACAAGTCGACTAGAAATGAACAGAAGGCGCAAAGTTTACAAAAACATTGCTTTTTTTTAAAAAAGAATTAAAATCGAACTGATTAGAAACATTACACATCAAATGAAATCATTGAGAGAGTCTTTTATACCTCAATAGAGAATGACTGAGGGCTTTCATTATCCAGGATATGTCATACGACTACAAAAAGAACGGCAAATACAGCCAAAAACTAAAAATTTGCTCGAAAAATTATGCAAGAAAACGATGTCCCCCCAGTCAATTCAATATTAAGCTGATCACTAAAAACAATAAAAATAATATTTTGCATTTTTTGAAGGTAACAACATTTGTAAATCAAATGACGCCCATAATTGTGATACTGTGAAAAGAAAGCAAAAACCTACAAAAAAGGGGCAAATATGCAAAAATCACGAAAATTGGTTTTATGAAAACTGGTTGTTCCAAGAAGAAACACCATTTGAGGAAAATAAAACCGCTATAAAGAGCAAATTGTATTTCAATAGATAACTGATGTGAATTGTAAATAGAGATGCTTAGCTGCAATTTAACAGAAACAGAATTGGCAGATCTCAAAATTCTATCTCTTTTCTCATTAAAAACAAATATTTTCAAAATTCATAGCCAACAAAAGTTTTCGACTAAACGAGTAGACAGTTTGTCTTGCAACTACTCGGAAAACTAATCGCAACTGTTTTTAATGAGACTAATTCATAAGACTATAAAATAACATTGAATACAAGCTGAACTAATAAGTTTCACAAACAACTTGTTTAGATTTCACAAACAACCATTAATTTATAAGATACTAACCGCGAGAACATAACATCTTTATTTGAGTCTCCCTTGACCATCATAATGTCTTTTTGTAAAATGACTATCACAAAATGACAACAAAAGAACAACGAAAACTGAAAAGTATCTAAACTTCACAAAATTCTTCTGAAACAAGTTTTCTAAGCCCTGAAGACATCATTTAAAATGTTTAAACAACAGAAAAAATTTTGTTTGATTCAACAAAACATTAAAGAGAGCTTTAAATAATGAGACTAATTTACGAAAATGATACAACATTGTACAATACGAAAAAAAGGAAACCAGAACAAAAAGGGATAAGTTGAAGAATACTATTACTCTTTCTTTTTCAGAAATTTATTTCGAAAATCAAAACAACCATTAGCTAATTACCGATATCAGTTATTAAGTTCATTTGTTTATCTATATTTGGCCACTGAGACCTTTACTTACACAATATTTGGCATATGACAACAAAAATTAACGACAAATAAAGGGAAAAAATGAAAATCTCTTTCAATTTCTGTAAGAGAACGGTGTCACAGCCCTTCAAACCATATGTTATGAAAACAAAAAAAAAAATATGTTCAGCCTAAAAAATTGTAAAGTTTTTTTTAGTTAGATTGTTAAATAAGGTTACAATTTACAAAAGAAACAAAAACAACAGCAAAAATTGGAAATTATGCAAAAGAATCAGAAAATTTTGTATGAAAATTTGTAGTACCAAAAGCAAGAAAACCTTCTGTTAAAACAATCGACCACAAAATTAGTGTGTATTCTATATGGAGGAAAATTTGACCTGTACCTACTGAGAATAAGCAAAATGTTGCAATAAAATCACAGAAATTTCCTTGAAAAAAATACATTCAATAACATAAGAGACATTAGGTAACAACCGAATGAATAGAAAAAGTTCACTTGCACCTCCTGAGGAAGATATTTTGATCTTTGAGTCGTAAACTTAAAAATTAGACTGCAAAACGAATAAAAATTTGAAGGCAAAAGACAAGAATTAAGCTAAATTTTTTAATAAAACTCTTCCTCAAAGCCAAAAAAACCTTTTGGTTCTCTGAAAGCAAACTGTATCTACATTCGGCCTCCAATTTACGTAAATTGCAGCTGTCATTCACGGATCCGTGAATAAAAAATATCGTCGGTAATTAACATTAAAAAAACAAAAGCAAAATATTTTGAAAAAATGCAGCATCAAAATAAAACCAAGCAGTCTCTGATTCTAAGAATCCATGATAATGTCGAACCTCTCCCTGATTTTGTCCAGCGAACCGACCAAGTGCTCCGGGTGTTTGCGAATTCGACCAATTGTTGCATGGAATTCTTCAAATATTAAAAAAACGATGCATATTGTATAATTATCGAGTTAAATCTCCAAGAAACGGCAAAGTTTCAATTCCAGCAGAAGCCTTTCATACGGCGCCTAGTTGAAACTTGTGCTCTTTTTGAAATTAGGGAGTCTGCTTTAAAGTTTCTAGGTCACTATGTCTGGCAAACTTTAACGAAGTGGACCAAAGAACATATTTTGTTCCATTTTTGATGAAAATTTTGAATTTTGAAAATTTTATCAAAAATTTTAGCCAAAAAAACTTAAATCAAACAATTCAGCAACGCTCTTCTATCTCTAACGGTAACAACAACACTCTGCCTCTAAAAATTTTAACTTATTTTTAATTATATTATCGAAATTATGCCAAATTTTAGCAAAAATTACTGTAATTGTGAACAAAAACAGTCGAATGTTCACAAAACTTTAAACCTCGATAACTCCCTGTAAAAAACGAAGATCGAAATAACCTTCTTAATTCCGTATTCTACGCTGGACGGGATTTTATATGAATACATCGATCGGCCAAAATTGACTGAACGAAAAAAACCCAGTTGAGTATATAGTTCCTCCCTCCCCACTAAAGTGGGGGTCGGAACAAAAAACAATTGAAT
Source organism: Convolutriloba macropyga (assembly GCF_964194025.1). Taxonomy (NCBI): domain Eukaryota; kingdom Metazoa; phylum Xenacoelomorpha; order Acoela; family Convolutidae; genus Convolutriloba; species Convolutriloba macropyga. Next base: position 44,858,436 of record NC_134472.1, read on the forward strand.
GTTATGTTGACAAAGTAACCCGAATATATTTCTAATTGAAAATACGGACTGTATGACTTTAATTCTAATTAGTTCTTCTAAGTTCGAATTCTCTGAGTACTTCCTGATGAAGAATGGAACTGCGTTAGCAGTATCTGCTTAATTCTTATATTCCAAATTTAAGAAATAAATTACAAACTAAACAAAACAAGTTTAACCTGGTACTGTTGGATCCCATTTGGGTGCCGCAAAAATGCTTCTTTTTGTACCCTCCGGAATCTCCGATAGAGCCGATTCGGCTATCGATTCCGTTTCTACGAAGGTGTCGAATTCATCTGTTTCATCGTCAGAGTAGAATACATCCTTTTGAGAGGATGTTTTCAGGTTGTCTGTCGTACTTTCGTCAGTGATGTACGTCGACCATGAAACTAAGCAAAAGTCTTGATAGCAGTCTGCAGTCTGTTGAAATCTTTTATTGAATATTTTTCATGGTAATCAAAGTTAATTATAGGTTTATGACACTTCCAGCTTAGACAAGAACTGAAAATTTTAAGAACGCATAAATATAGTTCTTCGAAAGTTTGTTAATTGAATTATAATTTCAGAGCGTTCAAGTTAAAACTGTGCAAAAACGCGGTTTGCTCTGCATATTAATTTATATCTCATAAAAGCATATCATTAAATCAGTAAAGCTTAACTCCTAGTGATGAGCGGTTTAAAATCTTACAACATTTTTGCAAGATGATTCAAGGCAAGAACCTTGCTAGAAATGAAGTACAAAGTTCTAAACGATTCAAAGGCTGTTTATGAATCTAGGAAGTGATTTATAGACAAGTTTTTACTTTAAGAAAGGTTTCAAGACTCATAGATTTCATGAAGCTTTTGAGTTCTGCCAAGTGTCCAATTTTTGTAAACTTCGTTCTTTGCTTATCAAAGTTATCGGGGTTCTAGCTGTGTCTGATTTCTGTTCCCAAGAGTATCGTGCACTTTGTCAATATTTTCTGATTGTTTTTGATAAAATTATTTTCACTAATTCTCGAAACAAAAAATTTCCAATTTTATTTTTTTCTGCTTTTTTCCTCATAACCCTGCAAATGAGAAAAACAAAAACAAAAAGCGGAAGAAAATTGAAAGCTCGTTTGTTTTAAAAACTTGTGGTGCTAAATTTAATACTAATAAAAACATATTGACAAAGTCTACGGTGCTCTTCGTATCAGAATTCAGACACAACTTTCTTGAGAACGTTTGAAAATGAAGCAACAAAACTCACAACAAGTGAACATTTGGTAAAACTCAAAAATTATGGGAAAACTAATCTGCTTTGTCAAAACTAATATGGCACAACTTTTATGTTTTGTCCAGAATTGAAGCCTGTTATTGCAGTGAAACCGTTGGGAGTCAAATGATATCGATGTCCGTTACAATCTTCTACTTAAGTGGTAAGAAATGAAATAGGCCAATTGTTGCTTTATTACAATTCAAAGAATTTGAATTGTATTGGGGCGCTGTCTTCTTACGACTCGAAGAGGAGTATTGGAGAAGTCCTTTTTTTTACAATTCAAAGAATTTGAATTTTATTGGGGCGCTGTCATCTTGAGACTCGAAGAGGAGTATTGGAGGAGTCCTTTTTTTAATCAATTTTATTGGAGTGATTTTTGAAGCCGGAAGTGAAACGCGTGAAAAAATTAGGAGTGATTTTGGCGCTGAACAAAAGTGAAGAGCGGAGCAAAAAGAGAGTGGTTTTTGTTCATACCGCTGTTTTTGAGAGAGCGAGAAATTGATGTGTGAAAAAATTTTCTCTAAGCGAGCGAATTTTTTTTTGTTGACGTGCGGCATTTTAAAGCAGTTTTTTTTCATTTATTTTGGTTGAGAGGTTTGGTTATGATTTTGTTTTAATTTTAGTCTGGTTTCGGTAGTCGTTTGAAGTTTTCTGAAAATTCATATGATTTTATGATAATTCGGAGGTTTTTAATGTATTTTGCTGTTTTTCGGGCCTATTTTTGGGTTTTTTGACGATTATTTTGTTTTACTGGCTCAAATGGGTATTGAAGAAACCCCTTCTACTTGAGCAATTTTATTACAACAACTGGTTACAGTTTTGGGGTAAGAATGATTTTTTGTTGAGAAATATGACAAAAAAATGGCGAAAATTGGAACGATTTTTCTTATTTTTTTGCAGTTTTTCGTTTTTTTTTCTGATTTTAGTTAAGTTTCTTTGCATACTATGACTTGCCTATTGTTTTGCGATCATCTGGATACCCTATTGGCAGAAAGAAATTTTTCTTTGGATTTATTTGTTTTTGAAACATTAAAAAATATAGGAACTTTTTCCAGTTTTTCAGTCAAAGTTGTTTTTAAGAGCTTTTTTTCTCATGATTTTAGCCTCAATTTTTTTCAAAATTCACATAAGTGGATCTTGTAAGTTCTAGTTGTTTTGATGAAGTTATTTTGGCAGAGATAGTTTTTTCGGGATCTCAATTTATAACAAAATTTGATCAGATTTTTATCATATTCTAATAGATTTGATTTTTTTTTACTTTTTTGTTTCATGATTTTGTTTCAAGATAATTATAACTTAGTGATTGATGAGTAGTTGAATGGCGTTTAAATGGGTAGTCACTTCGAGTCGTTTCCGGAATTCTTCCGGCTATGTTTTTTTTAAGATCTGTTCACACATTTTCATGATTTTTTAAGTCAAATTGGAGTAGTGATTTTGTTCATCTTGGAGTAGTGATTTTGTTCAAGATTTTTTATCATATTTTAACAGATTTGATTTTATTGTTTTTACATTTTTGTTTCATGACTGTTTCAAGATAATCATAAATTAGTGAAGGCACGTTTTGTTTGATGAGTAGTTGGATGGCGTTTTAATGGATTTTCGTTTCGAGTCGTTTCCGGAATTCTTCCGGCTATGTTTTTTTGTTTTTTAAGATCTGTTCACACGTTTTCATGATTTTTGAAGTCAAATTGGAGTAGTAATTTTGATCACGCCGAAACAGGAAGTGGAGCGAAAAAGCGAGTGGTTTTGCGGTGTGAATTTTTTTGCTTTAATTTTAAAGTACAGTGAGAAAACGGTGTTGGAACAAAAATTCGGTTTCTCAGTAGTGGTTTTTTGTTCACATGCGGCAATTTCACTTTGGTGTTTACTGTTTTTCGATTTTTCGAAACGGATTTTTTCTAGATGGTTTTCCCAATCCATTCACAGCCATTCTAGGCCTAGTTTTTTGTTTAATTTAAACTTTCATTTCTCGCAAGTGGTTTTTTGTGTTCACATGCTGCATTTTGGCATTGATTTTCTGTTTTTTTCTTATTTTTTATCTAATTTTAAAAAACAATTTTTTTCTCAATTAATTCATAGTCTATTCTAGGTCTAGTTTTTTCTGTTTAGTCAATGAAAATTCTTTGAATTGTACGTCAGGACTTGTTCTGCTATGTTTTTTTAATCAATTTTATTGGAGTGATTTTTGAAGCGGGAAATGAAACGCCTGAAAAAATTTGGAGTGATTTTGGTTCTGAACAAAAGTGAAGAGCGGAGCGAAAAAAGAGTGGTTGTTGTTCATACCGCTGTTTTTGAGAGCGCGAGAAATTGATGTGTGAAAAAATTTTCTCTAAGCGAGCAAAATTTTTTTGTTCACGTGCGGCATTTTAAAGCAGTTTTTTTTCATTTATTTTGGTTAAGAGGTTTGGTTATAATTTTGTTTTAATTTTAGTCTGGTTTCGGTGGTGGTTTGAAGTTTTCTGGAAATTCATATGAATTTTATGATAATTCGGAGGTTTTTAATGTATTTTGCTGTTTTTCGGGCTCATTTTTGGGTTTTTTTGACGATTATTTTGTTTTACTGGCTCAAATGGGTATTGAAGAAACCCCTCCTACTTGAGAAAAATAATGAAAACAATTGGTTACAGTTTTGTGGGTAAGAACTTTTTTTTTGTTGAGAAATATGACAAAAAAATGTCGAAAATTGGAACTATTTTTCTTAACTTTTTGCAAATTTTCGTTATTTTTTCTCATTTTAGCTAATTTTCTTTGCCTATTGTGACTTGCCTCTTGTTTTGCGAACATCTGGATACCCTATTGGCTGAATGGAACTTTTTTTTGATTTATATGTTTTTTGAAAAATTGAAAAATTTAGTAACTCTTTCCAGTTTTTCATTGAAAGTTGTTTTTAAGAGTTTTTTTCATAATTTAGCCTAGAGTATTTTTTTCAAAATTCATATAAGTGCTTTTTAAGTACTGGTTGTTTTGATGAAGTTATTTTGGCAGAGATAGTTTTTTCGGGATCTCAATTTATAACAAAATTTGATCAGATTTTGTATCATATTCTAACAGATTTGAATTTATTGTTCACTTCTTTGTTTCATGACTTTGTTTCAAGATAATCATAAATTAGTGAAGGCAAGTTTTGTTTGATGAGTAGTTGGATGGCGTTTAAATGGGTTATCACTTCGAGTCGTTTCCGGAGTTCTTCCGGCTATGTTTTTTTTTAAGATCTGTTCACACATTTTCATGATTTTTGAAGTCAAATTGGAGTAGCGGTTTTGTTCAGGCCGAAACAGGAAATGGAGAGAAAAAGCGAGTGGTTTTGCGGTGTGAACTTTTTAGCTCTAATTTTCAAGTAGAGTGAGAAAACAGTATTTGAACAAAAATCCGGTTTCTCAGTAGTGGTTTTTTGTTCACATGCAGCAATTTCACTTTGGTTTTTACTGGTTTTTTGATTTTTCAAAACGGATTTTTTCCAGATGGTTTTCCCAATCCATTCACAGCCATTCTAGGCCTAGTTTTTTGTTTGAATTAAACTTTCATTTCTGGCAAGTGGTTTTTTGTGTTGACATGCTGCATTTTGACATTGATTTACTGTTTTTTTCTTATTTTTTATCTAATTTTTTTAAAAATTTTTTCTCAATTAATTCATAGTCCATTCTAGGTCTAGTTTTTTTTGTTTAGTCAATGAAAATTCTTTGAATTGTACGCCAGGACTTGTCCTGCTATGTTTTTTTAATCAATTTTATTGGAGTGATTTTTGAAGCGGGAAATGAAACGCCTGAAAAAATTTGGAGTGATTTTGTTGCTGAACAGAATTGAAGAGCGGAGCGCAAAAAGAGAGTGGTTTTTGTTCATACCGCTGTTTTTGAGAGAGCGAGAAAGTGATGTGTGAAAAAAATTTCTCTAAGCGAGCGAAATTTTTTTGTTCACGTGCGGCATTTTAAAGCAGTTTTTTTTCATTTATTTTGGTTAAGAGGTTTGGTTATAATTTTGTTTTAGTTTTGGTCTGGTTTCGGTAGTGGTTTGAAATTTTCTGGAAATTCATATGAATTTCATGATAATTCGGAGGTTTTTAATGTATTTTGCTGTTTTTCGGCCTCTTTTTTGGGTTTTTTTGACGATTAATTTGTTTTACTGGCTCAAATGTGTATTGAAGAAACCCCTTCTACTTGAGAAAAATAATGAAAACAATTAGTTACAGTTTTGTGGGTAAGAATCATTTTTTTGTTGAGAAATATGACAAAAAAATGTCGAAAATTGGAACTATTTTTCTTAATTTTTTTTGCAAATTTTCGTTTTTTTTTCTGTTTTTAGATAAGTTTCTGTGCCTATTGTGACTTGCCTCTTGTTTTGCGAACATCTGGATTCCCTATTGGCTGAATGGAACTTTTTTTTTGATTTATATGTTTTTTGAAAAATTGAACAATTTAGTAACTCTTTTCAGTTTTTCATTGAAAGTTGTTTTTAAGAGCTTTTTTTCATAATTTAGCCTAAAGTATTTTTTTCAAAATTCACATAAGTGGTTTTTTAAGTACTAGTTGTTTTGATGAAGATATTTTGGCAGAGACAGTTTTTTCGGGATCTCAATTTATAACAAAATGTGATCAGATTTTTTACCATATTCTAACAGATTTGATTTTATTGTTTACTTTTTTGTGACTTGCCTCTTGTTTAATTTATTGTGACTTGCCTCTTGTTTTGCGAACATCTGGATTCCCTATTGGCTGAATGGAACTTTTTTTTTGATTTATATGTTTTTTGAAAAATTGAACAATTTAGTAACTCTTTCCAGTTTTTCATTGAAAGTTGTTTTTAAGAGCTTTTTTTCATAATTTAGCCTAAAGTATTTTTTTCAAAATTCACATAAGTGGTTTTTTAAGTACTAGTTGTTTTGATGAAGATATTTTGGCAGAGACAGTTTTTTCGGGATCTCAATTTATAACAAAATGTGATCAGATTTTTTACCATATTCTAACAGATTTGATTTTATTGTTTACTTTTTTGTGACTTGCCTCTTGTTTAATTTATTGTGACTTGCCTCTTGTTTTGCGAACATCTGGATTCCCTATTGGCTGAATGGAACTTTTTTTTTGATTTATATGTTTTTTGAAAAATTGAACAATTTAGTAACTCTTTCCAGTTTTTCATTGAAAGTTGTTTTTAAGAGCTTTTTTTCATAATTTAGCCTAAAGTATTTTTTTCAAAATTCACATAAGTGGTTTTTTAAGTACTAGTTGTTTTGATGAAGATATTTTGGCAGAGACAGTTTTTTCGGGATCTCAATTTATAACAAAATGTGATCAGATTTTTTACCATATTCTAACAGATTTGATTTTATTGTTTACTTTTTTGTTTCATGACTTCGTTTCAAGATAATCATAAATCAGTGAAGGCAAATTTTGTTCGATGAGTAGTTGGATGGCGTTTAAATGGGTTTTCACTACGAGTCGTTTCCGGAATTCTTCCGGCTATGTTTTTTTTGAGATCTGTTCACACATTTTCATGATTTTTGAATTAAACTTTCATTTCTGGCAAGTGGTTTTTTGTGTTCACATGCTGCATTTTGACATTGATTTACTGTTTTTTTCTTATTTTTTATCTAATTTTTTAAAAATTTTTTTCTCAATTAATTCATAGTCCATTCTAGGTCTAGTTTTTTTTGTTTAGTCAATGAAAATTCTTTGAATTGTACGCCAGGACTTGTCCTGCTATGTTTTTTTAATCAATTTTATTGGAGTGATTTTTGAAGCGGGAAATGAAACGCCTGAAAAAATTTGGAGTGATTTTGTTGCTGAACAGAATTGAAGAGCGGAGCGCAAAAAGAAAGTGGTTTTTGTTCATACCGCTGTTTTTGAGAGAGCGAGAAAGTGATGTGTGAAAAAAATTTCTCTAAGCGAGCGAAATTTTTTTGTTCACGTGCGGCATTTTAAAGCAGTTTTTTTTCATTTATTTTGGTTAAGAGCTTTGGTTATAATTTTGTTTTAGTTTTGGTCTGGTTTCGGTAGTGGTTTGAAATTTTCTGGAAACTCATATGAATTTCATGATAATTCGGAGGTTTTTAATGTATTTTGCTGTTTTTCGGCCTCATTTTTGGGTTTTTTTGACGATTAATTTGTTTTACTGGCTCAAATGTGTATTGAAGAAACCCCTTCTACTTGAGAAAAATAATGAAAACAATTAGTTACAGTTTTGTGGGTAAGAATCATTTTTTTGTTGAGAAATATGACAAAAAATGTCGAAAAATGGAACTATTTTTCTTAATTTTTTTTGCAAATTTTCGTTTTTTTTCTGTTTTTAGCTAAGTTTCTGTGCCTATTATGACTTGCCTCTTGTTTTGCGAACATCTGGATTCCCTATTGGCTGAATGGAACTTTTTTTTGATTTATATGTTTTTTGAAAAATTGAACAATTTAGTAACTCTTTCCAGTTTTTCATTGAAAGTTGTTTTTAAGAGCTTTTTTTCATAATTTAGCCTAAAGTATTTTTTTTCAAAATTCACATAAGTGGTTTTTTAAGTACTAGTTGTTTTGATGAAGATATTTTGGCAGAGACAGTTTTTTCGGGATCTCAATTTATAACAAAATGTGATCAGATTTTTTACCATATTCTAACAGATTTGGTTTTATTGTTTACTTTTTTGTTTCATGACTTCGTTTCAAGATAATCATAAATCAGTGAAGGCAAATTTTGTTCGATGAGTAGTTGGATGGCGTTTAAATGGGTTTTCACTTCGAGTCGTTTCCGGAATTCTTCCGGCTATGTTTTTTTTGAGATCTGTTCACACATTTTCATGATTTTTGATGTCAAATTGGAGTAGTGATTTTGTTCACGCCGAAACAGGAAATGGAGCGAAAAAGCGAGTGGTTTTGCGGTGAAAATTTTTTCGCTCCGATTTTAAAGAAGAGTGAGAAAACGGTGTTGGAACAAAAATTCGGTTTCTAAGTAGTGGTTTTTTGTTCACATGCGGCAATTTCTCTTTGGTTTTTACTGTTTTTCGATTTTTCGAAACGGATTTTTTTCTAGATGGTTTTCCCAATCCATTCCCAGCCGTTCTAGGCCTAGTTTTTTGTTTAAATTAAACTTTCATTTCTCGCAAGTGGTTTTCTGTGTTCAAATGCTGCATTTTGACATTGATTTTCTGTTTTTTCTTATTTTTTATCTGATTTTTAAAAAAAGTTTTTTCTCAATTAATTCATAGTCTATTCTAGGTCTAGTTTTTTCTGTTTAGTCAATGAAAATTTTTTGAATTGTACGTCAGGACTTGTCCTGCTATGTTTCTCTAATTGTTTTTTTCGATAAATGATGTATAATCTTCTGAGCACGCACGATATACCTAACTCAGTAAAAAATTATTTCAGAACCCACATTTTAATCTGAAATGAAAGTGTAGTTTTTTAGGACCAGTAACATTGTCTCATCTGCTTATTACCGAAAACTTCATTGATTTTATTTATTTGTTTTAGTTTCCATATAACAATTTTTAAAGGTACTTTTTTCTTTTTTATGAAAGTTGATTTTTTGAGTTTTTTTATTAGTTGTTTTTCTTATTGTCTCAAAAACAGGTTTCAGTTTGAAAAAGGCATTCTCATTGGCTCTATGATGTGAAATTTTTAAATTCAATGGGTTTTTACAGCCAATAGCCAATTCTGTTAATTAAGAGGTAATTTTTCGAAGATCGCATGTAATTTTTTGAATCATGCCTTCTTTTGCAGTTTTATATATGACTTGATGTCATTTTGTCATTGAATAGAGATAAAAAACAGCTGCTGAAAAATAAACGGTAAGAACTGGTTAAAATTTTTGATGTATGATCGCTTCTTTAGAACACTTAAAAAAAACTGACTCGTTTTTTGACCTTCTCTGTTTATTTTTGGGCCTGTGGGGTCATGAGTTTTGTTTACAGTCAAAATCTGCTCCTACCAAAAAAACTTTTGGGTGCGCAAATTTTAGTAAATTCATTTTTTGAGTTAAATTGTGTAAATTATGTAGAATTAGAATGTATAATCTCATGTTTTGTTGCCCGTCAAATAAAAATGTTAAGATATTTAATCTTTAAAAAAATTTATTGCTTGAGAAATGGTTTTGCAGATGATATTTCTTAATCCAATGGTTTTGCCCAATTCAGTTTTTGTCCATGATTTTCAAAAAAAAAATTTAGTCGCACTGATATAGACTTCCTCCATATTTGAAAATCTGGTTTTTCCAATCCATTCATAGTCCGTTCTAGGTCTAGTTTTCTGTTTAGTCAATGAAAATTTTTTGAATTGTACGTCAGGACTTGTCCTGCTATGTTTTTTTAATCAATTTTATTGGAGTGATTTTTGAAGCGGGAAATGAAACGCCTGAAAAAAATTGGAGTGATTTTGGTGCTGAACAAAAGTGAAGAGCGGAGCGAAAAGAGAGTGGTTTTTGTTCATACCGCTGTTTTTGAGAGAGCGAGAAATTGATGTGTGAAAAAATTTTCTCTAAGCGAGCGAAATTTTTTTGTTCACGTGCGGCATTTTAAAGCAGTTTTTTTTTCATTTATTTTGGTTAAGAGGTTTGGTTATAATTTTGTTTTAATTTTAGTCTGGTTTCGGTAGTGGTTTGAAGTTTTCTGGAAATTCATATGAATTTTATGATAATTCGGAGGTTTTTAATGTATTTTGCTGTTTTTCGGGCTCATTTTTGGGTTTTTTTGACGATTATTTTGTTTTACTGGCTCAAATGGAAATTGAAGAAACCTCTTCTCCTTGAGAAAAATTATGAAAACAATTAGTTACAATTTTGCGGGTAAGAATCATTTTTTTGTTGAGAAAAATGACACAAAAATGACGAAAATTGGAACTAATTTTCTCAATTTTTTGCAAATTTTCGTTTTTTTTCTGTTTTTAGCTAAGTTTCTTTGCTTATTATGACTTGCCTATTGTTTTGCGAACATCTGGATACCCTATTGGCTGAATGGAATTTTTCTTTGGATTTATATGTTTTTTGAAAAATTAAAAAATTTAGAAACTTTTTCCAGTTTTTCAGTGAGTTATTTTTAAGAGCTTTTTTTTCACAATTTAGCCTAATTTTTTTTTTCAAATTCACACGAGTGGTTTTTTAGGTACTACTTGTTTTGATGAAGTTATTTTGGCAGAGATAGTTTTTTCGGGAACTCAATTTTTAACAAAAATTTGATCAGATTTTTATCATATTCTAATAGATTTGATTTTTTTTTACTTTTTTGTTTCATGACTTTGTTTCAACATAATTATTACTTAGTGATTGATGAGTAGTTGAATGGCGTTTAAATGGGTTGTCACTTCGAGTCGTTTCCGGAATTCTTCCGGCTATGTTTTTTTTAGATCTGTTCACACATTTTCATGATTTTTAAAGTCAAATTGGAGTAGTGATTTTGTTCACGCCGAAACAGGAAATGGAGCGAAAAAGCGAGTGTTTTGCGGTGTAAATTTTTTCGCTCTAATTTTAAAGTAGAGTGAGAAAACGGTGTTGGAACAAAAATTCGGTTTCTAAGTAGTGGTTTTTTGTTCACATGCGGCAATTTCACTTTGGTTTTTACTGTTTTTCGATTTTTCGAAACGGATTTTTTTCTAGATGGTATTCCCAATCCATTCCCAGCCATTCTAGGCCTAGTTTTTTGTTTAAATTAAACTTTCATTTCTCGCAAGTGGTTTTTTGTGTTCACATGCTGCATTTTGGCATTGATTTTCTGTTTTTTTCTTATTTTTTATCTAATTTTAAAAAACAATTTTTTTCTCAATTAATTCATAGTCTATTCTAGGTCTAGTTTTTTCTGTTTAGTCAATGAAAATTCTTTGAATTGTACGCCAGGACTTGTCCTGCTATGTTTTTTTAATCAGTTTTATTGAAGTGATTTTTGAAGCGGGAAATGAAACGCCTGAAAAAAATTGGAGTGATTTTGGTGCTGAACAAAAGTGAAGAGCGGAGCGAAAAGAGAGTGGTTTTTTGTTCATACCGCTGTTTTTGAGAGAGCGAGAAATTGATGTGTGAAAAAATTTTCTCTAAGCGAGCGAAAAATTTTTGTTCACGTGCGGCATTTTAAGGCAGTTTTTCTTTCATTTATTTTGGTTAAGAGGTTTGATTATGATTTTGTTTTAATTTTAGTCTGGTTTCGGTAGTGGTTTGAAGTTTTCTGGAAATTCATATGATTTTTATGATAATTCGGAGGTTTTTAATGCATTTTGCTGTTTTTCGGGCCCTTTTTTGGGTTTTTTGACGATTATTTTGTTTTACTGGCTCAAATGGGTATTGAAGAAACCCCTTCTACTTGAGCAATTTTATTATAACAATTGGTTACAGTTTTGGGGTAAGAATGATTTTTTGTTGAGAAATATGACAAAAAACGGCGAAAATTGGAACAATTTTTCTTATTTTTTTTTGCAGTGTTTCGTTTTTTTTTCTGATTTTAGCTAAGTTTTTTTGCCTATTGTGACTTGCCTCTTGTTTTGCGAACATCTGGATACCCTATTGGCTGAATGGAACTTTTTTTTGGATTTATATGTTTTTTGAAAAATTAAAAAATTTATTAACTTTTTCCAGTTTTTCAGTGAAAGTTATTTTTAAGAGCTTTTTTTCATAATTTAGCCTAAATTTTTTTTTTCAAATTCACATAAGTGGTTTTTTAAGTACTACTTGTTTTGATGAAATTATTTTGGCAGAGGTAGTTTTTTCGGGATCTCAATTTATAACAAAATTTGATCAGATTTTTATCATATTCTAATATATTTGATTTTTCTTTTACTTTTTTGTTAATGAAAATTCTTTGAATTGTACGACAGGACTTGTCCTGCTATGTTTCTTTAATTGTTTTTTTTGATAAATGGTGTATAAGCTTCTGAGCACGCTTGATATACCTAACTCATTAAAAAATTATTTCAGAACCCACATTTTTAATCTGAAATGAAAGTTTAGTTTTTTAGGACCAGTAACATTGTCTCATCTGCTTATTACTAGACTTTTCACTTAAAAACTTCATTGACTTTATTTATTTGTTTTAGTTTTCATATAACAATTTTTACAGGTACTTTTTTCTTTTTTATAAAAGTTGATTTTTTGAGTTTTTTCATTAGTTGTTTTTCTTATTGTCTCAAAAACAGGTTTCAGTTTTAAAAAGGCATTCTCATTGGCTCTATGATGTGAAATTTTTAAATTCAATGAGTTTTTACAGTCAATAGCTAATTCTGTTAACTACGAGGTAATTTTTTGGAAGATCGCATGTGATTTTTTTGAATCATGTCCTCTTTTGCAGTTTTATATATGACTTGATGTCATTTTGTCACTGAATAGAGATAAAAAACAGCTGCTGAAAAATAAACGGTAAGAACTGGTTAAAATTTTGATGTATGATTGCTTCTTTAGAACACTTTAAAAAAAACTGACTCGTTTTTTGACCTTCTCTGTTTATTTTTGGGCCTGTGGGGTCATGAGCTTTGTTTATAGTCAAAATCTGCTCCAACCAAAGAAATTTTTTTGGTCCGCAAATTTTAGTAAATTTATTTTCTTAGTTAAATTGTGTAGAATTAGAATGTATAATCTCATGTTTTGGTGTCCGTCAAATAAAAAAGTTAGGATATTTAATCATTAAAAATTTTTTTTTGCTTGAGAAATGGTTTTGCAGATGATATTTCTTAATCCAATGGTTTTGCCCAATTCAGTTTTTGTCCATGATTTTCAAAAAAAAATTTTAGTCGCACTGATATAGACATCTCTCCATATTTGAAAATCTTCGAGAAACCTTATAATAGCTTGAAGTTCAAGGTTAGCTATCTCTACTTGATTTGCAAACAACTAATCCAAGACTGTGGATGAGTGGGGTCGGAACATTATGTGCTAACGTATATTACCGAACCTTCTTTTTCTTGCTAAGACATCCGATTTTGTGCCAAATGAAAAAAATGTGATCTCTTCTGTTTCAGACCCATCCCCCTCTTTGCCGTTTATGCCCATTAATGGGGGGTGGGGGTAAGAAGTAAACTACTGATCAGCTATAGATCACCCGTAAAAACGTTTGGGCTGAGTGCAAAAGGGGCTGACTTCCAAGAGAATCCAACTAAGCTGTTGGCAAGATGAAGTTGTAAAAACTTGAGAGCTAAATGGTTGTTATCAGGAATGCTAGAGTTTGGCAGGTTGTTATCAGGAATGCAAGGCGATAAAATAAAGCTCGATATTTGCTGCTATTGGCTCACGTGTTCACGTGAGTTTCAATAAGTGTTCCTCGTTATAGGCAGAACTTTTTTTCTCAAGAGTTACTCAAGAGCTTGAAAACTTCGACTTGATGTTTGCTCAGGCACCAAAGGTATTGAGTATGTTTTCTCATATGTCAGTTATTAAGCTATTAAGAACGTACAAATTGAATTGATAAACTGCAAGAACTTATGTGAGTCGAATATTTATCCAGTGAAAACTTACAAGGTGTATGACTCACTTGTAAAATTTTTACAATTGTCATAACTACCAGGATCATAGTAACATCCTCAATCAGTGCTTATTCATAGCAGGTTTTAGTCTGTATTTTTACTGGGACAAGATGATGATCATGTCATGTTTTGCCCTGTTAAAACTAAAAGTGACCTGTTCCACTCAACACCATTCAGCACCACAACTACTACTCCAAACCCAAACCAAATATGCTCCCCTTTAAACCCAATGCAAGGACTCTGTCCCTTCACGTTTTCTACTGTCAAATCATTATTCTTCATCTAATTCTATAAAATCATTAGTATTTACATCGCGAGACATGAAGAAGATTAGGTACCTGAACAAAGCGCCTATGGTCTACAGGAGAGGTGGAGGAGTTCTCAACGTTTGACTACTTAATAGGGGCGTTTTAAGAAACTAATACTAATGATTTGATAGAATTAGATGAAGAATAATGATTTGACAGTCCTTCCTTGCATTGGGTTTAAAGGGGAGCAAATTTGGTTTGGGTTTGGAGTAGTAGTTGTGGTGCTGAATGGTGTTGAGGGGAACAGGTCACTTTTAATTTTAACAGGGCAAAACATGACATGATCACCATCTTGTCCCCATTAAAAAAGCAGACTAAAAAATGCTATGAATAAGCACTGACTTATAGCGAGGGAGAATGAAGGGAAGGTGGGAAGAGAGTGATTGGCTCATCATCGTACACTCCCGGGTCGAGGTTTGGTCGAAAAATTATGTACGAATTGCGGTGAAAAAAAATAATTTTCACCGCAAAGCGCCCGCATTTTTTTGTGCGATGAATGCGGTGATTTTTTGTAAGAATTGCGGTTTTCAGCGGTGAATTTTTGTAAGATTTGCGATTCTTAGCGGTGAATTTTTTTTCATCGCATTCACCAAAGAAACTGCCGTACACGGGTTCGAACTTGTCATCTCCTGCATGCCAACAACTTCCTATTCTACTGCGCCATCTGTCACTTAACTTTTTTGCTATTTCTTGTGAATTTAAATCAGATTCAATAATCGTTGTAAAAACAAATGCGTTAAAATTTTGTAGGATTTGTGGTGTTTTTAGTGGTGAATTATTTCTTTTTCACCGCATTCATCGCATTCAATGCTAAAAATCGCAATTCTTACGTCTTTTCACCGTATTCACCGCAAATCTTACATTTTTTAGCGATTCTTAGCGTTGACACCTCAACTCGGGCTAAACGGCAATTTACTAAAAACATCACCAACGTTACTCCCTTCGAACTTCTTAGGACTTTTGGACAATCTGAAATAGAGAAAAGCAGTATCGACAAAAAACCAGTACACTACACCAAAACAACATCGAATCTGTTCGCAATTTTAATACGCCATCACTTTTCACTCTTTGCAAACATGATAATTGGATTGTTACTCGTATGACGCTGAAAGGAGAAGACTCTCAGTCAAAAGTGTCTATTTTGTTATTATGTATTGATATCGCACGATTATATGCAATCGTTCGAGAGTTTTCGTTGCATTTGTATGTTTTAGCGAACTGAATATGCGCTAGAACAAATTTTAAAATTTTAAGCATATGTTCAACTGCAATGATCACAATGAGAAACAATTAACCCTCAGTAAGAAACAACTAACTCTTTTTATATCAATTGATTCTTCTCTCCTTCTCGACTCAACCAATGAGAGGGGAGTTGAGCAAATTGCCCGAGTTGACGACAAAAAAAGAAAGCAATTAATGAAATTAATGAACGGTATAGGGATGGTAAACTCAATTAGTGTGGACTGTCGATTTAAAATAGAACCATGTTAGCAATGAACTAAGTAATATTTTTTTGATACAAAAAAGGGATAAGTGAACAGTAACTAGAAGGGTTCCTCGTCAAAATAAGGAATAATCCCTGCCCCGGCGTCTATTTGAAAGATAAAAATTGTCTAGCGAAAAGTATTGTCTTGATCTATACCTAGTGCTTTCTAGCGTGGAAATCATTCATGGTAAGCTAGTCTATAAAACAAAACAATATCTGGGACAACTAAATGGTCATCTTATCACCGAATGTGTTAACTTAGTTTTTATTCACATCTCGATGTATCTTGATATTTAAAATTGATGGCATTGAAAAGGAAGTCAACGGATTTTGCATAGTTGCATATTACAAATTAAGTGATAAATAGGTAAAATCAAAGGCCCTAAATTTTTCTTAAACTCTTCGGAATGAAAACTTTTAAATCTACAAACATGGAGCTATCAAAATGTTAGCAGTTTTTTTAAATGTAAAAACTGAAACAAATTGAAAATAATGTAAACACTGGCTCAATCCAAACTTTCAATCTTTCAAATATGCCTTAACAGCAATCTAATAGAAATATGATTAAGTATCAAAGGCTATAACAAGATCATAGCAAAGATTTTGATTGCTATTCATAATGAGCTATCGTTAACTCTAATCGCAATAAATGGCGAAAATTTATTTCTTGAATTCTATGGTTTATAAGTACAGCAAGTTGATGAAACTTTTTGTGGAGTTTTCTCGGTTACCAGCAACATGAATGATGAAAATATTGCTCTAAAGGACAATAGGTTTAAACAGAACAAAAAACTTCTTTAATTAAACTTAATAGATGGCGATTTTGATAAGATTGTCATAAAACAATATTTATTAGATATAGGTCTGGCAAGGTTTGTTGAGACAATGTTAGAGTTAGAGGAGTGTTTCATAGCAAGCTAGACATCTTACGCGCCATTAATTAGCGGTCCTTATTTAATTATTACGAAATAAATGGCCAATCTTGATACATGGGGGAAAGATAAAATAGCACCAATTCACGGCAAAGATGATTTAGTGTAGCAAACGTTGCAGAGGCGTAAGTCAATTAATCAGCCAGCCGTCAGCATGTCTTAATAGTCTCCTGAATATTTGATTTAGTTTTTTTAGTTTTCCCATGTCGCGCCAACATTGCTGCCCTGTTTTCATTCTGGAAGACCAAACAATTAAATACTGGAGCTCATTTGACAGAAAATTTCTTCAGCACACTGCCATCTCTTGACATGATCAAGGCTAACGGCACAATGCCGTCACGGCCTAGATTAACGTTTCAAACTCGTCCCCACATAGGATATAATCTTTCAACCATCGCAAAATTTAAACCATTTTCACTCAATATGGTCCTTGGTTTACTGCGTCTTTGCTGCAAATCTAGTTAGTGCTGCTACGAACAACTCTGCATCAAGACTTTGTGCCACTTCACTGTGGACGACTGTTGTTGTGAAGCAGGTAAAGACAATGAACCAGCGTTTCAATTTGCGTCGAAGTAGGATAATTTCAAAATTTAGAAAGTAGACCACAGCCGTCTACGAAAGGAGAGGGTCCACCGCCAACTTTTTCAAGTGGCAAGTCAGCCATCTCTGGTGACGTGAATCATTTATTCCCAATGCCTCGCAGACAATTTTGCAAACCAAGTATCCAATAGATTTGATGAAGGGTGCTTCGAACGTTTTCCATTTTTTTTCTGTTCATGTTCAACAAAGAGCTCAACGGCTGAGTGTCTGAAATTGAAAAATATCGGAAACTTTTGGTCATACGTTAAACATGATTCATTCAGTGTCCCCTTCAATCGAATGAGTCCTTCTTCATCAAAGAATGGTGAAAGCTTAGAAATGGGATAACTATTTTTCTTACAGTTTTCATGTCAGATAATGCGCTGTGAACGTTATTGAGTGATTCATCTTTGCAATTTGTGATTCATGATAGCTGTCAATTGAATTGTTGATTTTTGTTTCAAAAAGACAAACTGATTTTGGAAGCTTCTTAAAAATACTAAATCAGTACCAGTTAATGAGGGTTCTATGGTGTTCGACCTTGTCTGCGACTTCAGCTGATAATGACGTTTTATCTTCAAGGTTTTTTTCAAGTAAAGCAAGCTTGTTTGTTCTGGCCACTGAGGTCAATTGCTACCCAAGCCGGCCCAGTTACCGACATACTAGATAAAAGTCCTGCTGAAGCTCTGGGACGGTAACTCCTCTTGTGCCAATATCAGCAGAGTTGTCCTTTCCTTTAACGTAATTACAGTCTTCAATCGTCAATTCTTCCATGATTTCCGCAAATTGATTTGCAACCAAAACAGGTGGACTCTTATAGACAGATCACAGCTATTGAAGCATAGTAACCGAATCTTTCCAGTTGTAAAATTTTACGATTGGGATGTCGTGCTCCTGTATTATCGCTGAGTACAAAGCCGCCTGAGGCTTCAATTTCCGTATTGGAAGTTGTCGCATGGGTGCAATTCTGCCTTTGCCAATCACAAATGACAGTTCTGGTATTCCAATGTTGTTAACTTTAACTAAATACTCGACTATGCACATAGCGTCACCTGAATTATCCAGAAACACATGAACAGAATATTGGTTGCCGCCGGGTTCGAAACACTCTCTGCAGATCTTGTTTTCATTTACAAATTTTAGTTCGGAGGCCCAAGTGAGGAAAAGAGCTTGGTCTGTATCGTTTATTTCTTCATCCCCTTTTCGCCCGTTTTCGATCCAAATTGATTTCAGAAACATTTTCATCCTCATAGTGAACGGTGCAAACAGTCCCAATGGTTCTAACACAGATGACAAAAACAATAGAACAATTTTTTTGAGATACCACTTTGGGTACTTCGAATTCTGTTTCTCTACAGATTTCAAGTTAATCACCACTACTAACATTCCACTGTAATCCTAGTACAGAAGAATTTTGCGACTCAAAACTCAATCGTTTTGAATCCCGGTTTGATCTATGAGTTGATGGAATAGACTGGTGTACCTTGACATTGTTACTTGTTAACTTTTTCAATTCAAAGCCGCCACGTTTCAGCACTTCAGTAATGCATTTCGGAAGTGAAATCGTCCATATAAAAGTGGGGTTTAATCACAGCCGAAACCTTTGGAAATTTGCTTTTTTTATTCCCATCTATTGAAGCGCAAAGTCGGCAACATAATGAAGACCTTTTGATTCCAAAAGTATGTCTCGTGTACTCGTAGATTTGAAAAGAATCACATATGTTAGCTCTCCAGAGAAATCGCGGGAATCGAAATCATCTGAAGAAAATAGCTTTTGAACGAAAATTGCTTCGACACTTTGAGTCATCGCTTTTGAATGTTCTCTGAATCGAAAAATTATTCCTATCAGTTTCTGCGAAAAATATTGTCACTACAAGAGGATGTAATTTAGTGAAACATCTCAGAATTTCGATTAAGCGTTACAAAACCTATGATTTTTCCCGCGCTTATTGGGATTGATAAGAAAATTGTGTGGTGGACGTGATTGTTGTTTTTTTTTGGTATTTTCGAGTTAATCAAGTTTTCGAAAAAGTCAATTTTCAAAGTTCACGATGATGGTTTCTTGATATCGTCTTCCAAGGTCTTCTTCGCTCTCTAAATGTTTTTCAAACGATTTAAGCTGTGCGGCAACCGTTATGAATTATTTTGCATTTAGTTAAACTAATCGCACCAACTGAGGCCATTTTCATAAATTTTTTCTCTAAATTTGATTTTGTTATTCAAAGTTTCCAAAGCTTTTCGCTCGTTTTTCCATTCACCGCTTGTATTACATCTTGACGCATAAGATTCTGTATCCCACCAATGCCTTAATTGATCTGCCAATGTTTCTGACTTTACAGCTATGTAAGAATTCCAGCAGCTGTTTATTAAACTTGGATATAGCCGACTAATGGTCCACCGAGATTAGTTCAAATGCCGTTAGGATGATTTGAGTTGATGCTTTGCGTTGAATCTGGACACTACAAGAGCAAGAGATAGTTTCCTGATATCGTTTTTCATGGTCTTCTTCTTTTTCTAAATGTTTTTCAAACGATTTAATCTGTGCGGCAACCGTTATGAATTGTTTTGCATTTAGCTAAACTAATCGCACCAACTGAGGCCAAATTCAAACATTTCTTCTCTAAATTTGATTTTGTTATTCACAGTTTCAAAAGATTTTTGCTCGTCTTTCGATTCACCGCTCGTAATACATCTTGCCGCATACAACTTTATATCCCACCAATGACTTAATTGATCTGCCAATGTTTCTGATTTTACAGCTATGTAAGAATTCAAGCAGCTCTTTTTTAAACTTGGATATAGCCCGCTATTGGTCCAAACCGAGATTAGTTCGAATGCTGTTAGGATGTTCTGAGTTGATGCTTTGGCTCGAATGCCGATAGGATGATTTGAGTTGATGCTTTGCGTTGAATCTGGACACTACAAGAGCATGTAATTTAGTGAAACATCTCAGAATTTCGATTTAGCGTTACAAACCTAAGATTTTTCCCGCGCTTATCGCACCAACTGAGGCCATATTCAAACATTTCTTCTCTAAATTTGATTTTGTTATTCACAGTTTCCAAAGAGTTTTGCTCGTCTTTCGATTCACCACTCGTAATAAATCTTGCCGCATACGACTTTATATCCCACCAATGCCTTAATTGATCTGCCAACGTTTCTGATTTTACAGCTATGTAAGAATTCAAGCAGCTGTTTTTTAAACTTGGATAAAGCCCGCTATTGGTCCAAACCGAGATTAGTTCGAAGGCTGTTAGGATGTTCTGAGTTGATGATTTGGCTCGAATGCCGATAGGATGATTTGAGTTGATGCTTTGCGTTGAATCTGGACACTACAAGAACATGTAATTTAGTGAAACATCCCAAAATTTTGATTTAGCGTTACAAAGCTATGATTTTTCCCGCGCTTATCGCACCAACTGAGGCCATATTCATACATTTCTTCTCTAAATTTGATTTTGTTATTCACAGTTTCCAAAGACTTTTGCTCGTCTTTCGATTCACCGCTCGTATTACATCTTGACGCATTCGATTCTATATCCCACCAATGCCTTAATTGATCTACCAATGTTTCTGACTTTACAGCTATGTAAGAATTCAAGCAGCTGTTTACTAAACTTGGATATAGCCCGCTAATGGTTCAACCGAGATTTGTTCGAATGCCGATAGGATGATTTTAGTTGATGCTTTGGCAGCACTCATTTGGTGAACTTAATCCCATTTTATGATTTTTTTAACATTAGCTATATAAAAAGAAGTTGCAGGCAAATCAAGCAGGAGAGGATTTCGCTGACAGGTCTCTCAATTGTACTAATTTGAACCAAGAATAATATCGTGATGAGAAAAGAGTTTCTCCAGAACCTTGATCTCGAAGAACTTTTAATGACGATTTAAGTCCTTGCAGTTTCAAAACTGATTCGACTTTTTCATCTATATATGAGATATTTGATCCACTGTATAAAAATGCCAGTGTTTTTCGTGTTAGTTTTCCATTGGTTACTGACACTTTTACAATTTGTGGGAAACCTATTCTAGATGATTCGTGACCATTAGCAAGCAACATTGAGTCAATAGTATACGATGTTAGGGATACTAACGTTGCATTGTCTTGGTTAGCTGGCTCACGTTTGTTTGTCGAATTGTGAGTAAACGAATTTGTGGCTTCAGCTTTGATTTACCATAAAAAAGAAGTCGTCGATGTTTCTTCGTACAATAGTTTACACCACAGGTTTTTTCTCCCTGGCGGTCTTTGATTAGATGAGGTCCATTGAGACAAGAGAATTAAAATCGTTTACAATCGTTTGTACCACAGGTTCTTTCTCTCTGGCGGCCTTTGATTAGATGAGGTCCATTGAGACAAGAGAATTAAAATTTATTTTTTTGGCCGCGGCGTACCTTATTTGGTTGTTAGAGCTTTAAATCTCGCGCAAGAGTAAGTTTCTGATTTCCATCTTTCATGGGACACTTGTTATATATTTGGTTCCGACGCCTTAAAAAGCTCGATGACCTTGAGTTAATTTTTGTCTTTTTTTCGGCTGTTGGAATAAGCCATTATGCACAAAACTACCTCATTTACTCATTCAGCCAATCTGTAAATTTAATAAGACTTGATTGATAATGGCTAGTTCTACTTAACTTGAAGAGCCGTTTGGTACTCAATTCAGAGTTAGTTTTCTCATTGCAACATTGAGCACTGATTGATATGACAAATCTCCGTCGTATTTAAACTGTTATAGCATAATGACACTATCTAATAATAATTGAGCGAATTTAATAGTGGCACTTAATCATATGGGTTGATGAGTGGATGTGAGTGAATCTATCTCAACTGACTACTAGCCAATACTTGAGGGCGCCAAATGTTTCTCTCAAGTGCATCCCAAGCCTTGTGATTTCTCTAGCCCTAGAAACCAACTTGAGTAACGCGGCTTTTGCTTTCCTTATAATGTTGATTTTAATTGGTTCATTTTCTGACTATCACGACCTGGTAAACTTTGGAGTATTTCTGTAGGAGTGCCTGACTACTCTGTCAATTCAATTGAATCGCCAGAGATCTCTGCTGATTTGTGCTTCAGAAGGGAAGAAGGGGTGAAGCCAAATTGGAAAGGTTGATGATAACCACGCCTGAATGGATCGTCAGCAGTTTTGTTTTCTGGTTTGAATGGTTTGGATTTCCGTTGTATGTTTCCGATCCATTTTCATCCGAACGATTTTGAAACTCCAACTTTTTCATAACAGTTGTTAGCGGAAAAGGTGTTGAATGGTTGGCTGTTCTCACTGGTTTCCTTGCCAAGTAAATTGTATTAATAATAGTAAACTGTATTAAAATGTCTTGCAAGGAGTCTGAATCTTCTGTGATTGTTTATCGACCTACACTTCAATTTTCACATTTGAATCTTGGTTGCAAAAATTGAATGAGTTGAAGCTGGAAACTGTTCATTTGGAACGTTTTGATGATAGCGAAGCAAGCCTGGATTTGACTTTTAGATCTTCTAGTTGACTGCCATGATCGTGTTTCAATTTTGAGAACTAAATTTGTTTGTCCAAACTTTTTTTTTGTGATTTTCTTGGTTTCCGATTCTGTGCAATTTAATTAGCTATTTTTTATTATATTCATGTTTGCTGCATTCTACTTGAACTGTTTCGGTCAGGTGAGTGATGTGATGTTAAAGAAGAATATGTTTTCCGTTTCTTCAATAGGCTGTCATCAAATGGTTTCATTGATGAAAAACACTACTGAGAATCCAAATCAACTTTGAAGAAGTTCCAAGCCACATCTTGTTTCGCTTCAGCGTCACTACTACCAACTGCTTCACCAGCATTATCGGCGTCATTCATTAGAATTGTCGCTTTGTAGCTCTCCATCACCTGTCTTGAAGTCATTTGACGTGTAACTCATAGGAAGATCAACTAGCTGCATAGTTCTTAGAACTGGATTCCTTGTCCCGATTTGTTTGTTTTGGTTCTTCCACTTTAAGAGATTCTGCAATTGGCAATTGATTTTTGGCATTTTCACAAGTCGCCTCTTCGTTCTCAGAATGAATTGAGGAAAAACTTTTGGCGCATTCAATCGTCTTGTCTTGCTCATTCAGATATTGAAAGTATTTTGACTGTTCGCTGGCGAAAAACTTGAGAAAATTTCTCTAACTGCCCTTCTTGTACTGCCTGTGACTGCTGATAACAAATTTTGGCTGAGACTGGTTGTTTTCAATCAATTCCGCTTTCAATTGATGTAATTTGTAGACAATTGGTCTCTTCTTAGCCCCCGATCCCTGTTTTCAATGAGTATGTTGATATTGTCAATCCCTGATTTGAGATTTTGCTTGTTTTTTGACATTCTGTTCCCGTCGTCTATCAATTTGCAGTATTTCATCAGATCCTTCCTCTTCACAAATTTGGTTTCGTAGGTCAAATTTGTCACCAGCGCCAAGCGTTGTTTTCGCCACTTTTTGAGGTTATCTTGGGAACTCTTTTTATTAAGTTGCAAATCTCTACTTCTTTAAGTAATATATTTTTTTTTCGTGATATCGGTCTGTTGGCGGATTTCCTCAATAAAAGCTGAGTAGATGGGGCTCTATTGCAAATAAAACTTACAAAGCTCTGGGCAATTCCCTTCAGCAGACCAATCTGTACTTCAGTGACTTGAAAATTAAAATTAAAAAAAGGTTGTTGAAAGAGTGGGTCTTTTTGATCTGCTTTGTACTGTTCTCATTTGTCTTGGGAAGATGAGTTTCGAAGTGCAATGAAAATCTCTTTGTAGTCAATTTTCTCGGATGTAGTTCCCATGCTGATTCGAATACACTTTGGCACTAAAATTTTTATCCCGGATTGCGGCATCAAAATGTAAGCATACTTGTTCCTCTTTAAAATAATTCATGCCTTGAAGTCTCTTCAAAAAATAAAAATTTCTAGCCAAATCTTTTGTCTTGATCAATACTTAGTATAATTTTGATTGATCTTAATTTTGAACTATAGTTAACTTTATCTCTTATCATAACACATGGGGAAATCTAATCTTTTTCCCAGTTTTATGGTTTATAAGTACACCGAGCTGATTTAACTTTATGTGAAGTTTTCTCGGGATACACCAACATGAATGATCAAGTGATGGATCAAATTGACAACAGGCTCATAAAAGCAAGTAAAAAATTTCTATACGTAATCTTAACACATAGCGATTTTGATTTAAAAATATTCCTAAAACAAAAAGTATTAGATATTGCGTTTGAAAAAATTTGCAGCGACTATGTTACAGTTCGAGGACTGTTTCATACCAATCTAGAGCTCCTACCGGCCAATAATTGATTAGCGGTCTTAGTTCTAGGTTTATAGCCAGTCTTAATACATGGGGAAATGGTAAAATAGCACCAACTCAAGGCAAAGATTATTTATGTTAACAAACGTTGCAAAGACGTTATTTTGGTTATTGGCCAACCATCAGCGTGTTTGAATAGTCCTCTGAAGAGTTTGATCGAGTTCTATTAGTTTTTCTATGTGGTGCCAACATGAACTAACTAGAATATTAAACCTCAGTAAGTCATGCGCCCAGAAACTTAACGATTCAATGTTTATTCATGATCTTAGTCGATCTAAGACGCTTATCTTTCAAGATATTTCAAGATTTCTGTAAATGACGCTTATTGTGCTAGATGAAAGATCCGGAGACTAATATTGCTAGCTAAGATCTTGCAAGATAACCATTCGGATCCGACTAGGGCTGTCACTAACAGATTAGGTGAGTGGAATTGACAGAGGCAATGAAAGCATCGCCCAATTTAAGCGAGACAAAGTTTGACCATGTGCCTTGGATGGTTTTGGATGTTAGAGTGTTCACTCCTCGGTGGATAATTCTTGATAATCAGTTCACCTTGGTACAGAGTAAGTAAAAGAGTACATACCATCGTAACTTGTGGTGTCAGTGATCAATTCACTCCCAATTGTTCCCACGGATCCACTCATCTAAAGCCAAAGCAAATTATGTACAATCGAAAGTTCTCCAGTCCATTTGCATATTACTTTTGTTTTTTTTTACTTCCTTTTAACATTTTTTTATTAATTTTTTTTACTTCCTTTTAACATTTTTAGTGAATATAGAGCTTGTAACTGTTCTTGTTCATTCGACACTTTTTAAAATTAATGTTGTGTTTTATCACCCATGAATACATTTTATTTCAATTATAAGCACCCAGTCAAATGAATAGCTTGATATAACTCCCCATACATGAAAGTTCTAAATAACAACTTTTAACTTGGCTGGACAATACCTTGGTATGCATAATGTCTGACTAACAGATGCAAAGATCGTTGAAGTTCGTACATAGCTTGACATTTTCCTACCAAGAATTCCTATAAATATATTTCAATTTTCGTTCAACTGGGTACGTTTTCCGCTCTTTATTTAAAAGGTAATAGGTGGAAAAGGCAGATGGACGTATATATAGAAGAACATATCACTAAATTTTTAAATTAAATTGCCAAGGTTTAAAACAACAAGGAGCCCCGGAAATCTAATGTTTGGACCCCACTCAAACACTTTTTTGACTTAATTGTACACCAAGTGAAGAAGAGATAGAGAACTTTTGGTGTATCCTTTTAAAAAGCTGCTTTAACCTGCTCCAAAACAGAGCTGATTTAACAATTTAAAAAAGTGCTTCAACCTGCGCCAAACCACTATACAAATTAAAAAACAACTCATTAGAAAAACTATGATACCTAACGTTAAGGAGAGCAAGGGACACGACAATTCATTTAAAAACAACAAGCATCACTCACAACCAAAATTCATTCTCTACCTTATTCTAAATAAAACTTAATGAAAGGTTCAAAATAGCATCCGATATGAAAAAATTGTGACTTATTCTTGAGAAAATAGTGAATTATTGAGAATGAACAACAAGCAGAATTAAAATAAAAAAGGCAAACTTAGAAAATACGTTTACACTTTTTGAAAACAAATATTATCAAAGCCATGAATGCCACTAGCTATCAACTGAAATCTTTCAATGGATTAATTAATACCTTCAAACAAAACTAATGAGACCTGTCATTATTCAGAATGTCATACGACTGTCACAAAAATGGCACAAAAAGTCAAACCAATTTTGCGAATGGGCGCCGAAGCTTATAAAGTCAAAATATATTCACTGAAATATCGAAAATAATCAATTGCGTCTTCTTTCAGCGGCAATAATGTGATATGTGGTTTGTCATTGAGATGTCATTGATGTGATGATCGGACAAAACAACAAAACAAAACTTCAAAAATTGGATTTTGTCAAAAAAATTTAAAGTCGAATCAAAATTTGTATTATCAACATCAAAACAATTACATAAAAAACAAAGCGCAATGAAGGAAAAATTTAGATTCAGTTGAGAGGGATTGAGACCTCTTAGTCCTGAGACTACGTTAAAAATTGGCAGAAATAAGATTAAAAATAGCAAATCTCAAAAAAAATTTTCTTTGCAAACAAACGTGAGCTTTCAAAAAATAAAAAATAAATAGTTCAATTTTCTACCGCTCACGAATAATCATGGGACATGTCAGTTGTGGGACTAAGACTCACAAACAATTTTACGCAAACTGTGTTGAAGCCAAAACACCTTCTGTTTCCTATTGATATTATCATTTATATTCATCGGCCTAATTTGCAAGTTAATTTACCTAATCACAATTGCAGTTTGATTTGAATTCGTTCTGATCTCTAACTAAAATAAACGTAAAAAACAAAAAAAATTTGAATAAAATATGCATCGCGCAATTACAGTACGAAAAATTCGCATTTAAAGTTTGAATAAAAGAACAAAAGTGGTAATCCTTTTGTGGCTTCTGTCCTAAAACAAATAAATTTGTTCCAAATGTTGATGGAATGGCTCATAAGACCAATTGTCACATATATGAAATTCAAATAACGATTTTTTGTTTACTTATTGAGTTATATTACCTAAAAAATCAAGAAATCATGGAAAAATTTTCAAAAAGAATTTTTCGGAGCCATAACAACCGTGCACTTTACACATAAACCACAACAAATTTGTTCATTTGAACCTTATTTGAACGTAAATTAGACCAATGTTTAAAAAATCTTTTAAATGAAAACAGATTCACCAGTAATTGGGATGAAAAATTTTTAAAAAATATGTTTGAAAAGGACTGACCCAAAATGCAATCAGCATCCTTTTCTATTGCCAGAGTCATTGATGAGACCAACACAAGCCTTTCTATCGCAGTGCGGCTGTTGAAATACATAGTTGGTCTCAAACGTTGAGTAGAAGTTTTCTTTCGGCAAATGAAACTCATAATATATCGAAAGTAAATTAAGCACCTTCTAAAAAATTTGGCTAATTAACGAAAGACTGCAAAAACGTTATTTCCTGAAAACGTTTCTATGAACCAGGGAACAATAAACCCATATCTGAGTAAACAAATATTGTATCAGCAGTTGTTATATCTCCGCTTCCTGTCAAACTGGACAGAAATGTTCAAATAAGCATATTTGATGCTATTTTTTACGAAAAAAAGAAAAAAGTTTTCAAAAATTTAGCCTAAAGTTTAGACAAAACAGTTGGTTCAAACAATTCACTAAATCAGTTTACCGTCAAAATTTAAACCATTGAGTCTATCGTTCAAATATTTTTAGCGGAAAAATAATCAAAATTTAAGAAAAGTTTACGAAAAATGTGAACAAAAAAACGGAAGTTAGGCTAACGTTCACGAAAATATAATCCTGCTTAACTCCTGGGAAAAACGAAATTCGACAACAATTTGTTAATTTGAAATTCTACGCTCGACAAGCTTTCTAATGATACGTAAAAAAAACACAGATGAGTATATAGTTCCTCCAGCACTTCAGTGGGTCGGAACAAATAGTTGTTGCAATTGACCAGGACTCAAACAAACTGAGATAAAAAGCATAACATTTTTTTGCGGATACATTATAAATAAGTTATATTATAAACTCATATTAGAAAAACGGAGTCAGACTTGATACACTAGAAGCAGAATTTCTCCGTAAATTAGGTATTCAAACCAACAAAATCATATTCAGAAGAAAAAATTTTCTCTGTTCTCTCTACTTTAAGATTAGGTTAATTGAGTGGTTTCTTTTTTTGACTTTTTTCAGCGATATTCATTTAACTGCCTATATCTTTGCACCGTATCCTTTTCACTCTGCAATATAGCAGTGGACATTACAAGCATGTTTTCTCGTAAATAGGCGGATAATTTAGTCCCATGATGTTCGGTTGTGATAGTTTCATGTCAAATCTCACGGACCATTGAGGCATGGCCATGGAACGCGAAGCATGGCCAAATGATTATAGTGCCAATTATTCGAAGGATTGAAATCAGTATGAACTGATCGAAGGGTGAAATAATTGGGATTAAATGAAAGGGAGTTAGTCAAATAGGGTTGAAAAAAACGGGATATTGTTTTCATCTTTTCACTGTTTGCCTTTGGTTTAATGAGGATAAGATTAATAGAATGGATTGTTGCACCCATCACTTCAGCTTTTCACAAAACTTCCCAGTCCTGGGTGGTGGAAATATGAACCATTTGTTCCAGACCAAATAAACTAAGCTCGGACAATAAAAAAACATGATTCGAGTATATTCGAATTAGCGCAGTTTAGTACAGAATACTTGGACATAACGCGTATAAGTTTGCATTCGCCTGCTGGCGTTAGGATGTTTTGGAATTATGAAACCATTTTAATGATTTCTAATGAAGCATATTTCTAGTTTCCTATTTAAAATATTTACTATTGAATTTTTCAAATATTTGACTTTCACCTTGTGTCCTGCATTCAAGTCGAGAAAGTTATGGGCTCTTCGAACTGATCTCATCTGTGTGCTGTCATGGATTGTGAGGGTGTTTAGGCTTTTAGACCTTCTGTGAAGAGAATCCAAGAGGAATTCATGTTTTGATAGAGTGTTCTGAGGCCCTGTGGTTTTCCATTTGAGTGAGCGTGTACTGAGCAGCACAGATTCAGCTCCTGATTCCTCATGTTGTGATTGGAGTCTATAACAATCGGTTCATTTATGATTGAGGAAACACATTCAATAGTTATGGCTAGCGAAAGACCTAAAGGAATCTCTACCATGATGACCGTAGGGTTCATTGACTGCCATTCAATCGTAAACCATATTTTAAACACAGGCTATACATTGTGATTAAATAAACAAATGTGGCATGTTATGCTCAGATCTGTCATGAGAGGTAGATTTTTGGTTAGTTTTCAAATAATTTTTGTAACTCAATAAAAAATCCTTATTAAATGTCTGTGTGTGTGTGTGTGTGTGTGTGTGTGTGTGTGTGTGTGTGTGTCTGAGGGAGCGTGATTGTAAATGCGTGTACATGTGGTGCATGGGTGTGTGTTTGCTGGTGCTTGTCGGTGGTGGTGGTGCTGGGGGAGGGGGGCGGGGTAATAATGGTGTTTTAATGGAAAATTATTGTCTGTTACTGCTCATTTGGACTGCTCTGCAGATCTGTAATCTCTCTGTGGTCTCTTCTTGGCTCAATGCTGTCATCTACTTGTGTGTTTGGGCTTGTCGTCTGCAACTGTGTGGGAAGCACAGAAGTCGATCTCTTTTTAAGTTTTTCTTCATGGTCCTGTAGAATCTTTTCTGCTTCCTCTAACTCCATTTTACTCCGAATTGTCTGCATCGCTAGCTGCTGTTTCTCCCGTCTAATAGTTCACTCTTTTCCATGACTATTTATTTTTTAAACGACGCTTCACAAAATGAAGCTCAGGTTCGGGTTGGTGCATTTTCGAAGTCAAGCGTTCACGGCTGGGGTAGTTGCCTACACTCTAAGTTTTTCTCGCGTGAGATCACATAAAAAATCATGTGCCAAAACACGATTTTTCAGTTAAAAAGTGACAAACGAGAAAATTGGAATTTACGTGATTTTTCGTGTGAAATCACACGAATCTCTCGGGTTGGCCTTCACGAGTTTTCATGTGATTCACACGAGTTTTCACGTAATTTCTCATGTAAAATCATACGTTTTTTCAAGTGAGCCCACGTGATTTTTTGGGGGTTTTACACACGAAAAATCGTGTATTTTTACATGAAATTTTACACGATTTTTCGCGTAAAAATTACCGAAAAATCCTGTGAAAAATCCCGAAAAATTATGTGGGCTCACACTAAAAATCGTGTGACTTTACATGAGAAATCAAGTGAAAACTCGTGTGAATCACATTAAAACTCGTGAAGGCTAACCCGAGGGATTCGTGTGATTTCACACGAAATATCACGTAAATTGCGATTTTTGCGTGTGTCACTTTTTAACTGAAAAATTGTGTGTTGGCACATGATTTTTTATGTGATCTCACATGATAAATCATGTACTGCTTTTTTTAAAACTCATTCAAAAAAGTGCGGTCGCCCCCTTTATTTAGGTGGCCCATTTTACCCCATTTTTTCATTTTAAAGTTTTATCTTTGGTTTTAATCACAGAAAAAAGTCCAAAATAGCATGAAAATACAATTGACACAACAGGTTTGTGTTCTAAGAGAAATTGGGATGAGTAAAAGACCCAGAGAAGGTGCATTATTGAAGAAGCATTTTGAGCCTATAACTCTTGAGTGCGCTACATCTACTTTGAAAACATTATACATAATATTTTTAAACCCTTTTTAATGGGGTCTTTTTTGGGTGTTTATCAACCACGGCATAAATTTCCAATCCAGACAACTAACGTATGGTACTTTGAGCTTACCAGACTCTCTTTTTAAATAACAAGAACAAAGAAAAAAAGTACAAACCTCACAAAACTGTATCCACGGTAACTTGTTAGATTCTCTTATATTCTCCAGCTATGAACTTTTTTGCGCAAACAAACACTCAAGTTGCTAAAACATGAGATTTTCTATGAATTGCTTCATTTCCTCATATATTCATTCACATGAAAAATAGTGTAATTTTTCATCACACGAAGAAAATTTTCTCGTGTGAAATCACACGAGACGCATTTTTCACACGAATCTTCGTGTGATTTTTCATCACACGAGAAAAATTTATGTGATTTCACACGAGAGATTTTTAGAGTATAGGTAATTTGCATTATCATTGTAATTCTTATGAATAAAGCGTTATTGCTGGGCATTTTATCTATTTGCACGCACCAGTATTTCCAGAAAAATTGCGAGAAGCTAGAGAAAGTCAAATATTTTCATCCCTTAAGACTCGGAACCCCGGTCAGTCGAGGTGTAACTGCTAAAGAGTATAGATTTTTGGAGTATAGGTCATTTGCATTATCATTGTAATTCTTATGAGTAAAGCGTTATTGCTGGGCATTTTATCTATTTGCACCCACCAGTATTTCCAGAAAAATTGCGAGAAGCTAGAGAAGGTCAAATATTTTCAACCCTGAAGACTCGGAACCCCGGTCAGTTGAGGTGTAACTGCTTAAAACAAGCTGGATAACAGAAAAAGATAACAGATTTCCGGTGAAAAAGATCCCAAAATAGACGATTTGCGCTCAAGTTGATGAAAGAAAAATCGCTGCTAATAAATACACTAAAATCACAGCTTAAGCTTTACCATATAGTGAGGACATTATACGAAAGGTGATACGCTTCAAATGGAAAACTCCAGACCAATTTAAGTGACACCAACTCTTGATAAAATATTTGAAAAAATTCCGCTCAACCAAATGCTAGAACATTTAGAAAACCATAAGATAATCAACAAAAATCAATCAATACTTTATTTTGGATTACTTTTATTTCCTATCTAAAACTAAAGGTTTTCTTGTGGTTCATTTTCCCCGAATCTGGGCTGGAGATAATTTGCATTCATAAAGTGGTTGTAACTTTTTTGCAAGCGGAAATATCATGGACAACAACTCTGTAGATGGTCCGTATTTTGAATCAAATTCATTATTTGATTTGGACTTCCATTTATACTGATATTTGACACTTAGCTCTGATTTTTTCATTGCCACTACATGTTTTTGAGGTAATTTTGCGTGGTGAATTTTATACCCAGTTTGTTGATACATAACAAACAGAACCTTATCAAGTTAAAACTTATTTGAAACCAAAACACTCTCAAAAAGCTTTACTTCGCTAGTCATTGGGATCATAAACTTTGGCAGGTTAGGGGCCCAGCCTTTTTGTTCGTGTGAGAGAGATTGAAACTGAGAGAAAATTCGAAACCCAGAGACAAAGCAACCAAAAAGAAAAAGCCAACAAAGAACCATATGTGCCCAAATGCTGCGGAAAGTGAAGTGATGAGGGGGACCGACTACTCGCACCTAATCTGACGAGGGATCAATATTGAAAAAAAGACCATTTTTGTGCGTGGTTCGTTTGAGTTGTGGAATCTTTGCTGCTGGGTGTCCAGAGTTGTGCAGTGGGTTGGGATTCTTGTGTCAGCCACAAAAGGTAATATACAAAACTTTCAAAACTTTTTGCAACATTCAGGAACAGAATTAATTGCAATAAATTACACCCTACTTGTGCTCAACAAAGTTTCATCTTATTGATTGGCAAGTATTCGGATAGAATCAAATAATAGGAAAACTGTTCTTATAGTCATTAAGTTTGTTCCATAAAATACAGTAGGTAAGAGTGGACAACCCCAGAATTGAGTCTCTAAATCATCTTTAAGAGAATATTAAAATTAATACTGAAACGAGCTTTTAAGCGTTTGCTGTGGGCAGTACAAAAAGAGTTCTAAAATGCAGAATACGTTATGATGAAACCATGCCTGGGTTAGGGAATAATGCGTCTGAAGCGCAGTAACTCGATCTACGTGCCGAGAGGGAGGCGCGCTCGGAGGAAATACAAAACACAATTTTGGTGTGAATTGGTTCAGTGCCTCAATCGGCGATCTATATTGTTTGCCGCAGCTAAAAATCTGACAGACAAGCGGCATGGACCAGAAGATCAGAGAGAAGCTCGCATCACTCAACACGAAACGGAACGAATCTGTGCTTGACTTGTTGCTCGTGCAGAAGATATACACAGCCATCTGCAGGAAATAGACAAGGGCGTTAGCGAACAGGTTGTTAGTTCAATCTTACTCAAGGGTTTGACTAAACATCCTAAAAACTTTGAAACACTCGCAAAGTTTGGAGGGGAAACAAAAAGTCTTGATAATGTGAAACGAGACCTCGTAAATTTTGAAATCAATTAAAGAGCCATCTATGATTCTAAGAACAAAAAGTATGCTTTTTTGAGCAAAGCAAGAGCAAAAACATAAGCTGCATCAGATGTGGCAAGCGTGGGCATAGGAAGACGGACTGCCGCGCGAGGTGGGGAAGGCCTGAAATAAAATGATTTTGAAGCGGCACAAATTGGTCACAAACCATAAGCGCGTGGAACCCGGAGGGGGGGGGGGGGCACGGGTCAATTTTTCTGGGAATCAGTCAGCGGTGAAAAATCGAGAAGCTTTAGGCGAATTTTCACAAATCAAATAATGCAAACGTGGATGTTCAAAGAGATAACGTAGGTTTAGTCGCAACTGATGATATACGAAACGCTAGAGAGCAAGATATTCCTTCCATGCAACAGAAAAAGTAATATTTGATATCGATGATGTTGTTAGCGAATGTAGTAACTATATGATCAAGGATAGAGAAAATTTTCTCAAGCCTTATTAAAGGCAAATACGGACAGTTGTCTGTGCAAATAAGTTGTCTCTTTATAGTCCTGACCAGGAATGCAACCTAATCTCAGTTGCCAGGCTCTCCGAGGAAGTGGGGAATACAATTTTGAGTAACATTAACTGGGATAATATTTCCCCAGAAAACAGAGCAAGAAAACATCCTTTCCCCTTGGCTTCTGAAGAAGGGAAAGGTGGAGGAAAATCAACAAGCTCTTGTGGTGAGACTAAACGTTTGTCATTCAAGATTCGGGCACCACAATTGGCAGGACCTAAAAAATTTGAAGAAGTGAGTAACGGGAATCGTAGTAACAGAGGATAAATCTTCTTTCTGATAGTGTTGAGAACTTAATAAGAGCAAACGTTGCGCTGTCCCAAGGATTGGGAAACCAATGCTTTAGAAATATGCCCTAGATAAATTTCATTCTGATGTCTTAGTACTCACATCACCGTTATCAGTGGATGACATTAAGTACGCTATCGGGTTAGTAGACAGTCATAGTTGCCTTGTCCGCGTTTACTTCATGAAGACTGAAAAGAGGTGATGGAGAAATTCCTACAATTTTTTGCGGACGTTGGGGTACCTTGTGTATTAATAAGTGATGAGGCAACCGAAAATTTGAGCGGACGTTTCCAGGGGTGTGGTGCAGGAGTAAACGTATTAAAGAGGAGCAGTCTCCAACTTACACTCCCGAGGATAATGAGAAAGTCGAAAGAGTCTGGGGAACAATTTTTAGCACTGCTTGGTGCATGATCCGCGAGTCTGCGGTTGACAAATCACATTGACTCTATACTCTCATTCTTTCTGCCTACGTGAAAACACTTGCGTACATTCGGCACTAGCTAAAACACCGTATAAGATTATGTACAACCACAAATCTTTTGTATAAAATTTCATCTGTCACGCTAATTTTCTGGCTCGCAGCACCCTACGTAATAAAACCTCGACAACTTGACGCAAAAATGGCATACCTTAACGCGGTCATGGAGGCAGATATTTTTCATGAGCAAACTGAGGGATTCTACATGTAGGATCTTAACGTTGGGAAACTATATTGAAAGTTACAGCTTAATTTGTACGGGCGCAAACAATCTAGCCGGAATTGCTAGAATTGACTCAAAGCATGCCTAAATGACCAAAGTGAGTTTTTTCCGGGAAAGAAGATGATGTTGCCTTTACCTGCATTTGATTGGATGTCAAAGTGTTCTTGGGATAGGACCTCGATTTCATCCAATGATCTGAAAAAGCAGCTGGCAGATATTTTGAGACAAGTCAGATTTCAGAATTGTTTCTTCGGTTCCTACGTCTCAAAGTCCCGATGGAAAATTATTAAACCATTTTGTGACAGGAAGAACACTTTGAAGCTCTTCCGAAAATGTTCTCCAAGGATTGCAAATCAGTGGAAACTGCAATGGTATCAGAAAAAGAACTAACTATTGTCGATCCGCCTAGCCCAGCTCCGAAATAAAATTGGGCCAGGAGCATCTAGGCTTACTCCGCAGTTTAATCTATTTGGCACACGATCCGACATAACGCTTTCTGCAAATTGTCTCCGCCGATTTCTTGAATCACCAACACAAGAATTGTCCTGATCAGCGAAAGCTGTGCTCCATTACCTGAAGAGCATCACGGACTTTCGCTTGACTTATCGTAAATCGGAGAAGGTCATGGAAATGGGTGTTTTTTTCAAATGCGGATTGGGATTGTAATACTGACTCTAGAAAAATCACATATTGTTGTTCGTTACACTTAATAACGAATCAGGCTGCGTAAGTTGTTCTAGCAAGCTGAGGACAACGTTGGCTACATCTACCGCAGAGGCCGAACTGAATGTCTGCGTGGAAGCACCACAGGAAGCTCTATATTTCAGCGGCTTACTTGAAGAGCTCTGTCAGGTTTTGCAGCGGCCGTTAGTTTTGACAACGTAGATTGTTTTGCGTTTATGTGAAAAAGGAGAGATTCAGCTGAGGTATTGTGCACTGACAATATGTCAGCAGAATGGCTAACAAAGGCTTTAGGAAAGCTAAAAACACGTAGATTTGCGAAAAAAGTGAATGACAAAATCACCGAAACGTGGGAGTTTTGAAACAAATTTATTATTGTTCCGACCCACTTGTGGGGGGAGGAACTATATACTCAAATGTTTTTTTTTGTTCAGTCAATTTTGGCCGATCGATCTATTCATCGTAGAGAAATGTGAGTGGTATCATTAAAAAGCTCATCCAGCGTAGAATTCAAAATTAAAAAAAAATTTTTGAATTTCGTTTTTTTCGAGGAGTTATCGAGGATTGAAGTTTTGTGTGAACACGGGATATTTGGCATGATTTCGTTCACTTTTAGTGTAATTTGTCTTCAAATTAAGATATTTTCTATAAAAATAGCATTTCAAACTTACATTTCCTGCCACAAAATGAACCAATTGTGTGATCCTAATAGACTGAAGGCGATAACAAGACTACTTCTGGTCTCATAGGGAAGTTCACTATAAAAAAAATCTAATTCTGATTGAGAGCTCTTTTTTTGGAAAATTTTTCAGTTTTTTTTTGTTTTTTAAGTCACCTAGAGACTCGTCACTTTTCATATCGAGTTTCCTTTAAACTCAATTTACAGTCAAATGAAGCCCAATCAACAAAAAAATCGTTTTCAAGGAATTGCTTATGTTTTTTTTGGCTTCGACACTGAGTTTTCGTTATTTTAAATGAAAATATGAGTTTCTTTTTGAAGATTTACTAATTTTTTATGAGTCCTATGGCATGAAATAATTGACTAAAGGTTCAATATGTTCCTTAATGAGCATTAAGTGAACATATCTAGTGGACAGCTATTGGCTGCTAAGACTTTAAGAATAACTTTTCAAAAATTTTTTTGTACATTAACCAATCATAAACATATTTTCGTGAACTGTAAGTCAGTCTCAGTAATGACAGGACCCTCTTCCTCCCTACTGCAACCAAATTTCATCTGGTTAGCGTCATCTGGTTTTATCTAGTAATTATTGGATATATGACTGCAATGACACAAGATCTCATTTTTTAAAATTTTTGTTTAGTTTCGTATTATTGGTTACTTTTGAACTAACATCACATTATACAAAAATTGATAGCTCCTATTGGCTTACAAAAGACGTTCAGTGGACCACTGATAAAATTTTCAGTGAAAAATTTATGGCATAAATGGCTTCGGCACTTTCTTCTTGCACTTTTCTACTGATTTTTTGGTTTTTGTCTGTTGTTGTTGTTGTTTTCATAGTCATAAGACTTATTGTCCTGTCTTATTGATTACCTATGAGTAACAAACGTCAATGTACTCACGTTGGGTTGCACTAGAGCGGATTTATTGACTTCCGTTGAAAGCTAGTGATTTAAATGGGTGTTAGGACTTTGAAAATAATTTTTCAAAACATTTTTCTGAACATTAACCAATCTTAGACTTTTTTGTGAACTGTTAGTCACTCTCAGTAGTGACAAGATCCCTTTCTTTTGTACTGCAATCAAAATTCATCTGTTTAGCGGTTTTATCTTGTAACTATTGGTTCTATGACTTCAATGACAAAACTTCAAAAATTTTTTTTTAGATTTTAGGTAGCCGTAAATTGCTGACCGATCGGCTAAGCTTTTATTTAAAGATTGAATGAATGATGTTACCCGAACCTCTTTTTTAGCGTATAGTTTAAACGTTTATGATACACACTTTCAATTTTTTTCAAACTTTTCAGTTTTTGTTGTTCTTTTCGTCAACTTGTAACTTATTTTCATCATTGAGAGCTCCCGTGCAATTTCTTGTATTTCCAAAAAAAGTCTACTTATATGATCTCTCACTGACGTTTTGTTTGTTGGAGAATATGCGTTTGAATAAACGTTTTCTGAGTGGTCAGTTTTGTGTTTCTTTTTCTCTTCGTTTAAAACAATAGCGTAATAACAGATCCCAATGGTTTTCAAATGTGCAAAACTTAGTTAATATCTCAGTAAAACATTTTCACTGAAATAGTTGAAATCTCAATTGTATTAAAAGTACATAATATTCAGTAAGGGCTAATGATTTGAATGGTATCAATAATTTGGGTACTCGCAAATCGTTTGTAATTTTTTGAGTTTTTCTGCATCTTTAGTCCGTTTCTATGGCTTTGTCTAACCTAAGACAGGTCCTTTTAGTTTCGTGATAACTTTTTAGTAATTTGTCAAGGTTTATTTAGTTAAAAACTAATGCTTTTTAAGACTTTTGACATTTTTTATTTAAAAAATATTGATTAATATTTTAATTTCGAATCATTATTCGTTCTCTTCTCGACTTGTAATATAGTCTCATAAAGAAAAATTTCCATCTTCTGTATAGTTAGGAAAGAATAAATTTCTGTAGTTAGGTTTTAATCTGGTTGCATTCTGACGTTATTACTAGGTGCTTTAAGATTTAGATATTCAGTTTTTGCCGTGAAATTTTTGTTTTTGCTGATTTGTTTTTTTTTCTTGTAGTCTTTTTAATGACAGATCTCCAGAGCGCTGTAATGAGGCATGCCATTATGCATTTCAATTATCGGTTAGATTTTGTAAAGATTGGTCTAAACTCAAATATCTATTTTTTGTTCCGACCCCTCTTGAGGGGGGAGGAACTATATACTCAAATGGGTTTTTTTTTGTTCAGACAATTTTGACCGATCGACAAAGTAGCTGTAGAGAGTTGTGGGTGGTATCATTAGAAAGGCCGTTCCGCGTAGAATTTAGAAATAAAAAGATTTTTTATCAAATTTCCCTTTTCATAGGGAGTAATCGAGCTTTTAGGTTTTGTGAATATTAGACGTAACTCAGCTGTTTTGTTCACTTTTTGACCAAATTTTCGTCAATTTTGGTAAAATATTTTGAAAGTGTTAATTGTAGTGTCATTGATTTTGTCTCTAAAGATAAAGGAGGGTTGCTAAATTGTTCGATCTGAGTTTTTTGGTTAGAATTTCTGCTAAATTTTTCAAAATTCTTCGAAAAAATGGCTTTTGTTAGCACAATTGCTTTAACTTTGCGGGAAGTAGACACCTTAAAACTGCGGACATATTCTTTATAAGCTCAGAAAAGAGCTAGCTGTACTCCCGCTTGCTTTAAGATTCTGTTGCATTTATAGTCCTGCCATCTTTTTGCAAATTTAAACTCGATAATTATGCAAAACGCTTTATTAATTTTTGACAAAGAGAAAAATTTTGTTCAAAATTGATATATTTCGCAAACATTTCAATAATTGAGTGTTTCTTGAGACGCGCATCGATAACGGGGTTGATCTTGACCTCACCATGTATCCTTATGATAAAACTTTTTAAGATTTTAATGGCGCCCGACCTTTTTTTCAATATAGTTCCTCTATTCAAATGTTTTTCTGTAAGTAACGGACAAGAATTTCTTATCAGAGCTCAATTAATGACGGACACTATTAACAGTAAACGAGACCCAACGAGATTACATCTTAGTTTCAGAGTTAAGCTCTTGGTCTTTATGGCTCTGACCAATTGTTTTCGTAAAAATTTTGTGGACTTCTTGCGTTTCGCTTTCATTTCTTATACTTTTTGTAGCCCAATGACTAACTGTCCCCAATGAAGGATCCATCTAGCTTTCAAAAGGTATAAAAGAACCTTGACATTTTTCTGTTGTTATCTAATGTCTATTGTGACTTAATATATTTGTTTTGAGAAAAAGTTGGTGAATTTTAGAACTTCGCCAATAATTATTTTATTTCTCTCAACTTCGGGCGAAGTCTCAATAAAAACAGGCCGAAACCAACTTTTTGTGCGTAAAAAGTTAACGCTGGTAATGGTTTTATATTCAACTGATAGTTTTTCTTTTATTACTACGCGTCTTCAATTTTTCATTTGTTTTTGATCATAATTGCATATTTTATATGAGTTCTTTTTCTTTCCTTGTCGAGTTATCTCATTATTGAGAAGTCAACTTAAAGGAAGGCATTGTAGGTATTATGCACAACGTTGAGAAAAAGCGTATTTGGATACGCTAATTGATTTTGTTAATTAGTTTTTGCTTTTTGCGCTGAGACACAGTTATCTCGCAAAACTTTGTGGGGCTTTTTCAATTTTGCCTATGTTTGTCTTTCTTTTCGTTAATTTACGCCACATAACAAATACCTACAGGTCTCAATTTTTTCCCCAAGACTCATAACTTAACCTAATTAAGGATATCAGTTCATAGCTGTTTGTTCGATTGACTTTCAAATCAAGTTATCTAAAAAAATTTTTTTCATCTGTCTCTTTTTTGGTTTCATTT
This sequence comes from Convolutriloba macropyga, assembly GCF_964194025.1. Taxonomy (NCBI): domain Eukaryota; kingdom Metazoa; phylum Xenacoelomorpha; order Acoela; family Convolutidae; genus Convolutriloba; species Convolutriloba macropyga. Next base: position 44,898,273 of record NC_134472.1, read on the forward strand.
TTGTCACCGTGTAACTCAATCTCACTCATTAGAAGTCTCAATTGCTTTTGTTGATTCAAACATTTTCTTAGCCTGTTCATACGTTGTGGCTGATTGCTTTGACCATTTAGTTCAATAAAAAGTTTTCAAGATTTCTATACTGTTCTATTTTTGGGTTTCTTTTGCTGTCATGCCTGAGAAGTCCTTCTATAAGGAAGACTCATTGGTGTTAAGATGAAGAACAAATGACGATGTACAGTTCTTGCAGGTAATATCTTATAATTATAGTGCCTTGAAGTGTCAAGTCGCAAAATTTTGAAACTTTTGCTTCTTTATGTATTTAATTTTTAATGGGCTCGGGACTTTCTCATTATTAACAGGCCCAATTGGCTTCCTGAGGTGTTGAAATTTAATCCATTGCTATATATTTTAATTTTAAGTCTCTTATGACGTTTGAAAATATTTGTTCTCAAAAATAAATTTTGGTTATTGAGCTTTTTAGTTTTTCCGTCGATTTGTAGCTCAGTCTCTGTAAACATAGTTCATAACCTGTTTCCAGTGAGCTATAAATTAATCTTTTTAACGGTTTGAACATTGGATAATGACATGTCTCAATTACTTCTTATATAGATATAAATGAATATTTTAGTGATTTCAGTTGATATCTAATAACATTAATAACTGAGAAATTAATTGTTTTCAAAAATTGAAAATTGTTTTTGAGCTTCGCACCTAATTGCTCTTTTTTGTCGACCTGCTATTCAGTCGCATTGGGGAAAAGTTACGTATCTTTTCTAACGAAGTATAGCCTAAATTGTTTTGTTTTGGTTTTATGTGATGCGAGTTTGATTTTTTTATGATTTTTTTTTATTATAGACATCGAGTTTTGGTCGTAAATGTTTGTTATTCGGTTTTAATTTTTGTCATTTCTAGTAGTTTTATTATCAGCAATTTCCATCAAACCTCTAGCGTGGCAAAATCGTATTTCATTGTTTGTTTATTGAACGATGTGTATGTTTTTAAAATTTTTCTATCTTTTCATCATTTGGTAGCCAATTACGTCAAGAATGTGGATGAGCGGGGTCGGTACACTACGTGCGTACGCACATTACCGAGCCGCCTTGTTTGATTTCTACTCCCGGTGATATTGATTATTGATGTTAGCTCCCAATTGTTCATTGCCAATAGATTTGTTTTCCAGATAATTTTTTACCCAGTTTGCTTATATTGTTGTTACATAGCAGAGAAACCTTATCAAGATATGTTTCTGATCTGAAACCGAAACACTGAATGAATTTTTCACTTCGCTTTTTCACTTCGTTTGGGACCATAACTTTTGACGCCGTACAGTGAGAAATTGAAATAATGAGTATTAAGGCTGAGCTCTATTTCTTATGCTTATTTTTGATCACTCATAAAAAATGGTTTATTTAGATTTTGGTTTAGCCTATATCAGTTCTAAAAACTTTGATATTCATTATTCTGTTCAAGCAGCTTGTTGAATAATCGTTTCAGTTTGAAGGAGCGTGATAATTCAAGCACTTTAACATTTCAAGCAACTGCATCTCATTGTAACAGTCTCAGAATAACACCCTGGAGAACAGGGTTAGTTACTAATTTTTTCAGTTTCGGTACTGAATTTTCATCAACAATATATAAAAACATGGAACATTTTTAATCCAAAAATTTTAATTAATACCTACTTGCGTGAATTATATTACTCGTGATTCGATTTTAATCAATTAGACCAATTTTTATTTCTAAATGTAGTTGCAAGTTATCGTCTCTAGTGACCAAGCATTTGGTCATTCCAAAGATCTGGTACATCTGTATCTTCATCCTCATTTTTCAAATGTCTGGTAAGGTTAGGGCAAATATAGAAGCACTGTCCCTTTTTCTAGGGCGTCCAAGACTCTATATATTTCCGTCGTAAAATCGGGTCTGGTAATATTCTGTGAAGTCCCCTTTTATTGAGCGAATCAAAATTATTGCAGTTTTAGTGACTATTGTTCTTCGGTAATCCATATTACAGTTGAAAATAATTCCTCTTGAATGCGCTTTCAGGATGATAATGCCCCATTTTTAATTTGAAAAGATTCCAACATGCGCATGGTACCCCTTATGCAAAGATTGGAAGCACGTAAAAATCGCCAAACGCTACCCTGTTCTTACCCAATTAATCACAATAGAGGTTCCTCACTGTAGGGTTCCTCCCTTTGCAAAAACATTTGACTTTGTCTATCAAAAGGTTTCCAGTAATTAACTAAAATTGGGCACCAACTGAACTCAGTGAAACACGAGATTGAGAAGCCCGTCTGCTCAATGTCTGCTTCTCAAATTTGCAACATTAAGGTTCATCTCTGTTTCGTACTTAATGCTCATCGTTAATCACTCATAAAAAACAATTTCGCTTGAAATAGGATTTTGTATAGCCTATGTCAATTCTTAAGGTTCCCGATTAATTATAAATATGTAATTTTGTATTTTTGTTTTTTTTTCTTTAATTATCTATCCTTAATTATCTTTAATTTTTTATAAATATAATAAATATATAAACACATAAATATATTAGTTTTTGTGAAAATATGATACTTTAAAACAAACACGTTCTACGCAAAGAAAAAAAATTTTATTGCTAGCAAATGAACAGATATGAGGATTTTACCTATTCCTCAATATTTCCGAGTTTAATGTCTGGAGGTTTACTTTGACGAATGAGATCATCGAAATTCAAAGAATAGGTTTTCTGAAAATTTATAACCAGAAAATGTTTTTTGAGGTGGTCAAAATGAATTGGACTCCTGATGAAAATCTTATAATTGATAAAGTACTATGGAAAAGAGTGATTTCCTGATATGTTGTCGTTTCTGCCTCCCTATAGAAACTGCTACCAATCTCAGGTACTCCCAGTTGCGTTGGGCTTTTGCCCTCTCCAAATCGAAGGTTTTCTTCACCTCTTCATCAGTTTTGGCAAGGCGTCCTGTTATAACAAAAAACATATCTTGTTGCATCGGAATCCCAATCAATGGGGCGCATAAGTAGCAGTTGAAGATAAGACTCGTGAATGGAAATGATGATTTCGCTCTATCGTCCTAGGGAAAAACTTGAAAATTTTTTACAGAATTATTTGTTTAGAGTGGAAAAAGTTTTTGTGGTAAATGCCTTGAGTTTTTGCAAAAATTGCCCTGCAGTGGCAATTTTTTTCACAACATTTACGGCACTTCTTACAAAATTCTACCGCTTTTACCGTTTTAATTTTAATTTACCGCACCTTGATTCCTTGAAGTTTAAATAACATTCGAATTAAAATTATATTCATCATGGAGCTAGGAATTGGAGCCGAACGGGTGAAGAGTCCAATGAAAAAAATGGGAATCAGATCAAAAAGCTTAAATTTCAGTTTTAAGTACAAGAAATGTGAGAAATGCAAATTAACTAGTGGTTGTTGCTTGATTATTATTGGTGTGCGGTTGGGTTGCACTCCACTCGCCCTTTCCATCGCCGCAACTCCCCATTAAAGGGGGGAGGGGGAGGTTGCGACCACGGATAGACCTTGGTCGCGCTATTTTGAAAGTATTCTTTCACTAATAATGCCCGTAAATAATTAAATAAGATCAACCAATCAGAGGGGAAATATTCTGCTTTGAATTTCATTTCATGGCATTCTGTTCTGCACCTGTTCTGCTCTGCCGGCGTCCTCCAGTGGCCTTATGCACCTCGCGGCAAACTGTTAACTAAAGCAAGTGCTACTGAACGTGTTGCGGTCAAAACTAATATTTTAAATTTTTCATATCAAATTATTAAATCGTTTTATGATGAGTATATAGCTATGCCCTCTACCGGCAATTACCATCTATTAGAGCGACGGAATTGGGTCAAGTTCGATCAATGTTGCATTTTAATATTAGAAATAATGTAAAAACATACTAAAATGTTGGAAAAAATAATATTTAACCTTGGTGCAAGACCTTCAAGGTCACTGGTGTATATTTCTCATATGTATTCTCATTCCCTTATGCAGTGCTTTCATTTTCAATAGTTTTCATCTCAAGGTCACAACTTTTGTTTCCGATAGTCGGGTGACCTTGAAAAAGTGCTGTACTTTTGAAGTGCTCTAGCTCCTAGGGACTGGAATTTAGGGCCCTGAAAGGGGGCTTGGGCATACTTTTCACTTGATACTCTAACCATTGGTGCTAGTCTCGATGCTCATTTCGTTCATCGGTTTGCAACTTTACCCTGAACGGCAGATTTTCCCTTTTTCAAATTCCAACTAGTTTTTGCCATATAATTATATGATCAATTAGTTGCGTTGTGTCTATACGCTTTCTAAACGTCACGAGCAATGCCAAAATTATGACAGTTTTTGATATGTGGGCGAATTCATACTTTCCATTTCAGATATGAACAAAATTTAATTAATATTTGAATAATACATTAAATTTTCCTGTTTTAAAGATTGTTTAGATGTCAAATGTTGTGTCAGAAATGTTTTATGTTAGTTTTTGATGAACTTTCAATTATCACGCCATATTGCTATGTTGAACATTTCAACTTCTCTACATAATCCTTGTCTTAATGTGGTTAATTTCATATTTACTTAAGAATTTGCTATGTAAACAGATTAAATTCCTGAACAGAAAACTCCCTTTAACTGTAAATGTCAGTTATGTAATGATTAGTTACCACTCGTAAATGTCATCTGGTGAACATATTACTAACAGAGCGAGCATTAGTGTAATTGGATTCAAGTTGTATGACTTTTGAGTTACGAAATTCAAGTTATTTTCTTAAAGTTTTGCAGAAAATCCTAAGGAAATTACAGTCATAAAAGTTTCTAAAGCTTTAAACGAACCAGAACGTGTGTAAAGATATTTTTAGTTTTTCACTACTATTATCAGCCGTAACATTAATGGTCCGTATTCTCCCCTGACCTTTAAAAAGATAATATTTGTTGTTATTTATTATCAAAATGTTAACAAAAGCAAGTGCTACTGAACGTGTTGCGGTCAAAACTAATATTTTAAATTTTTCATATCAAATTATTAGATCGTTTTATGATGAGTATATAGCTATGCCCTCTACCGGCAATTCTCATCTATTAGAGCGACGGAATTGGGTCAAGTTCGATCAATGTTGCATTTTAATATTAGAAATAAAGTAAAAACATACTAAAATGTTGGAAAAAATAATATTTAACCTTGGTGCAAGACCTTCAAGGTCACTGGTGTATATTTCTCAAATGTACTCTCATTCCCTTATGCGGTGCTTTCATTTTCAATAGTTTTCATCTCAAGGTCACAACTTTTGTTTCCGATAGTCGGGTGACCTTGAAAAAGTGCTGTACTTTTGAAGTGCTCTAGCTCCTAGGGACTGGAATTTAGGACCCTGAAAGGGGGCTTGGGCATACTTTTCACTTGATACCCTAACCATTGGTGCTAGTCTCGATGCTCATTTCTTTCATCGACTTTGCAACTTTACCCTGAATGGCAGATTTTCCCTTTTTCAAATTCCAACTAGTTTTTGCCATATAATTATTTGATCAATTAGTTGCGTTGTGTCAATAAGCTTTCTAAACGTCACGAGCAATGCCAAAATTATGACAGCTTTTGATATGTGGGCGAGTTCATATTTTCCATTTCAGATATGAACAAAATTTAATTAATATTTGAATACTACATTAAGTTTTCCTGTTTTAAAGATTGTTTAGATGTCAAATGTTGTGTCAGAAATGTTTTATGTTATTTTTTGATGAACCTTCAACTATCACGCCATATTGCTATGTTTAACGTTTCAACTTCTCTACATAATCATTGTCTTAATATGTTAATTTCATATTTACTTAGTAATTTGCTATGTAAACAGATTAAATTCCTGAACAGAATACTCCCTTTAACTGTAAATGTCAGTTATTTAATGCTTAACTACCACTCTTAATTGTCATCTGGTGAACATATTACTAACAAAGCGAGCATTAGTGTAATTGGATTCAAGTTGTATGACTTTTGAGTTACGAAATTCAAGTTATTTTCTTAAAGTTTTGCAGAAAATCCTTAAGAAATTACAGTCAAGAAAAGTTTCTAATGCTTTAAACGAACCAGAACGTGCGTAAAGATATTTTTAGTTTTTCACTACTAATATCAGCCGTAACATTAATGGTCCGTATTCTTCCCGGACATTTAAAAAGATAATATTTGTTGTTATTTACTATCAAAATGTTCAAGAAGTCGACAAAATCTCAGAAGGTTGCCAAGAAGTCGATGCCTTCTTCATCAGAACAACAAGCATCTTCCCAACAAAAAATCATCGTTCCATTCAGACGAGGCCGTCAAGAGCACTCTTTGGACTTGGTTAATTTGAATCAGAAGTATGAACAACTCAGAAGAAAAAGAGAAGAATTGATACGATTGTTGAAAGGAAACTGTCGTCTTGCTCGAGTTAGATCTGAAATTGACGTATACTTCGAAGAAGAAGACAAGTTACTCAATCAGCTGAGTAAAGTAGAGGCCAAACACGGTGGGACTGGTTGCTCTGAGGTAACAGAGAAATGTATTGACTACAGAAGTCGTCTAACGGATCACAAATGCTACATTTTGAATCTTTTCGATCCAAAAGCAGCAGCATCGGAAAACAGAATGGTTTCGTTTGGAGAAGTTTCAGTCTCCACATTCACCACATTGGCGGAAGATGCTCCAAATGCAGCAGTTCTAAAGGACAGTACTCCTCAGGACAATGGCGTAAACCTTGTGAGCAGTGGCTCACAGAAAGAGAAAAGCGACTGTCCGACTCAAAACACAAGTCAAGTGGGTAAATCTGGTAATTAATCATTGGAGAACAAGCTTGCGAGAGAGGAGGAGAAGAGATTGCTGAAGCTCCAGAAAGTTGAAGAAAGACAGTAGAAGGCCAAAAAGAAGGCCAACATCGAGTCCAAAAAGCTTCAAATTGAGTTTGAAAGAAAGCAAAGAGAGCACGAAGAAGGGATGAGACAAGTTGGGGAAAACTTCAACTTCGCTTGATGGAATCCGAATTAGAAAATTCTTCTGGAGAGACTTTTGACAAATCTAAACAATCAAGTGAAACAGAGTCTGATGACGAATTTTCCCCGGAAGAACTTCACGCGGAATACGATGAGTACGCAGAAAACCTCAAAGTTCAACTGCCAGAAGTGAAGCGTCCATCAAGTTCTTTTCTAAAGACAGATAGTTATTCGAGTCGTTTAACAAAGTATCGACAGCAGTACAGTTCAGGAGAAGATATCGAAAATCAATTTGAGCAGCAAACAAGAATTCAAATCACACCTCTGGGAAGCAGAGATAGACGATTTTCACCTGATAGATACGCCTATTCAAATTTATTCTTGTCTCCAAGGGACAACGGTAATGATATCTTTTCAACACCAACCAACAATAGTAACAGAAGTTTGCCAAAATTAAAACTGCGCGAATTTGATGGTAATCCATTGGATTGGCCTGAATGGAGTGGAATGTTTCTGTCTACAATACACAGCAGCAAAATTAGTCGAGACGAGAAAATGAGCCATTTGAAGACACTGCTTGTATGAAAAGCAAAACGAGCTGCCAATGGAATGGGCTACTCTGGAACAATGTACGATCAGGCTTGGAACACACTGCAAAGAAAGTTTGGCCAGCCTCATCACATTGTCTTTTCACAACTTGCCAAAATTCAGAACTTTCCACAGGTTAGATTTAGCGACTTATTATCCTTGATAGAGTTTGCTGATACGGTATCAACGTTTGTGAACATTCTACAGCAATTTGGGTACTGGAACGACTTGTTTTCTTCTAGTAATGTTGATATTGCGGCCAGTAAGTTGCCGTTAGAGACAAAGCGTCGATGGTTTGCCTTTATAGAGGCCCCGACCAAAGCAAGACGAATACCAAACCTGGTCGAGTTTAATAATTGGTTGCGAGAAAAAAAGCAAGTACATGAGCGATTAGTTCATTGTGCGCCTACATCGTCAAAATTCGAAACACAAACGACAAAGTTCGGTAAGAAACCTGATTTCAAGAAAAGTCCAAAAGCCCAGCGAGCCAGCCTTCAGTTCAAATGACGATAAAACTCGGACCGAAAACAAATGTCCTCTCGAAGGTTCCAATCATAGGGTCTGGAACTGCGATAAGTTCAAGAACATGAAAATAGATGAACGATACAATGTCGTTAAAGAAAAGAAGCTATGTTTTTGTTGTCTTGCTGATAACCATACAACAAAAGACTGTCCAAGGAAAATAAATTGTGGCGTTGATGGCTGTGAGAAAACCCACAACAAGTTGCTTCACTACATGAAAAGGTCGGAAAACTTGAAACCCATTAACAAGACAGAAGTGACTAATTTAACCAGCAATGTGGAGTCAATAAGAGGTTTAATGCAAATAGCACGAATCAGAATCTTCGGAGATGAAGGACAATTCGAAGATACTCTTGCTGTTTGTGACACGGGGTCCACTCAGACGTAGGTGGATGAAGACTTGTTAGAAAAGCTTGAATTACGTGGAGAACCAGTGTCGTTAAATGTGGATGGAATTCACGGCACACAAATTACAACATGTAGAGCGGTTCAGGCTACAATTGGGCCGGCTAACTGTATGCAGGACAAAGACAAGCTACTCACAATTCACAGTCAAAAGAACTTGGAAATTAGAACAAGCGTTTACAATGTCCAGGAGATGAAAGAAAAGTATCCCTACTTGAAGTGTGTGGGTTTCAAGCAGATCGATTCGAAGAAAGTTGAGATCATTCTAGGCCAGAATGCTTATGAACTGATTCGACCCGTCGAATACAAAAATGGCGGTGAGAACAAACCGTGGGCTATTAAGTTACCACTTGGATGGACAGTCAGTGGTCCAGTTCCAATTAATCAGCTAAAACTCAGCGCAGCGTGTCATGTAGCCAACGATGACGACATGTAACTAGCTGAAGTTGTCAAGAAGTGGTGGGATATGGAGTCCTACGGAACACTTAAAGTTGCCGACAAGAGAACAAAAGAAGACAAACTAGCCACCGAAATTCTAAATTCAACGATCAAATTCAACGGCGAACGATATGAAGTTGGTATATTATGGGACGGTGAACAAGCAGCTTTATCCAACAACTTTTAATCAGCATTGGGACAACTTCGAGGGTTGCAGCGTCGATTACAGACAGACGAATTACTTAAAGTGAAATATGAAGAAACAATTAACTCAGATCTTAGAAAAGGATATATCTCAATTCTTTCTAGCAGCGACTTGGCAGCAACAATCAATCAACAAGTCTGGTATGTACCACATCACCCAGTTTTGAATCTTCAAAAACCCGACAAAGTGAGAAGAGTATGTAACGCAGCCAGCAAGTTTCGCGGGACAAGTCTCAACGACATGCTTTTAGCAGGTCCAGATTTGCTAGCCAGTCTGATGTGAATCTTGGCACGATTCCGAGAGAACCGATATGCTTTGAGTGCCGACATTGAAGAAATGTTCCTTCAAGTTGAAGTCAGACCGGAAGATCGAAAAATTCTACGGTTTCTATGGTCAGATGAAAATGATCAATTAGTAACGTATCAGTAAAATAGACATAAATTTGGCGCTAAATCGTCTCTAACTTGTGCAAACTTTGCGCTACAAAGATGTGCAACGGACAATGCTGAAAAATCAGATCGAGCTAATTACCTAGCATGCCATATTTTCTATATGGATGATCTAATTGTCTCGCTGCAGAGTCGGGAAGAAGCTGCCGACGTCAAAGCAGAATTAATTGCTCTTTTACCAAAAGGTGGTTTCAAACTAACTAAGTGGGCTACTAATTTTGATGAAGATGAAGTACATGACAAGGCCCTGACGATTCTTGGATTAGAATGGAACAACAAAACCGACACGCTGAAAGTATGCAGAGGTTTACAGTTTAAGCCTGAAAACTATTGGACATAGCGAAAAGTGCTATCAATTGTCTCTAGCGTTTTTGATCCTTTGGGATTTCTAGCTCCATTTGTTATCCGTGGAAGAATAATCCTGAAAGGCATATGGCAGAAAAGGGGACAACAATGGGACTCATTTATCGACGAGAACCGCAGTGATCAATTCTCGGATTGGGTCGGAGAATTGAATGCCGGTGAAGTGTTTGAAGTCAGCAGATGGTATGAAACCTCGAGCGAAAGCATTCGAAATTAGTTGCACGTTTTCGGTGATGCTTCAGAGGACGCATTTTGTGCGGTAGCATATCTTGTAACAGAAAACGATCAATCAGAGCGTAAAGTATCTTTTATCATAGGCAAAGCCAGAGTTGAACCTGTAAAGCATCATACAATTCCAAAACTAGAGCTCATGGCAGCATTAACCGGGAATCGACTGAAAGACACAATCATGAAGGAACACTCAATTCATTTCCGAAAAATTTTTTTATGTGGTCTGATTCTACAACAGTTATACAGTGGATAAGATCGAGCAACGAGAAACAGCCTACTTTTGTTGCAAACAGAGTAGCAGAAATACCTCGACTTTTCAACTGTGGACGAATGGCACCACGTTGAAGGTGCTAAGAATCCAGCCGACCTAGGAACAAGAAGTCTCAGCTTCGATGGCATAGCCAACAGTAATTGGATCAAGGCTCCTGATTGGCTGCTACAACCGATATTGTTAAACGAAGATAATCAGCTTCCAGCAGAGCAGGATATGAATGTTCAAGTTTACGTGGCAAACGAAGTAAATGGTGTAGTCGATTGGAAACGATACAGCCAATACAACCGACTGAGGCAATCAATTGCTTGGATTTTATCGTTTGCCAGAAAGAACTCTGAAGTGCATTCACTACTAGAAGAAGATGCACAACTGATTTGGAAATTAGTTCAGCTGGAAGTCTATTCTAAAGAAATTGATGACTTGAAATCCAAGAAAACAGTTTCTTCAAACAGCAAAACTGTTTCCTTGTCTCCATTCATTGATTCTAACGGTGTCCTGAGAGCAAAAAGACGACTGAGAAGAACAAATTTACCATTTGAGACAAAACACCCAGTTATTTTGCCTAGCAAACATAGAGCAGTCGAATTTTTTCTGAGCTATCAGCACAAAATTTTTCATCACGAAGGGGTGGAGTATATTCGGAACGAAGTACAGAAGAAGTTTTGGATATTTGGATTAAGAAGCGCGCTGAGAGCAGTGAAACACAATTGTGTAACATGTCGACTGTTTACTAGCGGTAAATTTCCACAGATGAGTGATTTACCGACAGACTGAGTGACGAATAATGTCCGACCATTCACAAATACCGGTGTCAATTATTTCGGACCGTTTGAAGTAAAGATGTTCAGACGTACAATAAAGAAGTGGGTGTGTCTCTATACCTGCTTGAGTGTTAGAGCTGTTCATCTGGAACTGGTTGACAGCTTGGACACTAAAGCTTGCATTGGTGCTGTTCTTGGGTTCATTGCAAGAAGAGGTCAACCTCAGTCAATAATCTCTGACAATGGAACAAATTTTGTTGGAGCGGCTAGAGAGTTCAAGGAAGCCTTCCAGGAGCTCAGCAAAGACGAAATAGCAAGTACACTGGCAGAGGAGAGCATCAAGTGGACCTCCAACCCGCCTGCAGCTCTTCACTTTGGAGGTGTATGGGAACGTCTTGTGAAATCTTGCAAGAAAGCTTTGTACAATGTTCTCGGCAAACAGAGGTTAACTGAAGACAGACTTCGTACAGTACTCTGTGTAGTTGAGCAGTTAATGAACAACCGACCACTTACGGATGTTAGTGGAGATGTCACCGATTTACAGCCACTGACACCAAACCACTTTCTGATAGGTCAAATTAGCATTAATTGGCCAAATGCGTTGTTTTCTGGAACTACTGCGAGTTACAGAAAGCTGTTCAGAGGTCAACATAGCATCCTAGTTGCCGTATGGAACCGTTGGATGTCTGAGTATTTGACAAGCCTACAGCAGAGGACGAAGTGGGCCAAGGAAGAACTTATCGACCTGGTGACCTGGTTTGGATAGTCGATAAGAATGTGCATCCATTCAACTTCCCGTTAGGAAGAATTCAAGATGTTCATAAGAGTGACGACCAAACAGTCAGACCAGCGCTAGTAAAAACTGCAACGGATAGCTACAAAAGACCTATTGTGAAGTTGATCACTGTAAATAGTGACCGCAAGTGACGTTATTTTTGGATTTGTGACCAAAAACTGGGCCGGCTATGTTGCGGTCAAAACTAAAATTTTAAATTTTTCATATCAAATTATTAGATGGTTTTATGATGAGTATAAAGCTATGCCCTCTGTCAGCAATTCTCATCTATTAGAGCGACGGAATTGGGTCAAGTTCGATCAATGTTGCAATTTAATATTAGAAATAATGTAAAAACATACTAAAATGTTGGAAAAAATAATATTTAACCTTGGTGCAAGACCTTCAAGGTCATTGGTGTATATTTCTTATATGTACTCTCATTCCCTCATGCGGTGCTTTCATTTTCAATAGTTTTCATCTCAAGGTCACAACTTTTGTTTCCGATAGTCGGGTGACCTTGAAAAAGTGCTGTACGTTTGAAGTGCTCTAGCTCCTAGTGAATGGAATTTAGGACCCTGAAAGGGGAGGTTGGGCATTCTTTTCACTTGATTCTCTAACCATTGGTGCTAGTCTCGATGCTCATTTTGTTCATCGACTTTGCAACTTTACCCTGAACGGCAGATTTTCCCTTTTTCAAATTCCAACTAATTTTTGCCATATAATTATATGATCAATTAGTTGCGTTGTGTCAATACGCTTTCTAAACGTCACGAGCAATGCCAAAATTATGACAGCTTTTGATATGTGGGCGAATTAATACTTTCCATTTCAGATATGAACAAAATTTAATTAATATTTGAATAATACATTAAGTTTTCCTGTTTTAAAGATTGTTTAGATGTCAAATGTTGTGTCAGAAATGTTTTATGTTAGTTTTTGATTAACCTTCAATTATCACGTCATATTGCTATGTTTAACGTTTCAACTTCTCTACATAATCATTGTCTTAATATGGTTAATTTCATATCTGCTTAATAATTTGCTATGTAAACAGATTAAATTCCTGAACAGAATACTCCCTTTAACTGTAAATGTCAGTTATGTAATGTTTAATTACCACTCTTACTTAAATGTCATCTGGTGAACAAATTACTAACAGAGCAGCATTAGTGTAATTGGAGTCAAGTTGTATGACTTTTGAGTTACGAATTTCAAGTTATTTTCTTAAAGTTTTGCAGAAAATCGTAAGGAAATTACAGTCAAGAAAAGTTTCTAAAGCTTTAAACGAACCAGAACGTGCGTAAAGATATTTTTAGTTTTTCACTACTAATATCAGCCGTAACAGATCGTCACAACTTATTCTGCTCGAATTACCTCATGCGACCAAAATTGTTGCTAATTTAACGCAACGTCTTCCTATTATTTGGAATAAAATTTTTGATCAAGCTGCATTTGATGAGACAACATCAGAAAGTTTGATCCAGAATAAAACCAAATTTTATAAAAAAGAATTTTATGTTGTTCATATGTATGACAGAGTTGACTTCAAAGCAAGGAAAAAATAAGTTTATGTAACAGTTTTTTGTTTACAAGTTTTTTGTAACACCGTGACTTACTTCTAACTTACTTTGTAACAGCGTAATATGACTTCACATTCGTCGGGTATTTATACCCAGGTCTCTTTACTTAAGTTAACCAATGAACACAAGGTCTCTTAACCTATTTTCCCATTATATGTTAATCGTAATGAAGCGTTACACAAGCAAAATGAAAGAGCATTAGTGATAACCGAGCTTCTGCGCGCATGATTGAAATCGACTACGGTGAACTAATTACAAAAGCAAAGACATCCAACGCTCTCTCCCTTTTTTTCGACTTGTAAATAATTTCTGCTGTCATAATTATCATTTGGGCAGAAATTATCTAAAGGTCGAAAGAAAAACAGAGAGAGCGTTGGAAATCATTGTTTTTGTAATTACTCCCAACAACAAGGTTTGCTTTTTATGCGATTCGACTTTCCGCGTCAGATTTGATGTATTGAAGAACTATTCGTAACGGGTTGAGCATAAAAAGGTTTCCACAACAGAATATAATCCAAGAAAAATCTTAAAGATCTTAGTGTGAATGCGTAAGAACTACGGTGACTAGCGGTGAAAGCACTCAACTAGATAGGGAAAACGATTATTTTGCAATGAATGATGTGAAAATTTTTGATGGCGATTCGACGCTTTCTTTACCTTGTTTGATTTAATAATCCAAAAAATTTGCAGTCTATTAATCCAAAAATTAGCGGTATAAATTTTTATGTGCGCTTCGCAGAATCATCTGTATAAACAGCTAATTTTACAGCTCGTCACCACAATTTCATAACAATTTGTTCAATTTTTAGTGTTTTTACTACCGGTACCTCGACTCAGCACCCATATTCATTCGCTCTAGGAAATTAAAAGTGAACTCATATAAGATTTTACAACAGTCTCATTTGAAAAAATAGCTAGAAAGAGAACTTTCGAAGCCGAAACAGTTTTTGGTTGATCGCATGATTTCACGCTCACGAAAGTTTTTTTCGAGTAAACTCGTCCGATATGTAACCTTTCAAAGGAATTCGCGTTCACTATTTTACTTTGAGAATTCAATATTTTGACTTCGTTTAAAAATGCTTGCTCGCTCTCTCGACCTATCTATCGCTCCCTCTCTTCCTCTCTAACTGTTTGCATTTATGATCGCTGTGTCTTCCGAAGAGACAACTAAGTTCAGGTTCTGATCAAGTGACAATGCTGCAAAAAATGTAAAACCATATTTATTGAACAATCATCATTATATGTTCAAATTTCTTGGTTTTCAAATTGCAGTTTGTTTTCGGGAACACAACATATGATTGAAAAAAATGAGTTTTGCCGGTTAGGTAAAACTGCTGAAATATTTTTTTGGAAATACTAATTAAATCTGTTCAAGTTTGGAGACTTGGAAAATCTACCAATATAACATCTCTGCTTATTCTTTACGCTACTGTAAATTGGTGAAGGTATTTAGGCAACGAACCATAAGAGATACAAACAGCTAAATTATAACCTAATGCTGTCACCAAATGCTAGTTCTGATGTTCTTAACTTCAGTAATTTCAATTTTTACTTTTATTATCGCAAATATTTTCTTCTTTTTTTCCTGATCAAAAAAGAGTCACTGATTTTTTACTGCTATTTTTGTCGTATCCGGATGAAATTTTTTCCAATGTCTTGAAAATATGAATAATTGCTATTTTCAAAATTATAGCGATTTTATATATAATTAGTTTATATATAATTATATATAATAGCGATTTTATATATTCAATTAACAGGAAATATTAATTTACTCAGAGGCATTAGTATTTACTTAATATAGTTATTTTTAGAAAAAACGTTCTTTTTCTTCTGTTTTTTTTATAGTTTTTGTTGTGTTTCTTGCGAATGGAAACCAAGATTTTGAGAAAGTATTAAGTTAGTGAGAAGAAGAAGAGCTATTCAAAAATCTAGCTTGATGCGTGGTATACAAACTATTATCAACCCTTTTCATGTGAAAAATTTTGGATCACAATTCAAATGTAGTTAACCAATTCCAAAAAAGATTCTGAAATTGACTGAGCACATATTGCTTTTTAGGATGAAACAGCAATTCAGGAAGAGCATTCTCAACCATTTTTTATTTATGCAGTTACAATCTGAACAATAGCTATGCAAAATCCAATCGAACAATTAAACGTGCCTTAGGTTTGAAGTTAAACAGTGTCCTCATAAAAATTGAATCCAAATTAAAAATCTTAACAAATGAGACTATAACGAGAATCAAAATTAAATAAAGTCCTCAAAACTGCTACTCGTTTCGAAAGAAATCTCAAACAAGATTTGATTTCTTGATTTGCAGCGCAATTGTGTTACCAAAATATACCCCTTACTAAAGTTTTTCTCAAGTAGAAAAAAAACATCAACACGCTGCATTAGGGAATCTTTCAGCAAAATAAGTTTAAAACAGTCGGACTATCTTATGTCACTATAAAATTACACAATATACTTCAACGACTAAGAGTGTCTATTGATCCAAAACGATCAGTAAAATATACTTTTTTGCATTATTGTAATACATCTTTTGAAAAATGTGAAAAACGAAGGAAAAACGCATCAATTTTGACGATTAGAATTTTCGAATTAGTGATTTTTTTTATTAAGTTTTAATATTTTCGATTTCTCAAAAAGACTTTTGTTGAAAAATTGTTTGGTAAAATTTAGTTTGAAAAAGTTCTTGCTAATAACAGCTTAAATTGATGAAAAATGGTCAATTTTTGCAGTTAAATCATTGCGTTCAGCAGATAACGTGGCCTAAATTTTGAACTGCGCTTTCTTCCCTGCCCAAATAGCAATATGCATTTCTACTATTGTTAGTTATTGAATTCCGACAAAATTGGAAACATGAGTCTTTTCAAAAGTTAGTTTTTAAAGTTTGAAGCGCCTGTATGTCTGGTCAGAGCTGGTTTTGAACGCGCTAAAGTCCTGACTGGAAGATGCTATAGCTGGGCCGATGCTAGAGCCTAGCCAAGTTTGTTTTGCGACAGTCAGATCAGAGTTGATTTGGAGCGCGGAATTCTGAACGACTACTATCAATTGGCAAGTGCCAAGGGCCACAAAAACGACTGCGTAATCCTATGGGGAAATCTGGAGAACTTCGTATTTGACTGAGGTTAAAAGTCGGCGTACACGACCACATAAAACTCATTAAAAATGGTTGTTTGGTGAACAGCTTTCAAAAAAATATATTTTTCACGGTTATGAGTTATTTTTCACGGTCACGGTTCTGAGTTATGCAGAATTGTTGTTTTTAATACCAGCCTCGGCAATCTCTCAACTTTGGCTCTAGATATTCTACAATTCTGTGTTTCTCTCAACAACAATTTCTGCTCCCTATATTTTTTGTTACTCAAGTTTGAACACCACGACGTTGTCAGGGCTACTATGGGCTTTCTTATAAATCATGCACTGCAACAAACAATATATTTAAATCACTCTTTCTTATCATGAACATAAAACGTAATTGAGCAAACGAATAAAAAATTTCGTCGAACGGCTGCTAAGGACTACGGTATATATGATTTTTTTTACACATCCCTGTTATGATATCAACAAGAAAAATAGAATGAACCAAACGCCTTCCTTACAATTCAAGCTAATGAAACTAAAACAATAACACTATCACACAACTGGAGCTACCAATTGTTTGATCGGTCAAATAACTACTCGAAAATTAGCTGTTTTTATAGAGTCGAAATCCTCCAGGTTCGCCAGTGTTATTGAAATGAATATCTGTTGATATTCAAACTTTGGGCATAATACGAGCTAATTATGTAGAAATTTTCACGGCCCTAGCTAGAAAAACTTAAATTGGAGCTGAGAAATTTTTCTTTATAACCCATTTGAGGCACTTTTTTGGGTTTTTTTTAAAAAATTTCTCGGGAACTTTTACCACGTGTTTCCTTAACATCATTATACACGAATGCTGCTTAAAAATTGTAGGAAACCGAATTATAAAAGAAGTCCCTGAAATGTTAGAATGCTTTTTTATGTCGAAAATGAGAATTTTAAAATTCTTCAAAGTCGGCTCAGAAATCACTTTGATCAGGGATCTGAAACTGGGTTTTATTCTCTCCAATTTTATGCGTTCTTTAATGCAATTTTCAAAATATTTTTTATAAAGATGGCCCAGGGCGAGGATTTTCCCCAAAAATGTCTGGAAATGAACGCACGAATGGTCTGATGAACGCACGAAAGTCTGGAAGTAGGCGTTTTCCGTCTAGGACGGTCTCGAAAGCTTGGGTCCATATTTGTGTACACTTTTTTGACGGAACAACAAGGGTGTAAGAGTGTAAAAAGAAATGATACAAGTCATAGCGGTGGAAAAAAGAGTGTAATTGTTTGTCGGTCCACCCTAAATTACACTCTGTAATAAACAAGGGTGTAATAGTATAAAAAATGATACTTAACATGATGGTGGAAAAGAGTGTAATTTTTCTATTATTCCACCCTAAATTACATTCATTGCGAAGAGTGTAAAAAGAGTGGATAGAAGAGTGGAAATTAAGTGTAATTTTTCACCGATAAATAGCAGTGGAAAACGGATTACATCCTAATCCGCGCTATTTAGGGATGAAATAGGGGTCAAACTCCGGCCCGGGGATGAAGAAAGTGAACTAACCTTTCATGCGTTCATTTTTGATCAAAATTTGTATCTCCCCGTGACCTTCTTCAGCAGATGAGATGGGATCATAACCGTGATACTGATGGCTCCGTTTTTTCAGGATATCCGACACCAGAGTTTTCGGAGGTTCCTTGGGTTTATGGGGAACTAGAGCAGCTCTCCGTCCCCTATTGTGTAATGGAGACCTGGGGGCAGCACCCGAACGAACTGAAGACGACTTTATAGAGTTTTGTCTCCGATCCTCTACTTTCAATAATGACAGTTTGGGCTTTCGGGTACCGTTCGCTTGGCTCGAATCCATAAAACTAAATTTACTACTTGTTATTTCTTGGTCGTTCCAACAAACTGAGAGTCGTTTCACAAAGCTTTTATTGAATCCATTAAACCAATTAGTAATAAACTAAAAAAGTGTCCTCGTTCTTCACATTTGAATCAATTGAATTCCTTCGACAAGAGTTTTGCTTCAATTGAGCATCTGGTTAATGATCTCCAGTGCAATATAACTAACAGTAACTTTGAAAATTATGATTAAGAGAACAAAATAAATGAACGGTTAACTAGTTCTTTGGACTGCAGAAAAAACTTGTTCATTAAGTCAGTATAACTTGTACAGTGACTAAATCGTATTATCGTATATTGTCGAGACTATTTAGACTGAAGGTAAAATCATCTCTAGTTATAACATTGGTTGTTTTGATAAACACGTAAGTCACATTTTGCGTACAGTATCTTGAAGCAATCGAATAAAATCATCATCAAACACTACAAAAAGCGCGTAAACCATTTTGTTGCTCTCGCTTTGGTACTTATATGATATTACACACCCTTAGTCCAGAAGAGCGAACAAGAAGACGGATGAAATGTTTGGTATGATCGCTTTCAAACGTAAGAAATCGTCGGTATGTTCGGTTTCTTCGATTCGATATGCTGGGTTTTAAATGTAAGCTAATGTCCCGTATATTTGGTCTCTTAGATTCTTTATGTTCGGTTTCAAATGTAAGAAATTGTCGGTATGTTCGGTCTCTTAGGTTCGGTATGTTCGGTTTCTTAGTTTCGTTATCATTTAGACGTTTTAAGCGTAAGATAATCTTCTGTATATTCGGTCTCTTAGATCCTGTATGTTCGGTATCAAACATAAGCGGTCGTCGGTTTGTTTGTTCCCTTAGCTCGGTCTGTTCGGTTTTCAACGTAAGATAATCTTCTGTATGTTCGGTCTCTTAGATTTTGTACGTCCGGTTTCAAATGTCAGAAATTGTCGGTATTTCTTGTCTCTTAGATTCGGTTTGTTTGGTTTTAAGCGTAAAATAATTTTCTGTACGTTCGGTCTCTTAAATTTTGTACGATCAGTTTAAACGTAAGAAAATTTCGGTTAGTTCGGTCTCTTAGATTTGGTATGTTTGATTTTAAACGTAAGTTACTCGCCGGTAGGCTCTGTCTCAGCTTTGATAAAGTGGTTGAGGGTACAGAAAAAATAGTGGATTTCAATCGAGTCAAGAAATACTTCGAATAAAGTCAAACGTCTTAAATAAGTTCCCCTATATAAGGTGAGTCAAAATCAACAAAAAGTTTTCTTGTAACTTCTGTAGAAAAAACTAAAACACCAGTACGCTCTGTTTCAGCTTCGATAAATTGGTTGAGGTTACAGAAAAAAGTGGAATTTAATCGAGTCATGGAATACTTTGAATAAAATCAAACAAGTTATTTATGTTCCCCTATATAAAGTGAGTCAAAATCAGAAAAATTTTTTCTTGTAACTCCTGCAGAAAAAACTAAAATACCCGTACGCATTGTTTCAGCTCCGATAAATTGATTGAGGTTACAGAAAAAAATTGGAATTTAATCGAGTCATGGAATACTTTGAATAAAATCAAACAAGTTATGTATGTTCCCCTATATAAAGTGAGTCAAAATCCGCAAGAATTTTTTTCTAATTTCTGTAAAAAAACTAAAATACGGTAGGCTCTGTCTTAGCTTTGATAAAGTGGTTGAGGTTAGAGAAAAAAATGGATTTTAATCGAGTCACGGAATGCTTCGAATAAAATTAAACATATTATGTAAATTCCCCTATATAAGATGAGTCAAAGTTAGCAAATTTTTCTTGTATCTTCTGTAGAAAAGACTGAATTACCGGTAGGCTCTGTCTCAGCTTTGATAAATTGGTTGAGGTTACAAAAAAATGGATTTTAATCGAGTCAAAGAATACTTCGAATAAAATCAAACATGTTATGTATGTTGCCCTAGATAAAGAGAGTCAAAATCAGCAAGAATTTTCTTCTAACTTCTGTAGAAAAAACTAAAATGCCGGTAGGCTCTGTCTCAGCTTTGATAAAGTGGTTGAGGTTACAGAAAAAAAAAGATTTTATATGCATCAAGGAAAACTTTTAATAAAATCAAACATGTTATGTATGTTCCCCAATATAAAGTGAGTCAAAATCAGCAAGATTTTTTCTTTTAACTTCTGTAGAAAAAACTAAAATACCCGTACGCACTGTTTCAGCTCCGATAAATTGGTTGAGGTTACAGAAAAAAATTTGAATTTAATCGAGTCATGGAATACTTTGAATAAAATCAAACAAGTTATGTATGTTCCCCTATATAAAGTGAGTCAAAATCCGCAAGATTTTTTTTTGATTTCTGTAAAAAAAACTAAAATACGGTAGGCTCTGTCTTAGCTTTGATAAAGTGGTTGAGGTTAGAGAAAAAAAATGAATTTTAATCGAGTCACGGAATACTTCTAATGAAATTAAACATATTATGTAAATTCCCCTATATATAACTGAGTCAAAGTTAGCAATTTTTTCTCGTATCTTCTGTAGAAAAGACTGAATTACCGGTAGGCTCTGTCTCAGCTTTGATAATTTGGTTGAGGTTACAAAAGAAAGTGGATTTTAATCGAGTCAAGGAATACTTCGAATAAAATCAAACATGTTATGTATGTTGCCCTAGATAAAGTGAGTCAAAATCAGCAAGTATTTTCTTTTAACTTCTGTAGAAAAAACTAAAATGCCGGTAGGCTCTGTCTCAGCTTTGATAAAGTGGTTGAGGTTACAGAAAAAAAGTGGATTTTGTATGCATCAAGGAAAACTTTTAATAAAATCAAACATGTTATGTATGTTCCCCAATATAAAGTGAGTCAAAATAAGCAAGATTTTTTCATTTAACTTCTGTAGAAAAAACTAAAATACCCGTACGCACTGTTTCAGCTCCGATAAATTGGTTGAGGTTACAGAAAAAAATTGGAATTTAATCGAGTCATGGAAAACTTTGAATAAAATCAAACAAGTTATTTATGTTGCCCTAGATAAAGAGAGTCAAAATCAGAAAGAATTTTCTTTTAACTTCTGTAGAAAAAACTAAAATGCCGGTAGGCTCTGTCTCAGCTTTGATAAAGTGGTTGAGGTTACAGAAAAAAAGTGGATTTTATATGCATCAAGGAAAATTTTTAATAAAATCAAACATGTTATGTATGTTCCCCAATATAAATGGAGTCAAAATCAGCAAGATTTGTTTCTTTTAACTTCTGTAGAAAAAACTAAAATACCCGTACGCACTGTTTCAGCTCCGATAAATTGGTTGAGGTTACAGAAAAAAATTGGAATTTAATCGAGTCATGGAAAACTTTGAATAAAATCAAACAAGTTATTTATGTTGCCCTAGATAAAGAGAGTCAAAATCAGCAAGAATTTTCTTTTAACTTCTGTAGAAAAAACTAAAATGCCGGTAGGCTCTGTCTCAGCTTTGATAAAGTGGTTGAGGTTACAGAAAAAAAGTGGATTTTATATGCATCAAGGAAAATTTTTAATAAAATCAAACATGTTATGTATGTTCCCCAATATAAATGGAGTCAAAATCAGCAAGATTTGTTTCTTTTAACTTCTGTAGAAAAAACTAAAATAACGTTAGGCTCTGTCTCAGCTTTGATAAATTGGTTGAGGTTACAGAAAAAAAGTGGATTTTAATTGAGTCAGGGAATACTTTTAATAAAACCAAACATTTTATGTATGTTCCCCTATATAAAGTGAGTCAAAACCAGCAAGAATTTTTCTTTCAACTTCTGTAGAAAAAACTAAAATAACGTTAGGCTTTGTCTCAGCTTTGATAAATTGGTTGAAGTTACAGAAAAAAAGTGGATTTTAATTGAGTCAAGGAATACTTTTAATAAAATCAAACATGTTATGTATGTTCCCCTAGATAAAGTGAGTCAAAATCAGCAAGAATTTTTTTTTAATTTCTGTAAAAAAACTAAAATACGGTAGGCTCTGTCTTAGTTTAGATAAAGTGGTTGAGGTGAGAGAAAAAAAAATGGATTTTAATCGAGTCACGGAATACTTCGAATAAAATTAAACATATTATGTAAATTCCCCTATATAAGGTGAGTCAAAGTTAGCTAATTTTTCTCGTATCTTCTCTAGAAAAGACTGAATTACCGGTAGCCTCTGTCTCAGCTTTGATAAATTGGTTGAGGTTACAAAAAAAAGTGGATTTTAATCGAGTCAGGGAATACTTCGAATAAAATCAAACATGTTATGTATGTTGCCCTAGATAAAGTGAGTCAAAATCAGCAAGAATTTTCTTTTAATTTCTGTAGAAAAAACTAAAATGCCGGTAGGCTCTGTCTCAGCTTTGATAAAGTGGTTGAGGTTACAGAAAAAAAGTGGTTTTTATATGCATCAAGGAAAACTTTTAATAAAATCAAACATGTTATGTTTGTTCCCCAATATAAAGTGAGTCAAAATCAGCAAGATTTTTTCTTTTAACTTCTGTAGAAAAAACTAAAATAACGTTAGGCTCTGTCTCAGCTTTGATAAATTAGTTGAGGTTACAGAAAAAAAGTGGATTTTAATTGAGTCAAGGAATACTTTTAATAAAACCAAACATTTTATGTATGTTCCCCTATATAAAGTGAGTCAAAATCAGCAAGAATTTTTCTTTTATCTTCTGTAGAAAAAACTAAAATAACGTTAGGCTCTGTCTCAGCTTTGATAAATTGGTTGAGGTTACAGAAAAAAAGTGGATTTTAATTGAGTCAAGGAATACTTTTAATAAAATCAAACATGTTAAGTATGTTCTCCTAGATAAAGTGAGTCAAAATCAGCAAGAATTTTTTTTAACTTCTGTAGAAAAAAATAAATACCGGT
This sequence comes from Convolutriloba macropyga, assembly GCF_964194025.1. Classification (NCBI taxonomy): domain Eukaryota; kingdom Metazoa; phylum Xenacoelomorpha; order Acoela; family Convolutidae; genus Convolutriloba; species Convolutriloba macropyga. Next base: position 44,921,602 of record NC_134472.1, read on the forward strand.
AGGCTCTGTCTCAGCTTTGATAAATTGGTTGAGGTTACAGAAGAAAGTGGATTTTAATTGAGTCAAGGAATACTTTGAATAAAATCAAACATGTTATATGTGTTGCCCTAGATAAAGTGAGTCAAAGTTAGCAAGAATTTTCTTTTAACTTCTGTAGAAAAAACTAAAATGCCGGTAGGCTCTGTCTCAGCTTTGATAAAGTGGTTGAGGTTACAGAAAAAAAGTGGATTTTATATGCATCAAGGAAAATTTTTAATAAAATCAAACATGTTATGTATGTTCCCCAATATAAATGGAGTCAAAATCAGCAAGATTTGTTTCTTTTAACTTCTGTAGAAAAAACTAAAATAACGTTAGGCTCTGTCTCAGCTTTGATAAATTGGTTGAGGTTACAGAAAAAAAGTGGATTTTAATTGAGTCAGGGAATACTTTTAATAAAACCAAACATTTTATGTATGTTCCCCTATATAAAGTGAGTCAAAACCAGCAAGAATTTTTCTTTCAACTTCTGTAGAAAAAACTAAAATAACGTTAGGCTTTGTCTCAGCTTTGATAAATTGGTTGAAGTTACAGAAAAAAAGTGGATTTTAATTGAGTCAAGGAATACTTTTAATAAAATCAAACATGTTATGTATGTTCCCCTAGATAAAGTGAGTCAAAATCAGCAAGAATTTTTTTTTAATTTCTGTAAAAAAACTAAAATACGGTAGGCTCTGTCTTAGTTTAGATAAAGTGGTTGAGGTTAGAGAAAAAAAAATGGATTTTAATCGAGTCACGGAATACTTCGAATAAAATTAAACATATTATGTAAATTCCCCTATATAAGGTGAGTCAAAGTTAGCTAATTTTTCTCGTATCTTCTCTAGAAAAGACTGAATTACCGGTAGCCTCTGTCTCAGCTTTGATAAATTGGTTGAGGTTACAAAAAAAAGTGGATTTTAATCGAGTCAGGGAATACTTCGAATAAAATCAAACATGTTATGTATGTTGCCCTAGATAAAGTGAGTCAAAATCAGCAAGAATTTTCTTTTAATTTCTGTAGAAAAAACTAAAATGCCGGTAGGCTCTGTCTCAGCTTTGATAAAGTGGTTGAGGTTACAGAAAAAAAGTGGTTTTTATATGCATCAAGGAAAACTTTTAATAAAATCAAACATGTTATGTTTGTTCCCCAATATAAAGTGAGTCAAAATCAGCAAGATTTTTTCTTTTAACTTCTGTAGAAAAAACTAAAATAACGTTAGGCTCTGTCTCAGCTTTGATAAATTAGTTGAGGTTACAGAAAAAAAGTGGATTTTAATTGAGTCAAGGAATACTTTTAATAAAACCAAACATTTTATGTATGTTCCCCTATATAAAGTGAGTCAAAATCAGCAAGAATTTTTCTTTTATCTTCTGTAGAAAAAACTAAAATAACGTTAGGCTCTGTCTCAGCTTTGATAAATTGGTTGAGGTTACAGAAAAAAAGTGGATTTTAATTGAGTCAAGGAATACTTTTAATAAAATCAAACATGTTAAGTATGTTCTCCTAGATAAAGTGAGTCAAAATCAGCAAGAATTTTTTTTAACTTCTGTAGAAAAAAATAAATACCGGTAGGCTCTGTCTCAGCTTTGATAAATTGGTTGAGGTTACAGAAGAAAGTGGATTTTAATTGAGTCAAGGAATACTTTGAATAAAATCAAACATGTTATATGTGTTGCCCTAGATAAAGTGAGTCAAAGTTAGCAAGAATTTTCTTTTAACTTCTGTAGAAAAAACTAAAATGCCGGTAGGCTCTGTCTCAGCTTTGATAAAGTGGTTGAGGTTACAGAAAAAAAGTGGATTTTATATGCATCAAGGAAAATTTTTAATAAAATCAAACATGTTATGTATGTTCCCCAATATAAATGGAGTCAAAATCAGCAAGATTTGTTTCTTTTAACTTCTGTAGAAAAAACTAAAATAACGTTAGGCTCTGTCTCAGCTTTGATAAATTGGTTGAGGTTACAGAAAAAAAGTGGATTTTAATTGAGTCAGGGAATACTTTTAATAAAACCAAACATTTTATGTATGTTCCCCTATATAAAGTGAGTCAAAACCAGCAAGAATTTTTCTTTCAACTTCTGTAGAAAAAACTAAAATAACGTTAGGCTTTGTCTCAGCTTTGATAAATTGGTTGAAGTTACAGAAAAAAAGTGGATTTTAATTGAGTCAAGGAATACTTTTAATAAAATCAAACATGTTATGTATGTTCCCCTAGATAAAGTGAGTCAAAATCAGCAAGAATTTTTTTTTAATTTCTGTAAAAAAACTAAAATACGGTAGGCTCTGTCTTAGTTTAGATAAAGTGGTTGAGGTTAGAGAAAAAAAAATGGATTTTAATCGAGTCACGGAATACTTCGAATAAAATTAAACATATTATGTAAATTCCCCTATATAAGGTGAGTCAAAGTTAGCTAATTTTTCTCGTATCTTCTCTAGAAAAGACTGAATTACCGGTAGCCTCTGTCTCAGCTTTGATAAATTGGTTGAGGTTACAAAAAAAAGTGGATTTTAATCGAGTCAGGGAATACTTCGAATAAAATCAAACATGTTATGTATGTTGCCCTAGATAAAGTGAGTCAAAATCAGCAAGAATTTTCTTTTAATTTCTGTAGAAAAAACTAAAATGCCGGTAGGCTCTGTCTCAGCTTTGATAAATTGGTTGAGGTTACAGAAGAAAGTGGATTTTAATTGAGTCAAGGAATACTTTGAATAAAATCAAACATGTTATATGTGTTGCCCTAGATAAAGTGAGTCAAAGTTAGCAAGAATTTTCTTTTAACTTCTGTAGAAAAAACTAAAATACCGGTAGGCTCTGTCTCAGCTTTAATAAAGTGGTTGAGGTTAGAGGAAAAAAGTGGATTTTAATCGAATTAAAGAACACTTCGAATAAAATCAAACATATTATGTAAGTTCCCCTATATAAGGTGAGTCAAAATTAGCAAATTTTTCTCGTATCTTCTGTAGAAAAGACTAAAATACCGGTAGGCTCTGTCTCAGCTTGGATAAAGTGGTTTAGGTTAGAGGAAAAAAGTGGATTTTAATCGAATTGAAGATTACGTCGAATAAAATTAAACATATTATGTAAGTTCCCCTATATAAGGTGAGTCAAAATTAGCAAATTTTTCTCGTATCTTCTGTAGAAAAGACTAAAATACCGGTAGGCTCTGTCTCAGCTTGGATAAAGTGGTTGAGGTTACAGAAAAAAGTGGATTTTAATAGAGTCAAGGAATATTTCGAATAAAATCAAACACGTTATGTAAGTTCCCCTATATAAGGTGAGTCAAAATTAGCAAATTTTTCTTGTAACTTCTGTAGAAAAAACCTAAAATTTCCATCTGATCAATCTTTATATTATTTTATGTTTTTTCTGCCTTATACTGATTAGTTTTATTGGGAGTTAGTTGTAGGGTGCGGTTTTCACAGTTTACTTGGACTCCAGCGAGGATGCGAAAGAGGAGGAAAAACCACACGAAAATACTGGATTTTCTCAAAAGTTGAATTTATTTATGATTATTTGAGATACACTTCCGAAAACCGTTCAGTTAATTAATTGAAATGATTTGAGATTAAACTTTGTTTAAATTTCTTTTACGTTCGGATGCCGTATTTCGCTCCTAGAGTAGAATTTTTAACGTTTAAAACCGTATATACCGACGTTTCAGATCCGTTCATAACTAAACGCTTTGACGAGCTGACGATTTCTAACGTTCACAACTGAACATACCGAACAAAATTTAACGTATAAAACAGAATTTACCGACCATTTTTAACGTTTAAAAACAATTAAACCGAAAATTTTCCTAAATATTAAACCAGACAGACCAAATATAGGAAACCAAACATACCGAACATTAAAAACAAACCAAACATCTGTATAAAAATTGAACATAACGACAATACCAAAGAAACAGTGCAAGGGTTTCCGTGGTTTTTGTCTAACTGAACCCGAGCACAGTTCAGAGATATCTCATCAATTTATTTTCCGTGATCCTTGAAAAAAGTTCAATCAATCCCCACACAGGCCAATCAATCACAGGAATATATATCAAGGCAAAACTCGGGAAATGATAATTATAAAGTTTGAAGAAAGAATAGCTTACATCTTTTAGCAAAAAATGAATGCGTTTTTTTCGATGAAATTCCATAATTCTGTTGAATATAAGGAATGTTTGTGTGAACTATTGAGACCTTAAGCTTTTTTCTGGGTATGTTTTCTAAAAAAGGCAACGCTACTTTTGTTTTCTTGTTACTCCCAATCGGCACACAGGTTCAAGACATCGTTTCTGTAATGCTAATTGAATTTTAGTGAATTGCTTCTGCATTCCTATGTTCAACCGTTTTAGAAATTCAAAATTTTTTTTGAAAACTAATTCAAGAGTATAAATTAGGTGGAAAAAATTGCTAAACCTCAGCTTTGTCGATTTATTGCAGTTACTAACTGCAGTAAATGGAGAGAGCTGAGGTTTAACCATATTTTTTCACCTAATTCATTTCCAACTGTCATTGCTGATCTCTCGGCTATCTGTGTGACAAATCAACGTCAACACGATCACAAAGCACCATGACCTATGCTGTCATGGCAATTAGACACGGTGTTCACTAAAACGGATAGGGTTTTGGGGATTAATCTTGGGCATATGGAATATTATTTCAAACAGTAAAACAGTTACACTTAGCAGAGAGTACCAAAGGTATCATCTTTAGTGTACAGAAACACTTTTCAGATAGAAAGTCAACGTTTAGATTTTTTAGTGTCGTGGTCGATAACACAGGTCAAAGAATACAATAAGTTGAATTTTAAATTAAATTTTGAACTGAAAATATACAAAAATTAGCTTGTATTTATAGTAGTTATCTATGACTAATTAGCTAATACTATATAATTATCTATGACTAATATACAGAGAAAATTTAGATTCGCTAAAAATATTTTACATGATTGGCATGTGAATAGATCTTAACTCCGAATCCAGGAGGTGATTTTCTATTTTCATCAACATTTCATGAGAATCATATATGGCTTGGGTACAATCGAGTTCATTAGTTGGAGGTCGGTGGATGTTAGAATCAGGTTTCTGTTGGTGCGAGAATTTACTTCGACACATGATTGATAGGTCAATAAGATAATGATAGCGCCAAAACAAAATTAGAGTTGAGTTTAGTTTTGTGGCCATTAATTATCGACACAGCAATAAAGTTCGTCAGGTAAGTTCTTCTTTCGTTCTTTGAAATTTTAATAAAGAAAACTTCTAAGTTCCTTGATGTTTCTTTGAAACCATCACATCCTCCCTCCTTTTTTTAAGCAAGTTTGTGGGTATAGGTTCTCCAAATCTGTCGGGTTGTTTTCTGTTTCTTGTTGATGTTCGTGAAGGCTCTGAGCTTTCGGGTTGTTGGTGTTCTGCAGATGATGTGGCTGCAGAAGCTTCATCTTGAGGTGAAGGTCCCACATCTGTGCTCTGAAGTTGTTGTTCTGATTGAGATATGGTGTCCTCCACTGCTGGTTCAGTTTTTACATTGTCCTCGTCTAGTCTCGCAATTTGGTTTTAGCCCACTAGAATAGTCCGTGCTGAGTTTTCAGGCTGTATGAAAGATGTGTTCAAGCCCTTCCTGATGATGAAAGTAGCAAGAACTGTCTTTGTCTTTTCGTTGGCCTTGAATAGAATGGGTTCGCACAAGTCGAAATCTGCTATTGCTGGTAGTCTCACTCTGCGTCCCAACAAGAGTTCAACTGGAGTTTTGCTCCTCGTCTTTGAAGTGTTGCGATGTGTCATCAGTGCGCTTTGCAGGAATGCTCAAAATGACATATTAAGGTTGGGACTCAACGCTTGAAGTGCCCGCTTCACTGTCTGAACTGCTCTTTCAGCTAGTCCATTAGCTCTTGGATGATAGACGGGTGATTCCATTTTCTTAATTCCCAGTGATTCACACCACTGTTTAAGGTCATCACTTACAAATTCAGGACCATTATCAGATACTAAAGTTTTTGGTATTCCGAGTATTGCAAAGATTTGACTAAGATATGTTTTAACTGTTTCTGATGTTCTCTTTCCCGCGGGCAAGGCTTCTATCCAACCAGAACCTGCGCCAACAATTGTTAAGATATTTCTTTGGTCCTTATCATAACCCCAATCCGTGTGAAGCCGTTCCCAAACGTCGGCTTCTGGCCACGTAGAGACTGTTTTTCCCAGGCTAGACCTGTTCAATTGACAATTCTTACATTTACTAACAAATTGTTGAAAATCTTGGGTAATGCCAGGCCACCATGCTATCATTCTGACTGATTCCTCATTTGCATTCTTACCGGGATGTGTCTCATGCGCTTTTGACAAAACCAAGTGTCGTAGTTTGGGTGGAATGAAAGGAACAACACCTCTGAAGATGATTCCATTATGTAAAGTAAGTGCATCTTTCTGTTGTTCGAATCATTTTTCCGCTTCTGAACATTGTTTCCAATTGCCGCTTTTGATTAGTTTCATTATCTCCTGGAAGAGTCTGTTTGTTCCAAGTTCAGTTTTGATTTCTGCTTGGGTCACCAAATCACTCTGGGCGAAGTAGATGTTATTGATTGCGAAGCACACTCAATCGTTGCCCGATTCGTCTTCGTCAAAATCCATTCTGCTCAAAGCATCTGCATGGGGTATCTGATCTCCTGGCGTGTACTTCAACTCGTAGTCAAAACCCATTAGAGCTATTGCCCATCTTGTGATTTTCGCTGATGCTGTCTTCGGGATCTCCTCTTCTGGTGCAAAGAGATATTTGAATTGTTTGTGGTCAGTCTGTAGGTTAAATCGTCTTCCAAGAAGGAATTGTTTTAGTTTTGTGACCACAAACACAATTGCCAGTGCTTCCAGCTCTATATTCAAGTAGTTTTGATCCGCTGGAGTCAATTTTCTCGATACATATATGACTGAATGTCCTTCTTGCGAAAGAACCCTGCCAATGGCTTTTTCAGAGGCGTCAGTAGTAATTGTCGCTTCTTTTTGTAGACTATATGGCTGTACTAGTGGGTTAGCACATAATTCATTTTTTATGTCTTCAGAGGCTTTTTGTTGCATTTTGCCCCATGAGAAATCGCTATTTCTCATGTTATTTAGGGGTAGCATTTTTGTTGCAAAATCAGGAATCATTCTTCCGTAAAAATTAGCTAGCCAAACAAAAGATTCGAGTTGTTTATTGTTAGTTGGTGCTTTTGCATTTTTTAATTTTTCAACATGTTTGGGATCTGGAGCTATTCCCTCCTTTGAAATGGAGTATCCCAAAAAACTAACGCTATCGACTGGTTTTGAGTTAGATTTTTTCTCCTTAATAAAAAAGATTTTCTCACGTAGTCGACTGTTGACTGCAAGCATTCTCTTGTCGAACTGCACCTTGGTAGTTCCATACACCAATACATCCTCTTGAAAGATCACAACACCTTTGATTCCTTTGAGTGTTGATTCGATGCAATTCTGGAAGATTGAAGAAGAGTTTTCCAATCCCTGAGGTAGTCGGCACATCTTGAACAATCCCTGAGATGTGTTGATTGTGCATATAACTTTTGCTTCTTTGCCAAGTTCAATTTGATAGTAGGCATCTGAGTGGTCAATTTTGCCAAACTATGAGGCCCCATATAGGTTGTGGAAGATTGTCTCCATCTCTGGTACTGGGTAGTCCTCATCCATGACCTTGACATTGATGTGCACTTTCAAGTTCACGCAGTCTCAGTTCTCCACTCTTCTTTCTCTGCCACACCACTGGAGATGCATTAGTGATACTTCCTGGCTGTACCAGTTCAATGATGCCTTGTCTGACCATTTGTTCCAGCTTCTCTGTGACCTTGTCTTGAAGAGGTACAGGTATTTTTCTGGCTTTGCAGAACATTGGCTGTTTTCCTGGTATCAGCTTTGCATAAGCTTTGTAACCCTTCACAGCAGGTAGGTGCTCGGCTGTGATGTTGTTCACACCGTGCTTAGGTAGAAGGTCTCTACCAAATAGTTCAAAATCTTTATCAGACTGCACAACTGCTAGTTGTTTTTGCGTGAGCTTGCTTCCGTTCCACTCAACGTCACAAGTAATTGATCCCAGAAGCGTCAGTTGATGACCATCATAAGCTTCGAAATGTCTTATCTTACCATCCAACTGAGGTTTACCAAGCTCAGTCCATATTTTTGATGATATCACTGTGCTATCTTCACCTGTGTCTACCTACATTTTTACATTGTGGTTATTTTTTGAGATATATTCCCATGTCACAGACCTGCTAAAGATTTGTTCTTTAGTAAAACAACATTCCCATCTCCGATGCCGGAGATGCTTGCTCGGAAGAAACATTTTTTTCTTCGCAAAAGTTATTCTGTCTATTGTACTTACCTGAATTTGGTTGGGGTTTGCTTCTACACATTTTTGAGAAGTGTCCCACCTTTTCACAGGTGTTGCATTTTTCACTTAGCGCTGGACAGGGTCTACTAGAGAGCGGCTTACCTCCACACCTAGTGCACATTTTGTTGCTTTTATTATACGTAATTTTTTCATTTGCTTTTCGAAAGGTTTTTTGAAGTTGAACCCAACTTCTTCTTTCACATTAAAGGGCTTATTACCTGATGAAGAACTTGCAAAAGCCATTGCTTGACTTCTGAACTGTAAGCTCTCGGTCATTTCATTAACCGACATTGCTGGTTTTGCTTTAATACCGTCTAGTAGTCTAAGTTTTGCTTCACTCAAACCTGAGATAAACTTCATTTTTACCAACTCCTCTTCTGGGTTGGCCGCTGTTTTCAGTTCTCCGAAGTCACAATAGCGTGCTTCTTCTCCAAGACGTGCTAGGAAGTCGTCGTCTGATTCCCCTACACCTTCTTTTACGGACAGAAATTTAGCTCTTTCTGCCGTTACTACTCTGCCTTTAGGAGAAATATAATTTTGAATAGCCAATCTGATGTCTTTATACGGAGTGTGTATCAAATTCCTAGGACTCATTAGGCTTATAAGTTTAATAATTGCATCTTGCCCGCACATACTAAGGAAAAGAATGGTTATTTGTAGGTCTTGTACAGTAACATCGTTGTTGACCTTGTCCTCTTTCTTCTCTGCGCGACATTTCGCCACAAAAGACATAATCCACGCAGTAGCTGATTCTGCATTCTGTAGATCCAAAATTTGTCTGTCTGTAGCTGGTCTGGACACCATTGTCGTGGGCAATAACACGGGTCAAAGAATTCAATAAGTTGAATTTTAAATTAAATTTTGATATGAATATATACAAAAATTAGCTTGTATTTATAGTAGTTATCTATGCGAAAAAAAACAGAGAAAATTTAGATTAGCTAAAATTATTCTACATGATTGGCATGTGAATAGATCTTAACTCCGAATCCCGGAGGTGATTTTCTATTTTCATCAACATTTCATGAGAATCATATATGGCCTGGGTACAATCGAGTTCATTAGTTGGAGGTCGGTGGATGTTAGAATCAGATTTCTGTTGGTGGGAGAATTTACTTCTGACATATGATTGATAGGTCAATAAGATAATGATAGCGCCAAAACAACATTGAGTTTAGTTTTGTGGCCATTACTTATCGACACAGCAAAAAAGTTCGTCAGGTAAGTTCTTCTTTCGTTCTTTGAAACTTTAATAAAGAAAAATTCTAAGTTTCTTGATGTTTCTTTGAAACCATCATATTTAGGGTCTAAAAAATAATCTCAAAGATCTGCGAACCATCTGTGACTTGCTAAAAGGGTGGTATCTGGACTGCAAACTGATATGTAAACAAAAACGTACCTGTATTCAGACAAAGAGATGAATATAGTGTCTTCGACATTGGCAGACGGAACTGATCTCTGATCAGATCAAAATCAGACCATTGTCCAAACAATTATGTGCTCAAAATAACTTCTGATCATACTATTATGCTCTCGATAGTCACTCTTGATCAGTCTAGTGTGCGCTCGAATTCGCCTCTGATATGATTCTATTGCGCTGGAAACAGTATGATCAGTGAAAAATTTTTACTATGAACGAATCTCTTTAACTTTGCTATAATGTATTTACTTAATAAAATTAATATTTTCAGTTTTAAATTCATCTAAGGAAAAGCCAGTTCTAAAAAGTTTGCCATTGAAAACAAAACGTAACAGTTGAGAAAAATCGTTTGTTTAGTATACCATTAATGCATATTTTTGACTGCATACTTTTCGCAGGCAAGGGGACCGGCATTTGCTACCGGCTGGACCCCTTTGGTTCTGATCAGAGGCATCAGACCCTAGATGTGTCTCTGATCAAAATGCTGCTCTTTTGTTGCCTGTTCACAGAGCCAACATCTCTCAGAAAAAAAAACAATCGAAAAAAATGGTCTCTGATCACAGCCAAGTGCGCTTGAAATCTTTTCTGCTCAGACTATTGTGCGCTTGAAACCACCTCTGATCAGACCAAACCAGACCGAAATGACCTCTGATCAGAACATTACCATCCGGAAGTGACCTCTGATCAGACCATCCCTAGACCGAAGTGACTTCTGATCAAACTATTGTGCGCTCGAACCAAATCCTAGACCGTAGAACTTTGGTCTTGAAACAGACCGTGTGCGTTGGACTTGGGTCAATCGCCGATCAGAAGTCACATCCGTCTGGCACATCAAGCTGGGTAGAAGACTAATTGAAGACAATACAAAAAATTAAGTTCCAATATAAAGTTGTTAGCCTATTTTAGAGATCTTGTATTGTACAGAACGATTTCAGTTTGCTATGATCATGGAGTTCCCCTCAAAACTATTTTTACAGTAGCCGTACCAAAATTGTTTCTTCTTTCATCAAAAAGAAGCGGCATTAGAGCTGAACTATGGCACTTATGGGCCCATGGTGTGCACAAAAATTTGATTGTGAGGCAGCCCAGGTCGAGGTTCAGACCAAACTGACCTCAGATCAGACCATCTTCGAGCGAACAGCTGCTCATTGTGTGCTTGAATTATTTGGTTTGGAAAAACCTTCGGGCGCGCAAAAGTCTGGACAATGGTCTAAACTTTGTCTGATCCCAGGTTACTCCGTTCTAGAATTGTTTGATCAGTAGCTGTTTTGATCTGGATTATAGTTTCCGATCAGACATAAACTCTAAAGCACTTTGAATTCACAGGTCATTACGAACGCGCATGAAAGTCTATGGGATCTTTTCCGTTGGCCCCCGCTTAATGGTGGTATAACTTTAACGCTCCCCAGGGCAGGCAGGTGCCTTTTTTTAAACACACTGACTTGCATTGTAACACAATAGCAAATGCTGGGCTTAAAAACACTCAGAAGGATGAGGGTGAATAATTACAAAGTAAACCAATGCGAGATTTTTAAGGCGCGAAAGTCTGATCGCAGAAAATTTTTGGACGAAGAAATGCTTGATATAACAGAGCCTTCGAACGCACAAACATCTTATCGGGGACTATTTTGAATGCGTCTGATCAGAGCTTTTTTGAAAAAATATAGATAATTTTGTACTTTTTGAGCTTTGTTCCGTATACAGCATGCGCTTGATATGAAAAACCAAAAAAAAAATTAATAAAAATAGCATACCGATGAGGCGTGATTTCGAAAGGAAATACATTACCCAGGTTGAACACCATAAAATAATCTTAGTATTCATACTAAGTCAAAAATGATTCTTAGTAACCATACTAATCCGGAGGTTGGTGGCAGAGTAAATCAGTATAGAGACATTCTGCTTTTTAGGATGGGCAGTGCTCTGTTCATGTCCCAATTTACACTGGCCAGTCTTGGTTTTTGAGTAAAGTTTACTACATGGAAAGTAAAATGGCCAGCTTAGCTCCCGCCAACAAGGTTTGATTTGTATGCAATTCAAACTTCCGCGTGGGCACTTGTAACATTTAATTTTCATAGCAAGTCGTAACCACTAAGCTAAATGCTACGAACTAACCTATATATGAATAGTGTGTATACTACTATAGTAATTACCAGTTATAGGCTACAAAATTATGGCATTATTCTGCTCAGACTTAACTTTGGGGTATGAGTAATATTTAGACTGTTTAGGATAAGTTTAGCCTGGGCTAACTCCATAACATCAATATAATCAGAATGAAAAAAACTTCACATAAAAAAATTAAATTGTTCTCGAGATGCATTATTTCAGAACTGAATTAAGTTTTTACACTTGAAATGCCCCTTACAATCTGAAATGCCCTGAGACTCAAGTCCGGGAAGTCATATAGGGTATAATTGAACCTAAGCAAATTTACTAAGATCATAAATGATCTCTTAGTAACAATAAAAAGATCATTGAAAAATAACAGGAAACTAAAAACTGCAACAATCATTTTTTGTTGTTTGAATATTTAAAATTTGATTTTAATATACTAGACGTCATATTGGGAAAAGTTATGGGCACAAAAGGTCATTACATTTTGTATAACGTAATCAAGCAGCTCCGAAATATTTTTTGTCTCTCTAAAGCAGCGTAATTTTTTTTACCGAAAATAAATTGAGAAAAACTCGTTCTACATTAGATCAAACCTAAGCACACCAATGCGTTTGCGCACTTTAGTTTTTTCAACTTAATCTGAAACAAAGATGTACACTAGTATCCCCCAATAGCCAAAAACTACAGTTATAGACAAAATTTTACACTTTATATTATAATATAGCATTTTCTTCAATCCATGTCTTTGATGAAAATTGCGTCTTCAGAGCACCTCTTTCTGCACCAACTGCAAGAAAAATCTTCAGATAGACAAAAAATGATATGTGATCCCTAGCAACCATAGAAAGGATATATATTGTTCTTAATAGTTATTCAAAGATCATATATGTTTCTTACTAATAATAAAAAGATCTCATATGATTCTTTCTGTTTTTTGCAATATTATAATACCAAATTTTGTGCGAACCATATAATTTCTTCATAGGAGTAGCGAGAAAGTTCATCCCGGATCTGATTTCGTGAGACAATTTTGTGCTCAAGAAAATCTGGTCATGGGTAGTTTAGATCGCATGATCGTCTGGAAATTGGTCTGAAGGCTGTTTTTACCAGAATCGCAAGAATATTTGGACAATAGTCTGGAACTTTTATGGTCTGCGGAAATTTTGGTCTGCAAGTTTCTGATCAGAGATGGATTCCAATTCTGCAGATTGCAGAATTGTTATAACGTTATAACTCGTTAAGTCTCAATTCTATCTCAATATGCTCAATTCTTTGGCGCATATTACGTATGAGGCAAAAAATTGCAAACTGTCTTTTTTATTTTTTATCAAAGAGATAAAACAGGTTAAAAGGTTCCATACGCAATTTAGGAGTCATACTTAAAAACACTGACTGTGAAATAAATAAAAAATTTGATCAGCAGTGCCTTAAATCCTTCTGTGTTAATCGTAGAAGCTCTGATATTTACAACCCCTCTTTGATGAACATCATCTCATGAAGCATAGAAAACATGAAGGAAAATCTTTCTGTTGCAGTTTCTGAGTCAATATCCTATTCCTGGAAAAAATGTTACAGTTAAATTAATTTCAGTTTTGGATCTGTCAGAACTATTGATAGTACATCAGTGGTACTGTCGCTTTGACTGGCTTGGGGTTCGATGTAATAAGAGCATCGGCAAAAAGTTTTTTCCACTCGTCACAATTGGTCCTCTGTGCCAGGAACACCTCCCCAATGACAGAGTCACTGGCTATAGTGACTGACGGCTTGGAGAGTAATTTGAAATGTAGGACTGTCTCCTCTATCATACTCCGGGGCAGTTTGAATGTGAATGTCTCATTGAACACTGGCATGAATGTCTCTTTCTGTACATCTGTCTGCATCTTCTCAACTAGACTTCCCATGTATCGATGGTAGATTTTCACTAATGTGTCACCTAAGTAAGCTAGTATTTATACCTTAGTTGAGGCCTGGTCGTTATAAGGGGGGGGGGGTAAGTGCGATTATTGATTACATAGACACTGACACTAATTAAAAATGAGCCCTTTTCACGGGCCGATTTTTTTGTTCCGACCCCACCTTTGGGGGGATTATGCTCAAGTTTTTTTTATTGAATCAACGTTGGCCGATCAATTTAACCATTTTACAGAGTTGTGAGTGGTATCAGTATAAACCCCATCAAGCAATGAACAGCACAATGAATAGATTTTTTAATTTCGTGGAGTCATTACGGTTCCAGTTTTGTGAACATTATGATGATCTCCATTGTTTATATTCACACTTTCCGTAATTTTTGCTCAAATTATTTCTTACCAAATTTGCTGTAAAAAAAGTTAGAGTTGTTGAGAAAAGAGTTAATGGTTTCTGTTTTAAAGATTTAGCAGAGTTGCTGAACTATTTGATATTACATTTCTTGCTAAATGTTGGCTAATTTTTTAAAGAAAATTCTGCCCTTTTTTCATGTTTCTTTAGCCATAGCCCATATTCTCCAAATTTACCGGAAGAACCGGCCTTTGACCTACTGAGATAATATTCGTTAGGCTCTGCGATAGGCTCTAATTTTAATTGCAGTCTCTATGAAATTGTTCTTGAAACAAAAATTTGCTTTTCGTTAATTACACCGACTTTAGACAAAATTTATAACTTATTTTTGATAAATTATGATTTTTTTGCCAACTTGTGTATTAGGCCGAGATTTGAAAGAGTTCATTTCTTTAAACAGACGCGCAGCGATATCACGGCCAGTCGTATCGTGGATTTTCACATTCAAAACAGTTCTGACTGTATGGAGGCGTTAAAAAATTTTCGCATTTTTTGTTTTTGTTTTTCTTTTGCCAATTATGGAAAAGTCAATTATCAAATAGAGGTTCTAGTATTGGACAATCCCATTTAGGTTCAATTGGGACCTTATGACAAATATTGGGTTATTAGAGAAAAACTCTTATTTTTTGGCGCGCAAGCAAAAAATTTGGTAAACTTATAATTAAGTCTTGAGTTTTGCCTGCATTTGTCGATCATCGTGAAATATTATCGCTTAGTCTCATTATTCAATGTTTCGATGTGTTTTAGGAAGCGACATTAAGGAATCTGTTGATTTCAGTTGATAACTAACGGATCTTGTGTCTTTAAACATTACTTTTCTATAAAAAAAACCTTTTGAGTCTCTCTGAACTTGATCACTTTTTCCACCTTATTTCTGTCAACTTTTAGCTTATACTTGATAATTGAAGTTTTCATTACAAAATGCGATTTTTGGATATTTGCTTATAATTGTGGCTCTATTGTGGCCTGTTGTCACTCTATCAAATAATATCCGATGCCAGCTGAACGGAGGACCAGTCGAACATATTTATTGTTTTCAGCTATAAACTGACATAAATTTTCAAAACCACTATTTCAAAAATTCAATTAAAATTTGATCTTTTCCTGTTGTGATGTTCTTTTTGTAGTCGTATGACTCATTCGGAGTAATGGCAAGTCAACGGCTTCCTATGGAAGTAAAATTGAATTTGTTTCTTTCTTGAACTGATTTCTTTGAAAAAATTTAATTTTGAAAATTGCCCTTTTTGTTCATTTTTTGTCAAATTTGTAATTTGTCTGATTCACAACAGATTCGATGCACTTTTCTCCAGAAAATAAACGTTAATATCTACTGAGGTCATGTTTTAACCGATTGTTTTATGACTATGAGTTCACATGAAAATTATTTGATAATGGTCAATAATTCTAGTTCTGATTGTTGTCTCATCAAATTACCCCATTAAAAGAGGACATACTGATGGAGTATAAGCAAATATCTCTTCAGTCAATAATTTTTTAATTTAGTGGACCAAGTCTCGAGGACACAGTTATAGTCAAACTAAAAGCTTTTTAGCTACGTGAAAATCAAGTACAACCTATAAAAGTCAAGCCAAAACATTTTCATTCCAAATTTTGTCCGATTACACTCCTTTCAGTCGATGCCTCTACAAGAGTATTTTACGTATTAGCTGTACTAAAGATACTAGGTAAATTATATACAAATTTTATCTCACCTTGAAAGAATTATATCTAGCCAGTCACAATAAAACCTGCTTAGCCGCCGGTTGAGATGTATTAAAAACGGGAAATTTTATCCCAAAAGGGAACTTTTATCCTAAAATGAAAAAGGGAGGTTTCATCCCACAATGGAAATTTTATCCCACTTTTAGAAAATGGGGAAATAACATCCCTTATTACCGCCTATAAATAGGAGGCGCTTTTAATATCCAGTTAGTTATTGAACAGTTAAACAGTTGAACAATTGAATAGTTGAATTTTTTTACGTCTTTCATTCTGTTATATCCCTTCAGTCGCATATTGCAGTTAATTGATATGATATCAACTCTACTTAAATTTTTATTTATATTGTACCTCACAAACTGTTTTATTCACAAAATTTTAATTTCCATTCCCTTTTATTCTGTAGAACTTCAAAACTTTGTATACTCCCATTTTAGCGGCGAGTATAAACTAGTGCGATCAATGAGGCTCACTCAAGGTTAGTAAATTCTATGTTCTAAAGAGTCTAACTTTAATCTTTAACTTAAGTAAAATCTGCTGCGAGGCAAAAACTTAGAACAATATTCCAACTTGTCTCAATTCTATGTTCTGACTTTTATAAATCGATCTTAACACTTTGTTTTCAAATCTATTATAAACTTAAATCAGCTATTTCTAAAAATTTCTATCTTTCGTCAGTTTTCTGACTTTAGCGAAAGACTGAAAAAAAATTTCTAAGTTCTTAAATAAAAACAAACTGTATCCAAAGTCCTATGTATCCAACTGTTCTATGTTCTAAAGAGTCTACCTTTAATCTTTAACCTAAATAAAATCTGCTGCGAGGCAAAAACTTAGAACAATATTCCAACTTGTCTCAATTCTATGTTCTGACTTTAATATATCGATCTTAACACTTTGTTTTCAAATCTATGTTAAACTTGTATCAGCGAAAGACTTAAAAAAATTTCTAAGTTCTTAAATAAAAACAAACTGTATCCAAAGTTCTATGTATCCAACTGTTCTATGTTCTAAAGAGTCTAACTTTAATCTTTAACTTAAATAAAATCTGCTGCGAGGCAAAAACTTAGAACAATATTCCAACTTGTCTCAATTCTATGTTCTGACTTTAATATATCGATCTTAACACTTTGTTTTCAAATCTATGTTAAACTTGTATCAGCAAAAGACCTAAAAAAATTTCTAAGTTCTTAAATAAAAACAAACTTTATCCAACGGACGTAATTCTTATACTATCTAAAGTCGTCTCTGGTTCTTACAAACATTTTTAACTTATCTTAGATAAAATAAAAACTTGACAACGTCCAAGCAGTCTAAATAAAAATGGTTGATGCTCCTATTTCTTTGACTAAGGTATCTTTAACTATATTTTCATGTAACGATCGAAGTCAGAGTGCTCTTGACGTTTGGAATTCTGTTGACCAAATAGAAAAATTTTTGTCAGGAGCTGTTCCTATGACGCTGATAAGAAAAAGAGTTATGAAAATAGACGGAGATCACTATTTGGGTCCCTTTTAACTGATACTGCTTTAAAATGGTTTAACACTGTTGATGAGGCCAAAGTCTTAAATATATTAAAGACGACTTCGTTGATAGATTTACTGACGGTCGTTTAAAATTCAAGCATAGATTAGAAATCTTGAATTTTCTTGAATCTATGTCACTTTGCTACCGGAGACACTAAAAAACATAGTGGCTTAGAAATTGAATTTAGAATAAATCCAGGATCAACAGTCACTATAATAAATTATCCAACATTTATTGAATTTAACCAATTGGGGCAACAAGTAAACATTCAAACTTCAGGCAATAAAACAAGAACTTATACCGGCTATGAAATACGCATGATAGGCTACACTATGTCAACCTCATACTTTGACGCAGATGGGAAATATGAAGCAAATCACAGTATGGGTCACTGAAGAGAAAACTTCTAATTTTTTAGGAGTAGGTTTTTGTCATACTCTTCTCAAAGCACTATGCTTTGATATTCCAGCAGTAGAACCGAAAGCTAGCGATAAAGGAGTCCTTAGTTATGGCTCATTAAATAATGAAAAGGAAAATCCCCAAGTCTCTAAGATGAATGCAGTTATAATACATCAGCCTCTATATATTCCACCTAAGTCTACATTCCTCTACAAGCATAAGTGTAATGAGCAAGATATCTTTCCGAACGGCAATTCTTTTGTACCTAATAGGACTACAGTAATAACCGAGTTGTGCTTTATAAATACTATTTGTACTAAGAAAGAAAAACAAATTGCCTTACTTATTGAAAACAATAAAAGTAATCAAGTTACACTAAATAAAGGGATAACTGGATTTATATATATGTGATATGTCAAACAATGCACAAAAATATAGTATTCGCGACTGTAACGAATTTACTTATTCAGTCACCAATAGATGCGAAGAGCTTGATAGTTGTTTTCTGCTAAACACAATTACAAATACTTTATTTGAATCCACTGACCTAACCACTAAGCGCATAAAGTATATTAATTTTGACGAGCACTCAATATTCTACGCCAATATGCCTAATATTCATACTAAATCAAAAGACTTAGTATTAGACACAGGCTTTGCTGTCCCCCTCATTAAAAGATACCCCAACTAAAAAAAGAATATAGTACAATACTTTAAAGATATTGGATCGGAGAATGAAGCTAATCACGAGCTAGTACATTTTCAAGATGAGTATAGTCAGCAAATAAAATACAGTCTTATAATGAAGAATCTTAAAATTCTCCCACATACGAAGCAAGCAAAATGTGCTCAGTATTTTGCGAACCACAAAAGACATTCATGCTTGACGGCATAAGATGTGTTACTATGCCTAAGATAGCATGTGGCAGCGACCACTGGTTATGGGAAAGAATAGCTAAAGAATTAGAGGAACCCTGTAAGCACACAGGGATAACGATTTAGGTATACATTAGTGGCAAAGTACTAGAATTAATAAATAATACAGAAAACAGTCCTCTCACTGACGAGCATACTGCCGAAATAATGGAGCTATCCGCAGGAGAACTAGTAGAGAAATTTAAAAGCGAGGAAGCAATTGCAACTGACTTTTCTAAAGAGGCCAAAAAGATATGCCAACCCAAATCAAAAAAACAATTCCCAATATTCCGATCAGCTTATCTAGTAAAAGAATTAATCGATAAGTTCACTAAAAGTTTACATGCTAGACAAATTATTCACTTCAATAAAGCTGAATTCTTACAAAAATTTGGTTTTACACAAACAGATTTAATTGAGAACGAATTCTTACGACTTGCAGATATACTACTTACAGACAACGATGTATATTCACATCATAAATATGACATTGGTCGTACTAAACAAAACTTAATTTACCCCTTATAAAGAATGCCGATTTCAAAAAGCAAAGACCCAGTAAAGTACATTTCTAATTAAGGGATAAAATCGAATCACTATCGGAAGAGTTAATACAAGCAGGGTTCATAAGAGAGCTAGATGAACATGACAACATGAATCGATGGTTCGTTAATCCAATCATAATCCTTCCAAAGAAGGATTACGTCAAGTAGTAATAGATGCTCGCTATCTGAAATCTATTACTGACCATAGTATTTCAAGTTGGCCGTTAGAACCACTACAAGTCTTAATAACCCGAGTAAATGGCTCATAATTTGCAAGCAGCGATCTTTCTTGTGCATATCATCAAGTGCCACTAACTCCCGAGACACAAAAACTAATAGGATTTATAATAGGAGGAAGACATTACACTTATCAAGTCGGCTTCTACGGACTAAAACCACTAACCAACTTCTTTAGTAAATAAATGCGTTATGCATTCGGACCTCTTATAAAGAAAAGAAGGCTATCACATTTATCAACAACACACTACTACAATCAAATACTAAAGAAGAAATATTCAAAATAATAAAAGAATATCATGCTTTATTAATAAAGGTTAATTTAAATGCTGCACCGGATAAAACAATGTTATGTCTACGCAAAGTAAAATTTCTTGAACAAGTTATATCGGAAAAAAAAACACTTTTTCCAGTTATATTGCGTATTGACGAAATTAAATTTTTAAAAACTCCAGAAGCAAAGACTGATGTTCTTAGCGTACTAGGGGCGATGGGATTCTAATCAAAATATGTTATTAATTCTCATATAGACGATAAGCTCCTGTTTGACTTAACGGGAGGAGATGTAACTTTCAAATAAGAAGAAGAACAGGAGAATGTATTTAATATATTTAAAAAAATTCTCACATGATATATCTTTAGCAATCCCAAATGCAAATTACCCCTTTCATACACAAACAGAATTAATTGAGAACGAATTCTTACGACTTGCAGATATACTACTTACAGACAACGATGTATATTCACATCATAAATATGACATTGGTCGTACTAAACAAAACTTAATTTACCCCTTATAAAGAATGCCGATTTCAAAAAGCAAAGACCCAGTAAAGTACATTTCTAATTAAGGGATAAAATCGAATCACTATCGGATGAGTTAATACAAGCAGGGTTCATAAGAGAGCTAGATGAACATGACAACATGAATCGATGGTTCGTTAATCCAATCATAATCCTTCCAAAGAAGGATTACGTCAAGTAGTAATAGATGCTCGCTATATGAAATCTATTACTGACCATAGTATTTCAAGTTGGCCGTTAGAACCACTACAAGTCTTAATAACCCGAGTAAATGGCTCATAATTTGCAAGCAGCGATCTTTCTTGTGCATATCATCAAGTGCCACTAACTCCCGAGACACAAAAATTAATAGGATTTATAATAGGAGGAAGGCATTACACTTATCAAGTCGGCTTCTACGGACTAAAACCACTACCCAACTTCTTTAGTAAATTAATGCGTTATGCATTCGGACCTCTTATAAAGAAAAGAAGGCTATCACATTTATCGACAACACACTACTACAATCAAATACTAAAGAAGAAATATTCAAAATAATAAAAGAATATGATGCTTTATTGATAAAGGTTAATTTAAATGCTGCACCGGATAAAACAATGTTATGTCTACGCAAAGTAAAATTTCTTGAACAAGTTATATCGGAAAAAAACACTTTTTCCAGTTATATTGCGTATTGACGAAATTAAATGATTAAAAACTCCAGAAGCAAAGACTGATGTTCTTAGCGTACTAGGGGCGATGGGATTCTAATCAAAATATGTTATTAATTCTCATATAGACGATAAGCCCCTGTTTGACTTAACGAGAGGCGATGTAACTTTCAAATAAGAAGAAGAACAGGAGAATGTATTTAATATATTTAAAAAAATTCTCACATGATATATCTTTAGCAATCCCAAATGCAAATTACCCCTTTCATACACAAACAGATTTAATTGAGAACGAATTCTTACGACTTGCAGATATACTACTTACAGACAACGATGTATATTCACATCACAAATATGACATTGGTCGTACTAAACAAAACTTAATTTACCCCTTATAAAGAATGCCGATTTCAAAAAGCAAAGACCCAGTAAAGTACATTTTTAATTAAGGGATAAAATCGAATCACTATCGGATGAGTTAATACAAGCAGGGTTCATAAGAGAGCTAGATGAACATGACAACATGAATCGATGGTTCGTTAATCCAATCATAATCCTTCCAAAGAAGGATTACGTCAAGTAGTAATAGATGCTCGCTATATGAAATCTATTACTGACCATAGTATTTCAAGTTGGCCGTTAGAACCACTACAAGTCTTAATAACCCGAGTAAATGGCTCATAATTTGCAAGCAGCGATCTTTCTTGTGCATATCATCAAGTGCCACTAACTCCCGAGACACAAAAATTAATAGGATTTATAATAGGAGGAAGGCATTACACTTATCAAGTCGGCTTCTACGGACTAAAACCACTACCCATCTTCTTTAGTAAATTAATGCGTTATGCATTCGGACCTCTTATAAAGAAAAGAAGGCTATCACATTTATCGACAACACACTACTACAATCAAATACTAAAGAAGAAATATTCAAAATAATAAAAGAATATGATGCTTTATTGATAAAGGTTAATTTAAATGCTGCACCGGATAAAACAATGTTATGTCTACGCAAAGTAAAATTTCTTGAACAAGTTATATCGGAAAAAAACACTTTTTCCAGTTATATTGCGTATTGACGAAATTAAATGATTAAAAACTCCAGAAGCAAAGACTGATGTTCTTAGCGTACTAGGGGCGATGGGATTCTAATCAAAATATGTTATTAATTCTCATATAGACGATAAGCTCCTGTTTGACTTAACGGGAGGCGATGTAACTTTCAAATAAGAAGAAGAACAGGAGAATGTATTTAATATATTTAAAAAAATTCTCACATGATATATCTTTAGCAATCCCAAATGCAAATTACCCCTTTCATACACAAACAGATTTAATTGAGAACGAATTCTTACGACTTGCAGATATACTACTTACAGACAACGATGTATATTCACATCATAAATATGACATTGGTCGTACTAAACAAAACTTAATTTACCCCTTATAAAGAATGCCGATTTCAAAAAGCAAAGACCCAGTAAAGTACATTTCTAATTAAGGGATAAAATCGAATCACTATCGGATGAGTTAATACAAGCAGGGTTCATAAGAGAGCTAGATGAACATGACAACATGAATCGATGGTTCGTTAATCCAATCATAATCCTTCCAAAGAAGGATTACGTCAAGTAGTAATAGATGCTCGCTATATGAAATCTATTACTGACCATAGTATTTCAAGTTGGCCGTTAGAACCACTACAAGTCTTAATAACCCGAGTAAATGGCTCATAATTTGCAAGCAGCGATCTTTCTTGTGCATATCATCAAGTGCCACTAACTCCCGAGACACAAAAATTAATAGGATTTATAATAGGAGGAAGGCATTACACTTATCAAGTCGGCTTCTACGGACTAAAACCACTACCCAACTTCTTTAGTAAATTAATGCGTTATGCATTCGGACCTCTTATAAAGAAAAGAAGGCTATCACATTTATCGACAACACACTACTACAATCAAATACTAAAGAAGAAATATTCAAAATAATAAAAGAATATGATGCTTTATTGATAAAGGTTAATTTAAATGCTGCACCGGATAAAACAATGTTATGTCTACGCAAAGTAAAATTTCTTGAACAAGTTATATCGGAAAAAAACACTTTTTCCAGTTATATTGCGTATTGACGAAATTAAATGATTAAAAACTCCAGAAGCAAAGACTGATGTTCTTAGCGTACTAGGGGCGATGGGATTCTAATCAAAATATGTTATTAATTCTCATATAGACGATAAGCCCCTGTTTGACTTAACGAGAGGCGATGTAACTTTCAAATAAGAAGAAGAACAGGAGAATGTATTTAATATATTTAAAAAAATTCTCACATGATATATCTTTAGCAATCCCAAATGCAAATTACCCCTTTCATACACAAACAGATTTAATTGAGAACGAATTCTTACGACTTGCAGATATACTACTTACAGACAACGATGTATATTCACATCACAAATATGACATTGGTCGTACTAAACAAAACTTAATTTACCCCTTATAAAGAATGCCGATTTCAAAAAGCAAAGACCCAGTAAAGTACATTTTTAATTAAGGGATAAAATCGAATCACTATCGGATGAGTTAATACAAGCAGGGTTCATAAGAGAGCTAGATGAACATGACAACATGAATCGATGGTTCGTTAATCCAATCATAATCCTTCCAAAGAAGGATTACGTCAAGTAGTAATAGATGCTCGCTATATGAAATCTATTACTGACCATAGTATTTCAAGTTGGCCGTTAGAACCACTACAAGTCTTAATAACCCGAGTAAATGGCTCATAATTTGCAAGCAGCGATCTTTCTTGTGCATATCATCAAGTGCCACTAACTCCCGAGACACAAAAATTAATAGGATTTATAATAGGAGGAAGGCATTACACTTATCAAGTCGGCTTCTACGGACTAAAACCACTACCCATCTTCTTTAGTAAATTAATGCGTTATGCATTCGGACCCCTTATAAAGAAAAGAAGGCTATCACATTTATCGACAACACACTACTACAATCAAATACTAAAGAAGAAATATTCAAAATAATAAAAGAATATGATGCTTTATTGATAAAGGTTAATTTAAATGCTGCACCGGATAAAACAATGTTATGTCTACGCAAAGTAAAATTTCTTGAACAAGTTATATCGGAAAAAAACACTTTTTCCAGTTATATTGCGTATTGACGAATTAAATGATTAAAAACTCCAGAAGCAAAGACTGATGTTCTTAGCGTACTAGGGGCGATGGGATTCTAATCAAAATATGTTATTAATTCTCATATAGACGATAAGCCCCTGTTTGACTTAACGAGAGGCGATGTAACTTTCAAATAAGAAGAAGAACAGGAGAATGTATTTAATATATTTAAAAAAATTCTCACATGATATATCTTTAGCAATCCCAAATGCAAATTACCCCTTTCATACACAAACAGATTTAATTGAGAACGAATTCTTACGACTTGCAGATATACTACTTACAGACAACGATGTATATTCACATCACAAATATGACATTGTTCGTACTAAACAAAACTTAATTTACCCCTTATAAAGAATGCCGATTTCAAAAGCAAAGACCCAGTAAAGTACATTTCCATTTAAGGGATAAAATCGAATCAATATCGGAAGAGTTAATACAAGCAGGGTTCATAAGAGAGCTAGATGAACATGACAACATGAAAAAATTCTCACATGATATATCTTTAGCAATCCCAAATGCAAATTACCCCTTTCATATACATGCTGACTCGTCTAACTTAGGTACTGGTTGTATACTCATACAACAATTTCCTGATAGAAAGAGAATTGTATACGAATTCTATCTAATAGGCTCCCCATTTCCTATATAACTCTTTTGCGATCATAGGCCAATACTAATTCTGTGGTCCAGGCGTGGACAACTTTGGCATAGATTTTTCAAGTATCAAGTCGTCCTA
>NC_134472.1:44946769-44963574 GCF_964194025.1 Convolutriloba macropyga
CTACTACTACTACTACTACTACTACTACTACTACTACTACTTATACCAATTTTTCTAAAATCAGCTCTGAGCAACAGCAACACAGTGCGTGCAAATTCTCAGCTAATAGAGAAGCTTTCTATAGAATTGGGCAGATTCATCGATGAGGACTTTACCTCTTTTAGTTTCAGTGAACTGGCTATAAGACCAAGCGGCCTATCAAAACTGGCAAGATTTCGGCCATTTCAACCCGTTCCTAAATAGCTGATATTTTACAGCCAAAAATGTTTGTTCCTCGATAGAAAGCTGTGATCTGTTTTCCTAAATCAAATCTCGAAAGATCGGTTACCTTTGATTGAAAGTTTTTTTACAATAATTTTCCCAACAAAACCATAACCTTTGAGCAGCGCTTCATCTGAAGCCATGAACTTCAAAACTATGGTTTTAATCACGCCTTTTCATTTGCGCTAATATTATTTGGCACACCATTTCGTTTACATGTATAATCTTTTTCAATTTTTACTGATTTAGAGTTTATTTATATGCATAAAAGTTGCATGTATCATTATGACTTGAGCATTACATCCTGATTTTCTCTATGGCCAGAGTTCTGATTATGGCACTTATGAAAAACTCTATGATGGATTTCAGAGATCATTTCTGATCCTCCTATCATGAACATAATTAACTTCAATTCTGTGTTTCTTATGAACATTATGAAATTTTTGTTCTCACCCACCCAACGAAACACTCGCCCAAACAAACAGAGAAACAGCCCTAACAGACGAGGATAAGAACAAATAATCGCTTGTTCGTTTGAAAAAATTAAATTTGATGGACTGAAATTCTTGTTTAATGATAGTTAGCTGGCTCTAGTTCAAGCGCATAAATTACAATCAACTGTGAAAAGACCTGGAAATTTTGTTACAGCATTGACGTGAGAAGCATCGTAGAATTGGTGCCGGTGACCAGGAAGCATCGCGAGTTCCTCCACGGCTACTCAGTTCTACCCGAGGAGTACACTGGCACGATTGTTCTCAATGTCCTCTTCGGGAATAACAGCCACATTCCATTTGAGGCAAGACTGAAGAACACAAAGCAACAGCTGTATGTCTCAGTCACACATTTATTCGATTTTTCACGATATGAAATTCTGAACAAAAAGAAACCTCGAATTGCGTTTCTGCTTCGACCATATGACAAGTCTTTTCCTTATCCAAGAGGCGCCAACAAGTACAATGAAGTGGAACTTAATCGCCGAACTGGTATCGTTTCGGGATCCAATAACAGCTTAACCTTTGAAATATCACCTGACACCCTGACTAAGCGTTGTCTGTACATTCGGGTGAAAGCTTACAAGGGAAAAGTGCCTAGCCACTTCTTGGGCAAGTGATTTTCTGCAGTGTGCATACAAAATGGTGCCAAAAAGCTACGTACACCATAATATGGGCACCTTAAGCTTTATTTTTTAGTCAATTATAGTTTGATTTGCGCTAACGCGTTAAAAAATTGATTTTAATTTTTTAAACAAGATTTTTCGTTTTTTTTCTAATTACACAGAGAGGATGAATTATCTGCTTTGTTTCCTATTGTCGGTTAGGCTAGTATACATTAAAATGTCCAATTTTCTTGGTCCAAAATACGAAAGAAAGTCCACTTATAATCTATGTCTAGTGCACAGCATGCATACTAATGTAACTGAAAAGGTTACAGGTTCAAGGCAATTCCAGCCACGGAAGTGTGTAAGTTTTCGAGAAATGGAACAATATTTCTTGACATGAAAGACATTGTTTGGGGATTTTCGGGAAAAACATGTCCGAAATTTTAAAAAAAAAACCCACAAATGTTGTTGGAAACGTGTGTAAAAAACGTCTAATATGTGTTTAAAAGGTTAAGAGCGCAATGATTTGTTACTTGAGAACTGACTTGAATGTTCTTTTATTAAAAAAATGTTCTTTTTTGTTTAATGTTTGTGGTGCTTTTCTGAAAAGTTTTCAGCTTTACCTTTTTTTGGTACCATAGTGTATATTACTAAAAGGAAATGTTTCGGCCCAACGTTAGTGGGCATCCATGTTTTATGCCACCCAATGCACAAATGCTAATACTTTACAAGGTAGTGTTGCGAGAGGCTGATAGGGGCGCATAATTATGTCAATTTGAGACCTAGTTTGAGAAATTCAAAAAAAGTTACTGGTAAAAGTCTATCCACACTAATTTTCTATGACCTTCTTGACAATCATGACCTTGGAATGCCAGCAAGGTAAACCAAAATGGGACCGTGTCCGGGCAAAACATTCACACGAATCCCGTCACCAAAATTCAAACAATTCCCTTACAAAATAGCCCAAATTAAGCATCCAAACAATTTCAAAAAACTTCATCTATGAGTAAAGTTTCTTACTTTATTATTTCAAACAGATTTTATTCAAGATTGAACCAACAATTGGATTCAAAAAACATGATGTCTAAAAACTGTTGCAACCTGCAATTTTAAGGGCTGTAATTGTTCCGACCCACATTAGCGGGGGAAGAACTATATGCTCAACAGGTTTTTTTGTTCAGTCAATTTTGGCCGATCGATATATTCACCGTACAGGATTAAAAGTGGTATCATTAAAGCTTGTCAAGATTCAAATCTAAATCATTACTTCCATTTTCGGTTTTTCCGAAAGAGTAACGGAGGTATAATGATTTGTGAACCTTGGTCTAACTTCCATTCTTTGGTTCCAATTTTTTGGTGATTTTGCATAAATTTTGATCAATTTTCTCTGAAATATGATAAAATTTTAAAATCAAGTCTCAATAGTTTTCAATTTAAAGATAGAGGTAGTTGGTGAATTTTTGAACCAAATGCTTCGGCAAAATTTTCAGCTAAATTTTTGAAAATTCGGCATTTTTTCTTTTTGTTTTTCATAAAAAATGACATCATAAATGCCTCTTTTGTCCACTTGTCCAGTTTGATCAATGATGCAGACAAATAAACTGCTGACACACTCTTCTTTTAATCAGATTTGGGCTAATGTCTAATTTTCCCACGAAAAATTTCGGGAATTTATTTTTTGCGGACTTTTGCTAATTCAACCCGATTTTTATTTCTAAAAAATGAACATTTTATATTTGTTCAATTAGGATTTTCGTTTTCCGAAAAAAACTTTGCCTTTTCTGAACAGTTACATTTGCAACAACGGCACAAAGATATCAAGGCCAGTTTTGGTCTCATCGTTGACTTTTGCAATGAAAAAGAATCGAGATTTTATTTTGACTGTCGCTTTTGAAATACTTTTCGCATGTTTTCATCCCAATTACGAGAAATTTTTTTACAAATAATTTTAAAATAATTTTAAATAATTTAAAAAAATAGGTAATCTGAGCAAAAGGCTGCAAAACCTAATTAGTTTAAATGATGAACTTTTAAATAGGGATACTGCAAATTTCGACTAGTAATCCTTATCAACTTCGCCAAATGACATTATCAATATAGGAAAAAAAATAATCAGAAAACATATTTTATAAAAATTACGTTCTATGCGGTTTTTTAAATTCCCTGAGGATTCAACTGAAAGTTTCAGTTTCTTGCTGTTATTTTTGAAGTTAAAATAATTTGCACAAATCAAACTGCCAGCTCCAAGTCATTCGTTAAATGTTAAATTACATTCCTTCAATCTTTTTATATTAATTGTTAGAAGCCGACTTCAAGTTATATAAAAGAGCGAAGCAGTTGCAAATCTTGAGGTACCAATATATTGTCAGTTATGCCCATTGTAAGTGACCAAGTTATTGCAATGAACCAAATTGATACCAAATTGATATCAGCTGAGAAGATCAGTATCCTGTTCACGCGATCTGATTTGGGTAATTAAAAATTGCTGACAGTTATCTGATGTTAAATTCTGCCATCCCAACTTTACTTATATTTATTGTTAGGGTACCTCTGGAATTGCAATTCATTCTAAGAATTTCGATTAAGCGAGCCACATTCGGTCGGCCTGAAAACTCCCATTAAAGTTGTGGTGCTAAGATTCCAATCAAGATTTTGTTTTACGATAACGCCTGTTAAATTCGTCATTTATAGCTGTTTTTCAAATAACTAACTCTATTCATTATCTTGATTAAAAAAATGGGGACTCTCCTGTAAAAATCTAATTTCGACTCTGAAAATTATTTTGTATGTTTCTCTTTCTTTGAAATTTATTTGAAAAGAATTAGGCTCAGCCGGTGAAAAAATATAAGCCATGAGTTGGTTATGGGTCTTGCATTGACTGAAGTCACAAAATCAAAGTTTAAAAGATAGCCATATGGTATCGACCGTCATAATCTTTTCCTGTTTATTTTTTTCTAACAACACAGGCCAATCAAAACACCACGGGCCAAAAAAAACAGTGAAGACGCTGTCCGAACCAATAGATTTATAGGAGTTTCCGACCTAGCGCTCAAAGTTGTGTTGTCGATTCATAAGAAGTGGCTCTAGATATCATTTCTTGGGACACAGGAAAACCCGGTGAGTTCAGGCCGTTAACAATGGAGGCAAACAATCAAGAGAAAAAAGACGAATGGTGAGCAATACAGAGCATAACAGTTCAGTTGCTGCAGTGTTCAACGACAAAAGAAAGAATCAGTGGTGCCATCTAGCTGTAACTCTAAATGCAACAAACTTGATTCTGAAGAGACATTACTCTGTGGGAGATGAAGCTATTTGAGATAGACAAAAAATATGTAAATTTTTCAAGGAGAGATGTTACAGAATAGAGGATCGGACAGAGGTAACTTTGATGGAAAATCGATGAATCTGAGGAATTGCATAACCTCTGCATCTGAGGACATCAGCTTTTCAGCTTTTCACAAGGCTAGAATGAGCTGGGGAAGCAGTCGATTTCTTAGGGCACTATGCAATACATTGCATTGTGATGTTTTATCAATGAGGAATGAGACTTGAGCTATACCCCGCAACAAACATTACAAAATTGCGAAAAAATCTGCAGAGTATCGTGAGAGTTCAGCAGAGAGACATAAGGGATAGAATTGTTCAGTGTCACTAGCAGTGATGCGCGACTTCAAGGAGTGTCCCGTGAATAGAAGCTGCTATATTGTTGATATCCCAAGACAATTTGCAAAAAACTGCAAGAGAAAAAAGATTGCGAAAAGCAGCAAATCTAGCGCGAAAGTACATCTAGAAAGGGCTAGTTGATGACACAGAGAAGAGCAATTATTCAGTGGAAATGTGTCCAACGATAATAAAACCAGAGAAAAAGTAGCTGGCGGCTGGTATCCTGTGGAAGACAACCTGCCTGGTAGTGGACAGTAGTTGCTCAAATTACACGTGGTGAACAATGATGCTGTACTGTACATAGAGACTGTTTAATTGGCGCGCAGCAAACCCAAAGAGAGGAGCCTGTAGTGTGATGAGACAACGCTGTTTGAGAATCATCATACCCCAAGCAAAGAAGACTTCCAATGCAAACTCAAAAATTTTTTGTGTGTACTCGACTCCCTTCTATACTTTTTACCAGTTTCACAAAAAGCTGTGCGGGAGGAACTTTTTTATATCCTCCTGCGAGGAAACTACTGCATGTCACACCAAAAGGAAACTCAGGTAAACCAAACCAGGAGAAAAAATTGTTTTACATTAGCACAAGCATTTGAACAGACTACTAGTCATCTGAAAAAATTTGATGTTGCCAAGGATGCAGCAGATACATTGGGGCAAATTGAGTCAGACTGATCAGGATTAGACTAGAATTTAAAACTTACAATAGCCTCATATAATTCTCATAGTACTTGGTGATGACTCCACTAGGGTGTCGAGAAGCAAGCCGCAGTTGCTCAAAACCCAGCCATAAGCACATTATCAAGGTACTGCGGCAATAGTTCAGGAGGCAAGGCCCCTGGAACAGATTCTAGTATGTTTCTATAATCAGCGAAAGCCCAGATATCTTATATTGATAGATGAGGTGGACCTCTTAACCAGACTTTTTCTCATCTCTGGGGTCAAATTTTTTGAAGAGCGCACACTCTACGCAATCAGCTCACATCTGAATAGGGGTGTCGAAAAAGATCGTAAAAATGTTTTTGTTTAACGTAATTGCAAGGTAAAATTTACCAGGGCTTTGGCGAGTGCAGTTGATTCCAAATAAGGGTGCTTAAACTAACCAAATTAAGTTAGCTGAAACAGTGAAAAACTTGTTCACGCGCGCGATGGAAGACAATATGCTTGCTATTTGGCAGTGGTTGCTCATATTACACGTGGTGAACAATGATGCGGTACTCTGCAGAGAGACTGTATAATTGGCGGTCAGCAGATCCAAACAGAGGAGCCTGTAGTGTGATGAGACAAAGCTGTTTGGGGATCATCACATCCCGAGCAAACAGGACTTCCAATGCAAACTCAAAAAACTGTTGTGGGTACTCGACTA
The DNA here is from genome assembly GCF_964194025.1 of Convolutriloba macropyga. Lineage (NCBI taxonomy): Eukaryota > Metazoa > Xenacoelomorpha > Acoela > Convolutidae > Convolutriloba > Convolutriloba macropyga. The sequence goes on from NC_134472.1 coordinate 44,953,159, forward strand.
TTTTCTAAATTTTTTACCAGTTTCACGAATCGCTGTATGGGAGGAAATATTTACATCGAAACTACTGCTTGACAACCCCTAAATGAAACTCAGGTAAATCAAACCAGGAGAAAAAATTCTTTTGCGTTAGTCCAAGCATTTGAACAGACTACTAGTCATGTGAAAAAATTTGACATTGCCGAGGATGCAGCAGATAAAATGGAGCAAATTGATTCAGACTGATCAGAATTAGACGAGAATTTAAAACTTACAATAGCCTCTAATAATTCTCATAGTGCTTGGTGATGACTCAACTAGGGTGTCAAAAAGCAAGCCGAAGTTGCTCAAATCCCAGCCATAAGCACATTATCAAGGTACTACGGCAATAGTTCAGGAGGCAATGCTTCTGGAACAGATTCTAGAATGTTTCTATATTCAACGAAAACCCAGACATCTTATATTGATAAATGAGGCGGAACTCTTAAAATTAACTTTGCTTATCTCTGGGTTCAAATTTTTTGCAGCAGTTTTGAAGAGCGCACACTCCATGCAATCAGCTCATATCTGGGTAGGGGTGTCGAAAAAGATCGTAAAAATGTTTTTTTAAGGTAATTGTAAGGTAAAACTTACCAGGGCTTTGGCGAGTGCAGTTGATTCCAAATAAGGGTGTTTAAATGAACCAAATTAAGTTAGCTGAAACAGTGAAAAATTTGTTCACGCGTCCGATGGAAGACAATATGCTTGCTAGTTGGCAGTGGTTGCTCATGTTACACGTGGTGAACAATGATGCTGTACTCTGCAGAGAGACTGTTTAATTGGCGGTCAGCATATCCAAACAGAGGAGCCTGTAGAGTGATGAGACAAAGATGTTTGGGGATCATCACACCCCGAGCAAACAGGACTTCCAATGAAAACTCAAAAAACTGTCGTGTGTACTCGACTATTTTCCAAACTTTTTACCAGTTTCACGAATCGCTGTATGGGATGAAATATTTACGTCCTCCAAAGAGGAAAACTCAACTAGGGTGTCGAGAAGCAAGCCGCAGTTGCTCATATCCCAGCCATAAGCACATTATCAAGGTACTGCGGCAATAGTTCAGGAGGCAAGGCCTCTGGAACAGATTCTAGATTGTTTCTATATTCAGCGAAAACCCAGACATCTTATATAGATAAATGAGGCCGAACTCTTAACCAGACCTTTGCTCATCTCTGGGGTCAAATTTTTTGAAGAGCGCACACTCTACGCAATCAGCTCACATCTGAATAGGGGTGTCGAAAAAGATCGTAAAAATGTTTTTGTTTAAGGTAATTGCAAGGTAAAATTTACCAGGGCTTTGGCGAGTGCAGTTGATTCCAAATAAGGGTGCTTAAATGAACCAAATTAAGTTAGCTGAAACAGTGAAAAACTTGTTCACGCGCGCGATGGAAGACAATATGCTTGCTATTTGGCAGTGGTTGCTCATATTACACGTGGTGAACAATGATGCAACGGAACAGATTCTAGATTGTGTCTATATTCAGCGAAAACCCAGACATCTTATATAGATAAATGAGGCCGAACTCTTAACCAGACCTTTGCTCATCTCTGGGGTCAAATTTTTTGAAGAGCGCACACTCTACGCAATCAGCTCACATCTGAATAGGGGTGTCGAAAAAGATCGTAAATTGTTTTTGTTTAACGTAATTGCAAGGTAAAACTTACCAGGGCTTCGGCGAGTGCAGTTGATTCCAAATAAGGGTGTTTAAATGAACCAAATTTAGTTAGCTGAAACAGTGAAAAACTTGTTCACGCGCGCGATGGAAGACAATATGCTTGCTATTTGGCAGTGGTTGCTCAAATTAAACGTGGTGAACAATGGTGCGGTACTCTGCAGAGAGACTGTATAATTGGCGGTCAGCAGATCCAAACAGAGGAGCCTGTAATGTGATGAGACAAAGCTGTTTGGGGATCATCACATCCCGAGCAAACAGGACTTCCAATGCAAACTCAAAAAAATGTTGTGGGTACTCGACTATTTTCTAAATTTTTTACCAGTTTCACAAATCGCTGTATGGGAGGAAATATTTACATCGAAACTACTGCTTGACAACCCCTAAATGAAACTCAGGTAAATCAAACCAGGAGAAAAAATTCTTTTGCGTTAGTCCAAGCATTTGAACAGACTACTAGTCATTTGAAAAAATTTGACATTGCCGAGGATGCAGCAGATAAAATGGAGCAAATTGATTCAGACTGATCAGAATTAGACGAGAATTTAAAACTTACAATAGCCTCTAATAATTCTCATAGTGCTTGGTGATGACTCAACTAGGGTGTCAAAAAGCAAGCCAAAGTTGCTCAAATCCCAGCCATAAGCACATTATCAAGGTACTGCGGCAATAGTTCAGGAGGCAATGCTTCTTGAACAGATTCTAGAATGTTTCTATATTCAACGAAAACCCAGACATCTTATATAGATAAATGAGGCGGAACTCTTAAAATTAACTTTGCTTATCTCTGGGTTCAAATTTTTTGCAGCAGTTTTGAAGAGCGCACACTCCATGCAATCAGCTCATATCTGGGTAGGGGTGTCGAAAAAGATCGTAAAAATGTTTTTTTAAGGTAATTGTAAGGTAAAACTTACCAGGGCTTTGGCGAGTGCAGTTGATTCCAAATAAGGGTGTTTAAATGAACCAAATTAAGTTAGCTGAAACAGTGAAAAATTTGTTCACGCGTCCGATGGAAGACAATTTGCTTGCTAATTGGCAGTGGTTGCTCATATTACACGTGGTGAACAATGATGCTGTACTCTGCAGAGAGACTGTTTAATTGGCGGGGTCAGCAGATCCAAACAGAGGAGCCTGTAGAGTGATGAGACAAAGATGTTTGGGGATCATCACACCCCGAGCAAACAGGACTTCCAATGAAAACTCAAAAAACTGTCGTGTGTACTCGACTATTTTCCAAACTTTTTACCAGTTTCACGAATCGCTGTATGGGATGAAATATTTACGTCCTCCAAAGAGGAAAACTCAACTAGGGTGTCGAGAAGCAAGCCGCAGTTGCTCATATCCCAGCCATAAGCACATTATCAAGGTACTGCGGCAATAGTTCAGGAGGCAAGGCCTCTGGAACAGATTCTAGATTGTTTCTATATTCAGCGAAAACCCAGACATCTTATATAGATAAATGAGGCCGAACTCTTAACCAGACCTTTGCTCATCTCTGGGGTCAAATTTTTTGAAGAGCGCACACTCTACGCAATCAGCTCACATCTGAATAGGGGTGTCGAAAAAGATCGTAAAAATGTTTTTGTTTAACGTAATTGCAAGGTAAAATTTACCAGGGCTTTGGCGATTGCAGTTGATTCCAAATAAGGGTGCTTAAATGAACCAAATTAAGTTAGCTGAAACAGTGAAAAACTTTTTCACGCGCGCGATGGAAGACAATATGCTTGCTATTTGGCAGTGGTTGCTCATATTACACGTGGTGAACAATGATGCAATGGAACAGATTCTAGATTGTTTCTATATTCAGCGAAAACCCAGACATCTTATATAGATAAATGAGGCCGAACTCTTAACCAGACCTTTGCTCATCTCTGGGGTCAAATTTTTTGAAGAGCGCACACTCTACGCAATCAGCTCACATCTGAATAGGGGTGTCGAAAAAGATCGTAAATTGTTTTTGTTTAACGTAATTGCAAGGTAAAACTTACCAGGGCTTCGGCGAGTGCAGTTGATTCCAAATAAGGGTGTTTAAATGAACCAAATTTAGTTAGCTGAAACAGTGAAAAACTTGTTCACGCGCGCGATGGAAGACAATATGCTTGCTATTTGGCAGTGGTTGCTCATATTACACGTGGTGAACAATGATGCAACGGAACAGATTCTAGATTGTGTCTATATTCAGCGAAAACCCAGACATCTTATATAGATAAATGAGGCCGAACTCTTAACCAGACCTTTGCTCATCTCTGGGGTCAAATTTTTTGAAGAGCGCACACTCTACGCAATCGGCTCACATCTGAATAGGGGTGTCGAAAAAGATCGTAAAAATGTTTTTGTTTAAGGTAATTGTAAGGTAAAACTTACCAGTGTTTTGGCGAGTGCAGTTGATTCCAAAAAAAGATATTGGAATGAACCAAACTATGTTTAGCTAAAACAATCAAAAACTCGTTCACGCGCTCTTGGTTAGATAATGATTATTAGCCATGAGTCATATGGCGTTGAATTTTCTCATCCCCAACTTTCAGTGCCCTTTTTGGTTAGGATATCAAACGAAATAGATTTAGCTCTGAAGATTTTGAACAAAACTAACCATATTTGGTCAGCTTTAGCTCTCTAAGTATCTTGCTGATGATGGCTTCGTATCTTGATTTTAATCAATGACTCCTTGAGAACGGGCAATGACTTCTTTTAATCAATGACTCCTTTTCGAATGTTTTTTCATTTTACCAATCCAAATCGCCATTTTAATCTATAATCAGGTCTCTGATCTAGGTCTGTTAATTCTGCTATGAAAAACATTTTTTTACTCTCATTCTTGCGAAATTCATTCTAGTTTGGCCTGCAACAGTCCGTAGCCCAGCTGTAAACAAATGACCGTTCCTTTCAAAATGTATTTGAGATTTACTTTTAGTTTCATTTATTCATTTGTTTGCTTTTTATTTGTTTGCCCCAGTTTTTTTATTGTTGATGATCAAATTTAGTGATAGCACAAGGATCTTCTATCAAAATTTGTTTTGGAGTACTTAACGCAAAATAAAGAAAGCAAATTTTCAAAGAAGTTCTATTGAACTTTTAGTCTGAAGCAGTGGTTTGAACTAGCAAAAAAAATTGTCATCGTCAATTGTTTTAAGTTTTAAAATACATGAGTTTCCAAGTTTTTAATATTATCAAAATAACGACGTGGAGTTTGTAAAATACAGTTGAATCAGGGTCAGGTGAATACAGTCTTACAGGGGGCATTCTTTTTAGTGCCCAGAATTAGCAATTATTGATGTCAATCGCAATGCTTTCTTCCTTGAAGTTTGTCACAAATTCCAAAATTATAACACGTCTAGAAAATTAGAAACATTAATATGCATATGAAATAATTTTTGGACCTCATTGTTCGACAAAACTGGCGGAAGTTCATTAATTACAACAAAGCCTCAAAATTTAAAACTTCTCTCTAGCGATTGCTTGTATTGGTTAGATTACGCTGACAAATGTAAGCAGGCATTCGTCTTTGCCGCAATTTCAGTACTCCTGATGAAAAAAATGTATAAACATTGTCTATGTTGATAAATTTGAAAAGACTAAATATTAACCAATGCCAACGTTCTGCCCAGTTCTGCTTACGAATAATTTACACGATTGTGTTGAGTGTTACTTTAAAAAACTATGAACTGCTTCCAGGTCAAGTGAAGTTTGATTTTTCGCAATACGAGAAGACAGAGGACATTGTAATTTTGGACAAGGAAGCTTATCTGTATGGAAAGTTCTACGAGGTAGGGACTCTTGACATTGAGATGTATTACAAACTGCAACAGGGATGTCTGATGATTAGACTGCATTCTGCCAACATATTCCCATCGGATGAGAGTCCAGGTAAGAATACAGCGAGTCCTATTGATTTGATGAGAAACACGAACTAGTCTTATGGTCATCTAATGTTACTGATGTAAGGAAAGAACCGGTAGTGAAGCTGGCAGGGATGCTATAGTACTATCCGAATCATGGGCTAAACTGATAAAGCACTGAAAATAAGCCTTGTGAATCCTTCACAAAAATCTATAATTTATATCTACGCAAAACGTCGTGCAATTTCTGAAAGTTACACAAATCAAAACTGTCCGATCCAGTTTGCAAAAAACATGAAATTTTTTCGAGAGATACCCGCTTCAAACTTAATACAGGTGACCTTCAGATATAAGAGGTTACAGTATTTGAAGCAAACTTTTACTAAAGTAGAACTTCGGATGAGTGTTTAGGAGCAGATGGTTTAGGCTCGACTTGTAACCTGTACATTCCACAAAATCAATTCGATCTGGTACAAAAAAGTTTTATTAAAGTTGCATCTGAAGTTTCTGTACTTTCAAGAGATATCATGAGTATAAGCCACTTAATTATTTCAATTTCAAATCTCTACGACTAGTAGTACTTTTAAAACAGATTTCTTAAAACAAACGTTGATACGACTTTCAAAACCCTGAAACAAATCAAACACATCATCGAAAAAGTACTGTGTTGAAAATCCAATTTGTATGATCAAATTGTTGTTTTTATTGTCGATCAATGATAGAGTTATAGAAATTGATTGCAAACCATATTTAGAAATCAAATTATTTTTTTCATCCATTTTCTACTCTATTCAGATTAAAACAGAGTTTGAGCTTGCTTTTTGTGGAGTTGTCCTTGGCAACAAAGCTTCAGGGTCAAAGGGCAGAGAAAAAAATCATTTAGGGTTTTTCCGAAGACCGTGTTGCATTGCTGTAATTTTTTTAAGTTGAAACAAAAGGAAATATCATTATTAAAGTGTGATAATGGAGCAAATTCATTCCTTTTTCTAATCTATAAATAATGCAAATCGTTCATTCTAAGTGGTAACCTAAATCATCATAATTAAAGTTCCTCTTAGTGAAGCAGTCAAAGCGCAGATCTTATGGTTAAAGTAGATTTAAATTCAGAAACAAACAAAACTAAACGTATATCACTTGTTGATGCGAGTCGCTAGCAGTTTTTTCATTTTGAAATTTATTTCGAGGTGCAGCTGATTGAAAATGCTAGCACAGTTTCTTTCAACAAAAAAATATGGACTTTTTTGTTTTCGGCCCCCAGTGTTTTTAATGCTTCTCATTAACAAAAATGTGTTGTTATATTGCACATTACTTTGCAAAAATTATACCGTACCGAACGCCACGTCAATATCAGTTCTGAGCAAGTCTAATTCCAAGTCTATGTATCAGTACTGATTCATACCTATGATCATAACACATTTAAGTCTTGTCAGACTTGGCCAAGACTTGGATTAGGACTTGCCAAGACTTGGCAATTCTTAATTCAAGTCTTGGCCAAGACTTGGCAAGTCTAAATCCAAGTCTTGGCCAAGACTTGTCAAGCCTTAATCCACGATTTAATAGCCGAAAAACGTCAAAAATAGTCAAAAAACGTAAAAAATGACCAAAAAACAGATCTCATATTAAAAAAAGAGCTTCCTAGGTAAAAAAAGTTATTAGAGAACAGGCACCAGGCATACCTCATTTTGCGGGGGTACGGTACTTGAAATCCAAAATTCTGACCGAAATATGAATCAGAACGAAACGGTACATAACTCATTCGTCGATTGCCTGCAAAATAAGCTTTAAAACTATATATATATATATATATATATATATATATATATATATATTTATATATATGTATATATATATATATATATATATATATATATATATATATCACATCCTGTTTGGACCAGTATTTCGCGATTTAAAGACCAGCGAGCTATGGGTCCCCCGACACTTGGACCTATGAGATACCTCATGCTCGTCCGCTAATAACTTTTTGAAATCGGTTCCAAATTTGGCCGGAGTAGTAACGCTAGAGAGCATACATGAAAAGTTAACTCATAAAGAAAAATGAGCTTCCTAGGTGCACCCAAAAAAGTTATTAGAAAACGAGCACCAGGCATAACTAATTTTTCGGGATACGGTACTCGAAATCCAGAATTCTGACCAATGTTTAAATCGGATTGGGACGGGACAGAGCTCATTTTATTGCCCGTAAAAAAATCTTTAAAACTATATATATATATATATATATATATATATATGTATATATATATATATATATATATATATATATATATATATATATATATATAACATTTTGTTTGGACCAGTATTTTGCGAATTAAAGACCAGCGAGCTCTGACCTCCCCGACCACATAGTTTATAACTTATTTCCGATTATAACCTATATTTATAACGTTATAACCGAGATATAAACAGTGATGTAAACAGTGATAGTTCGTTAGTTATAACTAGTTTTACTAGCACTAAAAGAGGGCAACATAGGCTCTTCACTAATTTTATATTGAGGGACATCTCTCGGTGCTTATTCGGGCTGATTTGTTGTACTTTGCACCAGAATAGGGTCCACTTGGTGCCGAACAACGGGACCTCGGGCTACCATAGGGACCCTCACAGTAGCCCTCCATTTGACAATTTTGCCTTGGGTTGAAGTTCGACATGTGGCTTATCTGAAGGTAAAAAAATAGCTGATTTCGCTATTTTATGGGCTGAAATGGCTGAAAAATGGCTGAAAACGGCCCAGAAAAAAATATGAAAAACCCTTAATTAGTGCTGAAATACCCACAATAGACCCCCCCGTGGTGCTAATATACAATTTGGTATGCCCCGACATCATTTTATAGCAACCCGGGAAAGTACCCAAAAAGTAATGCCAAAATCGTGGCGCGTTGCAAAATTTTTATGATTTCGAAATTTTCACTCAAAATTTTTTGAAAAGTTGGTTTTGACTTGTGTTAACCAAGTCTTGGCCAAGACTTGTCAGACTTGTAAGACTTTTTTTAGACTTGCCCAATACTAGAAAACGAAATAAGATTTGGATTTAGAATTGCCTAGTACAGATTTAGAGTTGTAGTTCGGTACGGGATAGCACTTGCGCCTGGGGACGTAAAAAAAATATGCCCACTAGGATGGGGGGCAAAAACAAATAGATCCAAATTTCTGTCATAAGAACTACGAGGCCAAACTTACAACAACCGTGCAACTGAAAAATAATTTTATCTGCATACCCATTTATAAGACTCCGAGTACTATACTATGCAAGATTAATAGTTTTTCACAAATCAGTGGAAATTTCCAGAGCTAACAATTACCATGAAATTATGTACTAAAATCTATTTGCAAATTGGCAAAAAAATTAATATAAATTAACCATTAATATTTGTTTTTCAATGATTTTTTATTTTTAAATATCTCAGATATTTTAAAAATTTTTTGTTTTAAGTTGACTGCTAATACGTAAAATACTCTAGTAGAGGCATCGACTGAAAGGAGTGTCATCGGACAACATTTGGTATGAAAATATTTTGGCTTGACTTTTATAGTTTGTACTTGATTTTCACGTAGCTAAAAAGCTTTTATTTTGACTATAGACTGTGTCCTCGAGACTTGATCCTCGAATTTGGCTCAACAAAAGAATGTGTCCGCGACTGCTTAGTAAAGTTCATTGTCTTACTATTAAGGTAGCCAGGTGTTTGATGTGCTTTCACCGCAGTATAATGCTGAAAACGGAAACCCCAAAGACATTTACTATGATAAACCTTACTAAACATGTTTCTGAACCTTATTTCCGCTAGAAAGTCTCTGCGTAGAAACGATACAAAAAGCTGAATTAAACTCCTGCTGAGGTTATTGACTAATGTTGCCGCGAATCACCTGTACAAAGTGAATTTTAAAAAAGTAAAAACCTGAACTTTTTTAAATTTACGAAATGATCTGGTTAGACTTAGGAAATGTTTCAAGATTGAGTTGTGGAAAGAGAAAAGAAGGTTCAATATTGTATGTTTGCGCGTAGTGGTTCGACTCCACTCATCCATATACTTTTCACTTAAAGTTCGAAAACAATTAGTTTATGAGCAAAAAATTGTTCTAATCGTAAACCACTCAATGATTTTAGTAAGGCTTCATAAGAGAATGGTTTCAGCTTACCATTAATGAGACTAAAATACAAGACAGGCAATAAAACACAAAATCAAACAATAATAAATACGGTCAAAACTCAGTATCTGTTTTTTTAAAGAAACAATTTTTAGTAGCAATGTCAAAGTAGCGCCTGATAAAATCTCAGAGAGACCAATTTAAATTATATTTCTCTTCAAAGATGGTGGAATCGCTCCATATATGTTTTTGCAAACAAATAACTCCAAAAATAATAAAAACAGTAAACTGTCAATTTGAGAGTATAAAATGACCCACAAATGAGATCTCTCATTTGTGACAAAAATTAATAAGCAAATACAAAAATTAATAAGCGAATACAAAATTAATAAGCGAATACCTGTAATAAACAAATACAGGAATAATTTTAAAAAATCACAAAAATATAAAGTGTTGAAGGCATTAAATTAAAAAGCTATTGACTGAAGAGATATTTGCTTAGACTCCATCAGTATGGCCTCTTTTAATGGGATAATTTGATGAGACAACAATGAGAACTAGAATAATTGACCATTATCAAAGAATCAAATTAAGTCATAGAACAATCGGTTAAAACATGACATCAGAAGATATTAAGGTTTATTTTCTGGAGAAAAATGCATCGAATATGTCGTAAATCAGAAAAATTACAAATTTGACAAAAAAAGAACAAAAAGGGCAATTTCCAAAAAAAAATTAAAGAGAAGTCAGTTCAAGAAAGAAACACATCCAATTTTACCCCCAT
>NC_134472.1:44963597-45027733 GCF_964194025.1 Convolutriloba macropyga
CTTAAGCTCTTTCGCTCTTTCTGACTCTTTTCATAAATCGAACGAGCCAAAGTCCGGATCATAAGCTTTTTCGGTCTTTCTGACTCTTTTCATAAATCGAACGAGCCAAAGTCTGTATCATAACGCATTTTGGTCTGTACGGGTCTTTTCATAAGACTTTTTGAACGAGCACATGCACGCACCAAAGTTTTGAACGAGGCAAAGTCTGGATCATAGGCATTTTTGGTCTGCCTGGGTATTTTCATAGGCAAAAATGGTCTGGATGGGTATTTTCATAGATCATTTTGAACGAGGACCTCAACCTGGGTTCTTTAGAAATCATTAAAATGGTTTATAATTCCAAAACATCCTAACGTCAGCAGGCGAATGCAAATTTTTTATCATACGCGTTTTGTCCAAGTATTCTGTACTAAATTGCGCTAATTCAAATAAACTGGAATCATGTTTTTTTGTTGTCCGAGCTTAGTTAATTTGGTCTGGAACACGTGGTTCATATTTTCACCACCCAGGACTGGGAAGTTTAGTGAAAAACTGAAGTGATGCGGGTGCAACAATTCATTCTATTAATCTTATCTTCATTAAACCAAAGGCAAACAGTGAAAAGATGAAAATTGCACTATGTTAACCCCCGGGCGCAAACAATATCCCATTTTTTTCACCCCTATTTGACTAACTCCCTTGCATTTAATCCCAATTATTTCACCTTTCGATCAGTTCATACTGATTTTAATCCTTTGTTAGTAACTAAATAAATCTAAGCGAGAATATTACCAATCCGAATACCAATCCGAATCGAGTATTTAAATTACGTATAGAATTGCGTCTAATATACACAAAAAGTTCCGGAAAAGTTCGTATAACCTAATTTTAAGTAAATAATACCATGATATAATGTATCGAATAAGGCGGTTTTAGGCTTAATATTTTTAGGTTCTCTAGACGATTGTTGATCGATTATGAACTGATTCTGACGTCAATGACATCAGACAAAAAAAAAACCAGTAAAAGAGCATCAAAAAAACCTTGCCGTCTAAACTCTCACTTGTTGCTATGTACGTTACAATCTTAATACGTTGCTATCACCAATGAGCTAATACGTTGCTTTATATATGTTACTAAGTAAATAAACGTTATCAGCGAGAAAATATCTTTTCTTGAATTGCAATCGTACGACGATTGTTCAATATCTTTTTGTTTGACCTGCAATCATGCGACAAATGATTGAATATCTTTATCTCATTTGAAACCGTGCGACGATGGTACTGAGTAAATAAAAGAGCAGCGAAGATTGAAATGCGCTATTTGAATAAAGCGAGAATTGAACAAAAGATTACGTAATTTCTTAAACATTTAACTTCTTATACGTAGAGTGCTCGGAAAAAGTTCGTTCAACATAATTTTCGTTGAGCCTACGAATATACTAAATCGATTGCGCTCTTTTTAGGCTGAACGTTTTTATGTTTCGAAAGTGTGTTAGTGACCAATCTGAGCTCAGACAAAATACCTGCTAAAAAAGATCAAGCTAGATTTGCCGGGCCATTGACATGGGCCGTTGGCCTTAATGCGTAGTTGAATACAGTTGCCTTATCGATATTATGATGAATTAACATTCGAAAGAGTGAATACTTTTCGTCACCTTTATTTTTGATGCCGCGACCGGCTTGAGAATTTGTATTACTTGTGATATAGATATGAAACAGATAGATTGCTTACACAGTCACCTCAGTGTCCCTCTCACATGATTATTTTGAGATGCTAGGCAGAACACAGGGACAACGTCGAGTTACTTCAATTGCAACTGCTGTTTTGCTTGTTGGACAGCTGGTTCGATTTTAATTTCATTGCATCCATTAGATCAACACTTGCGCTGGTAGCGAAGTCAATTGTGTCAGTGTCCATAGATTCTTCTCCGACCTCATCTGCCCCTTTGATTGTACTTGTACCCTAGTGACGCTGGAGGGAGCACGGATGAGATGGTCAGCGGGCAGACGAGGACAGACGTCCGTTTGGCAGAGAAGTACGACGATGTGTTTTGGAGCACAGTGTGAATGGAGCTGCTTTGATCAAATTCAGCGACAAAACTCCTAGAGAACCAGACCAGTTGTGCCACTACACTTGCAATTCAGAGCGGAAACAGGCTTATGACACGATGCACTGTAACCGGTGATGATTTCCAGTGGTTGATGGGAAAAGATGCTAGATGTGAACAACGCAACCGAGGGTAATCCTGAAGTGATCGACAAAACTGTAAGACTGATCCATATCAGAACTTTTTGCAATAAATTGATATCCTAACCCGGCAAATCTAGCTAGCCCCCCTAATTTCAGGGCTTTATATCTGTTCCCTTTTCAGATAATTTTCTCTGGTCACCGATAAGCCATCCCAGCATTTTTTGTTGAGAAACATCACCTTTTTAAAAATCTTTGGTCAAAATTGGGAATTGGCCAAATCGGTGTGAATGTTGGTACTTCGGTAAATTCTATTACACTTTAAGCGAAGCGAAAAAAAAAGCTTGAGAAAATTGACCAAACTTGATAATTTTGCAATACTTTATATAGAGTGTCATTGATTGCGGATCGAACATTCGTACAACAAAGAGTAAAATTTACAGAGTTTGGTCAACGTTTTCAATTTTTGAGAAAAAAAATCAGAAAACTGATTTTTTCCAAATAAGCGCTTATTCTTGGTAACTCAAATCAATTATCTTGTAAAAACATTATATGGTTTTCATATTAGCTGCAAGTTCACTTCATCACGCCATAAAAACTGCGCCTCAAGTAACACAAAATCGTTACAAACATAACGTTTACCCATTACCGGGTTCAAGTTTCAACCCTAACGCCTTGAAAGTCCGAAAAACAGCGCAGTTCCAGTTGAGTCATTTCTTTCATGATAAGAAGCGCCTAGTTATATGGCATGATGTAGTGAACAATTCGCTTTCACGTCATCGCAGTAACAACAACAAGCCTTTAACACCTTCGCAGCTTATTTCAGTGCTCGAAAACTATCAGGAGCGCATAGAAGCTATAGTGTACTGCCCCAGAGAGGGAACTCCTGATATCTACAATCAGCTCAAGCGTAGTACTCTAGTTACCATCCATTTAGTGAAAGACATTGTGTCTAGACGTAAACAGAAAGATCCTAGTTTACTTAAAGAGTACAGAGCATTACACCAAAGGCCTGCGCTTGAGCTGAAAACATTCACTATAGTGTTAGCACACAAGAACAACCTCCGGTCCTTGATAACACGCTCCCGACCGAAGAAACTTTCAAAGCGCCGTCGTAAAACGCTTCGCACCCGTCATGCGTTCGAGGAGGCGGAACTCACAAAAGCCTTTGATAACCTGAATGTCACTTAGTCTTGCGCTGTTGTGGGAGTCTACCCGCTGACTGGCGTTGTGACTTAGTTAACTCACGAGGTACGGGTTAGTTTGTGGTTGGTTCTCTCCGATAGCGCCTTACTAAACGTTTCGCTCTCCCCATTCTTTGAGTTTATCACTACCGTCCGTTTTCCGCTGGTTATCTGGTTTCCTTTTTCCGTTTCCGTCCTTTTTGTTTCCGTGTCACCTTGTTTCTTTCCACCCCCCACTTATTTGTTGTATGACGTAGTATGTTGAGTTTTGTTGTAGTAAAATTTCTTTCTGCTAGTATGCTGGTTTGTTGTTTAGTCTCGTTCCTTCCTAGGGTGTGACTTAAGTTCATTCTGGAGTTACGGCTGGTTTGTTTCGTGACTTTCGCCACACTTGTTTGCTAGCAATTTGCTGTAGCTTTATTAATTTTTGTAGTATGTACGTTTGTTGTCTGGGTATGGTGGTTTGCTAGGGTGTGACTTAAGTTTGTTCTGGAGTTACGGCTAGTAAATTTCCTGACCTTTTCGACTTTTCGTTATACTACATCGTTGCCGTAAATTGTTTCATGTTTGATGTTTTGATGCCGTTGATAAAGCCCCATAATGTTTTGTGCTAGTTTACCTGGCAGTAGCTCCCCTCCTTCTTTCTAGGGTGTGACTTAAGTTTATTCTGGAGTTATGGCTAGCTTGTTTGGTTGAGTTTGTTGCTGTGGTCTGCTAGCATCGATCTTCCCGCCTCCTTCGCTTGTGGTTTCCGCCCCGCCCGTGCCGTTTTCCCGTTTCGTCGCGCGCCATCCGCCCGAGTTTTCCGCCCCGCCCGTGCCGTTTTCCCGTTTCGTCGCGCGCCATCCGCCCGAAATTTCCGCCCCGCCCGTGCCGTTTTCCCGTTTCGTCGCGGGCCATCCGCCCGACGTTTCCGCCCCGCCCGTGCCGTTTTCCCGTTTCGTCGCGCGCCATCCGCCCGACGTTTCCGCCCCGCCCGTGCCGTTTTCCCGTTTCGTCGCGCGCCATCCGCCCGACGTTTCCGCCCCGCCCGTGCCGTCTTCCCGTTTCGACGCGTGCCATCCGCCCGACGTTTCCGCCCCGCCCGTGCCGTTTTCCCGTTTCGTCGCACGCCATCCGCCCGACGTTTCCGCACGCCCGCGCCATTTTCCCGCTTCGTCGCGCGCTTTTCGCCCGACGCTCCCGTTTGTCAGTCCAGTTCCCCGTTGCGTCGTGCGTTAATCGTTCGGCGTTTCTTCCCATCCGTCCCGTCTCCCGTTCTGCCCTTTTTGCGCTTCCTGCGCGCCGTTCTTTCTTTCGCCGGGTACTATTGTACTCGACGAACATCTTTGCTCTTTGGCGGTTTGCTGAGGCAAACCGTCACACTAGGGTTCGGTATAACCCATTTGTTTTGTGCTGTTGCATGTCTGTGTACTTTATAGTAGTACTAAATTAAACTTGTGGTTCCTGTTTTGATAAGATCATGACAACCTTGCAGGACAAATTTAACAAACTTTATAGTGCGAGGGCAAAATTAGAGGCTGAACTTTTTAACATCTATGGTGAAATTAGCAATGCTGTTGATAAGCAAGACAGGAAAGTTAAGATCGAACGTCTGATTGTGAAGTGCAAAGATGCTTTTACTAGAGTAGTTGATAAGAATGAAGAGCTCTTTGATCTGGCACAAAAGACTGAAGATCCAGATGCTGCCTGTGAGAACCTTGAACAATGGTTAGAGACTGTAACAAAGAAAACTGATGAGTTCATTGCTGCTGCTCGAGGTTATATCAATTCGGTCCAAGAAAAAGAGACAGCAGAGCTGTATACCTCTCACCATTCAAGATTAGGTTCACATATGACTTCCTCAAAAAGATCAAGTCAGAGTCAACGAGACTTAGAACTATCAAGACTCAAAAGGGAGGAACTTGAGAAACAACATGAGGCAAAGCTTCGCATTGCTAGACAGCGTCTTGAAATTGAAAAACAAACAAAATTACAGGAATTGGAAATTGAGCAGCTTGAGGAGGATCATCGCAAGGAAGTAGCTGCTGCAGCCCTTGAGGAAATTGAGTTGATGACAAAATCATCAGCAGACGGGTCTGGTACAGGCAAAATGAGTGGGCTCTTTACGGAAAGAAGTTCATTCAAGAGCAAGAAACTTGTTCAAGATTGGGTTCATTCGTCACCGGCCGTGAACATGGCTGATGTTGCAAACGAACCGAGTTTGCACTTTTCTGGTTCCATCGCCCAATCAAACCAAGCAATTGTTCAACGACCTTACTCAACTCAACTTCCAAACTCAAACTCCAATTTCAATACACATGATCAAGTTGGGGCCAACATCAACCTCCCTGTCCATGGGCCGCAAGAACCAAGTAGTAGAAACAATGTAACCAATGATGCACATGTTGCAAACAACATAATGCAAGATCAGCAACAGCCTCAATATACGCCTCCATCACCTCCAGTAAACTTTGGTATGCCAACTCAACTAAACGCCCCAAACACAGCCCGACAACTGTCTCAAGCAACAATGCACTTCGATGGTTTACAGTTAGATCATCAATTCCCGCGCAGGTCGAGTATGCCGGGACAGTTGAATTTAGTCAGCCCTCCGCGTTCACCACCTTTAAATACACTCGTTAATGTTCCGCTAGCACTTAATCCGCAACAAGCACACATAAATGTACCAGCCCCTCGATCCCCCGTCCTAAACCCCGCACCACCGCTTTTCCCGTTAATCCCACCAGCATTCCGTTTTCCTCCTTCGCCGCCACAAGCACTCCCACTACACGCCACTAACCCTGTGGCGAATAACGTCAATCTGTTATCCCATTCTCCGCCCGCACCATTCATTTCCTCCGCAAACGTTTTTGTACCTCAATTAATTCAACCACCACCCCCACAAAAGAGTTTTCAGCCCCAAAATTTTGTCCCTATAACCCACGCACCTCCTGCTCCTCCAGACCCAAATGTCTGGCGTTTTCCGGCAGCAGTCCCATCTAATGCAGTACCACTTGTACGTACATCTGCAAACTTATACACCGCACAGCCGGCCCCGTCAATCAACCCTCATATATCTACATCGCACCGCTCCCCTTATGTACAAGCAGCAGCAGGCGCTCAAAATTACGTAACATCAGACTTCATGCAAGCGAATCCATTTAGTTCTTCCGCAGGTACCGCCCCCACCTTTGTCACTCCGATCATTCCGCCAACTTATGGAGCTACCGTTCCGAACCCGTTGTGTTGGGGTGGCCCGCCGCATCCCACACCTTCGGCTCCTTCTTTGGACTCTGCGGATTTGATAAAGCAGTTGGTGGAGGCAATTACTTGTAAGAAGAACGATCCACTGCCCGAGTGGAAGTTGTCACAGTACAATGGTGGTCCCCTGCAGTGGCACGAATGGTTCGGACAATTTAAAAGCGCCATAGACTCACAGCCCTTGACTGATGATGTCAAGTTAACATACTTAAAAACTCTTGTAACTGGAAAAGCTAAAACCGCCATCGCTGAGTTCGCATACTGTGGTGTAATGTATAAGGATGCACTTAAGACACTTGAACGTAAATTTGGCCAACCACAGGCAGTAGTCAGTGCACACTTAGACAAACTCAGCTCTTTTCCTCCATTAAAGATGCACAATAGTGATAACATCATAAACTATTCTGCAACAATTTCAAGTCTTGTTGGGGTCTTTAAATCACTTTCATATGACGCAGACCTTAAGAGCGCCTCACTTCTCAACACGGCTGTGCAAAATTTGCCTCCCAATCTGAAAGAGTCTTGGTCACTCTTCACAGTGAAGAAACATTGGGTAAACCCAACACTCCTTGACTTCAACGATTGGTTGAAGGAGAAGGCCGAGGCACATGATTTAATGAAACAAACTTCATCGAAGGCAAGAACTGAGGATAACACCAACTCAGTAGTAAAGACCAAAGTTGCCTCAAGAACTTTTGCTGCTAATACACAAAGTAAGGGCACTCAAAGACCAGCCTCAACATCGGCAACGCCTGCAACCCCTCGCTGCATTGTATGTAAAGGCAATCATCGCATCTGGGAGTGCAGGGTATTTAAAGAAAAGTCTCCCACTCAGCGAGCAAAGGTAGTGGCGGATGCAAAACTGTGTTTCTCATGTTTGAGAGAAAAGCATATGTTCAGGCAATGCCCAAATCCTAGAAAATGCAGGAAGGACGGTTGCAACAGCTCCCATAATACACTTCTTCATGGAGCTGAGAGGGTTTATCCATCAAAATCCCCTTCAAACAACAACAATAGTAATTCTAATGCTGGCGCAAATCAAAGTAAACTTTCTAGTGTCCAATCATCGAGTAAGACCACTACTTTGTCATCTGTGAGTAATGTGAAAGGCCTCCTTCAGGTGACTGAATTACAGTTGAAGAGCGCTTCTGGTAAAGATACCACGGCTTTAGTTTTGTGCGATACCGCTTGCAGTAACTCTTGGGTGTCCAATGATCTTGCAAATAGACTTGGTTTGCACGGTACAGCATTGAAATTAACAGTTAAGGGTATAAATACCGAGGAGGTTGTAGACACTAAGTTAGTTGAACTAATTGTAACACCACGCGACAACCAAGCATTTGAACCATTTAAAGTCAGCCCTTACGTAAAGGAAAATTTCAATGTAGGCGCCGATGTCATTAACATTAAAGCACTTCAGGAAACATACCCGCACCTAGCAGTTCTAGACCCAGTTACATATTGCTATGGAAACATCGAGATGATACTTGGACAGGATGTGTATCATGCCATCCGCCCGTTAGAGTACTTCGCTGCCGACGAGAAGTCCTCGCCCTTCGCTGTTCGCTTGCCGATAGGTTGGGTTCTAAGCGGCCCTCTACCGTCGTCTTCAGGTTTAGTCTCGACTTGTTTCAAAGCTAATATGGAACAGGATTTTGAACTCGCTAGTCAGGTAAAATCCTGGTACGACATGGAGTCGTACGGCGCACTTAAGCAAGTAGATCCACGATCCGCCTCGGATGCACGTGCGCATGATATTCTTGAAAACACCACCGTGCATAATGGAAAAAGGTACGATGTAGGAATGCTATGGGCTGAAGATAACATCGAACTGCCCAACAATTACTTCTCAGCGCTGGTTCAATTGAAATCTTTGGAAAAGCGGCTTACGAAAGACCAGACTTTAAGGGAAAAGTACTCGAATACCATCAAAGAGGACTTAGACAAAGGCTACGTAGTAAGGGTCAAAGATGCTCATAAGGTGGAAAGTCGCTCGGAAAGAGAGTGGTACCTACCACACCATCCGGTTGTTAACCAGAACAAGCCGGGCAAGGTTCGTAGGGTACTAAACGGAGCAGCTAAATTCCATGGCGCATCTCTTAATAAGTCATTAACCACCGGACCTGACTTACTGCAAAACCTTATATATGTACTCCTACGGTTCAGACAACATCCATTTGCCGTATCCGCCGACATCGAGGGAATGTTCCTCCAAGTTGGAGTGTTACCATGTGATCAACCATCATTGCGTTTTTTGTGGCGTGAGGACCCCACATCAAATGTTGTGGTACACCAGTATACGCGCCACATCTTTGGGGCAAAAGATTCGCCCACCTGCGCCAACTACGCACTTCAACGCACGGCAAGTGATAATGCTAGGAGTACACAGAAGCTGCAAAAGCCGTCCTTGAGAACTTCTACATGGACGATTACTTAGACTCAGTGGAATCCCCCGAGAGGGCCCTCATTAGGTCGAAGGAATTGGTACATCTTCTCCATCTAGGTGGGTTCAAGCTTACTAAGTTTGTAAGCAATGTACCAGATCTGGCTGACCGAATTGATGGGTCTGCTCAATCCACTGAACCGAAGGTCATCGTTTCATCAAAGGAGGAATCAATGCACGTGCTTGGGCTTAAGTGGGATCACAACAACGATACTCTGGTTGTGAGCAGGGGTACTAACAGCACCATCACGAAAAGTTTAACACAGCGCTTGGTCCTAAGTCTTGTGTCAAAGGTCTACGACCCAATTGGTCTTGTCGCACCGTTCACTGTTGGTGCTCGGTTAATCTTGAAAGACATTTGGCGTGTCAATGGACAAAGTTGGGACGACGAGTTACCTATAGACACAGTTGACAGATTCCTTGCCTGGTGTGTTGAACTGCCGCGGTTAGCTGAGATCACTATACCGAGAAGTTACTTTTCAGGACCATTCCAACATCTTGAACTCCCCATGTTTGGTGATAGCTCGCAAGACGTATTCAGTGCAGTAGCATTTCTTAGGGCTCAAGTAATTTGCACCTCCGGGGAGATTATAACAGAGCTGGCGTTTGTCCTGGGCAAGGCCCGTGTTGCACCTATGAAGGTAATGACAGTTCCTAAGTTGGAATTACAAGCCGCTCTCCTCGCTGCCCGTTTAAAAAGGGAAATCTGTCGAGCATTAACGGTTACTGTGGACAAAGTCTTTATGTGGACAGATAGTACAATCGCCTTGCAGTGGATAAACTCAACAAACAAACACCCCATCTTCATTGCAAATCGTGTTAGTGAAATCCTGGAGAACACCAGCGTTGACCAATGGAACCACGTCGCCACTTGTGATAATCCGGCAGATGCTGGCACGCGGCATGTCCGCTGAAATTTTGCAATCAAGTAGCTGGGTGAGGGGTCCTGACTTCTTGAGAACAAAGCAATTCCCTTTTGTGCCAAATAGTGACGTCGTTGATAACATCAAGCTCGGCGTTGTAATCAAGGAACAAGATGATGACTCCATCTCATCTTTAGCCGCATCTGTAACCAATTCCCCAAAGGAACAAAGCATTAAGCTGATCCCGTTTGATAAGTTCAGTTCTTATCAAAAATTACTTCGTGTCACCGCATATGTGCTCCGTCTTTTACCATCTCATGAAAGTTACCGTACCGTAGACGGCAGCATAGCCAACCCTGTTGAGCTTGACGAAGCCGAGCGTCATCTCCAGTACTTGGTTCAAGGAAAGTCCTTTAATACTGAAAGAAAGGATCTTCTTGACAAAAAATCCGTTAAGAAGAGCAGCCGCATTGCTCAGTTTACTCCGTTTACTGGACCTCATGGTCTCATCCGTTCCTCTGGTCGACTCCGACGGCTAGTGGAAATTGACTTTGACACTAAGCATCCTATCGTGCTGGATGCGCGTCATACTTTTGTTAAACTATTTCTGCGGCATACTCATTTGAAGAACCATCATCAGGGAATCGATTACTTAAGGTCAAAGGTACAAAAACGTTATGCCATCCTAAAACTACGTTCCACACTGCGTTCCATCAAATCAAACTGCGTCTTGTGTAGAAAGTTTCGTGCAGCAACCATTCAACCTATCATGGCAGACCTACCAAAAGAGAGACTCGCATACCGGTCTCCTCCCTTTACCAACACCGGGGTTGATTACTTCGGCCCATTCTACGTCACTGTTCGTCGGACTACCGAGAAGAGGTGGGGATTTCTCTTCACTTGTCTCACTACTCGTGCTGTCCATGTTGAAATTGTCCCGTCCATGGACACTAGTTCCTGTGTAATGGGAGTTGAGCGGTTCGTCTCCCGTCGGGGTAATCCTGCTATGATTTGGTCGGATAACGGTACGAACTTCATTGGAGCGGAGAAAGAGCTCCGTGAATGTGTGGAAAAATGGAATACGCATAACATCGCTCCCGAACTTGCCAATATGGGTATTAAGTGGAGGTTCAATCCACCCAGTGCGCCACACCAAGGTGGCATCTGGGAGAGGTTAGTTCGTAGTTTTAAAAGAGTACTGTACACTATCCTCGGTACGCGTCACCTCACAGATGAGGTGTTGAACACTACTTTTTGTCTGGTCGAATACGCACTAAACTCACGTCCCTTAACGCCCGTAAGCGCCGACCCGTCCGACCTAGGCGCAATAAAACCTAATCATTTTCTACTCGGTAACCAAGCAACCAGAATTCCGTCCATCGTTGGAGTCGACGAGTTCGATCATCGTAAGCGGTACGCCCGTGCACAGTCATACGCCAATGCAATCTAGGCACGTTGGCTTAAGGAGTATGTACCTGCGCTGAACCGCAGAGCTAAGTGGCAGACGCCTGCGGAGCATCACCTCAAGGCTGGTGATTTAGTGTGGATCGTTGAAGAAAGCAACCCAAGGGTTACTATCCAACTGCTCGGATCGAAGAACTCCGTTACGGATCCGACAGCGTCGCCCGCTCCGCCGTCGTACGCACGTCTTCCGGATCGCTCGTTCGCCCACTCGTTAAGCTGGTACCGATTCTCCCAACATCTTCTTCTGGGCCGGAGGATGTTACTAAGTAAATAAACGTTATCAGCGAGAAAATATCTTTTCTTGAATTGCAATCGTACGACGATTGTTCAATATCTTTTTGTTTGACCTGCAATCATGCGACAAATGATTGAATATCTTTATCTCATTTGAAACCGTGCGACGATGGTACTGAGTAAATAAAATAGCAGCGAAGATTGAAATGCGCTATTTGAATAAAGCGAGAAATGAACAAAAGATTACGTAATTTCTTAAACATTTAACTTCTTATACGTAGAGTGCTCGGAAAAAGTTCGTTCAACATAATTTTCGTTGAGCCTACGAATATACTAAATCGATTGCGCTCTTTTTAGGCTGAACGTTTTTATGTTTCGAAAGTGTGTTGGTGACCAATCTGAGCTCAGACAAAATACCTGCTAAAAAAGATCAAGCTAGATTTGCCGGGCCATTGACATGGGCCGTTGGCCTTAATGCGTAGTTGAATACAGTTGCCTTATCGATATAATGATGAATTAACATTCGAAAGAGTGAATACTTTTCGTCACCTTTAATATAAACTTATCACGTTGAATCTATGCCTTTTCTTGATGAATTGAAACTTTGGTAGACTGTTTGACCTATTTTACAGCTACATTTTGGTGCCGCGAAAGAAAAAGCGAACCAATTTTCATTGAAACGTGTTAATGAGATGGCTGTAGTGAATTTATTACTTTACGCCAATTCGTTCTCACTTGTTCCATGCGTACTCAAGTTCCGAAAGCCGAGACTAGTTGAAATGCTTAATCACTTTTTATTGTATTGTGGTGGCCACTTCAACAGAGAATGATGTAGCAGTTCAAGCTACACTATCAATTCTGAAACACATAATTTTCAGGCTATTAGTTATTACCATTTGTTAGCTTTAAGTTTCATCCCCTAAGTTTTCTCAAATTCACAACGCCGACGTGATCGGATCGCAATTTATTGAATGTCAGAGTCTTGGTTGGTTGTTCAAACTGATTTTACTAGCTGGCCTCGTATGGAACACAGTCTAGCCGAGAATCACAATAAGCAACGGGACAACTAAGATTGGCTGTTGAAAGAAAAAAAAACAAACCAGTTGTGACGCCATTTGGTTTCTATGGAAAGTCGACAATCGTATAACGGAACTTGCCGTGTTGGAGGATTATAAAACCAATATGCCTGGGGAGTACCGAACTGGCAAAAAAGATGTTTCAACTACACAATTACATTGAGTGGACAGTGAAGCATCCTGAAGGAGTGTCAAAAAAAATAAATCAGAGATGGCACATTATCCAAAGTCTGAGTGAGTCACAATGAGTTTGCTTCTACAGATTTCAACAGACTGGTAACAAAATTTGAAAAAAAAGGAAACCTTGATTTTTCTGCGGTGATATATTTTTATTTGATTTAGACGGCAAGCAACCCAACCCCTGAATTTTTCAATATCGGAGTGGTAGTAAAATTGATCCATTTTCTGTAGAAAACCATTTTTTGTAGAAAACATTGGTAAGGGGACACCGCAAGCATAGTTTTTGCGACGAAAAAACATTGATTTTGAAAATTTTTGGTCGAATTGTCGAAGAAAATTCGTAAAAAGTGATCAAGTCCGTTCGTATATCAAAAAATTAGCTCTGATATGGAGCAAAATGTGAGAACATAATGCTAAATTGTTCAATTTTGAAAATTTTTGGTCAATTTTGAGGCAAATAAAAAAAATTACAACGTCAAAATCGAATATTGATAAACCGTATTTTCAAGATTAAAACCGTCCAGTTTACCATTCCGTAATCAAGAATTTGCAACAAATTGACCAAAACTTGAAAAAATTAGACAAAAACGTAAAATTTTGACAAAGTCGTCAAAATTTATTTTTTTCAATCGAAGGTTCGTTATTTGAGTGAAACTCAATGCACACAGAAAATCTGTGTGAAAAAATTCACAACCTCTGGCCTGAAGAAAAAATTATCTGATTCTCAGAATTTTTTCTCGTCGCTCATTCATGTAACGTTTTCGTACGCGTCCTTTTTGTCCCTTCGCTTGTCAATTGTCCGTGTTTCGTTTTTTTTTTCAGAAACGTCACTCTCCCAAAACGTTGCTTTTCGTTTCTCCGTCAACTTTTCCGGATTTCGATGTAGTATGTTGTCATATATGATGAAGTATGTTGTGTTTCTGTTGCAATATGTTGATTAAGCTAGTATGCTGGTTAGTTGCTTTGGTCTTGTTGCTTTCTAGGGTGTGACTTAAGTTTGTTCTAGGGTTATGGCTAGTTGGTTCCTGGACTTTTCCAACTCACTAATTTACTAGCACCCCTGTTGTAGTATATTAATTTTTGCTGCTGTATGTTTGCGTGTAACTGTATGATTGTCAGTTGGTTCGGTTTCTTGCCTTCTAGGGTGTGACTTAAGTTTATTCTGGAGTTACGGCTAGATTGTTTCTTAACTTTTCCAGCTTTCATAGACTACAAAAGCACTGCATATTACTTAACTTTTGCTGTAGTTTGTTTAATATTGTTGGTATGCTGATCGGTTGTTTAGGTTTGAATTTTGCTAGGGTGTGACTGAAGTTTATTCTAGAGTTACGGCTAGTAAATTTCTTGCTCTTTTCTTCCATTTAGTATACTACTGCTTTGCCGTAAATTAGTTTGTTATTTGTATATATTAAGCCCCATAATGACTTGTGCTCGTTTGTCTCTTGCAGTAGCATCTCTCCTCCTTCCTAGGGTGTGACTTAAGTTTGTTCTGGAGTTACGGCTAGTTTGTTTGGTTGAGTTTGTTGCTGCGGTCTGCTAGCATAGTGGTTCCCAACCTCCACGTTCGCTGCGTAATCGTCTCCCGCCCGTTCCGACCCGCCTTTCTGTTTCTTTGCGCGCTACTCGCTCAACGCCTCCGTTCCGTCCGTCTCGTTTCCCGTTTCTTCGTGCGTTGCTCGTTCAGCGTTTCCGTCCCGTCCGTTGCGTCGCCCGTTTACTACCTGCGTTTTCGCCAGTTCCGTTCCGTTCCCTGTTGCGTTGCGCGTCGTTCGCCCGTCCTTCCCGCCCCGTCCACTTCGTTTCCCGTTTCGTCGTGCTTCTTCCCCCAGTCCTCTTTCCCCGGTTGCTTGTATTCCTGTTTTGTCTCACGTTGCTTTCCAGCACGTTAGACGCCCTCTCCACTTTGTTACTCACTTTCGCCGAGTAATTCATTACTTGGTAACTTCTTTTCTGCTCTTCGACGTCTTGATTATCAAGTCGTTGTCATTTGGGTTCGGTATAACCCTCATTCCACGTGTTTGGTTGAAAGTTACTCTACATTGACAAATTAGCCATTTCAATATCATGGCCGAACAGCAAGAAAAATTGAAAAAGCTCTTTAATGCAAGATCTAATCTAGAATCTGAGTTATGTAACATCCATAAGGACATCACAGATGCCATAGATCGTTAAGACAGGAAGGTTAAAATTGAACGCTTGGTTTCTAAGTTGAAGGATGTCTTCAGTAAACTGGTGCAGAAGAATGAAGAACTATTTGACTTAGCCAGTAAAGCGGAGAACCCAGATTCAATTTACCCTGTCCTTGAGCAATGGTTGGATGATAAAACCAAGAACAATGATAAATTCATGCTTGCGGCTAGAAGCTATATTGACTCAGTTGCTGACCAAGACACCGTATGTGAGGGCGTTAATCCTCAAGGCCAATCTAAGAGAAGTTCACGCCGAACAACATCATCAATGTCTAGCCAGCGTAAACATGAATTTCTCATGGCAAAGCTAAAACGCGAAGAGGCCGAGAAACAAGAACAAGCTGCCATGCGCCTCGCTAAACAAAAACACGAAATTGCCATGAGAAAAGAGGAGCTTGAAATACAAATGGAACAGATGGCACTTCAAGAATTGGAGGAAGACCACCGCCAGCGTGTTGCAGCAGCTAAATTAGATGAGGCTGATTTAATGGATAATCATTCATTGTTTAGTCACCACTCAAGTGAACTGAATTTGTTTAAAGATAGGGGATCAGATAGAAGTCAGGGACTTGTTCAGGATTGGGTAAATTCGTTTCCAGCAGGTAATTCAAGTGAGTTAAACTTTTCTCGTCCTGGTTCACCAACCGCCGACCCTCCTGTTAAAGATACTTCCCCTAGTAATCCTCCAGAAAACCCAAGTAATGTTGCCGATAACTTACATCATCTTGAAATGCTTTCTCAGTACACACGGCCAGGAGTTGCAATTTCTGTTGCCCAGCAGGAAGCTTTGTATCGGGAATATCTCCAGGCTCAACTGCAGCAATCACTCATTGATCAAAGGGCACATAGTCCCTCAGGCAGTGGTGAAGTGAACCAAGTACCAGTCGACGTACAAAATGTCGCACTCCCACCACCTCAACCACCTATGCAACCTCCCCGGCCACCGACACCCGTTATGGCACCAACGAACTCCATTTTTGTACCTGATTTTTCAGCAAACCCACAGGTAAATCAGTTCTTGGGTCCAAAAAGCTCCAGTGTACCTTGTCAATTACATATGTCGAAGCCTCACAATCCGCAACAACAGAATCCACCTCAAAGTAACATTACACACCAAACACAAATCCCTATTGCCCATTCCCCGCATAAGGTCCCTCCACCTCTAAACCCACTCTTGAACCCAACTCCCGTAATCCCGCCTCAACAATTATTTAATCCTCAGCCTCCCGTGATTCCGTTGCACATCCCAGCGAGCACAGCAACATACCTACCCGTCCCAAAACATTCCTCAGCAAAACTTTGTCCAATCGCCTCAAACCCTCCTGGTACCGTGTTTTACAGCATAAAACCTCCCCTGAACTGTAACCTTGATCTAAACTTGTGGAGTTTTCCTCGGGATAAGCCCCCAAACGTAAACCAGGCGACAAATAAGGCTACCATCTTCAAAAATGTTCAACCGTACCTACCCCCAAGCACAGCTAACCCTGCTATCAGCCATGCCACCTTGCAAATGAGTGCACAACATAATCCAACAAGCAACTACGCAGCTAACTGTAGCATCCCTGTTAACCCCTTTAGTACAACTACTAACATCGCGCCACTTTTCGTCACGCCGGTTATACATCAAAAATACGGGCATACTGCTCCGATACCATTGTGTTGGGGTGGCCCACCGCATCCCACGCCTCCAGTGCCAGCATCTGAAAATGCAAGCTTGATTAAGGCATTCACTGACGCCTTATCTAGCAAGAGGAATGACCCACTACCCGAATGGAAGTTGTCACAATACAGTGGGGATCCTCTACAGTGGCACGAATGGTATGGTCAGTTTAAAAGCGCAATTGATTCTCAGTCCTTAACTGATGATGTAAAATTGACATACCTTAAGACCCTCGTAACAGGTAAAGCTAAAACAGCTATAGCTGAGTTCGCCTACTGCGGCGCAATGTACAAAGACGCACTGAGGACCTTAGAACGTAAATTTGGCCAACCACAGGCGGTTGTAAGTGCACATTTGGACAAACTCAACAGCTTTCCACCACTGAAGATGCACAATAGCGATAACATCATTAACTACTCGGGGTGCATTTCAAGTTTTGTCGGGGTATTTAAATCGCTGTCAAATGATTCGGATTTAAAGAGTGCTGCGCTTCTCAACACTGTCGTACAGAAGCTACCACCCAATATGAAGGAGTCATGGTCACTCTTCACGGTCAAAAAGCATTGGGTGAAACCTACTCTTCTTGAATTCAACGATTGGTTAAAAGAGAAGGCCGAAGCGCACGATTTAATGAAGAATACCGCAACTAAAGCAAGGACTGAGGATACCAACAACTCAGTAACAAGATCAAAAGTTGCTTCAAAGGCATTTGCTGCAAATACACAACAGAAGAATAACCCTAAGCCGCAACAGAGATCTCCGTCAACATCAATCTCCAGTTGCATTGTATGCAAAGGCAACCACCGGTTGTGGGAATGCCGTGTCTTTAAGAAAAAGACCCCCACACAGAGAAGTTCACGCCGAACAACATCATCAATGTCTAGCCAGCGTAAACATGAATTTCTCATGGCAAAGCTAAAACGCGAAGAGGCCGAGAAACAAGAACAAGCTGCCATGCGCCTCGCTAAACAAAAACACGAAATTGCCATGAGAAAAGAGGAGCTTGAAATACAAATGGAACAGATGGCACTTCAAGAATTGGAGGAAGACCACCGCCAGCGTGTTGCAGCAGCTAAATTAGATGAGGCTGATTTAATGGATAATCATTCATTGTTTAGTCACCACTCAAGTGAACTGAATTTGTTTAAAGATAGGGGATCAGATAGAAGTCAGGGACTTGTTCAGGATTGGGTAAATTCGTTTCCAGCAGGTAATTCAAGTGAGTTAAACTTTTCTCGTCCTGGTTCACCAACCGCCGACCCTCCTGTTAAAGATACTTCCCCTAGTAATCCTCCAGAAAACCCAGGTAATGTTGCCGATAACTTACATCATCTTGAAATGCTTTCTCAGTACACACGGCCAGGAGTTGCAATTTCTGTTGCCCAGCAGGAAGCTTTGTATCGGGAATATCTCCAGGCTCAACTGCAGCAATCACTCATTGATCAAAGGGCACATAGTCCCTCAGGCAGTGGTGAAGTGAACCAAGTACCAGTCGACGTACAAAATGTCGCACTCCCACCACCTCAACCACCTATGCAACCTCCCCGGCCACCGACACCCGTTATGGCACCAACGAACTCCATTTTTGTACCTGATTTTTCAGCAAACCCACAGGTAAATCAGTTCTTGGGTCCAAAAAGCTCCAGTGTACCTTGTCAATTACATATGTCGAAGCCTCACAATCCGCAACAACAGAATCCACCTCAAAGTAACATTACACACCAAACACAAATCCCTATTGCCCATTCCCCGCATAAGGTCCCTCCACCTCTAAACCCACTCTTGAACCCAACTCCCGTAATCCCGCCTCAACAATTTTTTAATCCTCAGCCTCCTGTGATTCCGTTGCACATCCCAGCGAGCACAGCAACATACCTACCCGTCCCAAAACATTCCTCAGCAAAACTTTGTCCAATCGCCTCAAACCCGCCTGGTACCGTGTTTTGCAGCACAAAACCTCCCCTGAACTGTAACCTTGATCTAAACTTGTGGAGTTTTCCTCGGGATAAGCCCCCAAACGTAAACCAGGCGACAAATAAGGCTACCATCTTCAAAAATGTTCAACCGTACCTACCCCCAAGCACAGCTAACCCTGCTATCAGCCATGCCACCTTGCAAATGAGTGCACAACATAATCCAACAAGCAACTACGCAGCTAACTGTAGCATCCCTGTTAACCCCTTTAGTACAACTACTAACATCGCGCCACTTTTCGTCACGCCGGTTATACATCCAAAATACGGGCATACTGCTCCGATACCATTGTGTTGGGGTGGCCCACCGCATCCCACGCCTCCAGTGCCAGCATCTGAAAATGCAAGCTTGATTAAGGCATTCACTGACGCCTTATCTAGCAAGAGGAATGACCCACTACCCGAATGGAAGTTGTCACAATACAGTGGGGATCCTCTACAGTGGCACGAATGGTATGGTCAGTTTAAAAGCGCAATTGACTCTCAGTCCTTAACTGATGATGTAAAATTGACATACCTTAAGACCCTCGTAACAGGTAAAGCTAAAACAGCTATAGCTGAGTTCGCCTACTGCGGCGCAATGTACAAAGACGCACTGAGGACCTTAGAACGTAAATTTGGCCAACCACAGGCGGTTGTAAGTGCACATTTGGACAAACTCAACAGCTTTCCACCACTGAAGATGCACAATAGCGATAACATCATTAACTACTCGGGGTGCATATCAAGTTTTGTCGGGGTATTTAAATCGCTGTCAAATGATTCGGATTTAAAGAGTGCTGCGCTTCTCAACACTGTCGTACAGAAGCTACCACCCAATATGAAGGAGTCATGGTCACTCTTCACGGTCAAAAAGCATTGGGTGAAACCTACTCTTCTTGAATTCAACGATTGGTTAAAAGAGAAGGCCGAAGCGCACGATTTAATGAAGAATACCGCAACTAAAGCAAGGACTGAGGATACCAACAACTCAGTAACAAGATCAAAAGTTGCTTCAAAGGCATTTGCTGCAAATAAACAACAGAAGAATAACCCTAAGCCGCAACAGAGATCTCCGTCAACATCAATCTCCAGTTGCATTGTATGCAAAGGCAATTACCGGTTGTGGGAATGCCGTGTCTTTAAGAAAAAGACCCCCACACAGAGAGCCAAGTTCGTTGCTGAGGCAAAGCTCTGTTTCTCTTGTTTGCGTGATAAACACATGTTTAGGCAATGCCCGAGTCCCCGTAAATGTAGGAAAGATGGTTGCAACAGCTCCCATAACACCTTACTTCATGGAGCTGAAAGGGTTTTTCCAGCTAAACCCTCAACAAACAACAACATCGATACTTCGAAGTCGAACGCAGGTACAAGTAGGCCATCTACGGGTCAACAGCAACCAAGCAAAACAACCACTTTGTCTTCCGTGACGGATGTTAAAGGCCTCCTTCAGGTCACGGAACTGAAACTTCTGGCACTAGTACTACGGCGTTGGTTTTATGCGATACCGCTTGCAGTAACTCTTGGGTGTCCGATAGTCTCGCAGCTAGACTCGGTTTGCAGGGTACCGCATTAAAACTGACCGTCAAGGGTATAAACACGGAAGAACTCATAGACACAAAGGTGGTTCAATTGACTGTGACACCTCATAAAGACCAAGACTTCGAAGCATTCACTGTGCGTCCCTACGTGAGGGAAACATTAAACGTAGGTTCCGACATCATTGACGTCAAGTCCATGCAAGAAACTTACCCACATTTGGCAGTTCTAGATCCAGTAAGATATAGCTATGGAGAAAATGAGATGATACTTGGACAGGATGTCTACCATGCCATCCGCCCGTTAGAGTATTTTTCAGCCGACGAAAATTGCTCACCGTTTGCTGTCCGCTTACCCATAGGTTGGGTTTTAAGTGGCCCACTCCCGTCAAGTTCAAGTTTAGTCTCAGTGTGTTTCAAAGCCAGTATTGAACAGGATTTTGAATTAGCTTGTCAGGTTAAATCTTGGTATGATATGGAATCGTACGGCGCGTTCAAGCAAGTTGACCCATGATCCGCAGCGGATGCTCGCGCGCAGGAAATACTTGAAACAACAACCTTCCATAACGGCCAAAGATACGATGTCGGTATGTTATGGGCTGATGACAACATCTAACTCCCGAATAACTACTTTTCATCACTGGTACAACTCAAGTCTCTCGAAAAGCGGCTCTCGAGAGATACATCATTGAAAGAAAATTATGCTAGTACCATCCGTGAAGACTTGGAAAAAGGTTACTTGATTACAGTCCCTGATTCTCACAAGGTTGAGCAGCGGTCGAATAAAGAGTGGTACCTACCACATCATCCCGTAATCAATCCGAACAAACCGGGGAAAGTGCGTAGGGTATTAAATGGTGCAGCAAAGTTCCACGGTACTTCATTGTATAAATCTTTGCTCACTGGCCCCGACCTGCTCCAAAACCTAATCCACGTACTACTTAGGTTCCGTCAACATCAATTCGCCGTGTCCGCAGATATTGAGGGTATGTTCCTCCAAGTGGTTGTCCCTGACTGTGACCAGCCATCACTGCGTTTTTTGTGGCGGGAGGACCCCACAACAAATGTTGTAGTGTATCAATACACGCGCCATATTTTCGGGGCTAAAGAATCGCCCACATGCGCTAACTATGCACTGCAACGCACGGCCCGAGACAATGTTATTCAGTACCCGGAAGCGACCAAAGCCGTCCTAGAAAACTTCTACATGGACGATTACTTGGATTCGGTGGAGTCACCTGAGAGGGTTCTCAAAAGATCGAAGGAGTTGGTGCAACTTCTCCATCTAGGTGGGTTCAAGCTTACTAAGTTTGTAAGCAATGTACCAAATCTGGCTGATCGAATTGATGGGTCACCTCAGTCCACCGAACCAAAAGTAATTGCCTCATCTAAGGAGGAATCTTCGCACGTGCTGGGGTTGAAATGGGATCACAACAATGATACTCTAGTTGTGAGTCGGGGTACCTCCAGTACAGTAACTAAGTCTTTAACACAACGCTTGGTATTGAGCCTAGTGTCTAAGGTATTCGATCCCATCGGCCTAGTAGCACCATTCACCGTTGGTGCCCGATTGTTACTAAAGGACATCTGGCGTGCCAGCGGGCAACACTGGGATGATGAATTACCAAAGGGCACTGCTGAAGGCCGCAATCACTACACCAAGGAGCTACTTTTCTGGAAACTTTGAAGACCTGGAACTCCACATGTTTGGCGATAGTTCACAAGAAGTTTTCAGTGCCGTTGCATTTCTCCGAGCTCGAGTAACTACTTCGAGTGGGCCCCAAACGGAGCTTGCGTTTGTCCTGGGTAAAGCTCGCGTAGCACCTATGAAGGTCATGACTGTTCCAAAGCTGGAATTACAGGCAGCGCTACTGGCCGCTGAATTGAAACAAGATATCTGTCGAGCTCTCACAGTAAAAGTCAACAGGGTTTTCATGTGGACGGACAGCACCACTGTCTTGAAATGGCTTAACTCTGCAACCAAGCACCCAATATTTATTGCAAACCGTGTTTGCGAAATCTTAGAACACACTAGCGTTGACGAATGGAACCACGTTGCCTCAAGCGATAATCCGGCAGACGCCCGCACTCGTGGTATGTCCGTTGAGGTTTTGCAATCAAGTAGCTGGGTGAGAGGTCCAGATTTCTTAAGAACCAAGCAATTCCCGTTCGAACCAAGCACTGAAGTAGTTAATAACATCAAACTTGGTATAGTAACTAAGGAAACTGACGAAACCAATACATCATTGGCCGCATCCGTCACCAAGTCAATTAAGAAACCGCCCCCGCAACTAATTCCTTTCGATAAGTACAGTTCTTACCAGAAATTGCTACGGATAACAGCGTACGCGCTCCGCTTGTTACCTTCTCACGAACGTTACCGTAATGCCGATGGTAGCGTCACAGACCCCACGGAGCTTGACGAAGCCGAGCGTCATCTCCAGTACCTTGTCCAAGGGGAGTCATTTAATGCGGAGAGAAAAGATCTCCTCGAAAACAAACCCGTTAAACGGAGTAGCCGTATTGCCCCGTTTTCACCCTTTATTGGGCCAAATCGTCTAATCCGATCGGCAGGCCACATCAAGCGGTTGGTCGAAGTTGACTTTGATGTAAAACATCCTATCGTTCTGGATGCACGCCATGCATTTGTAAAGTTGTTCCTCAGGCACACGCACGTTAAACATCATCATCAAGGTATTGACTACCTGAGGGCTGAAATACAGGAACGTTATACCATCCTTAAGTTACGATCCTCACTGCGTTCAATTAAATCCAGCTGCGTCACGTGTAGACAGTTTCGAGCTGCCACTATCCAACCAATCATGGCTGACCTCCCAGTAGAAAGACTCGCATACCAGTCTCCTCCCTTCACAAACACCGGGGTCGACTACTTCGGCCCGCTGTATGTTACTGTACGTAGGAATACCGAGAAGAGGTGGGGTTTCCTCTTCACATGCTTAACTACTCGAGCCGTTCATGTTGAAATCGTTCCTTCCATGGACGCCAGTTCTTGTGTAATGGGAGTGGAGCGGTTCGTCTCTCGTCGAGGCAAACCGACAATTATTTGGTCTGATAATGGTACTAATTTTGTTGGCGGGGAAAAAGAACTACGCGAGAACATCGAAAAGTGGAACACCATCAACATCGCCGTGGAACTTGCCCACAAAGGCATCAAGTGGAGGTTCAACCCACCCAGTGCGCCACACCAAGGTGGCATCTGGGAGAGGCTAGTACGTAGTTTCAAGCGCGTACTTTACACAATCCTTGGAACACGTCGCCTCACGGATGAGGTTTTAAGTACTACTTTTTGTCTGGTCGAACATGCACTTAATTCACGTCCGCTAACGCCCGTAAGCGCCGACCAGTCCGACCTAGGAGCATTAACACCTAATCACTTTCTCCTCGGTAACCAGGCACGTAGTTTCCCGTCCATCATTGGCGTAGATGAGTTTGATCACCGTAAACGTTACGCCCGCGCGCAGTCTTTCGCTAACGCTATTTGGTCTCGTTGGATCAAAGAATACGTACCGGCGCTGAACCGACGTTCCAAGTGGCAGACGCCTGCCGAGCATCACTTTAGGACCGGTGATTTGGTTTGGGTAGTTGAAGAGACCAACCCAGGGGTTACTACCCCACTGCTCGGATCACTGAACTTCGTTACGGTTCCGACAGCGTCGCACGCTCCGCCGTATTGCGCACGTCCTCCGGATCGCTCGTTCGCCCGCTTGTAAAATTAGTACCAATTCTCCCAGCATCTTCTTCTGGGCCGGAGGATGTTAGTAACTAAATAAATCTAAGCGAGAATATTAACCAATCAGAATCGAGTATTTAAATTACGTATAGAATTGCGTCTAATATACACAAAAAGTTCCGGAAAAGTTCGTATAACCTAATTTTAAGTAAATAATACCATGATATAATGTATCGAATAAGGCGGTTTTAGGCTTAATATTTTTAGGTTCTCTAGACGATTGTTGATCGATTATGAACTGATTCTGACGTCAATGAAAACAGACAAAAAACCAGTAAAAGAGCATCAAAAAAACCTTGCCGTCTAAACTCTCACTTGTTGCTATGTACGTTACAATCTTAATACGTAACAATGCTAATACGTTACTTGAATTGAAGATACGAAAGAGTGTTTTGATCACCTTTATCCTTTGAATAATTGGTACTATAATCATTTGGCCATGCTTCGCGTTCCATGGCCTTGCCTCAATGGTCCGTGAGACTTGACATGAAACTATCACAACCGAACATCATGGGACTAAAATTATCCGCTTATTTACGAGAAAACATGCTTGTAATTTCGACTGCTATATTGCAGAGTGAAAAGGATAAGGTGTTAAGATATGCGCAGTTAAATGACCCGGGTCGAGGTTTGGTCAAAAATTAATGTAAGATTAGCGGTGATTAGCGGTGAAAAAAAAACTTTTTTCACCGCAAAGCGCCCGCATCTTTTAGCGTTCAATGCGTTCATAGCGGTGAATTTTTGTAAGATTAGCGATTAATTTAGCGGTGAATTTTTGTAAGATTAGCGATTTTAGCGGTGAAAAAAAAATTTTCACCGCTTAAAAGTTTTTTTCACCGCATTGATCACATTGAGCGCTAATCTTACACTTTTTACTCAAATTCACCGCAAATCTTACATCTTTTAGCGATTTTTAGCGGTGACACCTCGACCCAGGGAAAAACGCTGAAAAAAGTCAAAAACAGAGACCACTCAATTAACCTAATCTTAAAGTAGAGAGAACGGAGAAAACGTTTTCGTCTGAATATGATTTTGTTAGTTTGAATACCTTATTTACGGAGAAATTCGGCTTCTAGTGTATCAAGTGTGACTCCGTTTTTTTAATTTGAGTTTATAATATAACTTATTTCTAATGTATCGGCAAAACAATGTTATGTTTTTTATCTCAGTCCTGGTCAATTGCAACAACTATTTGTTCCGACCCACTTAAGTGCTGGAGGAACTATATAGTCAACTGGGTTTTTATTAGGTATCATTAGAAAGCTTGTCGAGCGTAGAATTTCAAATTAAAATATTTTTGTTGAATTTCGTTTTTTCCCAGGAGTTAAGCAGGTTTATGGTTTTATGAACGTTAACCTAACTTCCGTTGCTTTGTTCACGTTTTTCGTATTTTTTTATTCAATTTTAATCACGTTTCCACTAAAATTTTTTATAAATTTTAAACGATAGTCTCAATGGTTTAAAACTTGAAGATAAAAAGGAGTTGATGAATTGTTTGAACCAACTGTTTTGTCTAAACTTTAGGCTAAATTTTTGAAAAATCAGCAGTTTTTTCTTTTTTCATAAAAAACGGCATCAAATTTGCTTATTTGAACCTTTCTATCTAGCTTGACAGGAAGCGGAGATATAAAAACTGCTGATACAATATTTCTTTGCTCAGATATGGGTTTATTGTTCATTTTTGCTGTCTTTCCCTAATTAGCCCATTTTTTTAGAAAGTGCTTAACATATTTTTGATATATTATGAGTTTCTTTTGCCAAACGAAAACTTCCAATCAGCGTTTGAGACCAATTGCGTTTTTCAACAGCCTCACTGTGATAGAAAAGCTTGTTTTGGTCTCATGATTGACTCTGGCAATTGAACAGAATTCTGATCGTATTTTGAATCTGTCCTTCTCAAACAAATTTTTTTTCAAATTTTCCATCACAGTTACAGGCAAATCTGTTTCCGTTTTACTGAACATCAGTTTTACTGAACATCAGTCTTACGTTCAAATAATGTTTAAATGAACAAACTTTTTGTGGATTTTGTGTAAAGCGCACGGTTGTTATGGCTGTGGAAAATTGTTTTCGTACATTTTTCGTGAATTCTTGAGTTGTGCCAGCTTTTTATGTTCTTTTTGTAGTCCAGTCATCGTGTCTTATTAATAAAATTTCTAATTTGGCGTCAAAGACTTTTTATAAAGAAACTATATAATGCTTTCAATAAATACATAAAGTTTTTTAGGTATTATAACTCAACAAGTACCCCAAAAATCGTCGATTTTGATATATATGACTTTTGGTCATATGAGCCATTCCATCAAGATTTGGAACATATTTTATTTGTTTTAGGGCAGAGAACACAAAATTAATACCACTTTTGTTTTTCTTCGAATTTTGAATTCGAATATTTCGGAGTGTAGTTGCGCGCTGTATATGTTTTTTACATTTGTTTTGTTTTTTTTCTTATTTTTTAGTCAGAAAACAGAACGAATTCCAATCAAACCTCATATTTGAGTAGGTAAATAAACTGGCAAATGAGGTTGATGAATATACATGATAATCTCAGTAGAGAGCAGAAGGTGTTGTGGCTTCAACACCGTTTGCGTAAATTTGTTTGTGCAATTTTGAACTCTGATTTTATTTGTTGTTATTTTGTACTCTCAAATCAACAAATGAAATGTTCCAAGAGTTTGTAGAGTGGTAATAAGTTGAACCATTTATTTTTATTCTTTGAAAGCTCACGGTTGTTTGCAAAGAAAAGTTCTTTTGAGATTTGCTAAATTAAATCTTATTGCTACCTATTTTTAGCGTAGTCTCAGAGATCTTTGTCGAGTGAATTTAAATTTTTATTCATTGCGTTTTATTTTCTAAGTAATTGTTTTGATGTTGATGAAACAAATTTTCTTTCAACTTTAAAATATTTTGTGAGAAATTCCAATATTTGAGGTTTTGTTTTGTTGTTTTGTCCGATCATCACATTAATGACACCTCAATAACAAACCATAGATCACATTATTGCGGCTGAAATAAGGCGCAATTCTTTATCTTCGATATTTCAGTGAATACATTTTGACTTTTTAGGCAAAATTCTTTTTGCAAAATTGATACTCATTCGCAAAATTGGTTTCAATTTTGTGCTATTTTCGTGACAGTCTTATGACATTCTGAAGAATGACAGGTCTAAATGGTTTTGTTCGAAGGCATAAAGGAATCCAATGAAAGTTTTCAGTTGATAGCCAGTGGTTTTCATGATTTTGATATCATTTGTTTTTAAAAAGTGTAAACGTTTTTTCTAAGTTTGCCCTTTTTAATTCTATTTGTTGATTCTTAATATTTCTCAATTTTCTCAAGAATGAATCACAATTATTCTCTGTTAAAATACAAGTCTTTTGAATTCCTTCAGTTTATATTGGATGCTATTTTGAACCTTTCATTAACTTTTAATTTAAAAAAAGATGGACAATGAATTTTGGTTGTGAGTAATGCTTGTTGTTTTTAAATGACTTTGTTGTTTGTCGTGTCCCTTGCTCTGCTTAACATCAGGTATCATAGTCTTTCTAATGAGTTGTTGTTTAATTTGTATAGTGGTTTGGCGCAGGTTAAAGCAGCTTTAGTTCGGAGCAAGTTAAAGCAGTTGTTTAAATGGATACACCAAAAGTTTTCTGTCTCTTCTTCACCTGGTGTACAATTAAGCCAAAACTGTTTGAGCGGGGTCCAAACATTAGATTTCCGAGACTCCTTGTTGTTTTAAATCTTTGCAATTCAATTTACAAATTTTCAAACAAATACCAAAGCTGTGATGAAAATATACGCTTGAATACTTATATATGGGCTAGAGTGAAATATGGGTTAACTTTAAGTACACATATACGTTCCTTATAGTGATATATCCTTCTTTATATACGTCCATCTGCCTTTTCCGCCTATTACCTTTGAAATAAAGAGATTTTCAAAAATAATTTTGTGATGCAGAATTTTTGGCACAGATCTGGGTATAATTTTGGGGAAAACGTACCCAGTTGAACGAAAATTGAAATATATTGATAGGAGTTCTTGGTAAGAAAATGTCAAGCTATTTACGAACTTCAAAGATCTTTGCATCTGTTAGTCAGACATTATGCATATTACCAAGGTATTGTCAAGCCAAGTTAAAAGTTGTTATTTAGAACTTTCATGGCTGGGGAAATATATCAAGTTATTCATTTGACTGGGTGCTTATAATTGAAGTAAAATGGATTCATAAGTGATAAAACACAACATTAATTTTAAAAAGTGTCCAATGAACAAGAACAGTTACAAGTTCTATATTCACTAAAAATGTTAAAAGGAAGTAAAAAAGATTTAACAAAAGTAATATGCAAATGGACTGGAAAACTTCCGATTGCACAATTTGCGTTCGCTTTAGATGATTGGATTTGTGGGAACAATTGGGAGTGAGTTGATCACTGACACCACAAGTTACGACGGTATGTCTTCTTTTACTTACTCTGCACCAAGATGAACTGATTATCAAGAAGTATTCATTGAGGAGTGAACACTCTAGCATCCGCGACCATTATCAAAAGACACTTGGTCATACTTTGTCTCGCTTAAATTGGTTGAGGCTTTCATTGCCTCGTCCTCGTTTAATTCCATTCCCCTGGACTGTTAGTTACAGCTAGCAATATAAGTTTCCGGATCTTTTATCTTGCACGATAAGCGTCATTTACAGAACTAAGATCATGAATAGGCTTTGAATCGTTAAGTCTCTGGTCGCATTTATGACTTAATTAGGGTTAATATTTTTATTAGTTCACAAATCCCTTTAGCAACAATTTTGACCCACAATGTAACGCAATATAGCCTCATTTTTTATTCGGTCAGAATTCAATCAATTCAAGCAACTAGTGGTTTTTTAATGGTCTCCTTAAAATTATATCTCACTTTTTTCGCAATGTTTCCAAAAATACACAAGAATGCACAGAAAACACAAACAAAAAATTTTAAACATTTTGGCAAATATACACTCAAGATTTTGTAATTTTTGTGAACTTTTGACGGTTTCGCGCCCATTTTAACCAATTTTTTTGTCCAATGTTCCTTTAATATTGGACCTGTAATAAGGTAAAAAGTTATAAGAGATCTGCCCATTGTTGGCTAAAAGATATTACGAAGTTTCGAAGAAAAAAGATTTCTGTTTTTCAAATCGAACCTGAAACAAACTAGGACTTTTGTGTTTTAGCAACATCATGCACTCTTTCCGCATGTACCGTTGATTGAAATTGCGTTATTTTTTGCTGATCATTCTTATTGACGATGCATTGCTTTCCACTGATTTGATTTCAAAATAACAAAAAAAATTGATCGGTTTTCAAAAATTTTGGTCAGATTTAACACTATTGAAGTTTTTTGTTACGAACTTTTGTCAACCAGTAAAACAACAACCAATGTCAGTAGTCAGGTGCAGACTTTTGTATTGAGTCAGCTTTTACTGATTTACAAATTTCGTATAATATATTTTGTATATAGGTGCAGACCTTGTTCATTGAACTCTTCATAATTTTTAAAGACTTTGATGTAAATTGAAAGCAAATTTTGCGGCGTAATATTAGCTGGGTTTGAAAAGGTAGCAGAAAACAAACAGTTGCCGTATGGTCATTTTTGTAGTACAAAAAATTTTTTTTGAGCTCTCGCTGATAAGCGTCGCCATGACTGCTTCTTTTACTGTTATATAAAAATATTTCACAAAAAACTTATTCCAATTTAATCACTAAATTAATTCATTGCCAAAGGATAATTTGAATTTGTCCTTGCGTCCAAAAAATAATTGATAGGTCTCATTTGCTTTCTAATAAAAATTTAATAATTATGGTCTTGGTTTTGATGCTTTCTTTACTTAGCTTATAGTTCTTTCAACCTTTACGTTTTTTTAAAAGAACGAAAACTTTCAAGTTGTCTGCAGAATAATATTATAAAGTGTCAAAGAGTATTAATACCAAAAGTCCACCATAGATATACTCCTGTTTTATAAGCTGCCTCAAAGATAAGAAAACCTATCACGTAGGAAAACTTCTTTCAGGAGGTGAAAAAACTAGACAAAAACATTTTATCATTTGATTTTTTTGATTTCAAATTTGTCTGAGCAACATTGTCACAATAATCTCGTATGCAATTTTGTATGCCTTAAATTTTTTTATAAATTCGAAATTTTACTTTTTCTCACTAAGTAGGAAAACAGCTGTTTTGAAAATCCTAATCGAATTAGCTACTTTGGCCATCATTTCAGGTCGAATTTTTTTAA
The DNA here is from genome assembly GCF_964194025.1 of Convolutriloba macropyga. Classification (NCBI taxonomy): domain Eukaryota; kingdom Metazoa; phylum Xenacoelomorpha; order Acoela; family Convolutidae; genus Convolutriloba; species Convolutriloba macropyga. Next base: position 44,993,809 of record NC_134472.1, read on the forward strand.
TTTCAAAAGATTTTTTAATGAATTTTTTATGGCGTGTGCTTTATTAGGGAGCTAATTTTAATCTTTGTTTTAGCTCGTATTTTGTTTTCTTCGCTATAGCAGGGGGTATGAAGTGGTATTTTTATAAGACATTTTTCTCAATTGTGAAAATTATCTACTCTATCGATAACAGAAAACATCAGTTGTTGTGAAATTATCCAGGTAGTCAGAATTTATAGTAAAAACACGTATGAGGAAAGGTCTTTCAATATTATTTATCAAAAAATTAAGTGCAACTAAGTTTTTTGAAATTGAATACTCCTTGGACTTTTGGTTCATGTTTTGGCCCTGTTTTTTGTTTCCAAGCTCCAGTCTAATTATAATGAGTTTTGTAGATAAAAAACTTTTTGGTTGTTAAGAGAAATGTTTCAGCAATACCGTATCAGATATATTGATATATCTTATGCTTTCAAATGCGAAAGTGGGAACATTGAGTGCCAGGCACAGAACAAGCAAGCTTTCTTGTTCTTTCTTACTGAGTGTTAATTGTTTCTGGTTGTGATTAGATTTTGCAGTTGAACCTATGCTTAAATGTTTGAAAAAAATGTTGTAGCGCATACTCAATTCACTGAAACAATCAAATGTAAAGAAAAGTCTCGATTGATAGCCCCAGTGATTCTGGAATTTTTATCGTGTAAGATCTGATAGGATGCTGACTAAGAATTTTTATCGCGTAAGATCTGCTCAGATCTTACACGATAAAAATTCCTATTATCAGAACTTACACGATAAAAACTCTGTTAAGAGGAATTTTTATCGTGTAAGATCTGATAAGACATCTGATAAGATAAACATTCCCCTTACGAGATTTTTTTCGTGTAAGATCTGATAAGACGGAATTTTTATCGTGTAAGATCTGATATGACATGTTTTAATTTTTTAAGCATAATCTTATAACGTAGTCAAGGTCCTATGAAAGTAAAAAAAGAATCGGTCAGCTAACCAATTATGAAAAAAAATGCTTGTTGATTCTGTTTTGGCGGCAGTTTTAATGTGAGTTTTAACTGGGTACTATGGCTAAACTTAGCAGTCCAAGATAGTTTTGGTCTTTGAAAAAACAATTTAAGCCTAGTTTGATAATCACCGCTTCGGAGAAAGTCCCTGCCACTCAAAAAATCATTTTTACAATGTCTTATAAGTCTTACAAGACCGTATAAGATATTTTTCTCTTTGTCGCTCTGACACGTGTAAGATCTTATAAGAGGAATTTTTATCGTGTAAGATCTTATAAGAGGAATTTTTATCGTGTAAGATTTTATAAGAGGAATTTTTATCGTGTAAGATCTTATAAGAGGAATTTTTATCGTGTAAGATCTTATAAGAGAAATTTTTATCGTGTAAGATCTTATAAGAGGAATTTTTATCGTGTAAGATCTGATAAACGTCATATCAGATCTGATAAGAAGATGCATCCCCTTACAGGCTATTGGCAAGATCGTTTTGTCAGAAATTTGTCAGATCTTACACGATAAAAATTCCAGAATCAATGCTGAGTATATAATCGTGCGATTGCAATACATGAAAACAAAATTAACTCTGTTCACTGAAAAACTTCGCTTTTCAGCGTCATTCCAGTAACAATCCAGTAAACCACTGAAATCCTTGCAAATAATGAAAAGTGATGGCTTATTAGAGTCGCTAAGTACAACGTCAGATTCGAGCACATTTGCAGTTGTTTTGGTGTAACATACTGGTTTTTTGTCGGTAGTGCTTTTTTCCATTTCAGATTGCCCCGAAGTCCTAAGAAGTTAAATAAATAGGTAATACAGTTGGCAATGTTTTTCATAGTAAAAAACCGTTCCTGTATGTTTATGTAACGATGATGAGCGAACCACGCCCTTCCCTTCATTTTCCCTCCCCTAACCCCATTTTAAGTGTCACAAACAACTCTTTTTGATGTTCTGATGGATCTGATCAATTTATAACTTTATCAAACATGCCGTTTCGGGAGACATGAAGTGGATTAGGTACCTGCAGAAAGCTCCCATGGACTACCGGAGAGGTGTCGGAGTTCCAACGTTTAACGACAGAATAAGGGCGTTTTAGGAAACATACAAGTACATTATTAATTGCATCTGGAAAGTCTGCAAGTGTAAATACTAATGATTTGACAGAATTAGTGTAGAGTACTGATTTGACAGAAGAAAACGTGCAGGGACAGTACTGGCATTGAGTTTAAAGGGGAGCATAGTTGGTTCGGGGTGGGAGTAGGAGTTGTGGTCTTGGATGGTGCTGAGGGGGACAGGTTACTTTTAGTTTTAACAGGGCACAACGTGATATGATCATCATTTTGCCCCAGTGAAAATACAAACTAAAAAATGCTATGAATCAGCACTGATTGAGGATGTTTCTATGATCCAGGTAGTTATCACAATTATACAAATTTTACGAGTGAGCCATACACCTTGTAAGGATCCACTGGTTAAGTATTCGACTCACATAAGATCTTGCAATTTATCAATTCAATTTGTACGTTCTTAACAGCTTAATAATTGACATGAGAAAACCTACACAATGCCTTTTGATGCCTGAGCAAACATCAAGTCGAAGTTTTCAAGCTCTTGAGTAACTCTAGGAAAATTTTGCAACGAAAATAAGTTTTGTCTATAACGAGGAACATTTATTGAAAATCACTTGAAAACGTGATCCAATAAGAACAAAGATCGGCCGGACTGAAAAACTAAAAATTTTATCAGAAAAACATCCAAAAATGTTTGTGAGCCCAACTTTTGTTTCTTTTGCCTTACAAACTCTAACAATCCTGATAACAACCATTTATCTCCTAAGCTTTTACAAGTTTATCTTGCCAACAGCTTAGTTGGATTCTTTGGAAGTCAACCCCTTTTTTGAACTGAGCTCAAAAATTTTTACAGGTGATCTACAGGTGAACAGGAGTTTACTTCAGACAAAATTTGGGGTCTTATTTCTCCACAAAATTTGGGGTCTTAGCATGAACAAGAGGGCTCGGTAATGTACGTTCGCACATAATGTCCCGACCCCACTCATCCACATTCTTGGAGTAATTGTTTGCAATTCAAGTAGAGATAGTTAACCTTGAAATTGAAACTAAATATAAGGTTTCTCGAAGATACATGACTGATTTTCAAATATGGAAAGATTTGAAAATCAGTGAGACATCTTGGACAAAAACTGAACTGGGCAAAACCAGTGGGTGAAGAAACATAATCAAGCAAAGCTCTCTAAAATTTAACTCAGAAAAATAAAATTAATAAATTTTAGATACCGAAATTCAGATACCAAACTCAGAAAAATAATTAGATGATTAGATACCAAACTCAGAAAAATATTTAGATACCAAACTTTAAAAAAAAAGTTACTAATATTTACGGTAGAAGCAGTTTTTGACTGTATTCTAAGCATATGACCCTAAAGGCGCAAAAATAAATAGAAAACGCCAAAAATGCGTCAGTTTTTAGAAAAAATTTTCAAACATGTTACCGTAAGTCAAATAATCTAACCAATTCCTACCATTCATTTTTCAAAAGCCGAAAAACAGTCAACATTGTTTGTCCACCCTATTCACACACGATCTTTGTCACGACCCTATTTCGTGCCTCATAGTTACGTAATGTTTTTTTTATGTTTTTCCTATAAATATGCACAATAAGTGCTATAATTTAGTTCACATTCAAATAGTTCTCAAGGCCATATAAAGCCAGTATTTCCATCTAGGCCTGTAACCCCTAATTTGTTTATGTTTATTAAAAACAACCGCAAAATTGACAGTTAACTGATAAATATATCAAGTGCCTTAAAGCCTCAATGTCTACCTTTTTGAGTTCGCTGACGATGTATCCGCATATTTGTTAAATAACTTCATGAGAAACTATGTACTTGTTGAAGTAATTTTTCTGATAAAGTAGGTGCTAATACGGAACTTGTATATGTACTTAACAAACATCAAGAGACGTACAAATGCAGGAAATTGCCCAACTTGTAGATCAGTAAGTGTTTACGAAGGACCAATACAGCTCAAGGTACAGCCCTGTGGATTGACGATCACCAGAATACCGGAGAAGCAGCCTGACAATCAGTTGAAAACAATCTTTAGAACTTGACCAAAATTTCTGAAACTTATCTGTGAATATTGTTATTTAATTTCGCTAAAAAAAATTAGAGGTTGAACTGAAAATATCTTTGTAAAATGCTAAGTTGAAACAGGCTTCCTTAAAGCCTAATAACGACAGAGTAAAGCTTTAAAATACAAGGCAACTAGTGGATATATCGCACATCCGAACCGCTCAATAAAAAGCTATTACTAGCTAACTTTTTCAAAATATATCTGCTAAAGACTGCACTGTGAAACATCTAAAAAAGTCCTTGTAAAATGACAATAGTTTATATTATATATTCCGAATAATAACCTCAATAACACCATGAGTTACATACTAAAATTCAGTGCGTAACAATCTTCGAAAAAAAGACCTCGTAGTAAACAGAATTAGCTATTGACTGTAAACATTAACTTACATCAAAATTTCCACATCATAGAGCCAAAGAGAATGTTTTTTCAAACTAAAACCTGTTCTTTGAGACAACAAGAAAAGCAAGAAAAGATAAAACTCAAAAATTTAACTTTTTTTATTAAAAAAAAGTACGTCAAAAACTGTTCGAAGGAAACTAACACGACTAAATAAAGCGAGTTACTTTTTTGGTAATAGCAGATGATACCATCCTACTGGTCCTAAAAATTACATTCTCAATTCATATTTAAAATGTGGGTTCTGAAGTAAATTTTACTGAACTATGTATATCATCCGTGACCAGAAGATTATAAATTTAATTAAAAAAAACAGTTAAAGGATAAAGTAACAATTGGCTTCTTTCATTTCCTAAATAGAAGATTGTAACAGTTAACGAGGAGGACGATATGTTTAAAAAAACAGCCCGACAGGTCATGATATACAACCCTATCAACTGGAGAAACTAGTAATTTGACTGCCAACGTTTCCACTGCAACAGTCTTCAATTGTGGACAAAGGACAAAACATAAAAGTTGTACCCATTAGTTTTGACAAAGCATATTAGTTTGGCCATAACTTTGAGATTTACCAAATCTCCATTTCTTGTCACTTTTGTAGCTTCATTTCCAAATGTCTTCAAGAAAGTTGTGTCTGTATTCTGATGCAAAGAGCACCGTATATTTTGTCAATATGTTGCAGTTAGTATTAATAAAATTACCAGAACAAGTTTTTTAGAACAAAAGAGCTTTCAATTTTCTTCCGCTTTTTGTTGCTCATATGCAGGGTTATGAGGAAAAAGCAGAAAACGTTTTTCTTGATTTTTTTTAAATTCCGGAATTAGTGAAAATAAGTTTATCAATAACAATCCGAGCATATTGACAAAGTGCACGATACGCTTGGGAGCAGAAATCAGACACAACTACATCGTTGATAACTTTGATCAGCAAAGCAACGAAATTTACCAAAATTGGACACTTGGCAGAACTAAAACGTTTCATGAAACCTATGAGTCATGAAACCTATCTTAAAGTCAAACCTGCCTATAAATCACTTCCTGAAGTCATAAACAGCCTTTTAATATTTAAGACAAACTTGAATCCGCAGATTTTAATCCAATCATCACTAGGAGTTAAGCTTTGCTGATTTAATAATATGCTTTTATGCTTTGAGAGATATTAAAATGCTGAGCAAACTGGGTTTCTGCAGTTTTATTTTGAATACTCCAGAGTTATAAATCAATGAATAAACTTTCGAAGAACTATATTTATATGTTCTTAACCCTTTTCAGTTCTTGTCCTAGCTGGCAGTGTCATAAACCTACAATCAACTTTGATTACCATTTAAAATAGGCAAAAAAGATCTCAACAGAGTGCAGACTGCCATCAAGATTTTTGTTTAGTTTCATGGTCGACGTACATCACTGACGAAAGTACGACAGACAACCTGAAAACATCCTCTCAAAGGGATGTATTCTACTCTGAAGAAGAAACGGATGAATTCGACACCTTTGTAGAAACAGAATCAATAGCAGAATCGGCTCTATCGGAGATTCCAGAGGGTACAAAAAGAAGCATTTTTGCTGCACCCAAATGGGATCCAACAGTGCCAGGTTAAACTTGTTTCATTTAGTTTGTAAGTTATTTCTGAAATTTGTTTCTTTAAGACCTAAGCCGTTACTGCTAACGCAGTTCCAATACAGTTCATCAGGAAGTATGCTCAGAGAATTAGAACTCAAAAAAAGTAATTAGAATTAAAGTCATACTGTCAATGTTTTCCTATTAGCAATATATTCGGGTTACTTTGTCAATATAACATGCAATTGTTTTTCACTTCTAATTTCACTTCCAAACCTCATCAAAATCTGTTGTTTGGGATTTGTATGTAAGCTCTGCACTATAGTTTTTTCTGCTTTTGAAAGTAATTTTTCGGGTATTGTTAAGTGCACCATGTTTACCTGCAAGTATTGCAGGTAAATTTTACTTGACATTTTTTACATTGAAATTTAGTTCTGTCCATCAGTAATGCAATTCAGAAACCATCAGTTTTTGTTCTTATGATTTTTTTTCCGTGCACTCACACAATCAGAGCTCTTTTATGAAACTTGTCACCCAATGATAGGTTACAGACAACGAAATTGAGTTTTGAGCGTCCACATGAGTGTGGAGAATATAAAAATATCAACAGTTAAGCCTGAAGAGATTGGGAGAAAAAATTGCAAAGAAAACAGAATAGATCAGAAATATGTTCTCAGTACTAGCTATACCTTTTTAAAAAATTGGTATTGGGAGGAGTAATTGTTTAGGTCTCGAATTGTGTAATTCTACATGTAAAAAAGACCGAGGCCCCAAAGAGATTTAAGAAAGCTTCCCGGGTCGAATCGAAAGGTTATCTTGCAAGATTTCTGCCATAATCTCGCACGATAATCATTTTTCTGCTAGAATCTTGCAAGATAATTATTTCTCTGTCAGAATCCTCTAATATATCCATTTTTTTTGGTCAAGATCCTACAAGATGAATTGTTTAATCCGAGTAATTCTGACAGCAAGAGATTTGCGCGAAAGCTCTTCTAAAGACCTCTGAAGCTCAAAAAATAGCAAACCGTGAATAATCACATTTTTTGGACGTTGGCAAAAAAAACTTAAGCGTAAGGAGCTGAAACGAATGAAAGGAAGCTGTTTAAGATGCAAAGAACAATATCACATAATTTTTTCATCAGAAAAGGTAATCTAGACGTTTAGTTATGTAAATCTTGATAAAGTTGAAGGAAAATAGTTTTTAATAGGAATTTATTTTGTGTAAACAATTCTCAAAGGCAGATTTTAATTTGTTTTCTTCAGATAATTCATATTTCCCGATTTAAAATCTATTTGAATACATTATTTTTCTTAAAAAACACTCAACTGATTCTTAATCAAACTTCCGCTCAAAATGAAATGTGTTGCATGAATGAGAGCCAATACGAGGACAGCTCAACCGGAACGAATTTACAAGAACCTTGCAAGATAACCATTTTTCCGGCGGATCTTGCAAAATAACCATTTTTCTGCCAGGTTTTGCAATATAACCATTTTTCTACAAGATCTTGCAAGATAGGCAGTTTTTGCAAGATTCTGGCAGAATCTTGCAAGATAACCATCTGGTCTCGACTGGGGTTGTCTCGAACACCTAATCACTTCAGCAATTTCCACGCTTAGATTTCTTAAATTTCACTTGTCCCAAAAAGAGCTAACAAATTGTCAAGCTGGACCACAATGTATTGCTTCTGATGAGGTCAACTACTGAACTCAATACGTCATACAAACTCTATTTCAAAATTTGTTTTGCTAAACAGTTTTTCGCGCACGAAATAGAATGTGGTAGTCAGCGACTCCCGAAAATGCAAGGATTGCTAATAAACGGATTTCGTGGAAAATTCATGCACTTTATCAATTTAACGTCAAGAAGTTGTAATCTACTTTGCACGCAAAATTTTAGCGTTAACACAACTTTTTGTTTAACCAACTCTAAGATACATTTGAATTGAGTCATCAAAGATTGATAAAACTTCAACACTGCTGCTGAAATACTGAACTACATTGGAAGAAATCAAAAAATAATAATTAAAGGAGGAATGAAACAATCAGCTTTTAGATGCGTGCCTGGAAATAATAGAAACAAAAAACCTCTTCACACTCCAGGGTAAATTAAACGCAAACTTCTATTTGGGTTAACATCAGGTTAAGCTTAGAAAACCAAAAAAATCACCTACTACGGAGTAAGAATATCCTGGAATTGAATCTAGTCAAGTTTAGCAGTCAAGAAAAACATGAGACCGTTTGAATAATTACAATTTATCGCATCTGCACTTTTCTTCAAGTTTTATTCTTCAAAAATTTACTGCCCTGTTGTCATCCCAAAAATTTAAATAATCAGAAAACCTTATCTTCTACTCTAAAAGCATGCGTCACTACTTTAATAGTCAATTTCGAACCAGTTTAAAGTTTTTGTAGGCAGTTCTCCAATCATCTGGGATTATTCTTTTCCTTTTCAATAATATAACTTAGAACTGCCTTCAAATTTCTGCTTACATAGATCTAAAAAAACAAAGAAACATTACTTGGTCTTAACAACCCGAGCATTTCAGTACTGAACCTTTTTAAATCTTGAAACTGTATATAGACATTTTTTCACTTCTACAAACTCTGTTCAAGTTAAAATATACACTGATCAGTCTTTTTTCTGAGAAAAAATTGTACGTCTGATTTCATTCCTATTTTGACCTGTCTATAACTGTGATCAACATTATTCTTTAAATTTTGCCTACCTAATACACATTCTGTTTCTAACCTGTTTCAGCTCTGATTTTCAGATTTAAAAACACTCTGTTTTTAACCTGTTTCATCCCTTATTTTGAATTTCCTGCCATGCTTTTTCACTACATACTACATCACACTCCAGGCCTATTCATTTCATACTACATCACACCACATGCATATTCACATTATACTACAACACAAGACAGGCTATTCACATCATACTACATCAGACCACAGGCATATGGTCGAAAGTATATCTGCTGTGGTTATACATTTAACCGAACGCATTCAGCACGCACCAAATTGCACCCAAAACGGAACCTCAGCGCACCCTGAACGCACCACAAACGCACCCCGAACGCGCACGTTTCCCACCGTATGCAGTTTCCAGTATCAGTAACAGTAGCGTTGTACACTCAGTATGCAGTATGCATGTAACTGCTTTAACTGATAACGCGTCCGTATAAAAACGTTTGCATTTCGCATGCTTTTGACAAGCTCAAGAGGTTTCAACATTTTCGAAAGTTTCCTAGAGCTGATTTTACTGTGAAATTACTCTGAACAGTCTGAACACTTGTTCTGTTTTCTTTCACTACATAATGAGCAACTCTTTTGATGTAAATATGCTGTCTCAGTACTGATTTTACAATTCAATATTGAAATAGGCAGGTTGAGTACTGAAATACTCTGGGTGTTCAGCACGGATTGAAAGATACAGATTTAAATTCTGTGCGATTCAAAAGTATTTTAAAGATCGCCGTCAGGTTGATAGCCAAACTGAGCACAACAGGGGAATTACAAGAAAATAGTCATGAACTTATACAACAATATATAGTTGATATATGGTTTCAAATTGAAGTTTATAGTGCTACTCAGTTAGTACTATGATCATAGCCAACAAAAGTGGATTTGTTAAATCTCAGAGTATCCAGAGGGGTAAAATGACTCTTCTTGCAATACAAACGGGTCACCTTTAATCACATAGTAAATTTCTTTTATTTACTGTTAATTCTGTTAATTCAGCCCCTTGAACTCTTCAGGTTCCCTTGTGAAAATCCACAAGAGACTTATGAAGACGCCATTGGTATACTCGGGTGTTGAGAGGGCAGTGGATGTGCCAGAGGGATATGAACCACATGACTCGAATAAAGAGAATGAACTGACCAGATTAAGACAACAGAGAGTTCAGATTGAGGAGAAAAAAGACAGATCAAATGCCAACAGATTTTTGTTCCAATCACCACCAACTGGCAAAAAACGATTCGAGGTTTGTATTTTTTTTCCAGTATCCGAGAATGTTTTATTCCAATTTTAAACATTTTATGTACTCTTGTTAGAAATGGCAAGTCACAACAAAACAAATATTAAATTCAGTTTTTGCAGAATTTCAAGGTATTTTCGCTACAACTCCATTTTAAAATTTCATTGCAATGATATTTTACTCCAATTAAAAATCGCATCATTTACTGATATATAATAACAAAAAACATTTTTAATAACTATTCCATAGAAATTTTAAAAGCTAATTTAAAAGATAATGTTAAAATTGAGTAATTATCTCTGCAGTGATATTTTATATTGACCGAGTTAATTGGTTTCCAGGATTTTTGTAAATAATTTTTGGATTTTTTGTGTATTGATTCGAAATCTTCTTTTACAAATTTGTTTTATAAACGTTTATCAGGTTATAAGAATTCGTTTCAGCTGGAAAAGATTGGTTTTCAATTCTCATCGGAACAAATTTTGTTATTGGTACTCTTTAAAGAAGGAATCAAAATTCTGTTCAAAATCCACAAATATTGCGAAAAAAATCTCAACTATAAGGGCGGCGCAATAATATTTGCTCTATAAAAATCAAAAGAACTGAACTACTTGCCGTCCATTTTGCTGCCCAATACATTATTTACCACATGTGCGGATACAACTTGTATCCAGATAATTTTTTTGACCAAAAAATCATACCGTGGAAGTCTTTAAGAAGAAGGTAACTTACTAGCCCGAAATTGAAACTGAAAATGGACGCTTGTTGATTTAGATGAAATCGTTTTGTTACTACTAACACAAGTTAAATTTATTTCAACGGTAATTTAGGTGGTGAATTTAACTACACAAAATATTTTATTGGCATCGCAGCTTGAGTAACATTTATAGAACTTAAAAGATTTGCATGTCGTTTCTATCGAACCCTAGCCTCGTTTTCTTCAGCTATATGATTTCTGTATAAGTCCAGCAACCACGACCGTTACTGTTATCAACAAAATTTTTCAAAATTTGAGTTGGTTGAACCTAGTTTTTATCGGTTTGGGCTGGAAGGAATCTTCAAATTTCTGATCGCCAGTACACGCAGTTAACATACACTATTCAATCAAAATGTTGATTTGTTCGAAACAACTTGAAGTGAATTAGTTGAATTTATAAGCATAGGCTTAAGGTAGTTGTATAATCTGACCAGTGATGGACAATAATGCACACAATCTAGTTTTGAGAGATTACACGCATGAAGGGGTTAAACAATAAGTTACCGAAAGGCGTTAAAATTCCAATTTGATGGTAGGAAATGAGAAAACAAGAAAAACCAACGACTCGTAACTACTTAGCAATCAACTATAGAATACAGACAAAGAGTTGAAAAAATGTGTTGCAAGAAGATCTTTTAAATGAAAATTGCTTACCTTATTAAATCGTGGAAGTTTTTTAACTTTTCGGTTATATATATATTAAAATATCTTATAAGATGCGGCATATCTTAAAAGATTCTACGTGATAGAGCAAAACCTATAACATGCAGGGTCCGTTTCATGAGATCGTCTAAGATATGCGTCTGATCAAAGGTTCGCCTACATCAATATGGTTAGGCTCAAAACCTTGAAAATTCATTTTGATTTTTTTCACCGATTCCATAAAAGTCAAAGATTAAATTTTTTCTTACTAATAGCTGAGACCTGCCGATACTATTAGCGGCAAAAGTAACCTTATCATCAAATAATTGCAGTTAAAGCTTGGCTAATATTACCCATTTGCATCATTGCTCTTTGATGAAAAAAATGGCATTTAAAATTTTCCAAAACTGCCCTTCCGGGTAACAATCAATGTATTTTAAATGTTTAACCAAAACCTGAAAGAAAGGTAAATTTATTTAACTACCGATCAGATGTGCTGTAGATGCGTAAATAAATGCAAAATATTTTTGTTGATTGTTTTAGTTGGCACAATTTGGTTTCGGATATCGTGATGAACGCTAAATCTTAATCAGTAGTAAACATTGCAAAAACGTTTTTATTACTTGAGAAAGCGGTATAGTTGCATTTGAACCCATTGAATAAACTGATTTTTTGCCATTATTGACGATAGCTATGATAACCAAGTCCATTGTCAGCTCTGCTGAGAGCAACAATAGTGTACGTCTGAAATATTCTGAAATTCTCATTTGAAAAGATTGAAATCTGGTTCACAAAAGTTCCTTCGCTAGTTCTGAAAGATTATTAAATATAGATTAGACTGCTAATTTTGGACGTACCAAGTAATGTATCAATTGAGACGAGACCAGTAGATTCAGTAAGCAAAGAAACTCACGGCAAAATGAACGAAACTCCAACAGTAAAATTCAAAAACCTGACGAGACAACAAGCAGACCAATTGAAAATAATGGCCAAAAAAATTCCAATCTAGAACTAATAATGACAATCTTTATATTGTAGCTGATTTCGGTTCAAAAATATGATATCTACTATAAATTGTGCGCAAAATCTAAGAGAAAGCGGAGGCAAATACGCCAAATACGTCAAATAGCAATACATTGAAATAGCATAAAATTCTGAAAGTTCGCCAAATGCTCCTGATGTTATTGTTTTTAATACTGAAATTTAATACTGTTTTTAATACTGTTTTTATACTGAAATCTACACAATTACCCATCAGAAAGCTCTAAAGAAAGTGTGTTGATCACTTGATCTCCAAAGGAGGAAATGGAAAAACTAAAATTTGAAAGTCTGAAATTTTGCATTGCTAGATCATTTATTGGTTGCCATGATTTCACACATAAATGACAAATAGTGGCAATAACAACAAAAACAGTTACATAGTTTGGAAAAAAAGCCGATAAAAGCTGTTCAAAAATATGTATTGAAAACCGCATTTGCGGGGCTGAAATCCACCCATTAGATTACGAACAGGTGTCAAAAAATGCAGAGCAATTTAAAGAAATCACAAAATCTGCTGCAAAATTTTTCCGGTTAAAATTTTACCTAGGCAATTAACTAAAAACAACATCATTGATCTAAAAAGTATTTTGCTCATTTGTTGACAGGCTAAGTGTACAATCTATTAGTTAGTAAAAATCAATAAGAAAAGAGGAAAGTTGTGTAAGAGCAACATTTGGATTCAAAAATCTTTAGGAAGTATCTTTTTCACTTTCAATTTTAACTCTCCTTGCAAATTAAATTTTTCCGATTAAAATTTTACTGAGGCAATTAACTGAAAATGACATCATATAATTAAAAAGTTTTTTTTTGCTCAGAATTAGTTTGTTGAAGTGTAAAATCTATTAGTTAGTAAAAAACACTAAAAGAAGAAAGTTGAGTAAGAGCATTATTTAGGTCCAAAAATCGTTAGGGAGTGCCTTTTTCACTTTAAATTTTAACTCCACCTGCAAATTCAGCACACTTAGCACATAAAAGCACACTTAGCACATACAGCTTTGCGACTCTACTTAATACTCCTCGGCATTATCTGTTTATCCCGTTTCGAGAGCTCGAAGTCATCGAAAATTTATGTTATTATAACGTATAAAAAGAAAAAGCACAAAGAGAGTGCAAACTCTCTGGATTGCTAAGACGTGTCAAAAACATACTATAGATATAAATTCGAAGAAAACCCTCAGTAGACTGGGGTATTTAGTTTCAAGGTATGAGGGTGCTCCCGACCGACTGCTGAATACACGGCCCGAAGACCATCACGATTTTTATTCTAACTTTTTACAAGATTCAAAGGCGTAAAAAGAAGTTGTTAACACTTGGGAAAGGAGAAAACTGCCCGACAATGCATAGTTGCATTTGCACACATTGAATAAACTGATTTTTTGCCATTATTGACGATAGCTATGATAACCAAGTCCATTGTCAGCTCTGTTGAGAGCAACAATAGTGTACGCCTGAAATATTCTCAAATTCTCATTTGAAAAGATTGAAATCTGGTTCACAAAAGTTCCTTCGCTAGTTCTGAAAGATTATTAAATATAGATTAGACTGCTAATTTTGGACGTACCAAAGTAATGTATCAATTGAGACGAGACCAGTAGAACAAAGAAAATCACGGCAAAATGAACGAAACTCCACAAGTATGCCGGTCCTTTGAATGCAATAGTATAACTGTTCAACTAATGAAAATAATTGCTTCAAATGGATATTAGAAAAATTGTACAAATATTTTGCCACATATTTGACACCTGACGTAACAGCAGGTACAATTAGGCAGCTGACGCAATATGCAGCAGATTTACTTAATTGGTGTGGTAAAATTAGGCATCAATCGACAATTTTCACGCAATAGGGCTGTGATAAAAAGACCGAAATTACGCTTTTGTGTACAGGTATTTCTCCATCAAGAATATGTAAAAGAAACGTTTTTCTTGCAGGATTTGGCAGGGCAACTTTTTAACGAAAACCTGTCAATATTTTGCGAGATAACCCTGTTTCCTCAGCTAGAGATGATACTGAGTCCATATCAAATCAAATTGTTAGAAGCCTCAAATGCTAACAAATTGCAGTGAATGATTTTCATGTTTGTTGTTTCATCAATTTTATGTTGCAGGCAGTGGCAGATTCAGACTTCGAAGTGCTTGACGAGGAGCAAGAGGAGAACCATTCAGATGAAAAAGAAGAAAAAACAAAGTTTGTTACGTCAGCTCCCTTTGATGCTGAAAAATTCGCCGCTTCACAGCTTGATAAATTAGGAAAGGTGAATCCTTTTTAAATCAGCGTAATATTTTCTGAATTAAAACGTAAAAAACAATTTCACTGACAAAAACAAAAAAACGCATCCCGGAATGATTAGAAAACTATTGGTCATGTCAAGAATCTGAAAAAAAAATTGATATCCCGAACGTTAACAAAAAGCTTACTCACACACTCACTCACTGACTCACTCTTTGTCTCTCTCTCTCTCTCTCTCTCTCTCTCTCTCTCTCTCTTTCTCTCTCTCTCTCTCTCTCTCTCTCTTTCTCTCACTCTCTTTCCCTCCTGTCTTCAAATCTCAAACATGTGAACTCCAATAACCACAAGGTTAAGGTTACATGTTGTAATATTATAAATCAAACATACTACATCTTTCCTTTGAATAATTAAATAAAAATTAAGCTTCAGCTTCCGGTTTTTGTGAAATATTTCAAAAAAAAATTTTAAAGCCTTCAATTTTTCGTCCCTTGGAACTCGTCCGTGTATTTCCTGCATCTCTTCTTTTAGATTTTTTTGAAATTTTTACATTGATTTTTCCATTCTAAGAACTTGGAAGTTTATTCAATTTACGAACGAAATTTTTGAAAATTGAATTTTGACTCCATTTTGATTAATATTTTGGCTGAGAGAAAAGTCATCATGACAATTATTTATATTAATTTCAACGTCTTCAGTTATTCTGTTTTATTCGTCAATGTCAGAAAATCTCTTTACTGAAATCTTTGCTGTTTAAAGTTCTGTAGGAAGGATTTTATTTACAAGAAGTAGTTTTGCGCAGAGTCATAGTTGGTTCAAAAAGATCAAATTTTAATGCCTCTAATAATCTGTTTCTTTTTTCTAATAAATGAAGAAGTTGCCAAACTTTGGAAAAAAAGCGCTAAAACCAAATGCGACAAAAAATGATCTAAGCAGATCTTGTTCGAGCCTTTAACGGTTCTTGATTGCGTAACAAATAAATTATTTTTATGACTAATTCTTTTTTACTGATAACGTTATTCAGGTATTTTTGTTATGTCAATTCTCTACCAAGAATAACACCTAAATACTTGAACTCATCTACTGGTTTCAATGAATGACTTTTAACTCAAATGACAGTTGCTAACTTTTCATTTTTGAAGACCGTTATTTCTGTTTCGCCATACTGTAGAATTAACTTAATTTGTTTCAAACATTGCTCTGTTTTCAACGAAGTTTTTTTCACCATTTGCGGTTAAAAACTGTTCAATTTTCATGACATAGTTTTGCAGTGTCATCTTCAAATTCTAAAGCATTCGAACTTTTACCTATCTCCTTTAGACTTATATTTGCCCTGTCTGATTCAACTATTTCGTTTCCAACACAGTTTATTAAGTTTCAGAAACAATTTTTAAAAGAACCTTGGGTGTCCTTCGTAACCATTTTTTTATGTAAAAAATGTCCAAGGATTTTGAGTTAAAGGCTTCAGCCAAATACAAAAAAAAGATTGTGGACTTTATCTTTTTCTTCAACGTAATAATTTTATTTCTATTTCCTCTGTGTGGGCAATTATTGTATCAAAAAACGATTTCTGTTTTTGGAAACCAAATCGGCTTTTGTCAATTATTAAATTAATATCTAAATGTTCTGTCACTTCTTCAAGAAAATGTCTTTCAAATTTCTTTGCTAATGTTGATGTAACCGAAATTGGTCAATATTTTTCAGGATTAATTCTCTCGCCCTCCTGATAAAGAGGAGTTACCTATGCTTCTTTCAAAGTATCAGAGATTATGTTTGTGTTCATAAACACTTTAGGAGCAAAGTGTAACTTGATTTCAGAGAAAAACTTATAACCTTACAATGCACAGGAAGGTATAAACCTTGGTGCAAATGATTTTTCTGCTGGCTGTCTGTCAATAAATGTATACTTATTTTCTGGTGACCGGCCTGAATCTCAATTCAGTTCCCTTCAAATTGAATGAACGCATCTTAGGAGCGATTTTTTTGACATTGGAAATTTCAAGACGCGCAAACCATTTATTCAAACAGTTAGCAATACTTTTTTCATGTCTAATTATGTTTTGGTCCTCTTGCCGCTTTACTTTTTCCGGTTTTTAGTTAAATAGTTGTTGATAAAATACCAATGCTTTTTTGAAGTTGGCAGGTTCTCGAAAAAATTGTCGCGTATAACCGTCAGTTGCTTTACTTTATTTTCTATTTACACTGTTTCTCAGTACTTTGTAGCTGTTAAGGAGCTCCTGATTAGGAACTCTTTTTCATTCATTTAACACGCGGTGCTTTTCATTGATGCAGCTGTTTTGATGCCCACTTTTTGTGCTCATTTTTTGTTTTCAGTTCGATAATTTTCAAAAATGCTTAAAATTTTAACAATTTGGAAAAATTTCATTGAATCTGAGAAAAATACCCTTCCCTCCGATTTTTGATATCTTTTTGATAAGTATTCCAAAGCAAAATCACGGTGATTTTTAGTTCTTGTGTATCGTCTGTTATTTTGTCATAGACATAATGTCTGTTCATTGCTGTTTACGCTAATTTCAATGTTAATTGATATACAATAGTGAAATGATCATTGTTAGGTACTGGCTCTAATATATCAGTTTCGCAAGATCGATTTTTAGAAATAAAGCAGTAAACGTTTAAGGAAATTATTTCTCCTTCTGCTCAAGTTGCATTTTTTGTGTTCACGTACTGTGAAGTCCATTATTTGCAATAACGTTGTTTACTAATTGTTTCCAAGCTTCTTTGAGAACATTTATGTTGTAATCGCCAAAAGATTAGACTGTCTGTGCTAGAATGAAGATCTGAGGTTTCCGCTGACGTTTCATCCAGATAGAATCTTGCGAGGTTTACTTTTGAACGTTGCGTCTTCATCTTGAAAGCTATGAATAGATTTTCCTTCAGAGGCTCAGATACTTGTATCCATAATGATTCAATCTCTTCATCTTGCAAGCTATGAAGAGATTTTCCGTCGGAGGCTCAGATACTTGTATCCAAAGTTATTCAAAAAAAATCTCCGGCTCCTGGTAATCAAGTCAGTTCAAATTTTTGTTTAAAAAGGCCGGGAATTTATATGCCTACACCGCTTCCTCTTTCAAATTTAGTTAATGATGGTATCAGCTGTTGAAAACAAACGATGATTATTACATTAAAAAAAACAAGCTGCTGGAATAGTGTTGATTTTGATTATTCAAGTTTCGGTAAAGGCTAGGAGAGCTTCTAAAATTAATGTACCAGAATTTATAAGCTTTTTATCTCCATTTCCTTTGTTTGGAGCAATGGTCTGTTTTTGCAAAGTTTTCTATATGAGTTGGGCCATGGTTTGTTTCAATATCCCCACATTTATGCAGAATAATTGCTATAACGTGTAATAAATGCGTAATATTGATGAGATCGAACTCTAGTGAACACAAATTATTTAAATATATCTAACAAAAAATAAAATTTGTATTTATTTAAGATTTGGGTGACTATTTGAAAAATATCATTTTCCACCGTAAAAACCATAATATACTGTTAAAATCACAAACAAAACCAAAATTTTGTTTCAGAGAAACTTTTGGAGTCTCTATTAAAGAATTATGTCACCCAAAAACCAGAGTTAGTTTGAACTACTGAAGTTTTTCCGTCCTCCATTGAATGCTAAAAAATTAGGACGCACTTTTCTCAACGATATATCGTTTGATGATGAGTTATAGCCATTTTCGTTGTTTTCGCAATGTTGTAGCAAATATTTTGAATTCTCCGCATATTTGGGTGCATACCATCTTGTCTTATATCGTTTGACTCAAGACCATAATTGAGAACCATAATTTTGTTAGGCATTCACTAATTAAGTCAGTCATTTTCACAGCTGCCTTTTCTCATCAGTACCCTCGTCCAAAGCATTATTTCCAGATAATGAAAAAATGAGGCTTCCAGTTTCTGTTAAATTGGAGTCCAAAATAGGGGTCCAAAATGTCATTAACATCACCTATATTTGCCGAAGGGTTTGAATGTATAGCAGTTTCACTACTTGTATTAACTACTTATATTTCTAAGTGCTGTCTGAAATGACAAGATGTTCGGTAAATCGTGGTACAAACTTCGGAAACAAATGTCTGTTTTTGGCTTAAATTTGTTTGGTTTTTTGTCTTTGTTGCCATCAACAATATTTGTCGACATTTTCTCGTTTTGTCCTATCAACAAATCATTTCCTGACATTGCTTGATCATATAGGATTTTACTGCGGTCTAGAGCAGTTTGAAGTTCTCTGTCCGCTTGCATATTTTCCTCCTTGTCATTGGTTGGTTCTGTTATTTCTTCCTGTTTCGAGTTATTAGTATACAGTGACACTTTTTCGTTCTATTGAAATTTTAAAATTTCTTGAACAAGTTTTTATTTTCTTTGCTCCATTTTGCCGGGACAACCGCTTCCTTTTGCGGCTGGATGCACTAGGCTTGGCTTTCATATAGTGGCACTTTTTTGAAGAAAATGGTGAAAAAAAACAACAGGAAATTTGGACCTAGAAAAATCCTACAAATAATTAATTCTTGTGCTGGAAAACCGCCGTAAAAACCAAAATTTACTATTAAAATCCCAAACAAAACCAAAATATTCTTTCAGAGAAACTTTTGACGTTTCTATTAAAGAATTATGTCATCCAAAAACCACAGTTCGTTTGGACTATTGACGTTTTTCCCGTCCTCCATTGAATGCTTAAAAATTAGGACGCACTTTTCTCAACGATATGTCGTTTGATGATTAGTTATAGCCATTTTTGTTGTTTTCGCAAAGTTTTAGCAAATTTTTTTATTTCTATACATATTTGGGCGCATACCATCTTGTCTGATATCGCTTGCCTCATGACCATAATTGAGGGCGTATACATTTGGACCAATATTTGTCAACATTTTCTCGTTTTGGCCTCTCAACAAAATGAATTCCTGACATTGCTTGATCACATAAGATTTTAGTGCGGTCTAAAGCAGTTTGAAGTTCTCTGTCTGCTTGCTTTTTTCCTCTATGTCTTTGGTTGATTCTGTTATTTCTTCCTGTTTCGATTTATTAGTATCCAGTGATAATTTTTCGTTCTATTGAAGTTTTAAAATTTCTTCTACGAGTTTTTCTTTTCTTTGTTCCATTTTGCTGGGACAACCGCTTCCTTTTTGCGGCTGGATGCCTTGGGCTTGGCTCTAATAAACTAATGGCATTTTTGGAAAAAATTGTGAAAAAAAATAACACAAAACTTCGACCTAGAAAAAACCAACAAATATTTAATTGTTATGCTGGAAAACGTTTGATTGACTCCAGCAAAGATATGGATTGCCCGATACATTGATGAATGAATATCTTCTGGTTAAAGCAAAAAAACTGGAAAAAGAAAGAAAATTTAATACGACGATCAGGAGCTGTCTTCAGAAAGAAAAAACTGAAAATTTATTTGTGAAATTTCCATGCAGCTGACTCTCTCTCTCTCTCTCTCTTTCTCTCTCTTTTTCTCTCAAAAATTCATTCTACTTTCTTTCATTCCTCTTTCATTCCTTTTATCTACTGCAAAACCACTCACTTTTCTCCCCATTTGCCTTTTCGGCGTCATCAAAATAACAACTGAAATGATTTCCAAAGACTGAGAACGAACTGTTTGAGAAAGTGAGGATTAGATACAGACTTATGAAAAGACAATTCTGGACCAAAATATACTATAAAAAGACCGTACTCGACTCATTTGAGCTATGAAAAAACTTTACCTGGACTTTTTGACACGCTGGACTTTAGCTCCACAGAGATTTTTAACAAAAGACTTTAGCTCGACCCAAAAGTCTACGAAAGAGTAAAGCCCGACTCAAAAGTTGTTCGAAAGCTCGACCCAAAATAAGGGCTGGATTTTAGCTCGACCTAATGTTTGCAAAATAGAATCGAACCTACTTTTATATTTTGTGAAGCTGAAGTGAAGCATCTTTAATTCACACCCTTGTTTTCTTACGCCCTTGTTTTTGAGAGAGTGCAATTTAATGTGGAAGGATAAAAGATTATACTCTTTTTTCCACACTTATTCTGATTATCAATTTTTTTACACATTAGAGTACCATTACTGGGATCACAAAACCACCTTCAAGTAGACTTCAAATTATTTGAACTTCAATGACTGATCACCGTCACTTCTGTTTTCCGGCTATATTGTTGTCATTTTCAAACGAAAACTAGTTGTATTTATTGAATTTTTAGGCCAAATTTTAACACCAGATATTGAACAAATCACCAGCATGATTTCCAAATAAATTGAACAGTCCAAAAATATTTTCTTCTGAGCCAGGCAAGGTTTTAAAAATGAAGTTGGATTAATAAACCCGGGTCGAGGTTTTTGGGTAAATTGTTGTACGAAATGCGGTGCTTGCGATGAATGCGGTGAAAATAAATATTTCACCGCATTTCACCGCATTTCTTACAAAAATTCACCGCAAAATTCGCCGAATTTCTTACAAAAACTCACAGCATGGACTTTTGTGGCAAATTAATTTAAGCAATGCGTTGAAAGTGGTTAATGCGGTGAAACAAAGTAACTCACCACATTTCACCGCTTTTCCTACAAAAATTCACGGCGAAATTCGCCGCATTACTTACAAAACTTCACCGCCTGTGCTTTCCAACGTTTAATCAATCTGATTTAAATTCACAAGAAATAACAAGAAGTAAGTGACAGTTGGCGCAGTGGAATAAGCAGTTAAAGGCATGCAGGAGGTCAGAGGTGCAATCCCGTGTGGGGACTATTCTTTTTTGTAAGAATACTGAGAACGCGGTGAGAATAAATAATTAACCGCTAATCACCGCATTCACCGAAAAAAGGTGTAAAAAATACGCGGTGAAAATCAATTTTTTCTCCGCATTTCACCGCATTTCTTACGACAATGCACCGCCAAACCTCGACCCGGGAAGTCAAAAAATGCTAAGCACTCAACCCCATTAGAGAAATTTTAACACAACTTAACACGTACGGCTATTGGTCCAATGCTGATCCCTTTCAGTTAAGCAGAAACCACCAAATTTAATCTTATCTTTTGCTGTCAAAAATAGCAGACGGTTGACTCTTAGTCTCTTGAGCCAAGTAAGAATTTGAATAAGAATTTGTGATCGTCAATTGTTTATGAATAACTAGGAGAGGAGCAGCTCTGCAGGACAATTTTGTTTGAAGAACTCTAAATGTGTAATTCGGCTCTGAATTTTGTTCAGTACGAAGATTCCAATGAATTGGTATACAACATAACATTGTTTTAATAGCTTGTAAAGGTTTGGACGCATTTGTTAATAAAATCGTAAAAACAATGCAATCGATAAAAAAAAATTTTCACACAAACAGTCATTTTCAATAGACTTTGAATACCGCGTAATTATAAAGATACTCATAGTTTATTTAATGTGCAAAATTTGTGACACAAATAAATTTCAACATTTTTGTAGAATGCGCAGATTTATTTAGTCGTCGAAGCTTAAAAAATAAGTTCTGAGTTATTTTTAGCCTCTCCAGATGACCAAACTCTATGATGTAAATACCAATTTTTGAAATTATTTTTCAATTTGTGAGACAATGTGACGCCCGGATTTATTTGCAATAGCAGCAAAATCAATTTTAATGCAAACATTGCAATAAGGGAAAACAATTTATTTTTCAGTTGTGCGTAATTTGATTATTCAGGCTCCATAAAATTCAGGGATTAAAAAATGTTCCTTTGCAAGTCACAGATGGTGGCACTCTTCTAATTATATTGCAAATGAATAGCTATTATAATCTATCTTGGGACCAAGAATTTGTTTGATTTTGCCTTTAATTTTAATTTTGACTGAAAAAGCATTGGGTTGCTATTATTCTTTAACTTGAAAATCAACTCGGAAACTGTTTCTGCCGGCATATTTAGCGTACCTTTTTTTTTATGCGTTAACTTTTTTAAGTTATTCAAAAGCTGTTACAAATAAACTAAAAAATAATTTGTTAACTACGAAGAAAAAATCTTTTAAAAATGTACTCAATGTTTAATGATAGATTTCAGCAAAAACGTGTGCAGCAAAATTTTATCATGAAAGTCACTTCAACTCTCAAAAGACAATTCAATTGTCGATTTGAAGTAAGGGATGTATTTGCTCTATTATAATCATTAATATTAAATGCATACGCACAGAATTAGACATGTTAAGTTTTGCTGAGTTGCTCAATCTTAAAAAAATGATCAACAACTTTTGAAGATCAAACAGACCTATTTCCAGTAAATCCAAAACGGAAACAAATAAGTAAGACAACAAGACAGTGGGATTTAGAGATGTCAATATAAGAAATGTTTGACCAATCAAATAAACTCCCTATCATATAACCTCGCTTTTAAAAAAATGTGGATTTTTAAATCATACAAAACATTCATGCAAAATCCAATGCTGAATTGCAGTGCGAATTGACAGAAAGGTATTAAGAAAATGGGTTGAATGATAGATTGTAAAACGACATGCTATTAAGACATGCGGGGTTAAACGAATTGGGTTAAAAAGAGGTAAAATTCAAATTTGTTTGGTCCTCTACAATGATAATTATTATGTATTAGAAACCCAATCCACAACTTAATTTAAAAATTAAGAAATTTCAAGCTGAGCTTATCAAGAAATTTTTAGGTGAAGCGAATTCGGAGAAACAAATTTACTGAAATGAAACAACTAATTTTATTAAGAAAAATCATTATCTTGTTTCTTCACTTTGACTCAGGCAACTATTAATAGACGTAAGTTATCTCATGTTTAACTTTCCCAATTCTGTCTCGTTCCTATATGGTCAGGAGGCCTCCGGAAAAAGATTTTTTTTGGGGTAATTTCCACTTAACTAGCCATATTTGGTCAGATTTAGAAATCTCACCATAAATCATGGTACTGTAAAGAGATTCCTATCCTGATTTTTCCTATTGACAATGGTTTTTTATACGGGCTGTTTTTGCATTTTGTTACATCTCATAAATTTAAATACCCATCATGATTTAGTAAACAACTTTCTCCTGTAAATTTCCTTCCTGATCTGTAAAACTCACTCTTGAAAAGAGCATTTTTTAAAATTAGTTGAAGCGCTTTTTTTCCACCTGCAAATTATCATACCCCAGAAGGTTATAGTCCCAGCAGTTGGTTAAGTCATTAGAAAAACTAGAAGGCAGAACCAATGGGATTTTTGACAGTCAAAATTTTTCTGACCGAGATTCATTCGATGATTGTTTTGCTCAGACAAATCAAAGGAACAAAAGAGACAGTCCAAAGGTTGACCTACACAGAAAAGGGGCGGTTTATTTCAATCTGGAGCGAGCGGTGTCATTACAAAAAACACAGGAGCAACCCGGTGAGTGCGAGCGATTGCCCAGTGGAGCAAACAACGACGTGAAGAATACCAACAAAATGAGTCAGTACATAAAAGAAATCAGTCTGGAATTAGCGACAGCTAAATCATGAGAGGTGCCAAAGGCCACTAACTCTCAAAGCAAGAGACTACATTGTAGTGAAACGTGATTGTGTGGGAGATCAACGAACTGGAGACGGATCAAAGGATGGGAACCTTGATGGTACAATTGGCTCCACTTTGATTTTTTCAAGTTCTTGATAGAAGCTCTGGCAACGCTTTGAAAAGGACAAAAAATAGTCTCGGAGACAATCTCTAATGTTTGGTTCTCAATGGTAGGCCAATATTTTCTAAAGCTTTGTCCTACAGGAGAACTTCGCCACTAAGCAAATCTCAAAGAGTTTGAAAATGTCTGCAGAAATTCCATGAGTACACAATACAAATAGGCGATACAAGGAACATGAAAGTTCAGTGGCACCCGCAGTAAATGCAGGTGGTCAAATTGAGTGAAACGGTGCAATCTTGAAGAACAAGGGCAAATGGAGATGACACGCAAAAGGCACACAGAACGAAACAGACGTGAATAAGGGGCATTATGTCCAAAATTGACCAAATCAGATGATAAATTCCTGGTGGTTCTTATACAGTGGATGGCAGGAGGCATGCTAGTGTACAGTGGTTGTCAAAATCACGTAAGGACAAACAGTTTTGCTTTCTTGGACCTTATTCCCAATCAGTTGCTCCCTCTATAGTGTTAGAATAATTTGTTCGAATATCAGCAAACCCTCGAGCTCAGGCGTCTGCGAAAAAGAACTCAAGAACATTTTTTGTGTGACTGGCTTTCAAAATCTCTATCTCTCTCTAGATGTGCGAAATGATATAGATTCATTCCCAAGTAATGAATCAGCTGCTTGAAACTCAATATGGGAACTGGTTAAACTAAAACAGGCCATTAGTTTGTTTCATTGAAGCGTGCTAAAGTTCACGACGATATACAACATCTTTAAACCAGAGCGGGCAAAGAAGTTGCACAAACAACTTGGTTATTTAAGCCAAACGGATAAGACCAGTAATGCACCAGAATGGGATAATTCAATGAAGTGTTCGTTTAATGGCCATTAGGCACAATTAAAAGCACTCCAATTTCATGACTGGCAGACACCTAAGCGTACTCATAGATGGAGAAAATATTTATCAATGTGACAGGAACTTTCGGCAAAGGGTCGCTGTTGCAGATCTTTTTCTGGACTGTTTTGGGAGACATATAGAAGAAATTTGCTATTGTTTACTTGCATTAGGCAACGAGTGAAGTAGTGTGGGGACTGGCAATGTGGAGCTGAGACATGAAAATGTAAAGGAGTTTTATGAGCAGTTCAAGACGTACTATTTACATGCGGGCATTCTACAAGAAACGATCAAATAAGAGACGCCGTATAAGAAGTGTTTAGGTTTGGGGTTCAAGTGTACGTTTTTGGAGATGAAAAAAAGGCTGGCTCAATCACACGGGACTTTTCAAGATGAACAGAGGAGCAGGATTTTTTAACTCAGTCAGGATTAAACACTCGGTTGTAAAACAAAGACAAAGAAGATATCAAGTAGAGATGAAGAGAGAGATTCGAAAACTAATTGTTCAAAAAAGAGTTTTGTTAATTTGGTTGGACAATCTTCATGAACAGGAGAGTTGGTGACGCAAACATGTTTGATCCAAACCCAAACCAAGTAATGGCGTTCTAGATTTGATCATCTAGGAGTCTGAAGTGGGCTCAATTCTTGACAAAATGGAGTCAACTAAACTAATAAATGTTGGCACAGAAAATAAAAAAGCTGACAATCATATGATGGTATTTAGTAACATAGCAGGAAATCGAGATGCGACTCATTTACTGCATTAAAAGCGGAGTGTTTTCACGCCGATACCGTATAACCTCATCAAAAACCCACATTGAAGAGAGAGAGAGAGAGAGAGAGAGAGAGAGAGAGAGATGTAAGAAGTTCAACTGAAAGAATCGAGCGAAGAATCCACGATCACGATACGATGGTACTCACTAGCAGATAGTGATTTAGCTGATTTATAACCAAAAAGGGCTGGATTTCACCGAGGAGTTGAGAAGCGAGAAGACGGAACTGAGCCCAGAAGAGTGGACACGAGCAAGAGATGTTTCATAGTTTTATAAAAAAAAACACATCCGCTTGTGACTGATGGTAACTAAATGGACCCCGGATTGGTCTATGACACCAGGCAAAGGAAAGAGTGCTGCCAATGGGAACCGACAGCGTATAACGATGTCAAGATCCGGCAAGACATTAAAAATTGGCACCTTGTGTGACCACCCAGTCTGGGACGTCCTTTAGGGACTATGGGTTTAAAAGTTAAAAATTGGGCCCAAGTTGTCAATTTCACATTTCAAAAGCTCAAAATGTGGCCAGCAAATTAAAAAAGGAGGATTGAGAGAACAGCTTTGGAACTTTTGCTTAATCAGGTGAGCCAGATTCATTCAGGAAATATACTACCTTTTTACGTGAAGCAAAGCCATGTCACGACCGCATTTACGTCAGGACGACTTTCCCATGCTGGCCTTTCGGAGAAGAAATTCGCCTGGAACGACTTCAAGAAAATGTGACACGACAAAAAATATTGGGAGGTACTGTATGACTTATTATTAAATAAATTTATAGTGAAAAGCAGGCAGCTATCAACTGATCAAAGGATTTGACGAAATTTCTTCTGAGATGGGGATTCAAGTGAGAAAAAAGACACCAGCAAAGAAACAAGGGTCACAAATGAAAATTGGTCTCGTTAACGAAATCACTGTGAAATCGTGAAAAAAATGGCAATGATCACCGACGCCAAAATATGCTTGAATTTTGTTCCTACGAAAAGACAGAGGCAGAATTGACTGAATACTGAGCCCATAAAAAAGGTAGGAGATAATGTCACAGTGAACCAGGAGTGCTTAGAGAGAACATAGAGTGCTTAGAGAGAACATAGAGACGATGCTTGACGGTTTTCAAATGAGGTGTTGCAAACCCTAAAGAAATTCAGCCTACCTAAACATAAAATTTCAGACAGCACAGAAAAGAAACTTTTTCCCGGCAAGACAGAGGCGACCATTATTTTGTGCACAAACAAAAATGCATCCGAAAACCAACAGCGGCAGCATCTAAAACGACCACTAAGTTATCAGCAAGTCTAGATGCAATTGAAATCGAATTAAAATAAAAATGCTATTTTTACTTTACTGCGTGAAAGTAACGCAGACCGGTCTGGGGAGCTAAACGACACGAAATATAAAACGGGCTTCTAATTTAATTCATTCTCAAAAGCATTGAAGCAGCCCTCAGCTGTTGTGCAAAAAATCTGGCCATAATACCTATATAGCCGTCAGTGGTTGAATACCAAGCAGCAGTTCAGGAAGCACAGTACCTGCAACATTTTCGAGAGGATTTTAACATTCAACATAATCACCCAATAACATTTGGTGAGGAAAACAAGAGCTTTAAGAAGCTCTGTCAAAACCAAATCGTGTAGGACACGAGCAAACACTTGAAGACGGATGTTCACTTCACCCGCAAAAAATAATAGATGGGACAATTTTCATTCACTTAGCATCAGATTGCAGCGGACATCTTTACGAAATCATAACCCGTCATCCTATATTGAAAGAAGTCGTAAAGTTCAACTTACTAAAATAATGTAAAGCGCAGTTGATTCAATTTAACAAATTCATTGAAATTAACCGAACTAAATTTAGCCAAGAAGATCGATATCTTGCTCATGCACTTTGATTTTGATAATTATTAACACGTGTAAGTTATCTGAGGTTGAACTTTCCCGTTTCCATCATTAAGTGCTTATATGGTTGGGATACCCCCGAAAAAAAATTATTCCGATAGTTTCAAAAATTCAATTGTCACCTTGACATTTTCATTAGTTCTCCCCTGTAAGTCAATTAATTCTTCAGTAAAAATCATTTTATTATTCTGTTATTCTTGATAACTCCGTTTTTCAAACTCAGTTAATAATACTTGTGTTCCGTCGGCTAAAGCTCATAACCCAAGAGCATGCCTTACGTTTGTTTTGGGTTTAGGGGAATGACAGTGACGACGACTCATTTGTTGATCTGGAGGAGGAATATTTGAGGAGGAAACAGATAGTTGAGATGAAGAGGAATCAAATGAAAAGACTAGAGGAGACCACCTTCGGGTAATTGCAAATCAATCTTTAAAATTGAGTTAAAAATAAACGCATACCATATGCCAACAAGGCAATTCTGGCGTCACTGTGGGTGAATTTCATCAGATCTTTTTCTTTCACAAGATCTTTCTCTACACAAGTATATTAAAATTGTAAATATATCGTTTAAAATACTTGTCACAAAAATAAAAAGCACATCAAAATTTAATATTAATGCGCTTAGTCTCAACGTGCTTTGTTTAAACTCTGTTCAGCCCAGAATTTTAGTGAAGAGGGATCATTAATTCGCCAAAAATTCGAATATCTAATGAGGTAGTCCGGCAGGTAGGCAAATGATTCCGAATCTCAAAACGCCAGCTCCTTCAAAATTTTTTGATCAGATCTTTATTCAAATCACCCAATTAAGAGGGGAGTTGACGGAAATCATTAAGGCACTATAAGGTAAGCAAATTAGCTAAGAAGAAAGAATAGGACGCCATAAAACAATTAATGTAAAATGATTTTGAATTAGAACCATGATGCTTACGACTAGTTTTTCTATCATAAAGCGCGCTGGTCTAAATCTAATTTTCGATTAGACTATTTGGCTCAATTTGGCTGATATTCATTTATTTCCATAGTTCCAAATTTGTTCGAAAACTGAAGAGGTAATAGAACAAAACTTTAGAAAAAATTTTAAAAAAAAAACAGATGAACTGCGCAATCAAAAAATTTCAAAATTCAGAAGTTTGTCGGGTAAAACTCTTTTGGTGGTCATAACGTCAGTATCTTTTAAAGGTTTATGTCAGCATCAAAAGTGGAGCCTAATCAAGAGATAAGACCCCGAGAGTTTCTGCATGGTTATTCAGTTCTGCCAGAGAATTACACAGGAAAGGTAGCTCTCAATCTAATATATGGAAATCATGACAAAGTACCACAAGAAGCCAGAATACGCAACGCAAAGCATCAACTGTATGTCTCAGTCACGCATTTATTCGACTTTTCACGTTATGAAATTCTGAACAAAAAGAAACCTCGAATTGCGTTTCTACTCCGACCATACGACAAAGCCTATCTGTACCCAAAAGGAGCTAACAAGTACAGAGAAGTGGAACTGGACCGTCGCTCTGGTGCCATTTCTGGATCCAACAACTACTTGACATTCGAAATGTCACCAGAAACATTAATTAAGCGCTGCTTACTCATCCGGGTCAAAGCCTACAAAGGAAAAGTACCCAGTGATTTCCTAGGCAAGTTACCCAATTTTCCCAAGTTTCGAAACATATCCCAATGCCAATGGAGCATCAAATCTGCATCACCAATATTAAAAAATTGACAAATTGAGCCATTATTCGCTCTTCGTTAAATTGTATTAAAACAATGACCAACCAATCATTGAGCTGAGAAATAATAATAGTAAAGACTGCTTTGAAAACAACAAGTCTAATTTTTTAAAAGAAATAAGTTTGATTTTACATTCAACTTTCTTTATTATGGTAACGATTTGCACCTGCTATCAGATATCTGCAGTTTTGCAATGTGTTTTTTCTGTGCCGTTACTTTTTCCGTTCTGTAATGAGAGTACAAAAGAGGAAAAAGATCGCCATACCAAATCTTTAAGAAAAATCACTCTCTGAAGATTGCAAAATTGCATTCATCTTGTAAGATCATGCACAATAACTACTGAACCTTCAACTTAGCCACTTTTCTGAACACTCTCAAGATAGATCACGATATTGCAAATGCGATGTTTCTCAGGAATTTTTCAGAATAGTAAAAACTGAAAATCAGACTGCAGCACTTTAGTTGCCGAGTTGTTAGGTAATATTTAACAGGACTGAAATTTTTTGTTCATAAAAACTTACATTAATCAACACAATTGAAATAAGCAAAACTATTTGAAAATGAAGTTTTTAACAAAAAAAAACATTCAAGATGCGTTGCTACCCAAGTCCTGAAAGGAATATTTCAAACCATTTCAACTACTTTTGCGTTTAACTCTTTAATTAAATGGTCTCTTTTCACTGTAAGTTAGCGATTATAAATTTAATATAAGTAAAGTTCCTTTTCTTAATGAAAATATCATAGTGGAATTCTGGAATACCAGCAATTATATCGCACAAAATTTTTGCATCAAATGAAAAATGATGCACTGGCGAAAAACTAATGAAAACAGATTAAAAAAAGAAAAACATTGTTAATTCCTTTGAGTATGAACTATAAAATACAGAACATAGTTTAAAGGCAATGTAGTGTTAAGAAGTATAAATGAAACAAACGTCACATATTGTGAAAGTTTAAAATTGTATTAAACTTACAATGTGCTAAAATATCGACAAATTAAGAGAGATGAATTATAATTGAGAAAAATTTTTAAAAATGCTAATTCTACAATTAACATTTTCGAGAAAAGAGAATATTTTTAAAAATGCTAATCCTCAAATTAACATTTCATAGAAGACTAAAAGCCGCCCTAAAACTAAATCAAATTAAGATTGAACTTGAAAGATTTGAGATTAGAATTCAATTCAGAAACCGTTGGGTCTTTTAGAAACTCATTCCAGAAATGATTTTTTATTGTAGTTTTGAGAGCCCGCTTTTTAGGGATATTCCGCCTCAAGGTGAGAGGCAAATCGTTATACCAGTCAATTGCCTTTTTGGAAAAACAGTTTTGCATTATATTTGTTTTTTGGTTTGCTCCAAATGACAGCTTGTTTGTACGGTCATTCATTTTAGCACTTAGGGTGGCTAACTTGAGTTCATCGAAAGCTGGTAGATCCGCTTTTAGAAGCTTTATAAAATATATAATAACCCGATACTTTATGAGGTATTCTACTGGTAAGATTTTGTGTTTGACCTTGAGATCAGTGGTCCTGTCAAATTTGGTTCTATTGAAACATGCCTTTATTCCCCAGTTCAATTGTTTATTTAGAGTAACTCGAAGTGATTTTTTAAGACCTGAGAAAAGAACAATTGGGTAATGCAGATGACTTAAAACAAGAGCGTTCAGTAAAGCAGATCTAGTTTTTTCAGGCAATATTTTTTTGATGCAGTAAATGACCTTTATGCCAACAGCCATTTTTCTTAGTATATTCTCTATTTCTTCATCGAAAGAAAGATTACAGTCAATATGAACTCCCAAGTATTTCACAATTTTTTTCTCGAGAACTGTACATTCGTTAACAACTATTTCTTCGATTTTGTTTCTTTTAGGGGCTCCAAAAATTATGAATTCGGTTTTGCTTTCATTTACATTTAACTCATTTTTCCTGAAAAAGAGAATGAGTTTAGCAATACTTTTTTCAAGATGTAACTTTGATTCAGAAATTGTTTTTCCACTGCAAAAGATAAAAGTATCATCAGCGTACTGGATTATATTAGAATTCACATCAGTATATTAGAATTCACATCAGTATATTAGAATTCACATCAGTATATTAGAATTCACATCAGTATATTAGAATTCACATCAGTATATTAGAATTCACATCAGTATATTAGAATTCACATCAGTATATTAGAATTCACATCAGTATATTACAACAATGTACTGATGTGAGTATATTACAACAATATACTGATGTGAACAAGATTTCTACAGATCTCGATCTGTAGATATCTTCATCTTGCGAACTTTTGCATTCTCTTAAGAGATTT
This sequence comes from Convolutriloba macropyga, assembly GCF_964194025.1. Lineage (NCBI taxonomy): Eukaryota > Metazoa > Xenacoelomorpha > Acoela > Convolutidae > Convolutriloba > Convolutriloba macropyga. The sequence goes on from NC_134472.1 coordinate 45,025,719, forward strand.
TAGAGGTCAGTATACAGTTTCATGCACCAAAGATCAACCAACCATTAACCACCAGGGACTGATCAAAGTGACAAAAAGAACAGCGAAATGCTAGAGAAAAGTAAGGCAAGAAAACTCTTAGTTGAAACAAAAAAATTAATATTCTCAAACTTTTCAATCAGCCAGCGCGTATTTGGCGGTAGAGTATCCGCGCCCTGGATTATGTTTTTCGTAGTCATTAATAATATTCTTGGTCTTATACTCTGTAATTTCAGTGTTTTTTTTGCTCTGGTCAGTTAAATTGCAATTGAAGACATCTTTTGTTTTTTATTAACATACTTTTATTACCATGTTAGTACTCTCGCAAAACTCCAACAACTTACTTTATTTGCTATTAACGAACAGACTATAATGAATAATCATGCTAGCGAATGAACTGAGGGTCTCGAATCGAATTATTGTCCATTCTTAACATTAAACTGATGATTGGATTCTTCTGGTCATAGCTAAATCTAGTTTAGTTGGGCATAATGATAAGTTTTATCATGTTCAAATACTGTTTGAGCACGTTCAATCAATGTGCTTAATAAATTATCCTCTCTCGCCATTCAGTGAGACTGACTTAATTGTTGTAAAAACATCAATTTCAGGCCATAACAACAATAGCATCAATTTTCTGTCGTTATCAGCACTCTCTTACCAGTTTTTCGTCGTTTTGTCCAGTCTTGTCAAGTATTGAGTTAATTCACTCATCCCATCAACCAGCTTTGGAAAAAAAACTAAAGAAACACCTAATTTTTGATAGGGAATAAACCCCTACGGAAACAAACCCCCACGCACAGAAACCCCCATGGAAATAAACCCCCACGGAAATAAACCACTATTTGATTGCACGTTTGGCCATGCCTCGCTGGCCATGGTCATGCCTTAGCGGCCTTGGGACTTGATATGAAACTATCACAACCGAACAAATTATTACGACCGAAATTCAATTTTAAAATGGGTGTTTATTTCCATGGGGGTTTATTTCCTATCTAAAATTTGGTGGTTTTTTCCGTATTTCTTTGCTAGACCCCCCTATAAGCCACTTATGAGGCAACTAAAGTACAAAATGGCTACTTTCTACCTCGAGAAAAATGAAATTAAATAAACGTGGCAGGTTTAACCTAATTGAAATCTTTCGTATTCAGGACAAATCAAATTTGACTTCGCGTGCTACGACAAAGCAGCCGTTGAGATTGTGGACAAAGAGGCCTATTTGTATGGCAAGTTCAAAGAAGTGGGAACTGTTGACATTGAGATGTTCTACAAAATACAACAGGGGTGTCTCACAATCACACTACATTCTGCTACTATACTCCCCTCACAGGAAAACCCAGGTATAAAAAACAACATTGCAGCTCGGAACGAAGACCAACAATAACAACTGAGATAAGCACATTAATTGATTTCATTCCACAAAAGACATGCTTACGGTAGTTGGCGATAAATTCCTGGGTAACTATTAATTTCAGTGACTTTTAACTGATTCTGTTAATGAAAAATGAAAATGAAAAATGAAAAATTAAGAAAAAAGTTAGTCGACAATTTGTTTCTGCATTTCTTCTTACCTGAAACTGGCAATTTCTTACCTCTTTTTGAACAATGAGCACATCAGATCATATCATCGAATAGGCGCGTCCGGAAAAAAGATTTATTTCTATCCAGTGTCAATAAAAACAATTACATTCCAATTATGAATTTTTAAGTAGTTTTTGGGCAAAAATTTAAAAGCTTTTGATGGCTTTGAGCAATAAATTATGGTTATAGTTAGGAATCAAATCAACTATCGGGAATTAAATTTCCATAAGTATTTGTTTTTGCTCTATACCGATAAGATGACCTCCTGAATTTGAATTTTTGGTTATTAATTTACGCTTAAAATTTGAAAAAAAAGTGATCTGTTAAATTTTTTCAGTTAGAAACAAAAGTGAACTAGAGACTATTTGTCGGGAAAACTTTTTTTAAAACATAACAAATCAAGTTTTAATTTCGCA
>NC_134472.1:45027933-45142267 GCF_964194025.1 Convolutriloba macropyga
AAACAATTGGTGTTTCTGAAATTTTTGCCATCTCACAAACCCAAAGCACAATAACGATCTATCATTGAAGCTTATACTATATCTCTTTTAAATCTTCTGTTTGAAAATATGTTTGAGTCTTTTTTTTCACCTGCAAAAACTATTACCCAACAGGTTATAGGCACAGCAGTTTTTATGTTGCGAAAAAAATTTTATTCAAGGAACTCAATTTTGTTAGAGTCATATTCTTTATCGCCCAAGCTTCTTTTTTGTGCAATCATTTTGCTCAAACAAGTCAAAGGACGGACAAACAACCCAGAAGTTGAACGACCCATCAAAATTACAAAACTTTCCCATCTGCAACAACAAGTATCACTACTGGGGATTAAAAAAAGCAACCCGATGGGCCCCATCGGGACATGAAACAGAAGTAGGACAAAAAACAGTAGGGAGCGTCTGAAACTGAGAGGGCACGAGAAGTCATAGGTGATGTCAACTGATGCTAACTCTCAATCAAACAGACCTCATGCCAATGGGAACTAGCTGTACGGTACCTGAAGGAATTGGAAACGAACCAAAGGCTTGAATGCTTGCCATTGGTGTACAGCTAGCTCAACTGCAACTTGATGAAACTAAACATTTGTGCAACTTCCTTAGCAGAGGACATTAGCTACCCACAAGTCTACAAGAAGTAAGCTAGCAGACTCGGATTGCCCTTTTTATTGCTTCGTCCTCAATTGTCTGCCATTGGGATATAAACCCTTTGTTAAACAGGAGATCTTCCAGCCTGCAGGGACGCAAATTGAGAAAAACGCTAGTGGACAGTGATTGTCCAGATCGCATAATATCAAAAATTTGTTGCGTTCTTGGACTTTGTTCCCCATCAGACAGTGGACACAACCCAAAAACAAGAAACCTCACGGAATATAGTGGACAACGCGTGTGCAAATACGAACATACCTTCGGTCAGAAGAGTCTTCCAAAGTAAAGGTTTGAACGTTAAAGAGAGGTCTGGGTATGACAGACTTTTTCAACCTTCTACCAGTCTCTGAATTTGCAACATGAGAATATAGACTGCGTCATGAGAATGGAAAAAACTGCACAAAATTATATATGAGAACTCTGGTAAAAATTAATACAGAGCAGAAAACGATTTAGTTGCACCACAACGTTCTAGAGCTCCAGAAGATTCACAGGGTCCTGGTGCTAGACAGTGAAAAAAATTTTCACAAACAGTTGTGATTTAAAACAAACTGATGAGGTCAGTAATGCACCAATACTAGAGACAGTGAGGTAACTCAGAAAATGTCTGATTGATATGCCTTGGTCAGGATCACAGGGAATCAAATTTCAAGAGTATCAGACACCGAGATGGACAGAAAGCCGGAAACAATGTATGCAAACATGTTAAGACATTTCATTTTCCATCTCACAAACTTAAATCACCATCGAGATCTATCAAGGAAATCAGTCCTATATCTCTTTTAAATTTTCTGTTTAAAAATATGTTTGAAACACTTTTATCGAGATGGCAAGCAGAAGACAAAAAAAGGAACAGTGGCATTGGGTCGAACAATGACTGTAACAGGTTATAAGTAAATGTAGGCTCTTACACAGTAGAAAGCAGCTGGCACGCTAATGGGCGGTGTTTTTCCAGAACACTTAGTGCCGAATCTTGTTGCGTTTCTGGACTTTTCCCCAATCAGTCAGTGGACACAAACTAAGCAACCTCCCAGAAATAAATAGATAGCAGTCGTACACATATCAATTTACCCTCGAGCACAGGAGTCACCCAACGTGAAGGTATGAATGCTAAAGAAAAATCTAGATATGACTGAAGTTTCTAACCTTCTACTAGTCTCTAGACGCGCGACATGAGTATAGAGCATCCCTCGCGAGAAATGAAACAGCTTTGTAAAATTCCATATGGGAACTCTGTCAAAAATTATTACAGGAGAAAATATTGATTTGCTTGCCCCGCAGCGTATTGATTTGCTTGCCCCGCAGATTTGCTTGCCACGCTCGAGACAATTTACAATGTCCTGGTTCTTGACGGTGAAAAGTAGCAATTGGTCATTTAAACCAAAATGATGAGGTTATCAACTCCAATTATTCCAACTGTGAAAAACTATCTCCAAACAAGTTATAGGCCCCGCAAATTTCATGTCGCGGAAAAAATTATTTTCTACAAGAAAAATAAATTTGTTACAGTTGAAATCTTTTTCAGTGAACTTTGTTTTTGAACAATTGTTTTGCTCACGCGAACCAAAAAAAAACAACAAACAGTCGAGAAATTGACCAACACATAAAAATCACAGAATTTTCCAATCTGCAACATCAGGTATCACTACTGTGGACAGAGGAGCAACCGGATGAACGCCAGCAATTGCCCAATGGAGTAAACAACGACATGACAACTAACAAAATGAGGCAGAACGTAACACAAAAAAGAATTGCAAAAAATAAGCAGGCACGATAACTTATATAGGTGTCAACTGCCACTAACTTTCGATCAAACAGACTTAATGCGAATGAGAAAAGGCTGTGTGGGAGATGAAGGAAGTGTAGAAGCATCAAAGGCTTGGACGATTGGTAGTGAACATCGTTGAACAGCTGTCTCAACTGCACCTTGTGGATTAGGATACTGCCTAGACATTGAAAAGTAGTTTCACAAACAATTGTTCGTTTAAATCAAAATGTTAAGATCATAAACGCACCAGCACCTGAGAAAACGGGTCAACTCAAAATAATGTTTGATGAGTAGGCCTTGGTCAAGATAACAGGGACTACCATTTCAAAAGTAGCAGTGACCGAAGCGGACACAAAGCCGCAGACAAATATCATGTACGCAAACATGAAAAGACATTTCAGCAAAGAGTTGCTCTTAGGCAACGGATTCTGCATTGTATCTGCATACCAGTAGACAAGGCGTTCTATTGTGCGCTTGCTTTAGGCATAGAGCGAAAAACTGAGGGGCTGGCACCGCAAAGCTAAGAAATGACAATCAAATGTAGTTTATCTTGAACCAGTTAAAAATATACTGTATACCTGATGTATATATACTATATACTGTATACTTGATGTAGGTTACTAACAAAAATGATCGAACGAGAGACGACAAAAATAAATAGTTTAGCTGAGAGGTTCAAGAGGACTTGCTAGACATGGCAATCTTTTTCTCAGTTACTCGCGTTTTTTCAAGGTGACGTGGATGACGTGGCTAATAGGATTTCTCTATTCAGCCCAGATTAAAATTTTTGATTGTAAGAGGACGACAAGAAAAATGACCAGGAGAAGATGAGAGCTCCAAAAAAACACATTAAAAAATTGAACATATATTTTTGGTTGCATGATCTTCATTAGGAAGAGAGCAAGGGACGTCATCAGACTTGAATTCAAGGCACCAGAAAGAAATTTTGTGGGCTACTATATTAGCTACAAAAAGGTATACACTAGTAGGTATACTAGGTACTGTACCCCACCCCACAAGTGATAACTTTCTAGAAAAAATTGACAAGAAGATGGACATGTGCTCAATCTAAGGCAACAGAGAGTCAACAAACGTAGTAAAACAAGCTGCACAATATCCAAAAATCTGGCAACCAGATGCTGGTCATCAAAAATAGCAAGAAATTGAGAGCAGCAGCAATTACTGCAGTAAAAGCGTAGTGGCATAGAAACTCGTCTGCAGAAAAAAATTATTGAGGAAACAGAGAGAGAGAGAGAGAGAGAGAGAGAGAGAGAGCTAAGATGTTGAACAAATCATCGTATGAAGAATTGACATTTTCTTAATAATCGACGCTACTAACTTTTAGAGAGTGATTTAGAGGTATTGTAACCAGCAAAGACGGTTCTTTTCATTAAGATGCACAGGAACCAGTGGGGCAGATCTGAAACAGACAACGGACGGGAGCAAGAAATGCTACAAAAACCAATGGAGCACTCAGAGCCCCTATTGATGTGACTCAGGATACATAAATGGAACTCGGATCTGTCAATAAAACCACGCGAAAGACATTAGTGAGACCAATGGCAACGGATAATGAAAAACACAATCAGAACTCTCCAAGACAACAAACTGTCTCATCTAGTTAGAGCAAACTCGGTTCCAGTGGTCAATTTGAGAATTACGAAGCGTAATATATGTTTCAGCCTGAAGAAGGACTGAACTGTTTTGAGTGACGTTTTTGCTCTAACATGCAAGCCATGAACTTTCACGATTTTAATTCAACACTCAGTGAAGGAAAACCATCTTATGACCAATTTCGGAGCAAGATGGATTTCTTAAAATCACCTTTTGAAAAAAGTAAAGAAGTTTACCGGGAACAACCGGCATAAGTGTTTGACGAAACTTCTATTCAGACAGTGATTGAGGAGAAAAAGAAACGATCATTGTTTGTTCTCAGGTCAGAAACTGAGGGTCACAACTTTAATTTGGTTTATCTAGTAGTCAACCAGACAACCGAAAATTTGTGTAAATAGTCTGGTTGAGGACATCATCTTAGAACCGAGAAAACCGCAAGTGATCCCCGACATCAAAAAGCAGCTAGAAGATCGTGCCTGCATGAAGACAAATGAACACATTACTGGTCACTCGGTTACTGAGCCTACGAACAAAAAGAGAGGAATGAAAGTCACAGTCGGTCAGGAACGTTGCTTGTGCCGTTTCAGATGAATTGTTGAAACCCTTAAAGAACTCCAGCCAACTTATACATGAATCTTCAGGCAGCAAAGAGAAGAGGCTTTCTTCCCGGCAAAAATGGACGCGGCCAGGTATCATGTTCACAGTTATTAATTCATGCAGAGGCGTGAATGCAGCCTTAAACAAACACTGGCAGTATAAAGAACGACTACTATTTTATCTGCAACGTTAGAAGCAATTGAAGCCTAATTACACTAAAGAGGTTGGATATGATATAGTAGCGGAAAGTGACGCAGACTGACCTGCTGATGAAACCGACAGAAAATCAACCAGGTGGTACTACTTCAAGCTGAAAACGGTTGGCGCAGCAGTCAGCTTGTGAGTGAAGAAGCAGGGTACAGTCGCTATATCCTCATCACAAGCGGAATACCAAGCCATGTTGGCTGCAGTTCAGGAGGCATCGTAGCTGAAATTACTTCTAAAGGATTTTGAAGTTCAAGAAATCCCTCAATCGCATTTGGTTGGAACAACCAGAGTCTTATCACAATCCTGCTAGAACCCAGTCATGCACAAGAAGAGCAACCATATCGAGGCAAAATTTCACTTCATTCGCAATAGGATAGAAAATTGGACAAATTCCATACAATGCGTTTTCACAGCGGACATCTTTACAATGTTAATATCCGCCTCAAAGGTCGTTTTTTTTCAGAGCAGTTTTGACGCGAACATACTCTACGCAATCTCCATAAGTCTTGGAGTCAGTGTTGACTTCCAACAAAAAGATTTAGAGACTTTATTTATGTTAATAAATATAAACTAAAATACTCAACCCTGATTGGTTAAAATTATGGAAATAACTTTCCTTTAAATGTTTAACTGTTTACCCGTTGGTAACACAACACGCTACCCCATTAGTCGGTACCAGTCATACCTGATATAATAAAAAAGTATATTTCTCTCTCTCTCTACTCCGCTCTTGTTTTAGTATTGAGATATACGTTAGACTTTACCATTGCGGCCGGTGCCCTGTCTACTGAAGCTCAGATAGAAGAGTAACAGACTAGAGATCTAGAACTTTAGTTAGTCAGGTAAGCCTTAAGATTTGACTATATTCTTGAGACACCATAAGACAGAAGTAGAGTAACCTCTCAAGGTAACCCTACCTCAGCACACGTCTTAGTCTGTGTGGGTTTAACAAGATAATGTCAAGCGCAGTTGATTCAAATAAACGAAGTTATAAAACATCAACCGAGCTAATTTTAGCGGTGAAGACTAATATCTTGTTCAAGCACTTTCATTTAGATAAGTTTTAGCAATTGTAAGCTGTCTGATTTTGAACTTTCCCGTGCCTATCATTTAGTGCTTATATGGTCAATATATCTCCGGAAAAAAATTTATTCTTGAGAAATTCGTTTTTCGAACTTAGTTTAAAAGGCTTGTATTCCGCCAGCGAAAGCTCATAACCCAGCATCATGTCCTACGTTTGTTTTGGTTTAGGGGAATGACAGTGACGACGACTCATTTGTTGATCTGGAGGAGGAATATTTGAGGAGGAAACAGATAGTTGAGATGAAGAGGAATCAAATGAAAAGACTAGAAGAGACCACCTTCGGGTAATTGCAAATCAATCTTTAAAATTGAGTTAAAAATAAACGCATACCATATGCCAACAAAGCAATTCTGGCGTCAGTGTGAATTTCATCGGATCTTTTTTTGGTTTCTCTGAACAAGTGTTTTAAAATTGTAAAAATATCATTCAACAGACTTCCCGTGCCTAACTCCAAGTGCGTTTCGGTACTGGGCTAGTATAAATGCAACTCCTCATCATTACTGAATCATAGACTGATTCATGTCACTTTTTTGACTTGTAAGACTTGCGTTCAGTCTGATTTTACAATGGTCAGACCTCGGCCAAGTGTAAAAATAAAGTTCCGTACGGGGATATAACCCTCAATCTCTCGCTCCCTAGCCACCTTTTCCTCGTGGCAGACTTGCATTTACAATTGCCCAGTACTGATTTACACTTGGAGTTCGGTACGGGCTGCCACAAAAATAAAAAGCAAGGCATAAAAATATAATATTAATGTTCTTAGTCTAAACGTGCTTAGTTTGAACCTGTACAACCCAGAATTTTAGTAAAGAGGGATCATTAATTGGCCAAAAATTCGAATATCGAATGATGTAGTCAGTCAGGTACGGCAAATGACTCCCAATCTCACACGGCAATCTCTTCCAAAATTTTTTGATCTGATCTTTTTTCGATCCACCCAATTAAGAGGGGAGTTGACTGAATTCATTAGGGCACTATTATGTAAATAAATTAGCTAAGAGGAAGGGGACGCCATAAAACAAATAATGTCCTATGATTTTGAATTAGAACCATGATACTTACGAATAGTTTTGGATCATAAAGCGAGCTGGTCTAAATCACTTTTTTGGATTAGACTATTCGGCTCAATTTGGCTAATATTCACTTAATTCCACAATTCTAAATTTGTTCAAAAACTGAAGGGGTAATAGAACAAAACTTTAGAAAAATAAAAAACGAACTGCGCAATCAAAAGGTTCAAAATCGAGAAGTTTGTCGGGTAAAACTCTTTTGGTGGTCATAACGTCAGTATCTTTTAAAGGTTTATGTCAGCATCAAAGGTGGAGCCTAATCAAGAGATGAGACCCCGAGAGTTTCTGCATGGTTATTCAGTTCTGCCAGAGAATTACACAGGAAAGGTAGCTCTCAATCTAATATATGGAAATCATGACAAAGTACCACAAGAAGCCAGAATACGCAACGCAAAGCATCAACTGTACGTCTCAGTCACGCATTTATTCGACTTTTCACGTTATGAAATTCTGAACAAAAAGAAACCTCGAATTGCGTTTCTACTCCGACCATACGACAAATCCTATCTGTACCCAAAAGGAGCTAACAAGTACAGAGAAGTGGAACTGGACCGTCGCTCTGGTGCCATTTCTGGATCCAACAACTACTTGACATTCGAAATGTCACCCGACACATTACTTAAGCGCTGCTTACTCATCCGGGTCAAAGCCTACAAAGGAAAAGTACCCAGTGATTTCCTAGGCAAGTTACCCAATTTTCCCAAGTTTCGAAACATAACCCAATGCCAATGGAGCATCAAATCTGCATCACCAATATTATAAAATTGACAAATTGAGCCATTGTTCACTCTTCGTTAAATTGTATTAAAACAATGACCAACCAATCATTGAGCTGAGAAATAATAATCGTAAAGACTGCTTTGAAAACAACAAGTCTAATTTTTTTTAAAGAAATAAGTTTGATTTTATATTCAACTTTCTTTATTATGGCAACGATTTGCACCTGCTATCAGATATCTGCAGTTTTGCTATCTGTTTTTTCTGTGCCTTTACTTTTTCCGTTTTGTAATGAGAGTACAAAAGAGGAAAAAGATCGCCATACCAAATCTTTAAGAAAAATCGCTCTCTGAAGATTGCAAAATTGCATTCATCTTGTAAGATCATGCACAATAACTACCGAACCTTCAACTTAGCCAGTTTTCTGAACACTCTCGAGATAGATCACCATATTGCAAATGCGATGTTTCTCAGGAATTTTTCAGAATAGTAGAAACTGAAAATCAGACTGCAGCACTTTAGTTGCCGAGTTGTTAGGTAATATTTAACAGGACTGAAATTTTTTTGTTCATAAAAACTTACATTAATCAACACAATTGAGATAAGCTAAACTATATGAAAATGAAGTTTTTAACAAAAAAAAACATTCAAGATGCGTAGCTCCCCAAGTCCTGAAAGGAATATTTCAAACCATTTCAACTACTTTTGCGTTTAACTCTTAAATTAAAGTTATTTTTACTGTAAGTTAGCGATTATAAATTTAATATAAGTAAAGTTCCTTTTCTTAATGAAAATGTCATAGTGGAATTCTGGAATACCAGCAACTATATCTCACAAAATTTTTGCATCAAATGAAATATGATGCACTGGCGAAAAACTAATGAAAACAGATCTCGATCTGTAGAAATCTTCATCTTGCGAACTTTTGCATTCTGTTAAGAGATTTTAGAGGTCAGTATACAGTTTCATGCACCAAAGATCAACCAACCATTAACCACAAGGGACTGATCATAGTGACGAAAAGAACAGCGAAATGCTAGAGAAAAGTAAGGCAAGAAAACTCTTAGTTGAAACAAAAAAAAATAATATTCTCAAACTTTTCCATAAGCCAGCGCATATTTGGTGACAGAGTATCCGCGCCCTGGATTATGTTTTTCGTAGTCATTAATAATATTCTTGGTCTTATACTCTGTAATTTCAGTGTTTTTTGGCTCTGGTCAGTTAAATTGCGATTGAAGACATCTTTTGTTTTTCATTAACATACTTTTATTACCATGTTAGTACTCTCGCAAAACTCCAACAACGTACTTTATTTGCTATTAACTATCAGACTATAATGAATAATCATGCTAGCGAATGAACTGAGGGTCTCGAATCGAATTATTGTCCCTTCTTAACAGTAAACTGATGATTGGATTCTGGTCATAGCTAAATCTAGTTTAGTTGGGCATAATGATAAGTTTTATCATGTTCAAATACTGCTTGAGCACGTTCAATCAATGTGCTTAATAAATTGTCCTCTCTCGACATTGAGTGAGACTGACTTAATTGTTGTAAAAACATCAATTTCAGGCCATAACAACAATAGCATCAATTTTCTGTCGTTATCAGCACTCTCTTACCAGTTTTTCGTCGTCTTGTCCAGTCTTGTCAAGTATTGAGTTAATTCACTCATCCCATCAACCAGCTTTGAAAAAAAAACTAAAGAAACACCAAATTTTTGATAGGGAATAAACCCCTACGGAAACAAACCCCCACGCACAGAAACCCCCATGGAAATAAACCCCCACGGAAATAAACCACTATTTGATTGCACGTTTGGCCATGCCTCGCTGGCCATGGTCATGCCTTAGCGGCCTTAGGACTTGATATGAAACTATCACAACCGAACAAATTATTACGACCGAAATTCAATTTTAAAATGGGTGTTTATTTCCATGGGGGTATATTTCCTATCTAAAATTCGGTGGTTTTTTCCGTATTTCTTTGCTAGACCCCCCTATAAGCCACTTATGAGGCAACTAAAGTACAAAATGGCTACTTTCTACCTCGAGAAAAATGAAATTAAATAAACGTGGCAGGTTTAACCTAATTGAAATCTTTCGTATTCAGGACAAATCAAATTTGACTTCGCGTGCTACGACAAAGCAGCCGTTGAGATTGTGGACAAAGAGGCCTATTTGTATGGCAAGTTCAAAGAAGTGGGAACTGTTGACATTGAGATGTTCTACAAAATACAACAGGGGTGTCTCACAATCACACTACATTCTGCTACTATACGCCCCTCACAGGAAAACCCAGGTATAAAAATCAACATTGCAGCTCGGAACGAAGACCAACAATAACAACTGAGATAAGCACATTAATTGATTTCATTCCACAAAAGACATGTTTACGGTAGTTGGCGATAAATTCCTGGGTAACTATTAATTTCAGTGACTTTTAACTGATTCTGTTAATGAAAAATGAAAATGAAAAATGAAAAATTAAGAAAAAAGTTAGTCAACAATTTGTTTCTGCATTTCTTCTTACCTGGACCTGGCAATTTCTTACCTCTTTTTGAACAATGAGCACATCAGATCATATCTTCGAATAGGCGCGTCCGGAAAAAAGAATTATTTCTATCCAGTGTCAAGAAAAACAATTACATTCCAATTATGAATTTTTAAGCAGTTTTTGGGCAAAAATTTAAAAGCTTTTGATGGCTTTGAGCAATAAATTATGGTTATAGTTAGGAATCAAATCAACTATCGGGAATTAAATTTCCATAAGTATTTGTTTTTGCTCTATACCGATAAGATGACCTCCTGAATTTGAATTTTTGGTTATTAATTTACGCTTAAAATTCGAGAAAAAAGTGATCGGTTAAATTTTTTCAGTTAGAAACAAAAGTGAACTAGAGACTATTTGTCGGGAAAACTTTTTTTAAAACATAACAAATCAAGTTTTAAATTCGCATTACAAAAATTTGACCTAACAATCTATATATATATATATATATATATATATATATATATATATATATATATGTGTGTGTGTGTGTGTGTGTGTATGTGTGTGTGTGTGTGTGTGTGTGTGTGTGTGTGTGTGTGTGTGTGTGTGTGTGTGTGTGTGTGTGTGTGTGTGTGTGTGTAACATCAAACCAAGGAAACTGCGGAGTGAGTGTTTGGGAGGCATTTGTTATGTTTTAGAATTTTTGGAACGCAAAATGCGCTGGTAGTTTTGTTTTCTATAAACTGCTGCTATGTTTTCAAAAATGGTTTTTGAAAGAACTTCTTGATATACTAAGTTTAATGCAACGGAAAAATTGGGTATAATTCATTTTAACGAAAGAATTTAGTGAATTCTTCCAAGCCATACGCGAAGTGTTTTGTATTTTATGTTGTCAAGTGTCGTGATAATGTTTTATTTTCTGGCAACTGAATTTGTACTTCTTCGAAAAACTTTCAAATTCAATCATTGTTACGACTTTTCAACAAATCTTTCTTTAAATCGTTCACAACTATAATTGAACAAATGTGGTTTTTGCTATTTTCTCAATTAAGAAGGCAACACTCACTTTAATCATTGATAGCGAATCAAGTCATTTTCTTAAGCTCACGGAATTCTGATGTGATCCAACAAACAAAAGTTTTTCAATACTTCTACGCTAAAAATTGAACATACTGGTTACATGTTAGGTCAGAAAACCAAAAGTAATTATCATTTCCTACATTTGATTATCCAAATAATCTTGTGTATCAAAACTGTTCCAAAAACCGTAAAAGTTTTTATAAATTTGGTCAGTCTAGAGGCAAACCTACAAAAGTTTTGTGCGTTTGAAATTTTATGAGAGAATTTTTTTTACTGTGGCAGCCATATTTTGGATAGTAATTTTGCATCAAATCTTATGTGTTGATAAAATTTTGAAAAAAAATGCTGCTTAGGCGGAGTATAATCATGCCTCCTACAAGCCAGGAAATTTGTTTTAATTAAGATTGGAAAATATTTATCATTCCGTACTTTCATAAAGAACAATAATTGAACACAATTTTAAAAATCTTAATGTAAAATTTTAACTTCAAAAATCAACAAAGTAATCAGTTGCCCGCAGACTCATTCAGACAACAGCAAATATTCACCATTAATGCAAATCCATAGCATTTAAAAGAAACACACGAGAATAAAAACAAATCAAATGCCCAATTTCGAGAGCATCAGACTAGTTGGTGCAATGGTTTGCACATTGGGCTTGCATTTGAGAGCCCAAATCCAGTACAGGTCCATTTCCACAGAAATGTCGCCTGCTTCCACCCCTAATAGAAAAAAATTGTCATGTAGTCTCAATTAAATTTTCTTCATGTTCGAAATAACAGTAGCTTATACCCCTCAATGAATTCTTGGATACCAAACTCGAAGTCCAGCTAACGCAGTTTAATTTAAAAAAACCATTTCATAATCAGTTCCCGTTAGAAATCTAGATTCCCATTGAACAGCGAACAGCGTTACAATTAAGGGATCTTGCACAATAAAACTGTGAGAGAAGTAATAAAAGACACTAATAAATTCTGGCAAAAAAAAATTTAGGCGCTTATACGCTTTGATCAAAGTAGTCAAACAATCCCTCGTCCATTTTAGGTGATACCCTTGTGAGGATTTACCACGAGTACATGGGTGACTTAGTTGAAAGGATGCAAACAGAAGTACAGGCAGAGACTTTCATGCCTGTTTACAACGAGACATTCAACCTCAAACTGCCCAGAGGCATGATCGAGGAATCAGTTATACACTTCAAAGTCATGTCCAAGCCGGCAGTGACCATAGCCAGTGATTCTATCATTGGTGAGGTGTTCCTGGCAGAGAGAACCAATTGTGACGAGTGGAGGAAACTATTTATCGATTCCCTTGTTACTCCAAATCCAAAGCCAGTTAAAGCAACTGTACCACTGATGTACTACCAATAGCTTTAGAACTCTCTTTTATGTATAAGCTTGTGCCCCGAAGTTCCTATAAGTGATCACTTCTAAAAATTACAGGACATATAGTTTAGGTCAAATTCAAAAGCTTAAAATTGTAGATAAAACCAGCTTGACATGGAGCCAAAGGGACATACTATGAAACGCATAAAATTTTTTTCTATTTTTTTGAAGATTTAAAATTTATTCGACGTTTGAAACTTTTTTTCAGAAAAACATATGTAGCTTACTAGCTTACCATTTAAAACGAGTGAGTTTAGGAAAAACTTAACATTGAAGAATGGCAGATTTAGCTAATGCCTATTCATGCCAACGATGTTCAAGATTCCTGACGAATCGTGTGTGTGTGTATGTGTGTGTGTGTGTGTGTGTGTGTGTGTGTGTGTGTGTGTGTGTTTGTGTGTGTATGTGGATGGGTGGGTGGGTAGTTGTTTGTGTTTCTCTTTGTGTTTGTGTGTGTTTGCTTGTGTGTGCTTTTGTTTGTGTGTATGTGTGTGTGTGTGTGTGTTGTGTGTGTTTGTGTATGTATGTGTGAGTGTCTTTGTGTGCAGGAGTGTGCGCGTGTTTCAGTGTGCGCGTGTGTGCGTTTGTGTATATATGTGTGTACGTGTATGTGAGAGAGAGTCTGTGTGTGGTGAGTGCGTGTGTTTTTGTGCGCGTGTGTGTGTTTGCGTTTGTGCTGGCGCATTTGTGTGTGTTTTTGTGTGTGTGTTGTGTTTGTGCGTAAGTGCGCGAGTATGTGGTGTGTGTGTGTGTGTGTGTGTGTTTATTTTTTCGTGTGTGTGTGTGTGTAATTGTGTTTTTGTTTGTGTCTGCGTGTATGCGTGTTTGTGTTTGTGTATGTGTGTGTGTTTGTGTCTCTGTGTGTTTGCGTGTGTGTGTTTGCGTATGTATGTGTGTGTCTGAGTTTGTGTGCGTGTGTGCGAATGTGCGTGGTGTATGTTTATGTGTATGTGAGTGTGTATGTGTGTGTGTGATTTCATCATAAATCTCAAACAGCAATTCAATTAGTCCTATGATCTTTTTGATATGATTTTCATCTTGACCGATTGTTTTCTGACCCATTTGAGTTTTCGTCCCCCCAAATTAGAAAAACAGTTAGCGCCCCGAGGGCATCAAGGACTCTTAAAGCTTTATGCTTTAGCATTCACGTAAAATGTGATTCACCAAAATTGTTCCGAGAAGACAAATTCATGGTGTGAAGGGCGGTTCTTAATCTCATAATCCTGAAAATTCGACCCTCCTCAGTCACCCCACCCCACTCCCACAACCCACCTTCCCCCTAGTGCTACCATCTCTAAGCCCCAGCTGCGTACTACCAAAGCCAACCGCTCAAGGTTGTTTGAGAGCAATTCGCCCGACGTTAGTAGTCGGTTATGTTTATATTTCCTTGACCACGGTTTTGCTATAACTTTTTTGGTTGGCTTTAATAACAAAAAAGGATGCTCATTAATGTGCGTTCGCACATGATGTTCCGACCCGAGCCCATCTACATTTTTGACTTAATTGTCAACCAAATGAAGACATAATAAAAAAAGATGTTTCAGTTTTAAAAAACGTTCAAAAACCTGACTACTTGTTGAATTACATAATGCCATGCCTCATCACAGCGCTGACGAGATCTTTCATTGAAAAAACTACGAAAAAACACAAACAATAAAAGAAGCAAAAACAAAAATTTCACGGCAAAAACTAAGTATCTAAATTTGAACGCACCTAGTAACAACGCCAAAATGCAATCGTATCAAACTGAACTGCACAAATTTACTTTGTCTATACTATACAGAAGATGTCATCTTTCCTTAATGGGACTAGGTACCAAAGTCGACAAAAGGCAATAATAAGGCGAAATTGGAAATTCATTAAAATTTTTTTAAAACTATTTTCTAAAGTCTTAAAAATCATTAGCTTTAAACAAAATAATTCCTAGTAAATTTACTATACATTCATTTTGAAACCAATAGGACTTTTCGTTGGTTAGATTAGGCCATAGGAACCGACTACCGAAGCATAAAACTCATTCTGTCTTTCATTCAGAACTAATGCAACTCAATCTTTCAATCAGACTAATGCAACTAAAACTATACCGAATGAATGAATAAGTCAACTAGGGCCACATTTGAGAATTAATGGGACTTGTTATTATGCGATTGTGCTAAAAAATAGAGAAAAAGAAACACAAGTACACCACTAAAACTTTTAAAAACTTTTATTTTAACGCATAATGTCCACAGACAAAACATCAGTTACGACATGAAACTACTGCACATTTAAATTTTTTGGATACAAAAAATTGAATAAGACCCCTCAATGATGAAAATAAGCCACAGGTTGACAAAAAACCAACAAAAACTGAAAAATTTTAAATATCATTGAAAATGTATAATATCATAAACTCTGAGACTATTCGCTATAAAATGCCTCGGGTAACATCAATCCGTGAACACTCAATTACAAGCTTTTGAGACTGATCAGCATTTTACGCCTACCTAAAGATTAAAAAAACAGTCGAAAACCGCTAATTTAAAAAACATTGTGCGAGAAGAGTGTCGAAGCCGTTAAAAAATAACTTTTCGGTAATGAATTTTCTATCATCCATTAATTTTTGAAGAACATGAGAATTTTTTTCAATATGACTTCAAAAAATCATTTTATATGAACAAATACATTAAAACCACGAAAATTTTGAAAAAACCGGTAGTATCAACGCCGTTAACTCAATTGCTTTCAGCGAAAGACAATAAAAGCGCTCGATGGGAGCATAAGAGTTGTGCCTCGAAGGGACGACAAGACTGTTTGTCATTGTCAAGTCATCGATGCGATAAGACATTACCATAAGTCATTGACAAAAAAAACAACAACAAATACAGGCCGAAACAAAAAATTCAGTAGAAAAGTGCGAGAAGAAATTGTCGAAGCCAATTAAACCATAAGTTTTTCTTTGAAAACTTTATCTATGATCCATTAAACATCCATTAAAAACCAATTGGAACTAACACTAATAGGATAATGTGACGAGATTTCAGAAGAATCACAAACAAATCAATAAAATTTCAAAATAACCAAAAAATTTTTGAAAACTCGCGCGTCGATTTTATCGAACCAATAGGTTGAAAATAAAGCCGCTAATTAAATTATTTTTGTTGAAGTAGGGAAAAAAGAGTTTCGGTTATTACTGAGGCTTTCGTACAGTTCACGACGATAAGTTTACGATTGGTATCTTTAAAAAATTATTTTTGGAGTCTTAACAGCTATTAAACTCAATAGCTTGCAACAGAAGTCAAGAAACACGCTCAGTTATGACTCGATAGAAGTTCCAAAATGTTTGGCACGCATGGGTAATCAAAAAGATATTGAAATAAGTCTTATGACTATGAGAACAACAACAAATACCGCCGAAAACCAAAAAAAAAGAAAAGTGCTAGAAGAAAGTGTCGAAGCCATTTAAACCATAAGCTTTTCTCTGAAAACTTGATCTATGATCCTTTGTACGTAACTTCTAAGCCAATTGGAAT
The DNA here is from genome assembly GCF_964194025.1 of Convolutriloba macropyga. NCBI lineage: Eukaryota > Metazoa > Xenacoelomorpha > Acoela > Convolutidae > Convolutriloba > Convolutriloba macropyga. The sequence continues at coordinate 45,044,142 of NC_134472.1, forward strand.
TAACATCAAGGAAGGGGACCCTGTCAGTACTGAGACTGGTTTACTGTTTACAAAAATAAGTTTATGATCGGTTAATGCTTATAAAAAGTTTTCGAAAAATTATATATAAATCCTTAACAGTCATTAGCTGTCCAAATCAAAGCACTGAATAGCTTCACTAATGTTCAATAGGAAACCCATCGCACTTTTAGCCAACGATTCTATGCCAGAAGGCTCCAAAATTCAGTAAAAGCTCAAAATACAATCAAAATTTCATTAAAAATTACAAAAGCTCAGAGTCGAAGCCATAAAAAACATGTGCGATTCATTGAAAACGTGTTTTTTGTTCATTAGGCATCATTTTACTGTAGATCAGGTTTATCTTTACTCAAACATTGATATGAAAAGTGACCAGTCTCTAGGTGATCTAAAAAAATATGAAGTTTTCTAAAAACAAACAGCTCTCAAATAGAATTCAATTTTTTTATAATAAACTTCCTTATGAGACCAGAACTAGTCTTTTTATCACCTTTTATGTATTAGGAATACGAAATTGATTCCTTTTGGGGTGTGAAAGGTAATTTTGAATGAAAAATTTTTAAAGAAAAGATCATAATTTGAAGAAAAATTACACTAAAGGTGAACGAAATCGTACCAAATATGTCGTGTTCACACAAAACTTCAATGCTCGTAACTCCTTGAAAAATACAAAATGAAAAAAAAACTTTTTAAGTTCAAATTCTAGGCCGGACGAGCTTTTTGATGATACTACTCACATTTCTCTACGATGAATATATCGATCGGCCAAAATTGACTGAACAAAAAAAACCCATTTGAGGATATAGTTCCTTCCCCCATAAGTGGGGTCGGAACAATAAGAGTTCAAACAGTTTTTATTGGAAATGAACCAATGAGGCAGCTAGTCGATCGTTGGTTTGCTGTAGTTAACTGTTTCACTCTGGACGTTGCCACAAAAAATTTAGCCCCAAAATCAATAATGCAAAACTGTGGAACAAATTTGGCAAGCATGTGAGTGTGGCTGCTGCACACGCACATGACATGAACATACTAAAAAAAGACGATTTAGTCGATGTTTGCCTGAAAATAGCTACGATTGGGATACAAACAAACAAAAAAGTAAAAAAGAAGAGAGACGAACCCAGCATGTTAGCCGGTAGTGATTCGTATGGGTACAATTGGGATGGTTAGTCTGTGAAGTAATGTGTTATCCAGAAGGCTTTTCTCGTTAAACCGTGAGCTATCAAAATTGATTTTAGAAACAGTTGGGCCATTGCTGTCTGTTAACAACATTCATTTGGTGTCATTGGCTCTGAACAAAATGAAGATTGCCTGCACTTATTCGAACATCGGCTATAATATTCAATTGATAAATTTTTCACAATTTTACAGCCCTTAACTTCAACATAAAGGAGAAAAACAGGCATAAATGTGTAGATATCAAATAATTTCCAGTCAACAAATGTTTTTCGTTGAAACTGATAGTTTGAAGGCAGAGAGACTCCACAGAAAACTTAAATTTTTGGTGGTGTAAATTTTGGTATTTCGCATACGCTTCTTGTAACTCTTGAGATTCTGTAAATTTTACGGTACGACTGGGTCAACGGAAATATCTCTAACGTTGTTGGAGATAACTGACACGCAGTTTTTTTTGTTAGGATGCTTTCTCTATCATTTATTCACCTCGAGTTTATTTTGATGAAAAAAAAAACAAAATGAAACAAACGTATATTCCAAGTTTCAAAAATGGTTGACAGCCCATTATTTTTCGCCTTTTATTTAAATTATTAGGAAACATATCTTGGCTCAGTTCTTGTAGAAATTTAAATGCATACTTATTTGAACAGATACCAGAGCTATCGATGTCGGAGCCCTATTTCAGAAATCATCCTTTGTAAACGTAAGAAAATTGTCGGCATGTTAGGTTTCAGTCAGAGAAAAACGACGAAAATCCTTACTTTCTCGTCGATATTGTCTGTATGTTGGGTTTATGAGTGTAAGGAATCACCCGTTTGCTTGCCTTCTTATAATCGGAATGTTCGGTTTTAAGCAAAAAAAACCGGGAGTTTCAAGCCACAGAAAATCATAATAAACTAATTTCTCATGCTCATATCAAAACACAACGATAAATAACTTCCACCATCAATATTCAACAACTCTGTGAAAACAAGCAAAAGATTCATGATTATTCAACTGGTTTTTTATTAAAAAAGCTTAAGAAGAGAATATATCATTTTTCACTTTTTTCGAAAAAATTGCCTCCAATAAGCGCCTTTGCAACTCCTGAGATTAAAAAGTTATCACAACATTTGACTACATTATAAATTAAAATCTCAAATTTTGAATGGAAAAAAAACGACAGCTTTTTACGTTTGAAACCGAGCATACCAAAACTGAGAAGCAGACAGCTCCTTAAGTTTGAAGCCAAGCATAACGATTAGACCAAATTTACCGACGATTTCTTACGTGGGAATATGAACATACCAAAAATTTCTTGTGCCAATTTTTCTTTCTTGTTCTGGACTAGAAAATCTTTCTGGACCGTTTCAATTTTGATTTCAGTCTTTTAAAGAATTTCAATTGTTTTTTAATCAAATATGCGTTGGTGACATATATATGCTTCGGGTGTTTTGGTTATTTTGAGGAATCGAAAAAGCGAAATCATTTTGTCAAGAAATTATTCTTTTCAAATATTATATTAAGGGAATGTATAGTAATACCTTTATAGCTGCCATTCTGCTCTTTATACACAGTTTTCAAAAAGTTGGGTCAGAGTTTCTCCTGACAAAATTACATGCAATCTTACCTGTGATTGGTAATGTTACAGAAAAAACTAAAGTAAAAAATTTTTGAAAAATAAAACAATTATTATAGCTCTTAAATGTTACTGAGAAAAATGTTGGCAGCGTGAATTCAGAACTCAACGAATATTTGAGCGAATATAAATATAACGTTTTAGGATTTTTTGGATACTTTAAAATTTTCTTTTAGGTTTCTGACAAAACTTAAGAAGTTGAGAAAATTCAAAATAAAATCTCTAATGGCAGATTAGTATTTTTGGCCGGAGCCAAGACAAATGGAAACGTGAAAATACAAGCGAAAAATTCCAATAAATTATCACTTCCTATGGCTATCACATTCCTACGGCTTGCACTTACCGAGCGCTTTGTTCTCTAAAACGCTAAAAAAATTTCCCTTCAAAAAATTTTCTGGACTTCTGGACCAATTTGGCCTTCATGAGATTGTGAGGTGCATGTGTTTTTCAGACACTAAAAACAAATGAGCAGTTTTCCGACAACATATGCATTTCTAAGAGATCCGATATGCCGATATTTTTTCTGTTTGTTTGATTTTACAAACCAAATAAGCATGCTTCTGATTCTGTGACCGTTGCTATGGAATTTTTTTGTTGTTTGCTCAAAATGTTTCACATCAAATTTATTTGTGCCTCTCTGGCATTCTATCAGTGAATTGAAAAGCGTGACAATGGACTCAACATTTCGAAAACATTGTTCGTGGAGGGACCAAGTAATTAGTTTGGTAAGAACGCCATTTACTTTCACTTCCGTTGGTAAGCAAACACATTAACTGGGTTGATGTAAAAAAAATGATCAATTCGGAAATCTTAATAATTGAAATTTTGTATCAATTTAACACTTTTAAATCGCGACTGAAAATCCGCATTGCCTTTCTTGAATGTGTCTAATGGTGTTTATCTTGTGCAAGCTATGAAAGATGCAAACTTGGGCTGATATCAAAATTTTCGGAACCAAAGTTGAATGTTAAATAGCTTCAAAAACATTTCTGTTGTTATTATGATATACAGTCAATGCTGGAACTTGCTTAGCTTGCTTAAAATATGTTTCTGAAACTCAAGAGATATTACAAAGGAATCTTGCGAAAAACCAATTACTACTTGTTTTACGCCAGTTGAATTTGTGTGCCAGTCGAATGCAAAATCTCCTTAAGATATAAAACAGCAATGTTTCTTTTATGCGACTGATAAGAAGACCTTACGAGGTTTGCGTGATTGTTTGACTAAGACAGTATCTTGCAGTACTGCTTGCACAATGTTTGCAACTTTTTTCCAATTGCTTTTTCAAAACGTGATTGCAAAATTTCCATAGTATCGATTGTTCAAATGCATGGCTACTTTGCTCCAATTTTTAATTTTATTTTGTACAAAGCTTTAAATACATGCTCTTGACGAGACATTTTGTCAGTTTCTTTACCGTCTTGAATGATAAAATTTTACCGGTGGACTGCAGTTAACTATTTTTTTAAAAATAGACGTTAAATCCAGCTATCATTTAACGTATACTGTATGTATCCGTGCTTGAGAGAGAAAGAGAGACAGCGAGATATAATTGGTATGCGTGCATTTAATAGTGTCTATGGCTATAGTCTTTTTTAATGTCTTGAAAAGACACTGAATATAATGAATGTATATGAACTAAGCAAGATAAAAATAAATACTTTTGTAGCAGGCAAAAGAGTCTCGACTATATAACATTGAATAAGTGTACATTTTATGATGAACTAGTTTTTCTAATTTATACTAATTGTATAAAAACTTTTCTTGAGTCCAGCTGGTTAATAATTGTTCTTGTATTATTATTTATAACTCAAAAAAATCCAATGTTATCAAAAATATTATATGAGTGAAGATGGCTGTAATTTTCCAGTTGAAAAACCATACTTTTGGCCAAGTGCTTTTTGTATTACCCCAGTCCTGAACAAAAGTTTATCATGCAAGAACCTTGCAGAAAATGTATACCTAGCAAGATCCTGAGTGAAAAGTTTATCTTGCAAGATTCTTGCAGAAAATCTTTGAAAAAAAATATTCTAAAAAGATCTTGGCAGAATATTTGAAGACGATACATCGTCTTTCAAGATTATTTTAAAATCCTGCAAGACCATACAATATGAACTTTTTTAGCGACTGGGGTAACCAGAAAGTGGATTAAAATAGATAAATAACTGGTAGTATGGATATATTTTACCAAGATGCGAAGGGCATTCGCAAACCGAAATTGTCAACGTCTTCAATTTGGTATCAGAGAAGAAACTCAAGAAGACCTTCTTCAGCTCCTTCTATTGCTACCTTAAGACTGAAATCGGGCAATTGGGGGTGGAGAGCAGCAGCTCTTAATCCTGAGATACCGAAATCGCCCTCAAAGACGCTAGTGTCGGATATCCTGAAAAAACGGAGCCATCAATATCATGGTTATGATCCAGTTTTATCAACTGACGAGGGTCACGATGAGATACAAATTTTGATAACAAATGAGAGGATGAATGGTTAGTTACACGAACTTATTAAGATAACTTCAGATAACTTAAAAGCAGCGGACTAATAGTCCAGGGTAAATCAATAATGAATCAGATCTGGGTCTGCATTTTACTATGTTCAAATTCTATCGAAGGATTTCTTTTTGTTATGCGAAAGATACTGCTAGGGAGTTAAAAATTAATTGGGACATCTCAAAGGAAATTCGAGACTGTAAGCTCAAAAATGGTCCAGAGCATCTTGTTCTCTGATTCATTTTTTTCTGAGTGGTACATCATCACCCGGGTCGAGGTGTCACCGCCATTAACCGCAAAATTATGTAAGATAAGCGGTGAATGCGGAAAATTTTGTCAGATAAGCGGTGAATGCGGTGAACTTACATAAATCAGGTGGTGAATGCGGTGAAAAAAACCTTAATCGCCTGGTAGCGGTGAAATTACATAATTATACCGCTGAATTTAGCGGTGAAATTACATAAATTCACCGCCTCGAAACAAAATGTCCAAATTATGTAAGATAAGCGATGAATGCGGTGAAATTACATATATTCAACGCTTAATTTAGTGGTGAACTTACATAAATTCACCGCTTCGAAAAAAGTGTTAAAATTTTGCGAGAAGAACAGTGAATGCGGTGAAATTACATAAATTCACCGCTTAACTTAATGGTGAACTTACATAAATCACCGCTTAGAAAAAAGTGGTAAAATTGTGTGAGAACAGCAGTGAAAGCGGTGAAATTACAAGAAATCACCGCTTGTTTTAATGGTGAAACTACACAAACTCAGCGCTTGGAAAAAAAGTGTTAAAATTTGGTGAAAACAGCGCTGAATGAGGTCTAATTACAAAAATTCAATGCTTGTTTTAGTGGTGAAATTACACAACCTCACCGCTTGGAAAAAAGTGCTATAATTGCACGAAAACAACAGTTTTTTGAATCCGTAGCTTTTGGAAATTTAATATTTTTTTGTTTTTTTTTTTAAATCGTGAAACCCTTGTTTGATTTTTTTTGTCAAAACTCACAAAATACCCTGGCCTTAGGATGAGGTGGGAATTTTTTCCCACTTCGCAGTAGAGGTTTTGGGTGTTCAGTAATTAATGAGTGTTCTTTACTTGCGTCCTGATAAGTCTACGTTGCGATGTTTTTGGTCGTTTTGCGTGATTTTCCTAGGAATTGGGGTCTTATAATAGCCCGAAAATTGGGCTAGGCCTAATGTTCTTGACGATTTCTCCCAATCTACTTTACCAAGTGAGACGCTCATTGCTGCAATTTGTCGGCACTAACCTCCGTTTTTTTTAGTGTTTAATTGGTCTCTCAAATTGGCCTAATCGAAAAGTTTTTAATGTTTATAATTGAAAAAATTCGAAGTAAAATTTTGTTGTATTTTAGGGGCACGCTTCACGTTTCAGATTTTTTTTCCTAAACTACTTTGTCAATTTGGCCGGGCATAATAGCGTTTTGTTTAATTTAAGTTTTCATGGTATGCAGTTTTTAATTGTTGTCTAAACTGACATGATCGGAAGGTTATTAAGCTGTAAATTTTAAAATTCAAGAAATAAAAATTGTTATAAATTTTTTTTAGTATTGATGTTTTTTTCTTCTAAATTGGATTAGTGTTAATTTCGTTATTCAGACTTTTTGGTCTATAGAACTTTTCGACTCCTTAGTTTTCGGGAATTCATTTTTTGTTGGCAAAATCTTGATTTTGCCGGAAGTTGGCGTTTCCCATTAGCTCAAAAATCCGGGTACGCTTCATGTGTTTGACAATTTTTCTAAAACTACTGTACAAAATTGCATGGTTCTAATTTCATTTGTTGACACCAAACATTTCTTGAATGTAGCGTTTAGTTGTTTCCTGAAATCGGCCTACTCAAAAAGTTATTAATGTTTAAATTTAAAAAAAAGTTCGAAAAATTTTTTTTGTGGCCCACGCTTAATTCTTCTGATGATTTTTCTTAAACTATTCCGCCAATTTGGTCGTGCACAGTCCTGTTTTACTAATTCTAAGTTTTTACAGGCGTGCCGTTTTTTAATTGGTGTCTCAATTGGCCTGCTCAGAAGGTGATTAGACTTAAATCTGAAAAAAATTAAAAATAATGATGTCTCAATTTTTTTTCAGTACTGATGTAGTTTTTCTTCTAAATATGGTTATTATTACTTGCAATTTGTATTATTTAGGCTTTGTTTGGGTCCTTGAAGCTTTTCGAATCCTTAGTTTTTGGAAATTCATTAATTTTTTTTGCAAAAACATTTAATTCTCGTTCGAGTTACATTTTTGTCAAAAGACCCAAAACACACCGGCCTTTATGGCGAGGTGGGATTTTTCCCACTTCGAAAAAGAACTTTTGGGTATTCAATAACTACAGAGTGGATCTGAATTGCGCTCAGAATGGTCTACGTGGCGCCGTTATTGCGCGAAGAAACTGGGCTCTCGCAATAGCCGAAAAATCGGGGTACGGTTCATGTCATCAAAGATTTCTCCATAACTACTGTACCAAATTGCACGGGAATTGTCGCATTTTACTGAAACTAAGCTTTTATTGCTTGCAACGTTTAGTTGAGTTCCCAAATCAGCCTAATCGAAAAGTTAATAATGTTAAAATTTAAAAAAATGGAAGTAAAAAATATATTTTCGGGGGCACGCTTATGGTTTTTGACAATTTCTGCAGAGCTACTTAACCAATTTGGCCAGTCATAGTCGCGTTTTAAGGACTGGGAGATTTGTAAAGGCCTGCAGTCTTTAATTGTTGTCTAAATTGGCCTGCTCCGAACGTTTTTAAACTGTAAATTTTTAAAGTTTAAAAAATAATGATGTTTTAAATGTTTTCCAGTACTGATTTAATTATTCTTCTAATTTGGGTTATTGTAGCTTGCAAATTGTGTTATTTAGGCTTGGTTTGTGTCTCTGAAGCTTTAGGATACTTTGTTTTTGTCATTTCAACAACTTTTTTATCATTTCCGAAATCATGAAATTCTTGTTAGATTTCTTTTTTTTATCAAAACACACAAAACACCCTGGCCTCTAGGGCGAGGTGGGAAATTTTTCCCACTTCGCAGTAGAGGTTTTGGTCGTTCCGTATCTTATGATTGGACTTGAATTGCCTTCAGATTTGTCTACGTGGCACCGTTTTTAGCCGTTTTGCTAGTGTTTGTGAGAAATTGGGCTCTCCCAATAGCCCAAAAATCGTAGTCTGCTTCATGTCATCAAAGATTTCTCCAAAACTATACTACCAAATTAAACGGGCATAGGCGCGTTTTGTTGCTTATGAAACCCTTGTGATTGATGTATTCAATTGTTGTTCTGAGTCAATAACCGAAAAAAGTTATTCATGTCCAAACTTTGAGAAAATTTGTAATTTTTGGTCATATGGGGTCTTTTTTGGTCATTTTCGATTTTCTGATTCAATTTTTGTTCAAAATGAGTTGTTACTGGCTTGATCTGTTGCTGTTAAGACGTTCTTCTCTGGAATGGCTAGTCACATTCCTGAAAATATCCTTTAGAACACTTTTTTACTGATCAATGCAGAAAATTAAAAGTTTTTTCTCAAATTTTATGGCAGAGGGGTGTTTTGCGCAATTGAACAAATTTTTCGGCGTGCGTTTTGTGTTTTCTAGAGACTATTTAGGTTGTTGAAGCTAATTGTGTCAAATATTGGGGTTAATTCAACAATTTATCTTTTTTCGCGATTTCATCAAAATTCTGTGGATGTTGTTTTATGTCAAAACACACAAAACATAATAGCCTTCATGGTGAGGTGGGAAAATTTTTCCCACCTCACCATGAAGGTTTGACGTGACCTAGAACTTGGAAGTGGACCAGAATTACACCCACAAATACGCCGGGAACGCTGTTTCACGTTGTTTTACGTCGGTTCCGGAGATCTTGGGCTTCGATTTTAGCCCAAAAAATGGGGTACAGAACAGTGTATTGTTAATAACTCCTAAAGTACTGGACCGAATTAAACGGGAGTAGTCGCATTTTGTTAGCACTGAACCCCTCTTGCTTGCAGTATTTGGTTGGTTTCCTAAATTGGCCTAGTCAAAAAGTTATTAATGTTCAAATTTGAAATAGTTCGAATTTTCGGGCTATTCTGGGTGACCCAAATTTCGGTACTACAAAACACCCGATTTACCCAATAAATGTTAGTGTTTTAGAATCCTCAGTTACTGGGGATTGTCCCCATATATATTTTTCATACTAGTTTATGATGTTCAGGCAGTCAATTTGGCCTCTGAACAGATGTCACTTCGCTTTTTCGCATTTTGGTACGGTACCTTGTTTTTGCTATAACTCCTTCTACAGTTCACCGATTGGGCTCATTTTTTAATATGATGCGTATCTCAAGCAGTGCTACAAACGGTACCAAGGGCGTTTGTTTTTGTTCAGCCGTTTTCGAGAAACTACCCTGTAAACTTGACCCCATTTTTGACCCCCGAAGCGGATGACGGTCAGTCTGATCACTTTTTTCACTTTGTGAAAACCCGATTTAACGGACAAATGTTAGTGTTTCAGAAACCTCAGTTTAAGCTGAGTATCCCTATATATATTTTTTATGGTGTTTTACGTAGTCCAGGTGGTCAATTTTAGCGAAACCTGCTCCGTACTTCTCCTATTTAGTCATTTGGTACGGTACCTTTATGTTGGAATATCTCCTCGTAGAGTGAACCGATTTTTGATCTGTTTGTCGATTTGAACTCAGCGCCAGCCGTACTTGAGTCCCTGTAAATGGCGTTTTGTTTCTTTCAGCCGTTTTCGAGAAATTGGCCAGGACACATACCTCCATTTTTACCTATTCGTGTCCGGGTACATTTCGGGTATGTACATGTTAGACCAACAAAAAAGACGAATTTAGCCCCGCGAATTGGTTCTTTAGACTCCCCTGATGGTGAGCATTCTCCTCATATATGTTTTATAGGGCGTTTTCCGTAGTTCTGAAGGTCAATTTTAGCTCTGAAAGTGACGTATCTCTCTTCTGGGGTCAGTTGGTACGGTACCTTATTTTTGCTATAACTCGTCGAATAATGCACCGATTGGGCTCATTTTTTAATATGATGCGTCTCTCAAGCAGTGCTACAAACTGTACTAAGCGGGTTTATTTTTGTTCAGCCGTTTTAGAGAAATTGGCCAGTAAACTTGCCCTCGTTTTAGCCCCAGAAGAGGTTGACACCAGTGGTGACACCGTTGACACCATTGACACCTTGAAGCTTTGAAGTGTGTTTTAGAAAATTAGTGTTTTGAATAGCCCGTCTAACGTAGATTCCGAATATATATACTTTATATATCATTTTCTGTGGTTTAGGTGTTCAATTTTAGCTCTGGAGGTGGTGTATCTCTCCTCCATGGTCATTTGGTACGGTACCTTCTTTTTGCTATAACTCCTCGAAGAATGTACCGATTGGGCTCATTTTTTAATATGATGCGTATCTCAAGCAATGCTACAAAGGGTACTAAGGGTGTTGGTTTTTGTTCAGCCGTTTTTGAGAAATTGGCCAGGGAACTTGGCCCCGATTGACCTCCTGGGGAGAAAAACACCACTGCCCATCGACTTTGAATTTCTAAGTACTTATCAGAAACAAGTGATGGTATATATAGTTTTAAAGCCCGTTTCACGGGCACTTCAATGAGCTATGTCTCGTTTCGATTGGTTCAGTATTTCAGAAGTTATTAACAATTTTCGACCTCGAACCTCCGAAAATGACCACATGCTCACTCCTCGATCTTTAATTTTTCTTTAATCAGAGTGTTTATGTTAACAACCGGTTAATATGAGTTACAATATCATTGTATCAAACTTTTAAGACTATGTTGAACGTTTTTGGTTTGCTCTTCGGGAAACAATAATCGAACGAGCGTTTGGTACCAATTGAAAAAAGGGCATGGTGACTGAATGGTCCGGAATAGGTCTTTTTCATCGGGTCAAAGAGTTGTTCAAATCGAACCAAACTCGGTATGTATTATCCCCTGTGTATATAGTGTCTAAAACAAAAAGAATTTTTGCTAAAGCTTGCCTAGGAATAAAGTTAGTTTTTCATACGGAAATTTGCGAATTTCGCTATTAGCGAATTTTAAAAATAGGTCTTCTTTATTGAATCAAGGAGTTGTTCAAAGTGAACCAAATTGATATCCCAAACTACCAGTACTATTTAGGTTGTAATGCAAAACGAATGGTTGTGCTAACTTTCCTAGAAAGAAAGTTCGTATTTCATACGGAAATTTCCTATTATCTCCGAATAATTTTGAATAAGTTTATTTAAGTATAGGTCTTTTTCATTGGATCAAGGAGTTGTTCAAAGCAAGCCAAACTTGGTATGGAGAATCTCCTGTGTAATAAGATTATAATAAACCGGCAATTTGTGCTTTGGGGTCAATACTTCAAAAACTCGTAGAGTAGAAATGTTAAGTTCGGAAAGCTATAGCAATTTTTTTTGTTTTACTCTCTAGATACACGTGGTTTGGCTCGATTTGAACAACTCCTTGACCGGATGAAAAAGACTTATTCCGGACGATTCAGTCGCCATGCCCTTTTTTCAATTGGTACCAAACGCTCGTTCGGTTATTGTTTCCCGAAGAGCAAACCAAAAACGTTCAACATAGGCTTTAAAGTTTGATACGATGATATTGTAACTCATATTAACTGGTTGTTAACATAAACACTCTGATTAAAGAAAAATTAAAGAACGAGGAGTGAGCATGTGGTCATTTTTGGAGGTTCGAGATCGAAAATCCATATTTGAAAATTAAATATTCCAAATAATCGCAAATTTCCGTATGAAAAGCTAACTTTTTTCCTAGGCAAGCTATAGCAAAAATTCTTTTTTTAGACTCTATATATACAGGGGATGCTCCATGCCGAATTTGGTTTGATTTGAAAAACTCCTCGACCCGATGATAAAGGCCTATTTTTAAAATTCTATGATCGCAATATAGTAGTCTATGTGTTGTCAAATTTCGAGCTCTAAAAACTCTCTATTTAGTGTTTCAACTTAAATTGTTTTTCAACCTATTCAAGGACTTATTCAATTAGTTTGAGGATCTAAGGAGGAGTGTCAACATATAGAAAGAGTCTGAAACCGAATGACTTTTTGGCCTAGCTGCCCTTTGAAAAACGTAGTCAATACGCTGTCAAATTTGAGCTCTATCTAAACCGAGCCAGCGGTAAAACTGGGTGCACCCATTCCCGGGTATCAGGGGACGCCACCAAGTGTGAACTGGGACCACCCACCACGGGTCGAAGTGGGACCACTCAGCCCCGGGTATCAGGGGTATAGGATTAGGGTTTAACGATTCGCGTTTGGGGTTTTTCTCTTTAATTTCTCTGACATTTTTTCAGACCTGAGCGTTTAGAACTGATTCAATTGACATTACTGTTTTAGATTCTTTGCCTTCTGCACCTAAAACTTTGATGATGGACCCAAAACGTGTCGGCGTTCCGTATGCAAACTTAGTAGATGAACTCCCAAAAAAGAAGTTTAAGCCGAGCTTCTCGAAACAGCAAATCCAGGGACGATTGTGGAAGGAGATAAATGGACAAAAACTCGAGTTTCTGTATAACAACTTTGATAATGAGAAGAAGATCAATACTGCAATCGTGGGAGATTCCATTGTGGACTCCCTTTGTGTAGATGGATGCGTATCTTTGTCTCTGTCTGGTGGCAGAGTGGAACAGTTCTATGCCCTTTTGGACACCTTAGAGAGTTACAAAAGTGTCATTTTCATAATTGGGGGAAACAATCTCTCTTACTTTAATGAGGCGGGGGAGGAACCCGAAATTGTTATGGGAAAGATACGAAAGTTCTATAATGCGATTCGAGACTTGCCACAGAAACCCAAAGTAGTCGCCTGCACAGTGCTAAAGAGATGCCAGGCTAAGCATTTTAACATCGACCGGTTTAATGCAATGCTGACCAGTTCTTCCATCAATTTTTATCGTATGCACCAGCATGTGCATAAGGCAAAATGCTTTAAAGACAGTGATGGGATTCACCTAACAGAAGAAGGTTTCCATGCGCTCGCTTGTGGAATCAACAAATGTATCATAGAAAAAAAACTTGATTGATTGATTGATTGAAGTCCTTACTTGCAGTCCTTTTGGTTTATTTATAATTTGCCACTTCATATGACATTATTTGAGCAGTTTCAGTTTGACCAGTGTCAATTTGACCGGTTGCAATTTGACTTTATTTGTTTTATACATTTTCGTTCTCTGGTGGTTTTATATTTTGATAACATTGAATTCTTAGTTTCTTGTATTTTTTTGGAACATTTTGCTACTGTAGTTGCATATGATCTGAAACAAAGCTGTAGTGACCACTGGAAAATAAAGTTGTTTTGCGAGAGAAAATTCTTTCATAATTTGTATAGGAAAAACTTTTTCAGCGGGCGAATTGCTCGCTGCGGCTTAAATAAAATAGAAAAATCTGCGGACTTGTACAGCGGGCGTTTTGTCTGCTGCGGCCTATGAGAATAATTGATTAGATTTACTTGCGTAATTCAGTGGACATTTTGTCTGCTGCGAAATAGGTCTAATAGCGTACTTTTTCAGCGGGCAAATGGCTCGCTGCGGCTTAAATAAAATAGAAATATCTGCGGACTTGTACAGCGGGCGTTTTGTCTGCTGCGGCCTATGAGAATAATTGATTAGATTTACTTGCGTAATTCAGTGGACATTTTGTCTGCTGCGAAATAGGTCTAATAGCGTACTTTTTCAGCGGGCGAATTGCTCGCTGCGGCTTAAATAAAATAGAAATACCTGCGGACTTGTACAGCGGGCGTTTCGTCTGCTGCGGCCTATGAGAATAATTGATTAGATTTACTTGCGTAAATCAGTGGGCATTTTGTCTGCTGCGAAATAGGTCTAATAGCGTACTTTTTCAGCGGGCGAATTGCTCGCTGCGGCTTAAATGAAATAGAAGTATCTGCGGACTTGTACAGCGGGCGTTTTGTCTGCTGCGGCCTATGAGAATAATTGATTAGATTTACTTGCGTAATTCAGTGGACATTTTGTCTGCTGCGAAATAGGTCTAATAGCGTACTTTTTCAGCGGGCAAATTGCTCGCTGCGGCTTAAATAAAATAGAAATATCTGCGGACTTGTACAGCGGGCGTTTTGTCTGCTGCGGCCTATGAGAATAATTGATTAGATTTACTTGCGTAATTCAGTGGACATTTTGTCTGCTGCGAAATAGGTCTAATAGCGTACTTTTTCAGTGGGCGAATTGCTCGCTGCGGCTTAAATAAAATAGAAATATCTGCGGACTTGTACAGCGGGCGTTTTGTCTGCTGCGGCCTATGAGAATAATTGATTAGATTTACTTGCGTAATTCAGTGGACATTTTGTCTGCTGCGAAATAGGTCTAATAGCGTACTTTTTCAGCGGGCGAATTGCTCGCTGCGGCTTAAATAAAATAGAAATATCTGCGGACTTGTACAGCGGGCGTTTTGTCTGCTGCGGCCTATGAGAATAATTGATTAGATTTACTTGCGTAAATCAGTGGGCATTTTGTCTGCTGCGAAATAGGTCTAATAGCGTACTTTTTCAGCGGGCGAATTGCTCGCTGCGGCTTAAATGAAATAGAAGTATCTGCGGACTTGTACAGCGGGCGTTTTGTCTGCTGCGGCCTATGAGAATAATTGATTAGATTTACTTGCCTAAATCAGTGGGCATTTTGTCTGCTGCGAAATAGGTCTAATAGCGTACTTTTTCGGCGGGCGAATTGCTCGCTGCGGCTTAAATAAAATAGAAATACCTGCGGACTTGTACAGCGGGCGTTTTGTCTGCTGCGGCCTATGAGAATAATTGATTAGATTTACTTGCGTAATTCAGTGGACATTTTGTCTGCTGCGAAATAGGTCTAATAGCGTACTTTTTCAGTGGGCGAATTGCTCGCTGCGGCTTAAATAAAATAGAAATATCTGCGGACTTGTACAGAGGGCGTTTTGTCTGCTGCGGCCTATGAGAATAATAGATTAGATTTACTTGCGTAATTTAGTGGTTATTTTGTCTGCTGCGAAATAGGTCTAATAGCGTACTTTTTCAGCGGACGAATTGCTCGCTGCGGCTTAAATAAAATAGAAATATCTGCGGACTTGTACAGCGGGCGTTTTGTCTGCTGCGGCCTATGAGAATAATTGATTAGATTTACTTGCGTAATTCAGTGGACATTTTGTCTGCTGCGAAATATGTCTAATAGCGTACTTTTTCAGCGGGCAAATTGCTCGCTGCGGCTTAAATAAAATAGAAAAATCTGCGGACTTGTACAGCGGGCGTTTTGTCTGCTGCGGCCTATGAGAATAATAGATTAGATTTACTTGCGTAATTCAGTGGTTATTTTGTCTGCTGCGAAATAGGTCTAATAGCGTACTTTTTCAGCGGACGAATTGCTCGCTGCGGCTTAAATAAAATAGAAATATCTGCGGACTTGTACAGCGGGCGTTTTGTCTGCTGCGGCCTATGAGAATAATTGATTAGATTTACTTGCGTAATTCAGTGGACATTTTGTCTGCTGCGAAATAGGTCTAATAGCGTACTTTTTCAGCGGGCAAATTGCTCGCTGCGGCTTAAATAAAATAGAAAAATCTGCGGACTTGTACAGCGGGCGTTTTGTCTGCTGCGGCCTATGAGAATAATTGATTAGATTTACTTGCGTAATTCAGTGGACATTTTGTCTGCTGCGAAATAGGTCTAATAGCGTACTTTTTCAGCGGGCGAATTGCTCGCTGCGGCTTAAATAAAATAGAAATATCTGCGGACTTGTACAGCGGGCGTTTTGTCTGCTGCGGCCTATGAGAATAATAGATTAGATTTACTTGCGTAATTCAGTGGACATTTTGTCTGCTGCGAAATAGGTCTTATAGCGTACTTTTTCAGCGGGCGAATTGCTCGCTGCGGCTTAAATAAAATAGAAATATCTGCGGACTTGTACAGCGGGCGTTTTGTCTGCTGCGGCCTATGAGAATAATAGATTAGATTTACTTGCGTAATTCAGTGGACATTTTGTCTGCTGCGAAATAGATCTTATAGCGTACTTTTTCAGCGGGCGAATTGCTCGCTGCAGCTTAAATGAAATAGAAGTATCTGCGGACTTGTACAGCGGGCGTTTTGTCTGCTGCTGCCTATGATAATAATTGATTAGATTTACTTGCGTAATTCAGTGGACATTTTGTCTGCTGCGAAATAGGTCTAATAGCGTACTTTTTCAGCGGGCGAATTGCTCGCTGCGGCTTAAATAAAATAGAAATACCTGCGGACTTGTACAGCGGGCGTTTTGTCTGCTGCGGCCTATGAGAATAATAGATTAGATTTACTTGCGTAATTCAGTGGACATTTTGTCTGCTGCGAAATAGGTCTTATAGCGTACTTTTTCAGCGGGCGAATTGCTCGCTGCGGCTTAAATGGAATAGAAGTATCTGCGGACTTGTACAGCGGGCGTTTTGTCTGCTGCGGCCTATGATAATAATTGATTAGATTTACTTGCGTAAATCAGTGGGCATTTTGTCTGCTGTGAAATAGGTCTAATAGCGTACTTTTTCAGCGGGCGAATTGCTCGCTGCGGCTTAAATAAATTAAAAGTATCTGCGAGCTTGTACAGGGGGCGTTTTGTCTGCTGTTGCCTATGTGAACAAATGATTAGATTTACTTGCGTAATTTTTAACTGGATCCAAATTGCTCCACTGCTTCCCACTTATAGCATCTCATCCCAAAAGTTACTTCGCCATTTTTAGTTTTCAGAAGTGATGCCACTCAATAAGTTGTTCTGTTATTTGTTCAGAAATGAAGCGGGAGACCTACAGTTCTTAAATTTGATTGATGACCGATGGCCAAAAATGGTCATAACGCAGAAAATAAATCTACAGCTATTGAGTGAAGTAATCTTAAACCTAGAAACAGGTAAGCAAAGCTACTACTTAATCTGTAAAGGCGCCGAAGCTGATGTGAAACGGAGGTATGATGCGGATATCCTGGAGGAAAAGAAGTTGAAATCTCTGCAGTCGAAGACCATCCCAGTGGGCAGCTATCGAAAGCTTGAAAAACAAGTGACAGAAAAGGGATCAGATAATTTAACGAATGTAGTTGTGAGAGAGGAAAGCAGTAAAAAATGGAGTTGAAATTTCAGCCTCTGGAAGTGACAACTATATGGCTGTTATTGAGAGTTCTCACCAAAAGGACTTGATGACTAAGAGTGTTTATAAAGAGCCAGTGAAAAGAAAAGCGGACAATGACACGAGGCTCTCTGAATTGATAAGAGAAACGAAGAAAAAAAGCAACTTGGATTCTATGGTTTGTCATTTTTAAAAATAAAAAAGTCTTCTTAAAAATAGTAAGATTCTTGCCAGTAAGGTTCCTAACGTAAAATTATTTTTGTTCAGTGCTGCGACCACCACAAGGATGTATGAGCTCTCCTCAAGTCTGACGAAGCGAAGTTTGCTAGCTTTATAAATGATCATGCCCAGGCTATGGCAGACTACAACAAAAAACTTGAGCAAGAAGTGCAAAGTTTTAAGTCATTGGTTAGTTTTCGTGCAATTATTTGCTGCTTGTCCTCGATGACCATTTTTGGGTTCTTGTAGGGCCATGAAGGGACGAAAATTAACGAAGAGGAAGAAAGTGCAGTACCAGAAATTGAAGCTGATGGCGTCGCGTGTGTTCGATTTCTTGAAGGAATTGACTTGTATGACCTTGGTTACGTGAAAAATCCAGAGGACGCTGGCAAGAAACTAAGAACCAAAATTTGGAACTGTGACGGTTTGACCGAGAAAATGATTTCGCCTTGTAAAAGTAACCACGATCAACGTGTTGCCGCAACTCCTTGCGGCTTAGTTTTTGTTTCATCACTACAATAGATTGGGCACTGTTAGATTGATAAGTTGGTTTTAGCCCACATCAAAAGACTTTATGGTAAAGCCAAGTTCACAGAAGTCTACCCAAGAGCTCGTAAAGCTGCAAATCAAGCGGGAAGAAATAGAAAGAACTTCCTCAGGAGAAAACAGAGTAAAGATTTGAAAAACAGTGATTCAAAGAGAGAAGAGTCAGAAGTCGGAGATGAGGCGCGAGGTTTTTAGTTTGATTAGTTTGTTAGTCGCTCTGAGTGAAATGGTTTAATTTTACATTAAGAAGTTTGATGTTAGATTTGATGTACTTAAACATTATTTACCCTGTTGGCATAGCAGATGAGCTAGTATTGTTATAGTTTTAATACGAGTTTGGCATATTTTGTGATGAGAATTTCATAAGCAGGATTTTATTCCTTAATCGTTTTGATTTTGTCCTCGATAAGCAAGCAAATTAATTGAGCCTCTTGTTATCCCCAACTGTTTTGAAATCTTTTTGATTGATAAAAAGGGTGGATTTTTCAAATCAACAAGCCGTAGTTCTAATTAAACAAGCATTGGAGTGCAAGTTCACCATTATAGGTGAGTTCTCTGAGAGGATTCTGGCACACGAAGTTTTTCCAGCTTGGAAAGTTTTGCTGCGTTATTCCATAAATAACTTCCTGTTGGCGCAATTTTTAGATACAATGAAAAAATCTGGCAAAAACAAGAAAAAGAAGTATTCTCTCTCTATTGACAAGGAACCTCTGCAGCAGCCAGCTCATCAAAGGAAATTGACATTCGAGGGATGTTCATTTAGTCAACCAATGTTAGCACGTGGCTCCAATGAAGCAATTGATAACCAATTTGAAACGGCAGGACCATCCTCGAGAACACGAGTAAACCCCACAAAAAGACTAAATGAATCTGATTCTGAAGTCGAGATAAACAACTCAGTCAAACTATCTCTGATGAAAGCAGAACAGAAATGGATTTTCGTTGGCTCTAAGGAAGTGCATCTATTGGGTGTTATCAGTGAGCTATGGCCAGAAAATTTCAGCTATATCCAACGATCGACGTTGGAAGAAAATAAAACTACGACTTTGAAAATTGATGGCATGGATGTTTCGTGTCGATTGCTCTTCAAGGGTTCCAAAAAAACTGCAAAAGAAGTCTACGAAAAATATGAGGCGCAATTGAAAAGTGGTGTGAGACCTGAAAGCTTGAAAGTCACGTTTGTTAAGGTCGATCGTAAACGACAAGTCTTTGATGACGTGAACTTCCTATCAAAGACTGGCACGAATACCAAGCAAAGCTCCTTGCCGGCTTTAGGCGGGTCTCCAAATCAATCAAAGAAACCTCGAATTACCTCCAAGGAGACGACATTGAAGACTCCAACACAAGTGGGGCCAATTGAATTGCGTGATTTACCACCTTGTCCAAAGCTTACACCCGCCAATCGTGGTCAAGACTCAGATCCAGATTCTGATTGCGACATGTTTGAAGAGTTTGCCAACGCTCACGAAATGAGAATGGCTTCTTTGATGAAAGCTTTTAATGAAGAGTGTGTGAGGCAGACCAAGAGAAGGAATTTTCTTCTAGAAACACTAAAGGATCAGGTAATCTTTTTTATAAACATATGACGGTCTTTTTATCGTGAATGAGTTTGGAAAATCAGCTTCTAGATATTCTTCTACAGATACATAAAAACCAGGCAGTCTTTGTTATTAAGGTAGGAAAGGTCGTTTTACGGCTAATGAGCTTCAGAAAAGAGCTTTTGAAAATTTTGATCTGGAAATACCTAATGATTGGTTAATCTTTGAGATAAAGGTATAATTTTTTGTCTTTTAATTGTTATTGAGAGTTTCTAAAAGGCTGCTTTTATAGCGACTGCTGTTAAAAGAGGAGATCTCCTACTTGAAACACAACTTCGAAAGCGTGGATGAGTATCCCGAATGGGAGGTACAACAAACGCCAGTCCTCCATGATGGATTTGATTTAATGACTATCTCCGCAGGAAGCGATGTGGGATCATTTGGACGTTCGATTGGCACTCATCTCTTTTCTTCTGGAGAAATTAACAAGCTGATTTACCCGAAGCGAACGGCGGACAAAATTCGTTCTCCGGTATCTGACGAGCTTTCGGAAAAATTCAAAAATGTAGTGCGTCAGAAGTATCCGGCAACTCCAAATCTTGCCTACAAAGTGGCAAGGAAATCGTACAATCAGTTGGTTCGAGACAGCTGCAGGTTTGCTGAAAACGAAGGTCATGTTACTGCTACGGCAACTAACAGTTCGTTCCAACCAAGTGACTATTCTGTCGAAAGATCCAATACTCAAGAGCAATTAGATGACGAAGCTTAAATAGAATCAGAATTATTTAGATTTAGTGTTAATTAGAATTATTGTTTAAAGTTTATCATTGATTGCCAGAAGTCAAATCGCAGTTTTAATCTGTTCAGTCACGTGTGTTTGTGCTGAGAATTTACGAGGAGTCAATTTATTGGTTTTTAAATCAAGTTACAAATGTTTTCGGTGCCAAACTCTAAATTATGTTGTTTAATTGTTTGTTAAAATAGCTTGAAGATAGCTTTTCTGGAAGCATCTTGGTCAGATTGAAAAATTTGAATGAATTCAAGTTTTGTTTTCCCAGTTCTAATTGCTCGCAGTTATTTTAGTCATGTCTTTCTAATGCATTTTCCGCTAACACTTTTTTGTCGCGAGTTCTGTTGTTACAGCGCAACTGAACCAACAATATTCGGTTATGTTCATATAGTATTGATTGCGAATATGGCTCTTCCGGTGCGAAATGTCAGTTTGTGAAAAGCTAGTGATAGCTGATGCTTTTGTTGTGTCCAATATTTTGAAGCCGCAAGAGCGTAGGCCAATGATGATGTACAAAATTGATGACTTCTCAGATTTTCTTAATGAGGTGAGCTCGAATTCAACTCTTGCCAAGACTTTAGAAGGCTTTTCGAAACTGTACCGGGAGGCAGATAATAGAGGTTACAGAATTTTGCCGGATAAGTTTGGAGGTTTTGGCCTTTTCAATGTAACTGGGCAATTGCTGAAGCCAAAATTTGAGCCACTGGAGGACATTGTTGGAATAATTGAAGAGATTCCCGATAGTTTGAAAGAAAAACTGAGCCCCCTTTCAATTATGAAAAGCAGTTTTACGGAGAAGGAAGTGGTATTGCTTGGAGTGACAAGATTTGTCAATCACAGTTGTTATCCTAACACACGTTATTTCCAGGGATACAGCTGCAATTATTTGCCGTATAAAGCATTGAGACTTCAAGTCATACGGTCAATAAAACCAGGCGAGGAAATAACAGTCGATTACGGAGATTCTTTTTTTGGCAGCTTTGGAGAGTGCAAATGTGATTATTGTGCTGAAAAACACTCTTCTCGAATTGAACCAGATGCGAGCAATCAGGAGGGAAAATTTTTTGCTTCTTGTGAAAATCGTTCAGAGTTTGAAGGCCCGAGTTCAGACAATTCTTCAGAAGGCACGCATGTTTCAAGCCCAACAGAAAAGCAGTCAAAAATTGGCTCCCCTCTTTTGTTTAGTCATTTAACTGAAAACGAGACGTCGTCGGATGATACAGATGTAGGAAATGCTCTTGCAGAATCTGTTGGCACTTTCTCTGAAAAAGATACCGTTGGGGAGATTTCTGTTAATAGTAAGGCAATATACAGGAAAAGAAGGTTGGGAAGACAGCACAAGGGTAGCGTCAAGGTGCACCGATCTTCTAAAACTGATCCTGTTGAAGTAATTGACGGCTTTATTGAACAGACAGCAAGTTTTTCCGGTCAAATTGATGACGAGCAACCATTTCTATCAGATTATGATCCAGTTCCGATTTCTGATCAAGTGATATCGTCTTCCGTTGCAGCACGCGGCTACTCCTTTCTTACAACTGATGATCAGTCGGAAACAAGTAGCGAACGAAGCCCAGACAGAACGCCATTAGTTAGCTCATCAAGTTTTCCTCAACTGAATTTTCCCGAGAACATTCTATGTGGGAACTCCAACGTTACAGTCCACAATGCCCTAATTTCGCTTCTAACCCTTGTGGCAAAACATGGGGGCTCGGACGAACTTCTATATGATCTGATTAAACGAGAGCAATTTATTCATCCTAATTCTGGGTTCCCGACGCCTTTCAGCGTGAAAACGCTGATTCCTGAACTCTCAAATAACTATACTAAAAGTCACACGTGTTACGATAATGGCGAGTTGATTTGTCTGCATTTTTTTGAACATCTTAGATCTGTTGTAGAGAAAAATCACGAACATATTCTGAGGTACAGTTCAACCCGAGAACAATATAAAGACTTGAATTTGGAACCCGTCTTAGAAGGTGACTGCATGCGCCTCCGACTGATTGTGAATACAGATGGAGCCATTGTTCGTGATAGTGCGAACGAGTCGGCATACCCTGTGTGGGTTGCTTTAGCGGATCTGCCACCAATTCTTGGATCGAAATATGAGAATATTGTTCTCTGTAGTGTTTGGTATGGAAGTGGGGATTTGCCTTGGGACGATATCTTCAAAAGTTATCAACAGGAAATATCAAGAAAGTTCACTGTAAACGCTGAGGACTATGTTTTTGATGCAAAATTTAAGACAATTGCCTTAATTGTAGATCTTCCTTGCAAGAGTAGTGTCCTTAAAATGAAAAAATTTAACGGGTATTATGGTTGCACTTTATGTGAAATGAGAGGCAAGCATAGGCTTGGGGCCCACTTTTACCCTCATAGCGAAGATTTGAAAATGAGAAAACCGGAAAATCATTATCGCCAATCTATCCTGTTTGAAAGCGGCGATGTTGATTACAGGAAATCAAACAAAGAAGACGATCCCGAAATTGATAGCAAAGGTGTTCAAGGTTACCCTTATGTGTTTAAAGTTATTCCAAATCTTCCTCTCACTGCCCCTATAGATACGATGCACCAACTTTCTAAAGGTGTTGCTAAAGACTTGTTGGAGTTTCTTTTTGAGATCAGTGGATCTCCAGTCTCAATTGAGTATGCAACAGTCAATCTAAAATTACCGTCAGAGTTTAAGCGAAGTGTTCGTTCTCTTGATAACTTGAAGCATTTCAAAGCAAATGAATTAAAAATGTATCTCCTGTATCTAGCGCCGATTGTTTTCCGACCTCTTCTTAACGACTATTCAGATATCCGTGATTTAAACTACCTTGTTTTTGCACTTCGTTCGCTCTATGAGAGTGGGGAAAATGCTTCTTTATGTGGATTGCTTTTGGAAGCTTTTTGTAGAAATATGCAGTTCAAATACCCAGGAAGACAATTTGAGTCGATTAATTTTCATCTGTTGCGGCACCTCGCTTGGCAATGTGAATTTTTTGGACCCCTGTGGACCACTTCTGCGTCACTTTTTGAATCTGCTAATCATTATCTAATCCGGCCTATAACTGGAACAGTTAACACGTGCAAGTTATTAGTTCAAAGATATATCCGAAATCGCGAACTGATGCTGTCAGATCTAAAAGACGATTCTTTGAAACCTTTGGTTTCAAATTTACTCGGGAAAAAACTGCCAACTAAAGAAGACTACGGGTTAGTTGAAACACAGGAAGTTCAAATGTTGGTTGATCAGTTCCCCTCCGCTAAAATTTTCTGCCGATATGACGGAAAGTTTCTTCTTGATTGCGCCTGCTACTCCCGAAGCACTAGTAATAGCTATGTTGTGATCGGAAAAGATGCAAAAGTGGGACAATTGATTGCATTTTATGACAATGGAACAGTGCGATGCTTGATTCGCGTCTTTAAAATTTTAGAAAGACTTGCCATTAACTTAGAAGGAACTGACTTTGCCGAGTGCTGCGAAAAGTTTGAACCTCTAGGTTTTGCTGTTGAACAAACGGAAGAGACTCTTCACTATGACGTCGATGATATATCCTGCAAATTAATCCGGATTTCATACGATCAATTGTATTTTGTGAAACTGCTAAAACACTTTGAGCATGATTAATACTTTGTGTCAAACTAGATATCAACGTAAAGTTTTTCAACCTAGTGAAGGACTAATTCAATTAGTTTGAGGGTCTAGGGAGCAGTGTCAAACTCCGAATAGAACCAGAAAGCGAATGAATTTTTGACCTAGCTGGTCTACGAAAAAAGTTGTCGATACGTTGTTAAATTTCGAGCTCTGAAAACACCTATTTAGTGTTTCAACATAAATCGTTTTTCAGTCTAGTCAAGGACATATTCAATTAATTTGAGGGTCCAAGGAGGAGTGTAAACATTAGAATAGAGTCTGAAAGCGAATGAATTTTTGACCTAGCTGGTCTACAAAAAAAGTTGTCGATACGTTGTTAAATTTCGAGCTCTGAAAACACCTATTAAGTGTTTCAACATAAATCGTTTTTCAGTCTAGTCAAGGACTTATTCAATTAATTTGAGGGTCCAAGGAGGAGTGTAAACATTAGAATAGAGTCTGAAAGCGAATGAATTTTTGACTTAGCTGGTCTACAAAAAAAGTTGTCGATACGTTAAATTTCGAGCTCTGAAAACACCTATTTAGTGTTTCAACATAAATCGTTTTTCAGTCTAGTCAAGGACTTATTCAATTAATTTGAGGGTCCAAGGAGGAGTGTAAACATTAGAATAGAGTCTGAAAGCGAATGAATTTTTGACCTAGCTGGTCTACAAAAAAAGTTGTCGATACGTTGTTAAATTTCGAGCTCTGAAAACACCTATTTAGTGTTTCAACATAAATCGTTTTTCAGTCTGGTCAAGGACTTATTCAATTAATTTGAGGGTCCAAGGAGGAGTGTCAACATTAGAATAGAGTCTGAAAGTGAATGAATTTTTGACCTAGCTGGTCTACAAAAAAAGTTGTCGGTACGTTGTTAAATTTCGAGCTCTGAAAACACCTATTAAGTGTTTCAACATAAATCGTTTTTCAGTCTAGTCAAGGACTTATTCAATTAATTTGAGTGTCTAAGGAGGAGTGTCAACATTGCAATAGAGTATGAAAGGGAATGAATTTTTGAACTAGCTGGTCTACAAAAAAAGTTGTCGATACGTTGTTAAATTTCGAGCTCTGAAAACACCTATTTAGTGTTTCAACATAAATCGTTTTTCAGTCTGGTCAAGGACTTATTCAATTAATTTGAGGGTCCAAGGAGGAGTGTAAACATTAGAATAGAGTCTGAAAGCGATTGAATTTTTGACCTAGCTGGTCTACAAAAAAAGTTGTCGATACGTTGTTAAATTTCGAGCTCTGAAAACACCTATTTAGTGTTTCAACATAAATCGTTTTTCAGTCTAGTCAAGGACTTATTCAATTAATTTGAGGGTCTAAGGAGGAGTGTCAACATTGGAATAGAGTTGGATAATGGATGATTTTTTGGCCTAGCTGTTCTACAAAAAAAGTTGTCGATACGTTGTTAAATTTCGAGCTCTGAAAACACCTATTTAGTGTTTCAACATAAATCGTTTTTCAGTCTAGTCAAGGACTCATTCAATTTATTTGAGGGTCTAAGGAGGAGTGTCAACATTGGATTAGAGTCTGAAAGCGAATGAATTTTTGACTTAGCTGGTCTACAAAAAAATTGTCGATACGTTGTTAAATTTCGAGCTCTGAAAACACCTATTTAGTGTTTCAACATAAATCGTTTTTCAGTCTCGTCAAGGACTTATTCAATTAGTTTGAGGGTCTAAGGAGGAGTGTCAACATTGGAATAGAGTTGGATAATGGATGATTTTTTGGCCTAGCTGTTCTACAAAAAAAGTTGTCGATACGTTGTTAAATTTCGAGCTCTGAAAACATCTATTAAGTGTTTCAACATAAATCGTTTTTCAGTCTAGTCAAGGACTTATTCAATTAATTTGAGTGTCTAAGGAGGAGTGTCAACATTGCAATAGAGTATGAAAGGGAATGAATTTTTGACCTAGCTATTCTACCAAAAAAGTTGTCGATACGTTGTTAAATTTCGAGCTCTGAAAACACCTATTTAGTGTTTCAACATAAATCGTTTTTCAGTCTAGTCAAGGACTTATTCAATTAATTTGAGGGTCTAAGGAGGAGTGTCAACATTGGAATAGAGTTGGATAATGGATGATTTTTTGGCCTAGCTGTTCTACAAAAAAAGTTGTCGATACGTTGTTAAATTTCGAGCTCTGAAAACACCTATTTAGTGTTTCAACATAAATCGTTTTTCAGTCTAGTCAAGGACTCATTCAATTTATTTGAGGGTCTAAGGAGGAGTGTCAACATTGGATTAGAGTCTGAAAGCGAATGAATTTTTGACTTAGCTGGTCTACAAAAAAATTGTCGATACGTTGTTAAATTTCGAGCTCTGAAAACACCTATTTAGTGTTTCAACATAAATCGTTTTTCAGTCTCGTCAAGGACTTATTCAATTAGTTTGAGGGTCTAAGGAGGAGTGTCAACATTGGAATAGAGTATGATAGCGAATGATTTTTTGGCCTAGCTGTTCTACAAAAAAAGTTGTCGATACGTTGTTAAATTTTGAGCCCTGAAAACACCTATTTAGTGTTTCAACTTAAATCGTTTTTCAGTCTAGTCAAGGACTTGTTCAATTAATTTGAGGGTCTAAGGAGGAGTGTCAACATTGGAATAGAGTATGATAGCGAATGATTTTTTGGCCTAGCTGTTCTACAAAAAAAGTTGTCGATACGTTGTTAAATTTCGAGCTCTGAAAACACCTATTAAGTGTTTCAACAGAAATCGTTTTTCAGTCTAGTCAAGGACTTATTCAATTAATTTGAGGGTCTAAGGAGGAGTGTCAACATTGGAATAGAGTATGATAGCGAATGATTTTTTGGCCTAGCTGTTCTACAAAAAAAGTTGTCGATACATTGTTAAATTTCGAGCTCTGAAAACACCTATTTAGTGTTTCAACATAAATCGTTTTTCAGTCTAGTCAAGGACTTATTCAATTAATTTGAGGGTCTAAGGAGGAGTGTCAACA
The DNA here is from genome assembly GCF_964194025.1 of Convolutriloba macropyga. Taxonomy (NCBI): domain Eukaryota; kingdom Metazoa; phylum Xenacoelomorpha; order Acoela; family Convolutidae; genus Convolutriloba; species Convolutriloba macropyga. The sequence continues at coordinate 45,071,202 of NC_134472.1, forward strand.
TTGGAATAGAGTATGATAGCGAATGATTTTTTGGCCTAGCTGTTCTACAAAAAAAGTTGTCGATACGTTGTTAAATTTCGAGCTCTGAAAACACCTATTAAGTGTTTCAACAGAAATCGTTTTTCAGTCTAGTCAAGGACTTATTCAATTAATTTGAGGGTCTAAGGAGGAGTGTCAACATTGGAATAGAGTATGATAGCGAATGATTTTTGGCCTAGCTGTTCTACAAAAAAAGTTGTCGATACGTTGTTAAATTTCGAGCTCTGAAAACACCTATTTAGTGTTTCAACATAAATCGTTTTTCAGTCTAGTCAAGGACATATTCAATTTATTTGAGGGTCTAAGGAGGAGTGTCAACATTGGATTAGAGTCTGAAAGCGAATGGATTTTTGACTTAGCTGGTCTACAAAAAAAATTGTCGATACGTTGTCAAATTTCGAGCTCTGAAAACACCTATTTAGTGTTTCAACATAAATCGTTTTTCAGTCTCGTCAAGGACTTATTCAATTTGTTTGAGGGTCTAAGGAGGAGTGTCAACATTGGAATAGAGTATGATAGCGAATGATTTTTTGGCCTAGCTGTTCTACAAAAAAGTTGTCGATACGTTGTTAAATTTTGAGCTCTGAAAACACCTATTTAGTGTTTCAACATAAATCGTTTTTCAGTCTAGTCAAGGACTTGTTCAATTAATTTGAGGGTCTAAGGAGGAGTGTCAACATTGGAATAGAGTATGATAGCGAATGATTTCTTGGCCTAGCGGTTCTACAAAAAAGTTGTCGATACGTTGTTAAATTTCGAGCTCTGAAAACACCTATTAAGTGTTTCAACAGAAATCGTTTTTCAGTCTAGTCAAGGACTTTTTCAATTAATTTGAGGGTCTAAGGAGGAGTGTCAACATTAGAATAGAGTCTGAAAGCGAATGAATTTTTGACCTAGCTGGTCTACAAAAAAAGTTGTCGATACGTTGTTAAATTTCGAGCTCTGAAAACACCTATTAAGTGTTTCAACATAAATCGTTTTTCAGTCTAGTCAAGGACTTATTCAATTAATTTGAGGGTCTAAGGAGGAGTGTCAACATTGCAATAGAGTATGAAAGCGAATGAATTTTTGACCTAGCTGTTCTACAAAAATAGTTGTCGATACGGTGTTAAATTTCGAGCTCTGAAAACACCTATTTAGTGTTTCAACATAAATCGTTTTTCAGTCTAGTCAAGGACTTGTTCAATTTGTTTGAGGGTCTAAGGAGGAGTGTCAACATTGGAATAGAGTATGATAGCGAATGATTTTTTGGCCTAGCTGTTCTACAAAAAAAGTTGTCGATACGTTGTTAAATTTTGAGCTCTGAAAACACCTATTTAGTGTTTCAACATAAATCGTTTTTCAGTCTAGTCAAGGACTTGTTCAATTAATTTGAGGGTCTAAGGAGGAGTGTCAACATTGGAATAGAGTATGATAGCGAATGATTTCTTGGCCTAGCTGTTCTACAAAAAAAGTTGTCGATACGTTGTTAAATTTCGAGCTCTGAAAACACCTATTAAGTGTTTCAACAGAAATCGTTTTTCAGTCTAGTCAAGGACTTATTCAATTAATTTGAGGGTCTAAGGAGGAGTGTCAACATTGGAATAGAGTATGATAGCGAATGATTTCTTGGCCTAGCTGTTCTACAAAAAAAGTTGTCGATACGTTGTTAAATTTCGAGCTCTGAAAACACCTATTTAGTGTTTCAACATAAATCGTTTTTCAGTCTAGTCAAGGACTTATTCAATTTATTTGAGGGTCTAAGGAGGAGTGTCAACATTGGACTAGAGTCTGAAAGCGAATGAATTTTTGACTTAGCTGGTCTACAAAAAAAATTGTCGATTCGTTGTTAAATTTCGAGCTCTGAAAACACCTATTTAGTGTTTCAACATAAATCGTTTTTCAGTCTAGTCAAGGACTTTTTCAATTAATTTGAGGGTCTAAGGAGGAGTGTCAACATTAGAATAGAGTCTGAAAGCGAATGAATTTTTGACCTAGCTGGTCTACAAAAAAAGTTGTCGATACGTTGTTAAATTTCGAGCTCTGAAAACACCTATTAAGTGTTTCAACATAAATCGTTTTTCAGTCTAGTCAAGGACTTATTCAATTAATTTGAGGGTCTAAGGAGGAGTGTCAACATTGCAATAGAGTATGAAAGCGAATGAATTTTTGACCTAGCTGTTCTACAAAAATAGTTGTCGATACGGTGTTAAATTTCGAGCTCTGAAAACACCTATTTAGTGTTTCAACAGAAATCGTTTTTCAGTCTAGTCAAGGACTTATTCAATTTATTTGAGGGTCTAAGAAGGAGTGTCAGCATTGGAAAAGAGTCTGAAAGCGAATGAAATTTTGACCTAGCTGGTCTGCAAAAAAAGTTGTCGATACGTTGTTAAATTTCGAGCTCTGAAAACACCTATTTAGTGTTTCAACAGAAATCGTTTTTCAGTCTAGTCAAGGACTTATTCAATTAATTTGAGGGTCTAAGGAGGAGTGTCAACATTGGAATAGAGTATGATAGCGAATGATTTTTTGGCCTAGCTGTTCTACAAAAAAAGTTGTCGATACGTTGTTAAATTTCGAGCTCTGAAAACACCTATTTAGTGTTTCAACATAAATCGTTTTTCAGTCTAGTCAAGGACTTATTCAATTAATTTGAGGGTCTAAGAAGGAGTGTCAGCATTGGAAAACAGTCTGAAATTGAATGAATTTTTGACCTAGCTGGTCTGCAAAAAAAGTTGTCGATACGTTGTTAAATTTCGAGCTCTGAAAACACCTATTTAGTGTTTCAACATAAGTCGTTTTTCAGTCTAGTCAAGAACTTATTCAATTAATCTGAGGGTCTGAAGAGGAGTGTCAACATTGGATTAGAGTATGAAAGCGAATGATTTTTTGGCCTAGCTGTTCTACAAAAAAAGTTGCCGATACGTTGTTAAATTTCGAGCTCTGAAAACACCTATTAAGTGTTTCAACATAAATCGTTTTTCAGTCTAGTCAAGGACTTATTCAATTTATTTGAGGGTCTAAGGAGGAGTGTCCACATTGGAATAGAGTCTGAAAGCGAAAGAATTTTTGACCTAGCTGGTCTACAAAAAAGTTGTCGATACGTTGTTAAATTTCGAGCTCTCAAAACACCTATTTAGTGTTTCAACATAAATCGTTTTTCAGTCTAGTCAAGGACTTATTCAATTAATTTGAGGGTCTAAGGAGGAGTGTCAACATTGCAATAGAGTATGAAAGCGAATGAATTTTTGACCTAGCTGTTCTACAAAAATAGTTGTCGATACGTTGTTAAATTTCGAGCTCTGAAAACACCTATTTAGTGTTTCAACAGAAATCGTTTTTCAGTCTAGTCAAGGACTTATTCAATTTATTTGAGGGTCTAAGGAGGAGTGTCAACATTGGAATAGAGTCTGAAAGCGAATGAATTTTTGACCTAGCTGGTCTACAAAAAAGTTGTCGATACGTTGTTAAATTTCGAGCTCTGAAAACACCTATTTAGTGTTTCAACATAAATCGTTTTTCAGTCTAGTCAAGGACTTATTCAATTAATTTGAGGGTCTAAGGAGGAGTGTCAACATTGGAATAGAGTATGATAGCGAATGAATTTTTGACCTAGCTGGTCAACAAAAAAAGTTGTCGATACGTCGTTAAATTTCGAGCTCTGAAAACACCTATTAATTGTTTCAACATAAATCGTTTTTCAGTCTAGTCAAGGACTTATTCAATTAATTTGAGTGTCTAAGGAGGAGTGTCAACATTGCAAGAGAGTATGAAAGCGAATGAATTTTTGACCTATCTGTTCTACCAAAAAAAGTTGTCGATACGTTGTTAAATTTCGAGCTCTGTAAACACCTATTTACTGTTTCAACATAAATCGTTTTTCAGTCTAGTCAAGGACCTATTCAATTTGTTTGAGGGTCTAAGGAGGAGTGTCAACATTGGATTAGAGTCTGAAAGCGAATGAATTTTTGACCTAGCTGGTCTACAAAAAAATTGTCGATACGTTGTTAAATTTCGAGCTCTGAAAACACCTATTTAGTGTTTCAACATAAATCGTTTTTCAGTCTCGTCAAGGACTTATTCAATTAATTTGAGGGTCTAAGGAGGAGTGTCAACATTGGAATAGAGTATGATAGCGAATGAATTTTTGACCTAGCTTGTCTGCAAAAAAAGTTGTCGATACGTTGTTAAATTTCGAGCTCTGAAAACACCTATTTAGTGTTTCAACATAAATCGTTTTTCAGTCTAGTCAAGGACTTATTCAATTAATTTGAGGGTCTAAAAAGGAGTGTCAGCATTGGAAAAGAGTCTTAAAGCGAATGAATTTTTGACCTAGCTGGTCTGCAAAAAAAGTTGTCGATACGTTGTTAAATTTCGAGCTCTGAAAACACCTATTTAGTGTTTCAACATAAATCGCTTTTCAGTCTAGTCAAGGACTTATTCAATTAATTTGAGGGTCTAAGGAGGAGTGTCAACATTGGAATAGAGTCTGAAAGCGAATGAATTTTTGACCTAGCTGGTCTGCAAAAAAAGTTGTCGATACGTTGTTAAATTTCGAGCTCTGAAAACACCTATTTAGTGTTTCAACATAAATCGCTTTTCAGTCTAGTCAAGGACTTATTCAAATAATTTGAGGGTCTAAGGAGGAGTGTCAGCATTAGAATAGAGTCTGAAAACGAATGAATTTTTGACCTAGCTGGTCTTCGAAAACAGAAGTGGATTTGTCGTCAAATTTTGAGCTCAAAAACTATAGCGTTTCAACAAAAATTGTTTCTTCTCTCTTTCTTTTCCTCTTTTTCTATCTTTCTCTCTCTCTCTCAGTCTGTCTCACTGTCTGCTCTCTCTCTCCCTCTCTCTCTCTCTCTCTCTCTCTCTCTCTCTCTATCTATCTCTTCAGTCTCTCTTTTTTCTCTCACTCTTTCTTTCTTCCTCTCTCTCGCGCGCTCCTCGCCTCTTTTTGTTGCCTTCTGGGCATCTGCTCGCTTCTCTCTCTCTCTCTCTCTCTCTCTCTCTCTCTCTCTCTCTCTCTCTCTTCTCTCTCTCCAGTTTTCTTTGCTTATGGCAAAGTCCTTTTCTGCTTTTTAGGATTGCCTTCTGGGCAAATTCGGTCGTTCGCTCGATGTCACGGTCGTCCGGTTTCGTTTTGCTCGTTTTGCGCTCGCTCGTTTTCCGTTTGTTCGCTTTCAGGCTCTTCGTTTCCCGCTCGCTCGCTTTTCGCTCGTTCGCTTTCACGCTCGTTGTTTTCGTTTTGCTCTCGCTCGCTTTTCGTGTGTTCGCTTGCACGCTCGTTCGTTTTTGTCACGCTCATTTTGCGGTCGCTCGCTTTTCGCTCGTTCGTTTTCACGCTCGTTCGTTTTTGTTTCGCTCGTTTTGCGCTCGCTCGCTGTTCGCGTGCTTGTTCGTTTTTCGTCGCTGCTCTCGCTTTCCGCTTGAACCCCACCCCTTTTCTGAGTCCCCTTTCTTGTGCTTTTAGATGTTCATTTATACGTTTGTTTGTTTGTTTCTTCAGCGCGATAACCCCCCGCCCTTGTTTGTGACCCCTTCGCGCAGCACAATACCCCCCGCCCTCTCTCTGCCCCCTTTCTTGTGCATTTAGATGTTCATTTATATGTTTGTCTCTTTCTTTCTTTAGCGCGATAACCCCCCGCCCTTGTTTGTGACCCCTTCGCGCGGCGCGATAACCCCCCGCCCTTGTTTGTGACCCCTTCGCGCATTAGTCTTAGCTATTTAGGGTCTTTGTTTTTTTTCTTTGGCGGCTAGGTCAGGTGCGCTCCTTAAGGAGCACAGTAATGCGCCGGCTCTAGTCCTCAAAGAAGCTAAAAAGGCCCATGCAAAAGCTAAGACAAATTTACTGCAGCAAAAACCTGAACGCAAAAAATCGGAAAAATATGTAAGATAAGCGGTGAATTTATGTAAGTTCACCGCTTGAGTAAGCTGTGGTCATATAAAAATTCACCGCAAAAATTGGAAAAATATGTAAGATAAGCGGTGAAAAGTTAGTTTTTTCACCGCAAATTTCGTACATAATTTTGCGGTGAAATGCGATGAATGCGGTGAAATTATGTAAGATCACCGCTTGCTCTAGCGGTGATCTTACATAATTTCACCGCATTCATCGCATTTCAGCGCAAAATTATGTACGAAATTTGCGGTGAAAAAACTAACTTTTCACCGCTTATCTTACATATTTTTGCATTTTTTTCTCAACCCGGGCAGATTAAAAAAAGCGATGAGGGCTCAGAAAAATGATTTTCTGAATCATTGACTACCAGTAAGGAAGCTCACACTTAAACGAATTGTGAAGTGATCAAACAAGGAGGTTCGTTAATATGCGTTCGCACATAAAGTTCGCTCATCCACATGAGAACTGATAGAAAAACCCAAAAACTCAAGTACTTTTCCAAAAGTTTGTGTATGAACAAAAATATTGCCTGCAGCGCAAATAATTCAGTGGAGTAAAAAATGCCTTATGAGATTGATGAGATCTGTCATTATTATGAAAGCGAGGCGAGGCGAGACGAACAACTAAATCAAACAACAACAACAAACATTAATTACATCCAATATTTTATGTTCATTTTTTAAAAAGTCAACATAGCGTCAAACAAAACTAAAACTGAGCAAAAAAACTTGTATTTCACTAAAAAATATATGGGACCAGTCCATAATAAGGCTCAGTTACAATTAGACAAAAAAGAAAAAAAACAGCAAAGTTAAAAAATTCGCTTATATTTTTCAAAATAATTACTTACAAAGTAATGGAAAAACATTAGATATCAACCGAAATTATTTAAGCGTTTTTGTATCATGGATGCCTATATATACGGGCATTAGGACTTGTCTTTATTCAATTCTTCTGTTATAAAAAGAACAACAAATAGAGACAAAAAAAACAAAAAATCAAATGAAACTTGTGAGAAAACGCTGTCGAAGCGGTAAAGCCATTTTGTGCCCCTCAAAATACTTCACTTGCACATTTGTCGAATTCCAATGATGTGGTATGTGACAAACAACTCGTTAAAAAGTTGACAAAAAAGCGAAAAATGGTAAATTAAGATATACTTTTGTGTTTTTCGAAAACAATTAATTTGAATCTCATGAAAGCCATTAGCTACAAAACGAAATAATTAAGTTGATCCGTTTATTTGTCCGAAGGAGCTCTTGAGGTCATTAATTATTCAGAATATGTCTCACGTTTACAAAAACAACGTCAAAGATAGACAAAAATCGAAAAATGAATTTTTTTTCGAAGAACCCGTATCGAAGCCAGTACTGTCATAACGAATTTTAAAATGAAAGATTTGGTACACTCGCACCTTCTCTCGACGCCAAAAATTTCATGTGTGCTCTTTATTTAATGAGACTAGGTAACAAAAACACACAAAGACCAAAAAAAGCAAAATGCGAAGTTAGAAAGTGTTTTTTTTTAAACAATTGTTTTCAAAGTCATGAAAGCATTCAGCCATCTACTCAAATCAAAATTTAGGCACACCTAATCCTCCATGAAACCAGTGAGACATCTCATTTGCCAGGAAACTTCAAACGGCTAAAAGACAAAGTGAAAGAGACAGTTAAAAAAAGTAGAAATAAATCAATTGAACTCTTCAAGAAAGTGTTGTCGAAACCGTTAAACACGATAATCTGTACCTTTAAAAATTTTGATTTGTTCAATTTGGCCTCATATTCAACGTCAATAATTTGCTATGTGATCTGTCCATAATGTCACAACGTGAAAAAAAGCCAGAAAAATGCGTGAAAATGGGCGAGTGCCTAAAAAATTTTGTGAAATCTGGTAGCATCAAGGCTAGAAAAACATTACTTATCGCGCTAAACAGCAACAAAGATTACATTTCATTTTGATGCAGTAGAATGTAGAAGCATTCTTTCATTGCTGACACAAATCTTCAATTTGACCAGAAAAGAGAAAATTAGTGGCAAAGCTCAAAAAGCCCTTAAATATTTAAAAAACAAATAATATTAAAAGTCAGAATGATCACAACCTTTCGAGTAAAAAACTAGACATCTTAATTTGGAACTGCCTAGGAAGCCAATTGGACCAATCACCAGTGAGCTTTGATTTCAATTGTTCCGCTCCCTAACTAACATAAGAAAGATCTATTTTTTTTAATAAAAAGAGTGACTGATTACAATCCGAATAATTTGGGATTGTAACAGTCCAAGATTGAACCAAAACTAACCTTTTTTCTTGTTTGTCCCTTAAGAACACTTAATTGTTTCGAATGTTATAGATACAGATAATTATTTAGGTAAAAAATGAAAAATAAAGGCTGCGTTTTTGATAATCAACGAGATAAATTAGCAAAAAAAGGCAAATGTTAATTCCAGAGCACTCTCAATGGAAGTGGAAGTAGGAGTAGCCCTCTTGGATTGTCCTGTTTTAGTGGTTTTTGGGTGTGTATTTCCGGAAAGTGTAATTAAAGATGTCCAAAGACTCTTATTTTGCGAAATTTTGTCTGAAAAAAGGCTGAATTTTGAAATATTTACCCAAAATTTTAGGCAAAAAAATATATCCAAGAAGTCAACAAAACTTTGTTATCTTTGAAAATCAAATCAACAACATTATTGTTAACAATTTCAACATATTTTTAACAAAATTGACTGAACTATCGATAAAATTTACGGAAAATGTAAAAAAAATACCGCAAATCAATCTCAATTTTCCCAAAAATTTAAACCTCGATAAATCGCTCTGGAAAACCAAATTCAACAAAATCTTTTCCAATCCAACATTAAAGCTGGACACATTTTTTAATGATACCACTCACAACTCTCTACGGTGAATATATCGATCGGCCAAAATTGTCTGAAAAAAAAAACCAGTTGAGTGTATAGTTCCTCTCCCGTCAAGGGGGGTCGGAACAATGACATGCAACATTGCAAAGCAAATGTCCTATTTCTCGAGTAAATTCACTCAATTAATTCAGTATTTTTCACAAATATGTTTTAAGTTTCAAGTTATAAGCGTGTGTGGATATTGGTACAGTTAGCAAATTTAACTCAAATTTGCTTCAAGTTTGGCTGTATCCATCTTTTTTACGACACCTGTTTTGAGGCGGCCGTGAAAAACAGTGGCAAGAGTTAGTCATTTTTTTTCGCTCTATAATTTCATGCGACACATTTTTTCAGATTTAAAGAGTCTAATTACTACATTAGCGTCAATTAGACCATAAGAACAGGTCTAAATCAAGATCAATTTCAAAAATCTCTCTCGCAATTCTAATTGCTGATTAAGAAAGAAATTGGGAGAACGTTAGTTCCAGAATACTCTCAGTGGAAGGGGAAGTAAGACAAGTCCCCTTGAAGTTTACAATGACTGTGTTAGTGCTTTTTATGTGTGTACTTCCGGCAAATTTAATCAAATTGGACCAAGGCAGCTTTTTTTGTGAAGCTTTTAATGAAAAAGGGTGAACTTTGAAATATTTACCCAAAATTTTAGGCAAAATTATCAAAACAGTCAACAATACTTTTTTCTTTGAAAATCAAATCAGCAACACTATTGTTAACAAATTCAACAAATTTTACACAAAATTGACTAATATTTCGATAAAAAATTCCGGAAAAAGTGAATACAAATACCGCAAATCAATCTCATGTTTAACAAAAATTTAAACCTCGATAAATCGATCCAGAAAACGAAATTCAATTAAAAATTTTATATCCAAATCCTACGCTGGACAGGTTTTGTAATTATACCACTCACAACTCTCTACGATGAATATATCGATCGGCCTAAAGTGTCTGAACAAAAAAAAAACAGTTGAGTGTGTAGTTCCTCTCCCGTCAAGAGGGGTCGGAACAATGACGTACAACATTGCAAAGCAAATGTCATATTTCTCGAGTATTTTCACTCAATTAATTAAGTATTTTTCACCAATATGTTTTAAGTTTCAAGTTATAAGCGTGTTGTGGATTTTTGTACAATACACAAATTTAACTCAAATTTGCTTCAAGTTTGGTTCTATCCGTCTTTTTTACGACACCTGTTTTGAGGCGGCCGTGGAAAACAGTGGCAAGAGTTAGTCATTCTTTTTCGCTCTATAATTTCATGCGACACTTTTTTTCAGATTTAAAGAGTCTAATAACTACATTAGCGTCAATTAGACCATAAGAACAGGTCTAAATCAAGATCAATTTCAAAAATCTCTCTCGCAATTCTAATTGCGGATTAAGAAAGGAATTGAGAGAACGTTAGTTCCAGAACACTCTCATTGGAAGTGGAAGTAAGACTAGTCCCCTTGAAGTTTACAAGGACTGTGTTAGTGCTTTTTGTGTGTGTACTTCCGGCAAATTTAATCAAATTGGACCAAGGAAGCTTTTTTTGTGAAACTTTAATGAAAAGGGTTGAACTTTGAAATATTCACCCAAAATTTTAGGCAAAAAAATCAAAACAGTCCACAATACTTTTTTTCTTTGAAAATCAAATCAGCAACACTATTGTTAACAAATTTAACATATTTTCAACAAAATTGACTATATTTTCGATAAAAAATTCCGGAAAATGTGAATACAAATACCGCAAATCAATCTCATTTTTCACAAAAACTTAAACCTTGATAAATCGATCCAGAAAACAAATTCAAAAAAATTTTATTATATCCAAATCCTACGCTGGACAGGTTTTGTAATTATACCACTCACAACTCTCTACGATGAATATATCAATCGGCCAAAATTGTCTGAACAAAAAAAACAGTTTGAGTGTATAGTTCCTCTCCCGTCAAGAGGGGTCGGAACAATGACATACAACATTGCAAAGCAAATGTCCTATTTCTCGAGTAAATTCACTCAATTAATTCAGTATTTTTCACCAATATGTTTTAAGTTTCAAGTTATAAGCGTGTTTGGATATTTGTACAGTTAGCAAATTTAACTCAAATTTGCTTCAAGTTTGGCTGTATCCATCTTTTTTAAGACACCTGTTTTGAGGCGGCCGTGAAAAACAGTGGCAAGAGTTAGTCATTCTTTTTCGCTCTATAATTTCATGCGACACATTTTTTCAGATTTAAAGAGTCTAATTACTACATTAGCGTCAATTAGACCATAAGAACAAAGAACAGGTCTAAATCAAGATCAATTTCAAAAATCTCTCTCGCAATTCTAATTGTTGATTAAGAAAGAAATTGGGAGAACGTTAGTTCCAGGACACTCTCAATGGATTTGGAAGTAAGACTAGTCCCCTTGCAGTTTACAATGACTGTGTTAGTGCTTTTTGTGTGTGTACTTCCGGCAAATTTAATCAAATGGGACCAAGAAAGCTTTTTTGTGAAATTTTTAATGAAAAAGGGTGAACTTTGAAATATTTACCAAAAAAATTTTAGGCAAAAAAGTCAAAACAGTCAACAATACTTATTTTTCTTTGAAAATCAAATCAGCAACACTATTTTTAACAAATTCAACATATTTTTAACAAAATTGACTAAATTCTCGATAAAAAATTCCGGAAAATGTGATTAAAAATACCGCAAATTAATTTCATTTTTCACAAAAACTTAAACCTCGATAAATCGATCCAGAAAACGAAACTAAAAAAAAAATTTTTTATATCCAAATCCTACGCTGGACAGGTTTTGTAATTATACCGCACACAACTCTCTACGATGAATATATCGATCGGCCAAAATTGTCTGAAAAAAAACCAGTTGAGTCTATTGTTCTTCTCCCGTCAAGAGGCGTCGGAACAAATGACATACAACATTGCAAAGCAAATGTCCTATTTCTCGAGTAAATTCACTCAACCAATTCAGTATTTTTTCCCAATATGTTTTAAGTTTCAACTTATAAGCGTGTGTGGATATTTGTACAGTAAGCAAATTTAACTCAATTTTGCTTCAAGTTTGGTTGTCTCCGTCTTTTTTACGACACCTGTTTTGAGGCGGCCGTGGAAAGCAGTGGCAAGAATTAGTCATTCTTTTTCGCTCTATAATTTCATGCGACACATGTTTTCAGATTTAAAGAGTCTAATAACTGCATTAGCGTCAATTAGACCATAAGAACAGGTCTAAGTTAAGATCAATTTCAAAAACTTCTCTCGCAATTCTAATTTTTGATTAAGAAAGAAATTGGGTGAACGTTAGTTCCAGAACACTCTCAATGGAAGTGGAAGTAAGACTAGTCCCCTTGAAGTTTACAATGACTGTGTTAGTGCTTTTTTTGTGTGTACTTCCGGCAAATTTAATCAAATTGGACCGAGGAAAATTTTTTTAAGAATCTCTTAATGAAAAAGGGTGAACTTTGAAATATTTACCCAAAGTTTTAGGCAAAAAAATCGAAACAGTCAACAATAATTTTTTTTCTTTGAAAATCATAGCAGCAACACTATTGTTAACAAATTCAACATCTTTTCAACAAAATTGACTAAATTTTCGATAAAAAATTCCGGAAAATGTGAATACAAATACCGCAAACCAATCTCATTTTTCACAAAAACTTAAACCTCGATAAATCGATCCAGAAAACAAATTCAAAACAATTTTTATATCCAAAACCTTAGCTGGACCGGTTTTGTAATTATACCACTCACAACTCTCTACGATGAATATATCGATCGGCCTAAAGTGTCTGAACAAAAAAAAACAGTTGAGTGTGTAGTTCCTCTCCCGTCAAGAGGGGTCGGAACAATGACGTACAACATTGCAAAGCGAATGTCCTATTTCTCGAGTAAATTCACTCGATTTATTCAGTACTTTTCACCAATATGTTTTAAGTTTCAAGTTATAAGCGAGTGTGGATATTTGTACAGTAAGCAAATTTAACTCAAATTTGCTTCAAGTTTAGTTGTATCCGTCTTTTTTAGGACACCTGATTTAAGGCGGCCGTGGAAAACAGTGGCAAGAATTAATCACTCTTTTTCGCTCTATTATTTCATGCGACACATTTTTTCAGATTTAAAGAGTCCAATAACTACATTAGCGTCAATTAGACCATAGGAACAGGTCTAAATCGCGATCAAATTCAGAAATCTCTCTCGCATTTCTAATTGTTGATTAAGAAAAAAATTGCAGAATGTTTGTTCCAGAACACTCTCAATGGAAGTGGAAGTAAGACTAGTCACGTTGAAGTTTACAAAGACTGTGTTAGTGCTTTTTGTGTGTGTACTTCCGGCAAATTTAATCAAATTGAACCAAGGAAGATTATTTTGTGAAACTCTTAATGAACAAGGTTGAACTTGGAAATATTTACCTAAAATTTTAGGCAAAAAAATCATAACAGTCAACAATACTTTTTTGTCTCTGAGAATCAAATCAGCAACACTATTGTTAACAATTTCAACATATTTTCAACAAAATTGACCAATTTTTTGATAAAAAAATTCCGGAAAATGTGAATACAAATACCGCAAATCAATCTCAGTTTTCGCAAAAATTTATACCTCGATAAATCGATCCAGAAGACGAAATTCAAGAAAATCTTTTTACATCCAAATTCTACGCTGGACAGGTTTTGTAATGATACCACTCACAACTCTCTACGATGATTATATCGATCGGCCAAAATTGTCTGAACAAAAAAAACCAGTTGAGTGTATAATTCCTCTCCCATCAAGAGGGGTCGGAACAATGACATACAACATTGCAAAGCAAATGTCCTATTTCTCGAGTAAATTCACTCAATTAATTCAGTATTTTTCACCAATATGTTTTAAGTTTCAAGTTATAAGCGTGTGTGGATATTTGTACAGTAAGCAAATATAACTCAAATTTGCTTCAAGTTTGGTTGTATCCGTCTTTTTTACGACACCTTTTTTGAGGCGGCCGTGGAAAACAGTGGCAAGAATTTGTCACTCCTTTCCGCTCTATAATTCCACGCGATACATTTTTTCACATTTTAAGTTTGTAATAAATACATTAGCGTCAATTATACTGTAAAAGCTGGCCTAATTCGTGATCAATTTCAGAAAAGCCTCTCGTAATGCTAATTGGGGATTAAGAAAAAATAAGAAAATATGCAATCAGCCATATCATTTTTTACAGAAACAATAAAGTCTATTAATTGGGAATCAAATAACTACTAATATAGTTCAGAAAGAAAAGTTTTAGGCTAATGTGCTCAAACTTGTGGAAATATTTTAATTTCATCCGTTAATAATATTAATAAAAAGCAGGATTTTTCTACGACTTTATATCACTAATATCCACATTTTGAGTTACAAATTGTCACCATCGAAAATGGTCACGAGAAGTAAAAAATATTTTGTTTCAAAACGGATGACGAAATATCGCACTCGTTTCCACATTTATTTGGATATTTGCCACTGAATGGAAATGTAATGATCAGTCAATAACAATTCCATTATGTTTCTCCAACATATCGGCCAGATTGTTAAAAGTGTCCAGCTAATTCTTTTCCTATTTCTTCAATAGAGCCAAAAAATGGTAATCAGCGTTAAGAGTTCACAGTTGCAAGCTCCGTTATAACAGGTCGTCTGGCTAAGTCTGAAGAAGAAGTGAAGAAGGATTACAATTTGGAGAGGGCAAAAGCGCTACGCAACTGGGAATACTTGAGACAGGTGGCAATTTCTATTGGAAGACAGAAACGAAAACAGATCAGGAAAATTTTATCGCTCTTTTCCAAAGAAATAATTTCTACTCTACAACTTGACAACTTTATAACCACAAATGGTGACAATTTGCCAAAAACCTATTCTTGGCATTTCGATTAATCAATTGGTCAAAGTTAACCCGAAGATCTAGAACTTAATGAGAAAATATGCAATGGAAATAAAAAGCCGACTTTTTAAAACTTTTAATAGAGTAGAAGGCTAGCAAAAAATATATCAAGAAAATTATAAAACTTTTTTCATATGAACCTAACTTATCAGGTTCAAAAAGATCACAGATATAACAATTTGAACGAAGAGCCACATTTTGAGCAGTTTGAGATTTTTTTCTCTGATACTAGGAAGAACAAAGGAGAATGTTTGTCATTGATGTGACTTTTTTAAAATCACTTTTCATAAGAGTTTCATAATAGTGAAAGCAAATTTCAATTTGACAAATGGCAAAATTTTGCAGAATAATGGAAGATTATTAGTTACACAAACCTAGTCTCAGAAACAAATCTTCAATTTGACCAAAAAAGAGAAAATTAGTGGCAAAGCTCAAAAAGCCCTTAAATATTTAAAAAACAAATAATATTAAAAGTCAGAATGATCACAACCTTTCGAGTAAAAAACTAGACATCTTAATTTGGAACTGCCTAGGAAGCCAATTGGACCAATCACCAGTGAGCTTTGATTTCAATTGTTCCGCTCCCTAACTAACATAAGAAAGATCTATTTTTTTTAATAAAAAGAGTGACTGATTACAATCCGAATAATTTGGGATTGTAACAGTCCAAGATTGAACCAAAACTAACCTTTTTTCTTGTTTGTCCCTTAAGAACACTTAATTGTTTCGAATGTTATAGATACAGATAATTATTTAGGTAAAAAATGAAAAATAAAGGCTGCGTTTTTGATAATCAACGAGATAAATTAGCAAAAAAAGGCAAATGTTAATTCCAGAGCACTCTCAATGGAAGTGGAAGTAGGAGTAGCCCTCTTGGATTGTCCTGTTTTAGTGGTTTTTGGGTGTGTATTTCCGGAAAGTGTAATTAAAGATGTCCAAAGACTCTTATTTTGCGAAATTTTGTCTGAAAAAAGGCTGAATTTTGAAATATTTACCCAAAATTTTAGGCAAAAAAATATATCCAAGAAGTCAACAAAACTTTGTTATCTTTGAAAATCAAATCAACAACAGTATTGTTAACAATTTCAACATATTTTTAACAAAATTGACTGAACTATCGATAAAATTTACGGAAAATGTAAAAAAAATACCGCAAATCAATCTCAATTTTCCCAAAAATTTAAACCTCGATAAATCGCTCTGGAAAACCAAATTCAACAAAATCTTTTCCAATCCAACATTAAAGCTGGACACATTTTTTAATGATACCACTCACAACTCTCTACGGTGAATATATCGATCGGCCAAAATTGTCTGAACAAAAAAATACCAGTTGAGTGTATAGTTCCTCTCCCGTCAAGGGGGGTCGGAACAATGACATGCAACATTGCAAAGCAAATGTCCTATTTCTCGAGTAAATTCACTCAATTAATTCAGTATTTTTCACAAATATGTTTTAAGTTTCAAGTTATAAGCGTGTGTGGATATTGGTACAGTTAGCAAATTTAACTCAAATTTGCTTCAAGTTTGGCTGTATCCATCTTTTTTACGACACCTGTTTTGAGGCGGCCGTGAAAAACAGTGGCAAGAGTTAGTCATTTTTTTTCGCTCTATAATTTCATGCGACACATTTTTTCAGATTTAAAGAGTCTAATTACTACATTAGCGTCAATTAGACCATAAGAACAGGTCTAAATCAAGATCAATTTCAAAAATCTCTCTCGCAATTCTAATTGCTGATTAAGAAAGAAATTGGGAGAACGTTAGTTCCAGAATACTCTCAGTGGAAGGGGAAGTAAGACAAGTCCCCTTGAAGTTTACAATGACTGTGTTAGTGCTTTTTATGTGTGTACTTCCGGCAAATTTAATCAAATTGGACCAAGGAAGCTTTTTTTGTGAAGCTTTTAATGAAAAAGGGTGAACTTTGAAATATTTACCCAAAATTTTAGGCAAAATTATCAAAACAGTCAACAATACTTTTTTCTTTGAAAATCAAATCAGCAACACTATTGTTAACAAATTCAACAAATTTTACACAAAATTGACTAATATTTCGATAAAAAATTCCGGAAAAAGTGAATACAAATACCGCAAATCAATCTCATGTTTAACAAAAATTTAAACCTCGTTAAATCGATCCAGAAAACGAAATTCAATTAAAAATTTTATATCCAAATCCTACGCTGGACAGGTTTTGTAATTATACCACTCACAACTCTCTACGATGAATATATCGATCGGCCTAAAGTGTCTGAACAAAAAAAAACAGTTGAGTGTGTAGTTCCTCTCCCGTCAAGAGGGGTCGGAACAATGACGTACAACATTGCAAAGCAAATGTCCTATTTCTCGAGTATTTTCACTCAATTAATTAAGTATTTTTCACCAATATGTTTTAAGTTTCAAGTTATAAGCGTGTTGTGGATTTTTGTACAATACACAAATTTAACTCAAATTTGCTTCAAGTTTGGTTCTATCCGTCTTTTTTACGACACCTGTTTTGAGGCGGCCGTGGAAAACAGTGGCAAGAGTTAGTCATTCTTTTTCGCTCTATAATTTCATGCGACACTTTTTTTCAGATTTAAAGAGTCTAATAACTACATTAGCGTCAATTAGACCATAAGAACAGGTCTAAATCAAGATCAATTTCAAAAATCTCTCTCGCAATTCTAATTGCGGATTAAGAAAGGAATTGAGAGAACGTTAGTTCCAGAACACTCTCATTGGAAGTGGAAGTAAGACTAGTCCCCTTGAAGTTTTAAAGGACTGTGTTAGTGCTTTTTGTGTGTGTACTTCCGGCAAATTTAATCAAATTGGACCAAGGAAGCTTTTTTTGTGAAACTTTAATGAAAAGGGCTGAACTTTGAAATATTCACCCAAAATTTTAGGCAAAAAAATCAAAACAGTCCACAATACTTTTTTTCTTTGAAAATCAAATCAGCAACACCATTGTTAACAAATTTAACATATTTTCAACAAAATTGACTATATTTTCGATAAAAAATTCCGGAAAATGTGAATACAAATACCGCAAATCAATCTCATTTTTCACAAAAACTTAAACCTTGATAAATCGATCCAGAAAACAAATTCAAAAAAATTTTATTATATCCAAATCCTACGCTGGACAGGTTTTGTAATTATACCACTCACAACTCTCTACGATGAATATATCAATCGGCCAAAATTGTCTGAACAAAAAAAACAGTTTGAGTGTATAGTTCCTCTCCCGTCAAGAGGGGTCGGAACAATGACATACAACATTGCAAAGCAAATGTCCTATTTCTCGAGTAAATTCACTCAATTAATTCAGTATTTTTCACCAATATGTTTTAAGTTTCAAGTTATAAGCGTGTTTGGATATTTGTACAGTTAGCAAATTTAACTCAAATTTGCTTCAAGTTTGGCTGTATCCATCTTTTTTAAGACACCTGTTTTGAGGCGGCCGTGAAAAACAGTGGCAAGAGTTAGTCATTCTTTTTCGCTCTATAATTTCATGCGACACATTTTTTCAGATTTAAAGAGTCTAATTACTACATTAGCGTCAATTAGACCATAAGAACAAAGAACAGGTCTAAATCAAGATCAATTTCAAAAATCTCTCTCGCAATTCTAATTGTTGATTAAGAAAGAAATTGGGAGAACGTTAGTTCCAGGACACTCTCAATGGATTTGGAAGTAAGACTAGTCCCCTTGCAGTTTACAATGACTGTGTTAGTGCTTTTTGTGTGTGTACTTCCGGCAAATTTAATCAAATTGGACCAAGAAAGCTTTTTTGTGAAATTTTTAATGAAAAAGGGTGAACTTTGAAATATTTACCAAAAAAATTTTAGGCAAAAAAGTCAAAACAGTCAACAATACTTATTTTTCTTTGAAAATCAAATCAGCAACACTATTGTTAACAAATTCAACATATTTTTAACAAAATTGACTAAATTCTCGATAAAAAATTCCGGAAAATGTGATTAAAAATACCGCAAATTAATTTCATTTTTCACAAAAACTTAAACCTCGATAAATCGATCCAGAAAACGAAACTAAAAAAAAAATTTTATATCCAAATCCTACGCTGGACAGGTTTTGTAATTATACCGCACACAACTCTCTACGATGAATAAATCGATCGGCCAAAATTGTCTGAAAAAAAACCAGTTGAGTCTATTGTTCTTCTCCCGTCAAGAGGCGTCGGAACAAATGACATACAACATTGCAAAGCAAATGTCCTATTTCTCGAGTAAATTCACTCAACTAATTCAGTATTTTTTCCCAATATGTTTTAAGTTTCAAGTTATAAGCGTGTGTGGATATTTGTACAGTAAGCAAATTTAACTCAATTTTGCTTCAAGTTTGGTTGTCTCCGTCTTTTTTACGACACCTGTTTTGAGGCGGCCGTGGAAAGCAGTGGCAAGAATTAGTCATTCTTTTTCGCTCTATAATTTCATGCGACACATGTTTTCAGATTTAAAGAGTCTAATAACTGCATTAGCGTCAATTAGACCATAAGAACAGGTCTAAGTCAAGATCAATTTCAAAAACTTCTCTCGCAATTCTAATTTTTGATTAAGAAAGAAATTGGGTGAACGTTAGTTCCAGAACACTCTCAATGGAAGTGGAAGTAAGACTAGTCCCCTTGAAGTTTACAATGACTGTGTTAGTGCTTTTTTTGTGTGTACTTCCGGCAAATTTAATCAAATTGGACCGAGGAAGCTTTTTTTAAGAATCTCTTAATGAAAAAGGGTGAACTTTGAAATATTTACCCAAAGTTTTAGGCAAAAAAATCGAAACAGTCAACAATAATTTTTTTTCTTTGAAAATCATAGCAGCAACACTATTGTTAACAAATTCAACATCTTTTCAACAAAATTGACTAAATTTTCGATAAAAAATTCCGGAAAATGTGAATACAAATACCGCAAACCAATCTCATTTTTCACAAAAACTTAAACCTCGATAAATCGATCCAGAAAACAAATTCAAAACAATTTTTATATCCAAAACCTTAGCTGGACCGGTTTTGTAATTATACCACTCACAACTCTCTACGATGAATATATCGATCGGCCTAAAGTGTCTGAACAAAAAAAAACAGTTGAGTGTGTAGTTCCTCTCCCGTCAAGAGGGGTCGGAACAATGACGTACAACATTGCAAAGCGAATGTCCTATTTCTCGAGTAAATTCACTCAATTTATTCAGTACTTTTCACCAATATGTTTTAAGTTTCAAGTTATAAGCGAGTGTGGATATTTGTACAGTAAGCAAATTTAACTCAAATTTGCTTCAAGTTTAGTTGTATCCGTCTTTTTTAGGACACCTGATTTAAGGCGGCCGTGGAAAACAGTGGCAAGAATTAATCACTCTTTTTCGCTCTATTATTTCATGCGACACATTTTTTCAGATTTAAAGAGTCCAATAACTACATTAGCGTCAATTAGACCATAGGAACAGGTCTAAATCGCGATCAAATTCAGAAATCTCTCTCGCATTTCTAATTGTTGATTAAGAAAAAAATTGCAGAATGTTTGTTCCAGAACACTCTCAATGGAAGTGGAAGTAAGACTAGTCACGTTGAAGTTTACAAAGACTGTGTTAGTGCTTTTTGTGTGTGTACTTCCGGCAAATTTAATCAAATTGAACCAAGGAAGATTATTTTGTGAAACTCTTAATGAACAAGGTTGAACTTGGAAATATTTACCTAAAATTTTAGGCAAAAAAATCATAACAGTCAACAATACTTTTTTGTCTCTGAGAATCAAATCAGCAACACTATTGTTAACAATTTCAACATATTTTCAACAAAATTGACCAATTTTTTGATAAAAAAATTCCGGAAAATGTGAATACAAATACCGCAAATCAATCTCAGTTTTCGCAAAAATTTATACCTCGATAAATCGATCCAGAAGACGAAATTCAAGAAAATCTTTTTACATCCAAATTCTACGCTGGACAGGTTTTGTAATGATACCACTCACAACTCTCTACGATGATTATATCGATCGGCCAAAATTGTCTGAACAAAAAAAACCAGTTGAGTGTATAATTCCTCTCCCATCAAGAGGGGTCGGAACAATGACATACAACATTGCAAAGCAAATGTCCTATTTCTCGAGTAAATTCACTCAATTAATTCAGTATTTTTCACCAATATGTTTTAAGTTTCAAGTTATAAGCGTGTGTGGATATTTGTACAGTAAGCAAATATAACTCAAATTTGCTTCAAGTTTGGTTGTATCCGTCTTTTTTACGACACCTTTTTTGAGGCGGCCGTGGAAAACAGTGGCAAGAATTTGTCACTCCTTTCCGCTCTATAATTCCACGCGATACATTTTTTCACATTTTAAGTTTGTAATAAATACATTAGCGTCAATTATACTGTAAAAGCTGGCCTAATTCGTGATCAATTTCAGAAAAGCCTCTCGTAATGCTAATTGGGGATTAAGAAAAAATAAGAAAATATGCAATCAGCCATATCATTTTTTACAGAAACAATAAAGTCTATTAATTGGGAATCAAATAACTACTAATATAGTTCAGAAAGAAAAGTTTTAGGCTAATGTGCTCAAACTTGTGGAAATATTTTAATTTCATCCGTTAATAATATTAATAAAAAGCAGGATTTTTCTACGACTTTATATCACTAATATCCACATTATGAGTAACAAATTGTCACCATCGAAAATGGTCACGAGAAGTAAAAAATATTTTGTTTCTAAACGGATGACGAAATATCGCACTCGTTTCCACATTTATTTGGATATTTGCCACTGAATGGAAATGTAATGATCAGTCAATAACAATTCCATTATGTTTCTCCAACATATCGGCCAGATTGTTAAAAGTGTCCAGCTAATTCTTTTCCTATTTCTTCAATAGAGCCAAAAAATGGTAATCAGCGTTAAGAGTTCACAGTTGCAAGCTCCGTTATAACAGGTCGTCTGGCTAAGTCTGAAGAAGAAGTGAAGAAGGATTACAATTTGGAGAGGGCAAAAGCGCTACGCAACTGGGAATACTTGAGACAGGTGGCAATTTCTATTGGAAGACAGAAACGAAAACAGATCAGGAAAATTTTATCGCTCTTTTCCAAAGAAATAATTTCTACTCTACAACTTGACAACTTTATAACCACAAATGGTGACAATTTGCCAAAAACCTATTCTTGGCATTTCGATTAATCAATTGGTCAAAGTTAACCCGAAGATCTAGAACTTAATGAGAAAATATGCAATGGAAATAAAAAGCCGACTTTTTAAAACTTTTAATAGAGTAGAAGGCTAGCAAAAAATATATCAAGAAAATTATAAAACTTTTTTCATATGAACCTAACTTATCAGGTTCAAAAAGATCACAGATATAACAATTTGAACGAAGAGCCACATTTTGAGCAGTTTGAGATTTTTTCTCTGATACTAGGAAGAACAAAGGAGAATGTTTGTCATTGATGTGACTTTTTTAAAATCACTTTTCATAAGAGTTTCATAATAGTGAAAGCAAATTTCAATTTGACAAATGGCAAAATTTTGCAGAATAATGGAAGATTATTAGTTACACAAACCTAGTCTCAGAAACAAAACAAAACCATTCAAGTGCTGAAGGTTATCTTTAGCTTGTACAGATTGCAATTAAAGAAAATTTTTGAGCGATTGATGTCAACTGTATCATTGGTTCTGTACTGAACGTCTAAAGTAATTTGTCCCGAAGTTTACGAATTAAAAATTAAGTTTTTTGAAATAATGCAAAAACAATATAGAATCAAATTGCTGAGAGCATTTCAAACCAGATTGTTATCTTAAAAAAACACACTAACGAAGTTTTGATATAATCCTAAGAGAACAAAATACTGGGGGGGGGGACTGGCTATACAACCTTTCAAAACGCTTTCATCTTGGCCACGGCTTCCAACTGATAAAACACCATAAAGAAATTTTAATGAACGCCAAAGTCATGTAATGACCAAAAGTAATGTGTATATTGGTACCTCCGCAGCATAGAGCCGCGATACGGTACCAATATACACATTACTCTAATTCCCTTTATATATCCACTACTCTATATTCACTTCTTTTATATTTAAAATCTATCATTTATTGTCTCACTTAGTGCAAACCACTAGTGTCGAGTTAAGCTGGTAATGAACTGTTATCAGACGGATAGTTTGGGTTCTATCAGTGAAACTGCTTCGCAGATCCCCACTGACTCCAGTGGATGTTCCCAGATACTAGTATAAAACTAGTGAGACCGTGTAACAAGCACTTAAAACCCACTTGCGAAAATTGGTGTAACCACTTCGTGAATAACCTGAATAAAAAAACCAGCTTAACTCTTTTATAAATTTTAAATTTTGCTAATATTTTGCGAATCACTCTTTAAGAGCAAAATCTCCCCTCTCCGAGTGATGCCCCAGTACAAAATCACTACTTATCGCGCTTAAAGAGTGATTTCCCACTTTTTTAAATAACTTTTAAAATTAACTAAATTTTTTAATAATTTTTTTATTTTTTTACTTTTCATTTTTTTAAATTTAAATTATCTAAACTCTTCAATAAATTTATATTCTCTTTTTTTTCTATATTTATTTGATTATTAATAAGAAATGATACAAAATTATAATATTTACACGAACAATTTTCCCAGTTTGGGTAATAACAGATCTGTGAACCAGCTTCGCTAATCTTTCAGTTAAATTTCTACTAAATCCTCTAGTTAATTCTACATCTGGATGTTGTTTCTTTACATGAGCTCTTATTCCATCATATCTCACAACAGAAGGACAATAAATACCATTAACTTTAGCTGAAGTACAATTTCTAACTTACTTACTCTCATCAAAATCAGTTAGTGGTTTTACAGAATTACATTTATTACAATTACTAGTTAAGACTTTGGTGTTAAAGTTAGAGTTAGAGTTAGAGTTAGAGTTAATGCTACAGTTAGAGTTAGAGTTATAGTTAGAGTTAGAATTAATGCTAGAGTTAGAGTTAAAGTTAGAGTTAGAGTTAGAGTTAGAGTTAGAGTTAGAATTAGAGTTAATGCTATAGTTAGAGTTAGAGTTATAGTTAATGCTAGCATTAGAGTTAGAGCTAGAGTTAGAGTTAGAGTTAGAGTTAGAGTTAGAGCTAGAGTTAGAGTTAGAGTTAGAGTTAGAGTTAATACTAGAGCTAGGGTTATATCCAGATTCACCTTTAAAAGAACAATCAGTTTTCATACAATTACCACTTAATGTTTTATCACCACATGAACATTTACTAATTTTATCTTCATGATATATTGAATAATGAAAAGCTAAATTAAAAGGAAGTCCACATTTATGTTTACACTCTGAACATTTTATAACCATTTATAATTGGTCAAACTTCAATTACACCCATCATATTTAGCCAATATCTCAATTACATCTTTAATATTATCTTTAGATAGGATACACCTAGCTAAATAAACCATCCCTGTCGTATTAAGTGTATTAGTTTTATCTCTTCTATCTAAAATCTCTTTAAGGTCTAATTCTTTTTTGTCTCTAACAAAATTTATAATTTCCTCTCTAAATTCTTCATTATTTCCATATAGTCTGTTTAAATACCTTCGTCCCACTTTATTTAAAATTCCAATCTCTTTATTTATGTATTCTCCTTGTAGCTTTTCAATAAACTGTTTTATTTGCTATTCTTCTCCGCATCCAAAATGGTGAAACATGGACGAAGTCCCATTAACCAATGTACTTGCTCTATTCAATATATTACTTGCACTCGTTGTCCGGCAGTTTTTAATGTTGTATCAGGACTCATATAATTATATATCATAAAACATGTAACTATGATTCCTAAAATAGTTGATGCTAGCCTAAAACCATCAGCTTACACCATTTCTTGTGTTAAAACATCATTCTGTATTTTAATACCTTTTAATGTAAGAAGTTTATTAAAATAGAACTGATAATTATCATGATTAATAGTAGTTCTATCTGTAGCGTTTATTATGAGTGGTTTCATCTATGCTATAAGTTTAATTTTATCTACACTTTCTAATTCCAGACACTAGTATAAAACTAGTGAGAACGTGTAACAAGCACGTAAAACCAACTTGCAAAAATTGGTATAACCACTTCGTGGATAACCTAAAAAAAAACCAGCTTAACACTTTTATAAATTTTAAATTTTGCTAATATTTTGCGAATCACTCTTTAAGAGCAAAGTCTCCCCTCTCCGAGTGATGCCCCAGTACAAAACCACTATTTATTGCGCTTAAAAAGTGATTTCCCTCTTTCTTAAACAACTTTTAAAAATATCTAAAGTTTTTAATAATTTTTTTAATTTTTTTACTTTTCTATATTTTTTTAATTTAAATTATTTAAACTCTTCAATAAATTTATATTCTCTTTTATTTTTTCTATATTTATTCCATTATTAATAAGAAATGATACAAAATTATAATATTTACACGAACAGTTTTCCCCAGTTTGGATAATAACAGATCTGTGAAACAGTTCCACTGATCTGGGAATCAGGTTCGCTGATCTTTCGGTTAAATTTCTACTAAATCCTCTAATTAATTCTACAACTGGATGTTGTTTCTTTACATGAGCTCTTATTCCATCATTTCTCACAACAGAAGGACAATAAAGACAATTAGCTTTAGCTGAAGTACAATTTCTAACTTACTTACTCTCATCAAAATCAGTTAGTGGTTTTACAGAATTACATTTATTACGATTACTAGTTAAGACTTTGGTTTTAAAGTTAGAGTTAATGCTAGAGTTAGAGTTAGAGTTAGAGTTAGAGTTAGGGTTAATGCTATAGTTAGAGTTAGATTTAGAGTTATAGTTAATGCTAGCGTTAGAATTAGAGCTAGAGTTAGAGTTAGAGTTAGAGTTAGAGCTAGAGTTAGAGTTAGAGTTAGAGTTAGAGTTAGAGTTAATACTAGAGCGAGGGTTATATCCAGATTCATCTTTAAAAGAACAATCAGTTTTCAAACAAATACAACTTAATGTTTTATCACTACATGCACATTTACTAATTTTATCTTCATGATATATTGAATAATGAAAAGCTAAATTAAAAGGGAGTCCACATTTATGTTTACACTCTGAACATTGTATAACCATTTATATATGGTCAAATTTCAATTACACCCATCATATTTAGCCAATATCTCAATTACATCTTTAGTATTATCTTTAGATAGGGTACACCTAGCTAAATAAACCCTCCTTGTCGTATTAAGTGTATTAGTTTTATATCTTCTATCTAAAATCTCTTTAAGGTCTAATTCTTTTTTATCTCTAAAAAAACTTATAATTTCCTCTCTAAATTCTTCATTATTTCCATATAGTGTGTTTAAATACCTTCGTTCCTCTTTATTTAAAATTCCAATCTCTTTATTTATATAATCTCTTTGTAGCTTTTCAATAAACTGTTTTATTTGCTATTCTTCTCCGCATCCAAAATGGTGAAACATGGACGAAGTCCCACTAACCAATGTACCTGCTCTATTCAATATATTACTTGCACTCGTTGTCCGGCAGTTTTTAATGTTGTATCAGGACCCATATAATTATATATCATAAAACATGTACCTATAATTCCTAAAATAGTTGATGCTAGCCTAAAACCCTTCAGTTTTAACCAGTTCTTGTGTTAAAACATCATTCTGTATTTTAATACCTTTTAATGTAAGAAGTTTATTAAAATAGAACTGATAATTATCATGATTAATAGTATTTCTATCTGTAGCATTTATTATGAGTGGTTTCATATATGCTATAAGATTATTTTTATCTTCACTTTCTAATTTGTCTTTTAAACTAAGAGCTTTTAAATCAAGGAAACGAACTCTCGAGTCATATATCATAGTTCTATTCTTATCAATAATAATAGAAGTATTCTCTTTCCTATTATATTTGATTATACCATAACGAAGTTCAACTGACATTCCATCAGTACAATTATAATAGTTACTATTTAAATCACTAATTATTTTATTGAATTTATGTTCACATTTATATATTTCATTAAAATTTTTAAATAGATCAGCTCCATTATAAGTTGTTAAATAAATAGTATCACAACTCATTTTTGCTGTTTTAAATATTTGAGCTGGTTTATGACACATTACAATCGTTTGAATGTTATGATGTCTTCCTTCTGTGAAATAATAAGCTATATCTTTGTTCAACTTATTACCCATATCATTAAGAACAATTACACTATCTTTGAATTTAGACTTATTTTTTGATTTGATCATTTTTATATCGCATGTATTAAATCCAATATAAAACTCACCAGTCTCATGATCTATCCAATCTTTATCATCATTACATACTATGATTATATTTTGAGCTTGATCTTGGTCTTGGTTTTGGTTTTGGTTTTGACCGGTGTAACCGCTTCGCGGATCTAAGTATAACTTTAAGTATTGTCTAATAAAATATGTTTTGCCTGTATCTGTTCCACCATAAACAATAGTTTGTAATGGTGACTTTTCATTTTCAAATCTAACTAGACTTCTATTCATAATTCAACCAAAGCTTTCTTCTCGTTTTGTATATTTACTTGGTACTGAATCATATTTTATATAACAATTTCCAATAGAGAAAATAAAAATTAAAACTGCGCTACCTGTCTTCATTTTTATACCTATTAAAAATGCTTAACCTCACTTTTAAGGAATGCAATAATAAATTTAATATTGATAATGATGCTATGAGTGATATCAGAATAAAAGATATAGGAAAAGATATAAGTCTAACACCAATTGAAATAGTGATGAGAGATCAAAGTCATAAAACAATCTGTGAACCTAGCTCCAACATTATTGTAAATGTACATCCAACTGATAGTAAACATTGGGTTTTAGTTATAAGAAGAGAAAGTGGTCCAACATATTACTTTGATAGTTTTGGTGTTAAGACCCCACCATTATTTTTAGAAGAATATATTGATCTAGGCTCTAATGAGAGAATGCAACAATATGATGAATCTTATTGTTGGGCTTATTGTTAATATATGATCTATCTTATTGATAGAGGATTTAGAAGTAACAATGCTTCGAATATTCTAGTTAATCAATGTAAATGTCCTGGAATAATGAGTGTTTTTGTTTACGTTGTAATGTTGATGATAAGGTTAATGTTAATGACAAGGATATTGATAATGTTGATGATAACGATAATGATAATGTCCTTGATAATGATACTGAAAATGATAAGGATAATGTTAATGATAATGATAATGTTAATGATAATGTTATTGATAATGATAATGTTAATGATAATGTTAACGATCATGATAATGTTAATATTAAGGATAAAGATAATGTTATTGATAATGTTGATGATAATGATAATGTTAATGTCATTGATAATGATAATGATAAAGATAATGTTACTGATAATGATAATGCTAATGATAATGTTAAGAATAATGTTAATTTTAAGGATAATGTTAATGATAATGATAATGTTAATGTTAAGGATAATGATAATATTAATGATAATGATAATGTTAATGATAATGATAATGTTAATGATAATGTTAATGATAATGATAGTGTTAATATTAAGGATAATGATAATGTTATTGATAATGTTGATGATAATGATAATGTTAATGTCATTGATAATGATAATGATAATGACAAAGATAATGTTAATGATAATGATAATGCTAATGATAATGTTAATGATAATGTTAATTTTAATGATAATGTTAATGATAATGATAATGTTAATGTTAAGGATAATTGTAATATTAATGATAATGATAATGTTAATGATAATGGTAATGATAATGATAATATTAATGATAATGATAATGTTAATGATAATGGTAATGATAATGATAAAGTTAATGATAATGATAATGATAATGATAGAGATAATTTTATATATCTATTTGGTGAGAAATATCAAAGAGGTAAATCTAACACCAAAGAATATTCGCGAACAGACTCCGTCTGTGGTATACCAAGCAGTTTCACCGATCCACGCAGTGGCAACTTCGTTGATCCTAGTAACGATATCTCTGTAAATATAAATGAAGATCTACAATCATGGCTAAATGATGATAATATAATTACAGAAGCTACACTCCCAGAGAACTTTAAATGTATAATATCTGGTCCTAGTGAAGGCGGCCAGACATTCTTATTAAAAAAACCAATTCTGGCTAGAATATACTTTGATAAGCTATATATTATTCGTCCTACTGGTGATCAATATGAAGGTGTAGAGAGAATAAATCATAAAGCAGATGTCGAGTTTGTTAAAGATATAAAAGATTTACCCTCTCCCGATCAACTACCAAAAAACCTAAAGAAACTAATGATATTTGATGATGTTAGAGCCAAAGAAACAGTTTTTAAGGAATACTTTTTTAGGGGTAGGCATGACAATTGCAATATGAGTTATCTTAACAAAAATCTATTAACAATAGATAGACAGAGTGTTAGAGATAACTGTAATCTATTTATTTCATTTGAACAAAGAGGTAAACTCCTCATATCTATATATCAATATTTCTTTTATAATGTTAAACTTAGTTATAATGATTTTGCTAATATTTGTAATAAGGTAGGGAAAGAGCCTTATAATTATATTGTCATTGATATAAACAAAAATAAAAATTTTCATGGTAAACTAAGAATTAATTGGGATCGGAGAGTTTTGTAGTTCAGTCTGAGTTTAAGTTTATATATAGACTAGATCAACGAAGTTGCTGGTTACACCAGACGGGGCTTCGGCCAGCCCACTACATCAGATGCAAAATAAAACTCAATACATCAGCATTAAAGTCTATAGGTCTCCCATACTCATCTTTAATATGAAACTCTATATATTCTATTCTATCTTTTGTTACATTTTGATATAGTATATTAGTAGCAATATTATTTATCATATAACTTTTATCATATTAGATTAAAGGTATATTTTATATCTGTCTCTTTACCATTATATTTAGCTCCAGATATAATATTGCAATGAATGTTAATAGTATTTAAACCGATTATATCAACAATTTTTTTTGTAGTATACTTACCTCTTGAATATATTTGATTATCAAATCCTAGTTATGATGCTACTATATAGCAATCTGTTTTTAATTCAGTTTTATTTAAAATACTGAATTATAAACAGATAATCTAATTAAACCCATTTTCGTTTTGTTAAGTATAGGGTTATTAAAATGAAATCTTTCATTTGGTTTTATTATCCTAAAGTTAAGTGTATGTTCATCTTTAGTTTTAGTTAAATCTTTATTTATCTTTTGTAGTTCCCATAACTTTAACAAAGTTGCACCTCCGGTGATAAAATTGTCTGTCATTTTTTATCTAATAAAAATGGTCTTCAAATTGGATACAACTTATGGTTATAATAAGGATATACACAAAAGTAAGATTACAAAACATAAACCTAATTATCTAGCAACAATGAATACTGTTAACACTGATATTAATATCATTCTCAATAGGCAAGAGAATCATTTAAATTTGCATGATTCGTATCTAGATATAGAGTTTGTTTTATCAGGTTCTGCTGGTGGTGTAATTGCTAATAATGCTCATATTAGATGAGCTAATTATGGCACGATGGCATTGTTTAGTTCAGTTAAATTTGAAACTTTTGGTGATAGGACTATTGAATATACAGATCACTGCCATCCTAATCTATTGAGGTATTAGTTATTAACTAGTACTGATGAAGAATATGAGAGTGTCTTTGTTAGAAATCAAGTTAATAGAGATAGTCAACTTTAAGGTGATCATATTGCTGCAGAACGAGGACATATGTATATGATGATTAAGATGAGTGATCTGTTTGGTTTTGTAAATGATTTAGAAAAGATTATATATGGTTTAAGATTTAAACTAATATTAAAAAGAAATAATAATGATAGAGCTCTATTTAGAGTTAATGCTGGTGCTGATGCAGTTGCTAATGATGCTAATATAGATATCAGAGATATATCGTGGTGTGTGCCTAGTATCGGTCCTAGTAATTACAATGGAATTATTGTGCAAAAGGGTTTAAGTAAAAAGAATAATGTAGACTTTAATTATTATTAAAGAAAGACATTTTATAAGAATGTACCCAATGCTACTAACTTCTTGTTTGATCTAGGTATGGAAAGTGGTATGGAAAGACCACAATAAATAATAGTTGGTTTTGAAGATAATAATGTTAATGAACAAACTCATGATGCAAGTACATTTGATATAATGAATGTTACTGAATGTTATTGTAAGATTGGTAATGAGTTTTATCCCGAGGATAGAAAAAATATTAATTATGGTACCAATAATTATAATGAGGCTTTTAAAGAGATTATTAGCTTTAATAAAGATTATAATGGGCTACCACATAATATAAAACCATATATAAATCATAGAACATTCAAAAGTAGTTATAGAATATATGTATTTGATATTAGATATTCAACTTAATTTCAAATTTAGTGCTGCAGTTGCAGATGTTATATGTCATGCATTAGTATTAACTAGAATTGTTAATAGTGTTAATAGTGATGGTAATAAGATGGTTGATATAGTCTCGTAGAGAGTAATCAGTGAAACTGCTTCGCAGATGACCGAGGGTCTATTATATCTTAGGCCTAGTTATTGTTATAGTTATATTCATTGTTATAATAATGGTGAAACATGTGCGTAGCCCCATCCGTGAAGCGGTTTCACCAATAGACATAATTATGATGAAACATCTGCGAAGCAGGTTCCCTGATGGGCGAAGCCCCATAGCTCTAAACTATTTCTTACATGTCTTAACAAAACCCTTAGCATAAATAATATCTAAGTTCTTTTTATTCTCTTGAGATAGGACTCCATCCATGCTACGACATAGGCCCTTAGCTTCAAGCTTTGTCTTAGGCTTAGTCTTCGAGCTTCACTTGCGGGTGGAACCCGTAGTCATAGGGTTAGGTTTAAGAACAAAAGGATTATATTGTTTAACTTCCATTATTTTTTATATATAGAAATGAGTCTTTTACAGAAATTTAAAACTTATTCATATTGTGTTGGTGGTAGACAATATAGTGGTACTAACAACATAAGAGGTTTTATTACGTCAAAAGGTACTAAAATGTTAGAAGGTAATTGTGTTAAATATAAGAGAAATAAGTCAATGACTGTCAGTGATGCAAAAATAGAAGCAGAGGGATTGAAAGATTTCTTTAAAAGTGTTGGTAGAGCTACAGCTAACTTGGGAAAGAAAGTCGCTAATAATCCTGTAAGAGCTTTAGAAATAGCAAGTGAAATAGGAAGTGTAGCTGCATCTAGAAACCCTAGAGCTGATTTATCTGCCACACCTGATTTAATTAAATTTGCAACTACTGGTGAAGGTATAAATGTAGAACAAAAAGGAAGAGGGTTATACTTAGGTACAAAGAAAAGATAATTTAGTTATGGCTGAGACGAAGACTACAGTTTCAGTTAAAACTCTATATCTATCCATAAATATTAAAATTATTATTATTATTACTAAAAACGTTGTTATTACAAAGCACTAATAGCTTTAATCTAAAAAAACACTTAACTTATTTTTCTTGCTCTTCTTATATTGTTCATATACCTTGACTAATTCATTATATTCATCATTATCTATTTTATTATCTTTCATTGATTTGGTATAAAGTTTTTTAAACTTGTCGCTAAACTGTTTACGTAAAATATACATTTGAGAACACTTTATAATTTTATTTCTTATTTTACTATTAATTGTTGTTGATAATGAACCACAAACAGTTGCTGTAGCAAAAGCTGTTGGTATAGAATAAGGTAATCTTATACCTGTTAATGCAACTGATTTTGTTATTGCCGTTGTTGCTATTGATGATAATAGTATTTCTGTTATCTCAGCTACGTTAATATAATTTTTATATCCACTTAACTTCTTATTATAGTTCTTTCATAATGTTAATATTGTTGTTAAATTTATTATTAGCTTGAATCTTTTCATTTAAAAATCGTTCTGACACTGATGACAAATCTGGATATAGTAATCCCCCACTCGGTGCTGTTAGATTGGTCATGGACTCCGTCATAGCTTTGCTTATTTTCATTAGTAAAAATTCTTTCTATTTCTATCTTTATATCTTCTTGTCTAAAACCATAATGCATCTCAAGTCTTGCTTGCTCTTTATTATCAACTAACGTACTTCATAAAAGTAAAGCATTTATATATTGTACTATAACCTTTCTAAGAGATTTATTGTATTGTTTCATTTCTCTTAGACCGTTAGTAAACATATCATCTAAATGTATGTTAGTAATATTTTGATACAACTTATTATTATCAAATTCTTGTTTTAATTGATTACATTTAGAGATAGTATCAGCAGCAACTTTATTACAAAAGTTAACAGTATTTGTGACTTCATTTGCTGAATCAATAAAATCATTAATTAGTTCATCATTAACTCGTGTTTCATTTAGTTGTAATGTTTTAGTTGTGACTTTATCAAATTCAACTTTTCTTAGCTCAGTCATGTTTTTACTTAAAATATCTATTTTATTATTGGAAGATAAAAAGTTATTGTCACAATATTCTTTATTAACAACATCTTTTCCATCTACTGGAGGATGAACATTTGTAATTTTATAGGTATACTTCATATCAATATTATCATTATCTTCTAGGAATAAACCACGAGCCTTACTTAGTGTTAAGTTGTTTGTTGATGTTGATCCGAGAAGCGGGTTCCCCGATGGACCTCCGGTCTTGCTTCGCCACTGATGTTTCGCTTGGTTAAATCTATTTCTTGTCTTTATTTATATTAAAAAATATATTTAATGATTATAAAACTATATTATTAGAATCAAAGTCAAGCTCGGATTTTAATAATTCCTGTTCGTAATATTTACCTTCTATTATCTCTCCATTCATGTCTTCTATCTTATATGTTAGTGGTTGTGTTCAAAGATTCATTAACTTTAAATAGTTCTCTATTCCAATTAGAAATGTAACCTTTAGAAAAGATATTACGTTTATCTGCATTTCTAACTTAATCACCAAATTTAAATTGGGCGTAGCCAGGTTTACCCTTTGGTTTAATCTTAGTAGAAGTAGATATAATCTGAGAAGCAGGTTCCCTGATAAATCTAACTTTATCAGGATTATTAGAAGCATCAACTGGTGTCCTATTAATTGTTGAATGAATGTTATTGTTATTTGTTATGACTGCATCATTTAATATATTTACCCAATTACCATCATCATTGATGAACATTGGTTTATGAATTATGTGTAATAATGTTTTATTAAATCTCTCTATAAACACAGCCTTTAAATCACTATAAGTAGAATATAGTTTTGTTTCATATTCTTTAAGTAAAGATTTAAATGTTTTATTGTAAAACTCACTACTTCTATCTATCCATAACTATCCTGGTTTTGGACTTTCAGAGCTACCCTGTGGATTTTCACTTAATACTAATTTAAAACCATTAGTTATAGATAAACCAGATTTTTTTCTTTAGTGGAATAGCTCATGTATATTTTGTGAATATATCTATAACGGTTAATATAAATTTATAGTTATTATTGTATTTACTTAGAGATGACTTATCAATTAAATCAGCTGACCATGTTTCATCTTTATATAATGGTATTATTCTTTCTCTTCTAAACTTTGTTATTTGAGGACTTCTTTAGCAAATAGTTGTTGTTGTTGTTTTTCCATCATTATTTATTTACCAGAGTTAAAAACATAATTATCTAATTGTTCTTGATTAATAATATTCATAGATAATAGTTGCCTAGATATATCTAGCATTTCATCATATAATCCATCATGACCAGCTTATGTTTCTAGTATTAATAATTCTAGTCTTTCTACTAAATTATTTGGGTTAGGGTTGCTATTTAAACCCCTGCCAAATACATCATCTTTTACCCCCATTATATGTTTTATTGTTCTATATCTAGCGCATTTCTTATCCCCTTTTCCTACATCATATCTAATATCCATTAAAAACCTTTAACTTTTG
The DNA here is from genome assembly GCF_964194025.1 of Convolutriloba macropyga. Lineage (NCBI taxonomy): Eukaryota > Metazoa > Xenacoelomorpha > Acoela > Convolutidae > Convolutriloba > Convolutriloba macropyga. The sequence goes on from NC_134472.1 coordinate 45,105,890, forward strand.
TTTTCATCTTTCTCAATATTATCATCATTTGTCACATTTGATTTAGTAAGAAAGTTAATAAATCCATCTGAAAATTCATATATATTATCCTTAACTAAAAATGCAACCTTCTCTAGGGTTATATCAACATCATTCATTTTATATCTTCTAGTAGGCAAATCTACAAGATTTAATTTTAATTGAGGATTAGTTTGAGCCCCCATGTCATGAAGAAGTTTGGCTGTCTTTGTATCAACAGAAACTGGTGCTATATCTTGAGTTTCCTCCACGGCTTCATTGGACAAATCGGGCTTCATTAATGCCCTGTTTCTAGTTTGCTCTTTCATCTTAGTTTGTTTATCTAACTCTTGATTTTGCCAATCAATTGCTCTTAATGTTTGATCATCTAATGCCAGATTCAGTTCAGTGTTTGCATTTACTGTTTTAGTTAAAGGATCAAATAACTCTTCTATTTCATCATAATATTCTTGTTGTTTTAATTTACCTTCTAATCTATTTCTTCTGTTTTGTTTTTCTAGACTGTTTATTTCTATAAGTTTATCTAGCTTAGCCATTTTTTATAGTTAAATAATCAGGGAGGAGACAAAGTCTTTGGTTGGTGAAACAAAGGCTTAGCCCCTTCCCAAATTTCTTGGTTTACCATAGATAAATCATTATATAAGGAAAAATACGTTTTATTTTACTTAACTTCAGAATAGAATTCTGATCTGATTAGACCTCAATCAGAGGGAACTCACTATCGGTGAATTTGCAAAACAACTCCGTGGAAACCGCTTCCTGGATGTTATATTTCTTTACATGTTCTCTAAATCTTTCTTTAGTATGACCAAATCTATATCTATGGAGATGGATACATAATCTACATCTCAAACATTTAAATCTATAGTATGAAATATGTTTATTTATCTTACACATTCTACATGTTAAATATTGATTGGGATCATTATAATGCTTACTCATATGAGAGTGACTATCTCTATATGGTATAGTTTCATAACATATGAAACAAAAACAAGGTTTACTTTGGCACTCATCACAACTCCAACACCAAGTTTTGTCTTCACATTTATTACACTTAGTACTCATTTTTATATTGTGAAAAAATATATAAGTTTATTATTTCAAAATTGGCACTATAAAAATGAGTTATCAAGGTCCTAACCAAAATGTTCAATCTGGGAATGAACAAGTCCAATCTGGAAATGAGCGAGCTCAATCTCATGGACAAGTCCAATTTGGTGGTGGACAAGCTCAATCTAGTTCTAAAGTATGGCAGTGCAAATGTTAAAAAAATAAAAACAAACCAAGGGAAGAAATCAAACACTCAGATAAAGAAAGACAAAAGGTAGAATTAGAAAACTCTTTGGAATCAATCAGAAGGTTTAATCAAATAAATGAAGAAATAAAAGAGTCGCATGATGAACAGGTTGCGAAATTAAAACAACGAGAAGAAGGTATGCGTGAGTCATTGCGAAAGCTTGAAGCAAAATAATATCCAGATTTAGATGAAAATAAAGATAGAGAATCATCTAAAGACTTAGATCAATCTAAAGATTCAAATTCAGATAGAGAATCATCTTCATCTGATGCTTTTGTCTATGTCCAGAAGCCTAAAACAAATAAGTTTAAATGTGAAGCTTGCAATCAAGAGTTAACTCAAAAGAATTATCATAGGCATAATCAATCACTTAAACATGAAGAGAATGAGCGATTATATAATAGAAATAAAATTATTGAGAGTGCTAATGAGGATGGAATAAAATTTACTAATAAAGATATAGAGGGAATAAAGTATTGTGATAGTTTTGATATGTATCTGGATAATAATACTGAACATGCTAAACATATGGACACATTAAAACATAGGAATAATGTAAGATTAGTTATAGGGGAAATAATAAAGAAAGGGAGTAAATTCGAATGAGTAATATGTAAGACCACTCTGCGTCAATATAGTGTGGATCTACATTTGAAAACAAAGATGCATCTGGATAAAAATAATCCGCGAAGTGGGTTCACCGATGGTAAAGATAAGGATATAACTGAAAATCCACGAAGTGGTTACACCAATAGTAACATATGTAAAGATATTTCAGGATATTGCAATATATGTAATACTAGATATAACAATAAAAATGAACACAATGAATCAGATGAACATAAAGAAAATGTTAATCAGAAAAATCTGTTGATGGGAAGTGGCGAGTAGGGATAAAGTTAATGAGTTGGGATTAGATCATAATATGATGTATAATCAAATAATGATAACAAGTAGTAATTATGAAGAAATTAAATTCTTGAATGTATTACATAGAGGAAATGTATAACATTCATCCCCATATCAAGTTTAACACCTTTGATGTAGTAAAGTGATAAGTTAGAGGAAAACGAATTCACATTTAGGTTAATGATTAGACAATATAATGGTCCATATGACTTGGATATGTTGAATAGTGAAATTGAGTCTAGAATGCAAGAACAAGAGATGAATCAATATGGTTGGAGCATGCAAAGATTTGTTAAAAGAACAATGTATATACATATGTTTTATCCTACTGGAGGTTGTACTACTGAGTTACCATTCACATCTATATATATACTTAATAAACATAATACTGATAAAAAGTGTTTACTTTGTTGTTTAATTGCTTATTTACATCCTGCATCACGTCATCCAAATAGAGTTAATAAATATAATAAACCAGAATATATTAATGAGATAAAATTACCAAAGCTTCCACCTCCATATGATTATTATCACTTAAAGAAAAAACAAGAACTAAATAAAGATAAAATATTATTTAATGTGTTTGATCTAAATAAAAATAAAACTATTAATCCTGTATTAATCAATCATAATGATCCTAAAGAATGTAATATATTAAACTGGGATAATCACTACTTCCTATGTAAAGATGTATCATTCTTATCAAGAAAATCATCTAAACATAAATGTTATCCATGTCTAAAATGTTGTGTATCGTTTCTAACTGAACATGCATTAAATAAACATTTGGATTCATGTAATACACAGAAACATGTGGGAAGAAGAACATTCCATAAAGATGAACATCTAAAGTTTGATAGGTTCCATTATAAAAATAGAGTACCGTTTGCTGTGTATTATGATTTTGAATGTATAATAAAAAACAAAAAACACATTCCTATTGCTTGTGGTTTATAGATAATCACTTATTTATAACTAAACTATCAAAGAAGATTAGACTTAAAGTATTAACTAAAACTGATGAGAATTATATTAGTATTGATATGGGTTATGCAAAAGCATTAGATATGATTAGGTTCTTCCATCCACTTAGCTTAGATGCTATAAGTAAAACCTTGAGTGATAAAGAGTGTGAAACACTAAACAAATTTGGGTTAGAGAGACGTAAAGATATTTTCCCATATGCATGGTTTGATAGTATAGATAAACTACATGAAACAACATTACCACCTAAGGAAGCATTCTATTCTAAGTTGAAACAAAGTGGTATTACAGATAAAGAAAATAATCAAGCAATAGATTGTTGGAATAATACTGGATGTGAGACAAAAAACAATTATATGATGTTATATCTCAAAACAGATGTGTTATTATCGGTAGATGTATTTGAAAGATTAAGAGATAAGTGTTTAGAATATTATGAAATAGATCCTTGTTTTGCATATTCTACTCCTGGTTTAACTTGGTTATGTGGATTGAAATATACTAAGGTTAGACTTAAATATTATAAAGAAAATACAGTTAATATTTATGACACAATACAACATGGTATTAGAGGTGGGTAAGCTTCAGTATTAGGTGATTGTCATGTAAAATGTAAAAATAAAGAAATAAATCCTGGGTATACAGGGGAAGAGAATTATCTAAAATACTTAGACTTCAACTCATTATACGCTTCTGCTATGGTTCAAGCTTTACCTACTGGTGAGATCAAAGTATGTGACGGCAAGGATTGTACACAATCTAACTCCACAAAGGGTTATATCTACACCATTGATGTACAGAATAATGATGAGTTGAAACAAAAGACAAAGAAATATCCATTCTTTCCAGAAAAGACAAAAGCTAACATTGATCAGTCTACAGAATACCAAAATTAAAAAATAAAAAGAAAGGATACAAACCAAATGAGAAGTTAATGTTGAAGTTAACGGATAAAAACGATTATGTAATTGATGGTGAGATGTTAGACTGGTATTTAGCTAGTGGTTTGAAGTTGGAGGGTATTACAATTAAGCAAAAGTTAGAGCGTAGTAAGAGTGAATGGTTAAAACCCTACATTGAGTTTAATATTCAGAAAAGAAATCAAGCTAAAGCTAAGGGTGATAAATTTGGAGACAAATTCTTTAAACTGATGAATAATGCTTTTATGGAAAAACAATAGAAAATGTATACAATAGACAAGATGTAGAGTTAGTTAATGAAGTAGATAGAAATATTAAATTAGTAGGAAATATTAGTTTTAAATATGCTGTAGAGTTTGATGATGATCTAGTGGCTTTACATAAAACAAGAGGTAATGTTAAGTTTGACAAGTTTAATTATATTAGTTTTGTTATATTAGAAAAAGCTAAACTATTTAAGTATAAAGCTATATATGATTACTTTGAGAAGGAGTTAGATTGTAGTTATCATTATACAGATACTGATAGTATATTTATAAACATAAATGTTCATTTAGATAGTAATATAGAAATGAAATGAATAAGATAAAGGATATTTTACATAATAATGAGTTAGGTAAGATGAAGGATGAATTACCTAATGATACTATTATAGAATAATAGCTTCCTTAAAGCTAAGGCACATTGTTATAATACAGTTAAGGGAGAAGATGGGAAAAAGATAAAAGGTATAACTAAAGCTACTAATAAAAACCAAATTACTATTGAAGACTATAAGAACGCTATATATGAAGCTAAAAATAAATATGTTAGAATTTTTACTATTGATAGTAAGAAGCACCATTTAGAAACAAAAGAACAATAAGAAAAAAAGCAATATAAAAACTATTGATCCATTTGATGATAAAAGTATTAAAAGTTGTAATGGTGAGTTTAGATTTTACATTTAATTTTTATATAAATATTATCAAAACTTAAAATTTATAAAAGAGTTAAGCTGGTTTTTTGTTCAGGTTATCCACGAAGTGGTTACACCAATTTTCGCAAGTTGGTTTTACGTGCTTGTTACACGGTCTCACTAGTTTTATACTAGTATCTGGGGACGTCCACTGGAGTCAGTGGGGATCTGCAAAGCAGTTTCACTGGTAGAACCCAAACTATCCGCCTGATAACAAATAATTACCAGCTTAACTCGACACTAGTGGTTTGCACTAAGTGAGACAAGAAATGGTAGATTTTAAATATAAAAGAAGTGAATATAGAGTAGTGGATATATAAAGAGAATTAGGGTAATGTGTATATTGGTACCGTATCGCGGCTCTATGCTGCGGAGGTACCAATATACACATTACCACCAAAGGCACAACGAAGGCCCTAGGCAAAAGCCTGGCCATGCAAAAAGGAGAGCTAAAAAGAAAAGGCGCCCCCACCTAAGAAGCCAGCAAATACACATCGTAACATCCTGATCTGAAGAAAAACAAGTATGTAATAACCTTATCGTATGATATTAAATGTTTTGCGGCCAAACATAACGGCGGTTCTTACTTTTAAAACTGAATATTTTGATGAATTTCCGCTTTTATGACACCGATGATACAGAAGAAAAACGTTAAGGCTTTCTTGTTTTTGTGTTGTTTTGGCTTCAAGCCAAACATGAGGCTGATTTAAAAATGACTATTTCTGGAATACAAGCGATACCGTCGATTCAGAATTTTTGTTTTATTGATATAGTTTCAATAAACTGAAAAATGAGCGAAATTGACATAACCTAGAGCTGTTATGTAGAAGAATTAAAATCAGGTTGATATATGTATCATAAGGAATCATATCATGACCGGAAAAGAGAGATTTAGAGATGAGAAACAAAAGTTAGCAATTGAGGCAACAACTCGGACAAATATTGACATAGAGGACACGAAGCAGATTGCGCAAGACCGAGAAGAGAAAGTTAAGAAAAAATCCAGTTCATATCCTATGCCAACTCCATTAGTTGGCACTGACGACCATCTCGAAGACAACAATCAACTGTGGATTAGCAAAGATGATCAGTATCTGCAGAACAGTCTAATCAAACGGTGAGCAATGCTTTCTAAATTGAGGTCCCAGACCGAAGTGACCTCTGATCAAACCACATTTGAGCAGACACATGCGCATCGTGCGCTCGAGTTACCAAGTCAAGAAAAATAATTGAGCGCATGAAAGTATGGGCAATGGTCTGGAACTTTTCTGATCAGAGGTCATTTCAGTCGTTGTTGGTCAGATCAGACGCGATTATTATTGCATGGAAAAGCTATTAGTATGCTAAGATAAGCATACACCGAAGATCCAGATTAAATCCCCGAAATTACGCGTTTAATATACTTTTGACAGAGTGCATTTACCGTATATGTTTTGCTTAAGAAATGAAATCGAATTTGTTTTCATAAAATTGACATTCTGCTAAAAGATTCTTAAAACAAACTTTGGGGGGAATTAAAATCTTGGCAAGATTAGATTATCGTTTCAAAAATTTCCAAGACCATTTGTTGTCCGAACTTTGTGTCATACCGGTTTTCATTGCCTTAATTAGACCTCTCAAAAAATTATACTCTAATGTGAATTCGTCGCACGATTGATCTTTGGTCTCAAGCAGGGTGACGTCACACGAAGAAGAAAGAGGAGGAGGCCTTCTGATCAGCAACACAAAGTCACTCATCAGGAGGACGTCCAGAACACCCACCGACGATTTCCACCCAACACCTGAGTTTTCCCCAAATCCATTTCAGTGGCGGTCAAGAACCCTGGACGATATTTTCACTAGTGTCACTGATAAGACTGTCAAGCGATTAATAAGAAAAACACGCAACGTTTCTCAATTCAGTATCTCTCTCAAGGTATGCAAAAATTTCCATTTTAAAGTTTTCATTCTGATTGGACAATGAGGTGACCATGGAATATTTCCAGCGCCTATTTTGCAGGCTCATTAAAGTTGTGGTAGCAATAATAATTTAAAAAAGAACAATGAATTTCCAAAATGTTTATTAACAATCAGACAAAAATTATTTTGCTAGGTTAATTTTCCATAATGGTAAATTTTGAAGAGATCCTATCCAACGGGAGAATATTTGAGAGCGCCAAAGTTTTCCAAAACTATTTGATCAATCTTGCGCAGTCTGCTTCAAAACTATTAGATACCAAAACTATTTGATCGAGTAATTTTTTTGAAATTGTGAAAAGATGGAATGAACAAAATGGCGAAAAAAATCGAAGGGATAAAAATAAAAAAAGTATGAGGTACACTTTTAATGTACTAAGATGCGAAAAGTGGAAGTCTGCATCCAAATTGAGTAAATTTATTCGAAATTTCGCTATATACGATCAATATACGATTCTCAACAAGGGGACTTGGTATGGTGCGTTCGCACATATTGTTCCGACCCCGCTCATCCACATTTGTTGCCTAATTGTCTACCGGTTGAGAAAGAGATAAACTTTCAAAGATTCCAATATTGCTCAAAAAAATTGGTTTATGCATAAAAAATTGATTCCAACAAAAAAAACTCTGAGTAAAGTAAATATTGGCATATCAAAGGGTCGAGGTAATCTGCCATTATTAAACCTACTGAACAAGACAAACAACAAAATCGAAGTACCCAACAAACAATATTTACATCCAAAAATCAATGTCTGTTTTTTTAAAACATTAATAAAAAAGTCAAAACAGCGCAAAAAAAAATAGCACTTCTTAAGAGAAATCGTGAGACCAGTCCCTAATGACACTCAGTAACAAGTAGACAAAGAGAACAAAGATCAAAGAACAAAGAACAGGAGATCTTTCAGAACACCCACCGACGATTTCCACCCCACACCCGAGTTTTCCTCAAATAAATTTCAGTGGCGGTCAAGAACCCTGGACGAAATTTTGACTGGTGTCACTGATAAGACTGTCCAGCGATTAATAAGAAAAACCCGCAACATTTCTCAATTCAGTATCTCTCTCAAGGTATGAAAAAATTTCCATTTTAAAATGTTCATTCTGATTGGACAATGAAGTGACCACAAACTTGTTCCAGCGCCTATTTTGCAGGCCCATTAAAGTTGCTGTAGCAATAAAAATTTAAAAAAGAACAATGAATTTCCAAAATGTTTATTAACAATCAGACAAAAATTTTTTTGCTAGGTTAATTTTCCATAATGGTAAATTTTGAAGAGATCCTATCCAACGGGAGAATATTTGAGAGCGCCAAAGTTTTCTAGAGATATTTAAATTGATAACTTAGGCAATTTTATGCAAAAATTTTTTTCTGTTTACTTTTTGCAATTGGTATTCTTTTCAGAGGAAACGGAGGCTCCATTTTAGTGAGGAAACAATGATGTTGGTTGGCTATATCTATTTTCAGAAAACATAATAATAAGTTTCTACAAGTTAATTGATTACACTTGACAAAAGTTACCGCACTAAACATACGTGCATCACAGAAGGCGCCCAATTTCAAGCCTCATTTAAAAACATCAGGATTGCCTTAAAGACAATACCTATATACAAAAATTTTGAAAATTAGAGTTCTAATTGCTTTTTGAGGTTTCTTGTCTCATTTACATTTAGCGTAGTTGGGCACAATAATAAGTTTTATTATGTTCCAATGCTGTTCAGTGATGTGAGCTCTTTCGGAGAGATGCCAAAACTATTTGGTCGAGGAAATTTTTCAAATTGTGAACAAATTGAATGAACAAAATGGAGATAAAAATTGAACAGATAAAAATAAAAATAAGTATGAGGTACACTTTTAATGTACTAGGATGCGAAAAGTGGAAGTCTGCATCAAAATTGAATAAACTTACTCGACATTTCGCTATCAATATGCGATATTATTTCTCATTAAGGGGACTTGGTATGGTGCGTTCGCACATATTGTTCCGACCCCGCTCATCCACATTTGTTGCCTAATTGTCTACCGGTTGAGAAAGAGATAAACTTTCAAAGATTCCAATACTGCTCAAAAAAAAATTGGTTTATGCATAAAAAATTGATTCCAACAAAAAAAACACTGAGTAAAGTAAATATTGGCATATCAGAGGGCCGAGGAAATCTGCCATTGTTAAGCCTACTGAACAAGACAAACAACAAAATCAAAGAACACCAGCAAACAATACTTAAATCCAATAATCAATTTTTTAAAACAATATTATAAGAGTCCAAAAAAGCAAAAAAAAACTAAAACGAAACTAATCAGCACTTCTTAAGAGAAATCATGAGACCAGTCCCCAATGAGACTCGGTAACAAATAGACGAAAAGAACAAAGACGGAAAAATTGAAATATACGTTTTTTTACTAGAAACAATCTCAATTATTGCAAAAAAATTAGATTTCAACTGAAAAAAATAAACAAGCTTTTGTTCATTCATATTATTTGAGACCTGTCATTATCCACAACATTTCGAACGTCTACAAAAACAAACGACAAATTAAATTTTGCGAGGAAATTGTGTCAAAGCCGTTAAAACAATAATCTATTTCGTAAAAATAAGATATAATAAACTGCGGCTTCGTAGAACGCTTCGGAATAATGACACCGGGTAAAAAATAGACAAGAAAAGAACAGAAAGAGCCAAAAATTAAAAAAAAACGTTTTTGTATTTCGAACTTAATTAATTTCAAAGTATTGAAAACGTTAGCTATCAACGGAACTCACAAAAAAATTTTGTTTTTCCCTAATGAAAGCCATTGACATCTGTCAATATTCAGCATATCTCATACTACTACTCAAACTAAAACGATAAGCATAGACAAAAGTCAAAAATAAAATGAAATAAGTAAATAACTAAATTAAAATCTAAGTTTGTTCATCTGTTTCCCCTCTCCAAATCTGATAATGGAACCTGTAATTATTGCGACCAGTTAACAAGTAGACTCAAACAACTGCAAAGATAGAACTAAAAAATACGTCTATATTTTTTAAGGTATTTTATTTCAAGGTTATAAAAAAAAGTTAACTATCAAATGAAATCAGTCAATAGGCTTTTTTGTTTATCCATTGGAAGCCGCTAAGATCTGCAATTATACATGGAAGGTTTTTCACACGAGACAAATAACGAGACAAAGAAAGCCAAATACAAAAATTTCGAATAAATTTTTCTAGAAGACGGTGCGATTAGCCTAAAACAATAATCTATATCAAAAAATTAAAGCCAGGAAAAATTTCATTTGTATTTTCTTCTCAAACGCCAATGATGTGATATCTGACCCTTCAAAATTTCAAAAAATAACCATAATTTCCAAAAGCTGGAAGTTTTTGAAAACTCGTAGCATCAAAGCAGAAAAACAATTACTTAAAACGTAAAACCTCAATAAAAACTATTTTAAACCCACACAAAATACGACGCAATTTTTTACGACTTAACTGATGCTACAATGTGGTCGACAAAATGGTAGCGAAGTTGATTAAATCTTTGTTCAATTTAACAACATTTTTTTAAACCAAACGACCGTAAGCTTTCGACTAAAAAAACTAAAAGGTTTCCTCGTAATTTTTAGGAAGCGAATGGGAAATCTCATTAATATCATTCGATGCAAATTGCTCTGTCACAATACGATTTAAAAATAAAAAAATGCAAAATTAATATTTGAGAAAGACAGCGACCGATTACAATCAAATCTACTTTTGAAATCTGGAAAATAGAGTTTAAACCAAATTGGTATTGCTGTTCGTCCACTAGGAACACCTAATCGTTCCGGATATTATGCATATGGATAATTTGACAACAAAATTCGAAATATGACGCAGAGAGGACGCATTTTTCTTAATCATCGAGTAAAATTAGCAAAATAACGGCAAAATTTTGATGCTAGAACACTCTTCAAGTAGGCAGAACTATCAGTCGCCCTCTTTGTTTTGGATTTAGCGACGTTTTTTTGATCAGTTTTTTATATGCGTTTTTCCGATAAATTTAAACAAAGATGACTGAAAAAGCTGAATTCGCTATATTTTTATAGAAAAAAGATAACTATTAAAAAATGTTTAGAGAAATAACTGGATCAGAATCATCAACAGCACTCTTCTACACATAAAGACAAAAACAACAGCACTATTTGTATCAATTTTAACAAATATTCTGAGAAATTAGCAAAATTGGCAATAAATGCGTAAAATTAGGGAAAACATGTACTCAACGAGAAAATCATTCAAATGTTCTCAAAATTATAGACGTCAATAGCTCCGTGGAAACAAAATTCAGAAAAAAATTTTTTTGGGATAAAACCTCCCTTCCTTATTTTAGGATAAAAGTGCCCATTTTTCATTTTGGGACAAAAGTTCATCTTTTTGTATTAATTATTCATTCTTAGTACATCTCATCCAGCGGCTAAAGAAACCTAATTGTAGCTAACTAAATAGATTTTTCAAAAGTTGACTATCACGTGAGATGAAAATTTATATATAATTTATAATTTTAGCAACTTAAATAAAAAAATTTTTAGATACGTATATACAGCAATATTGACCAAAGACAAAATTTTAAGGGCGGAACAAAGTTTAAAAGTTTATAAGTTCTCGGTTTTGATTTCCTTCAAAATCATTTAGTCTCTTCTGCAGAATCTTAATCTTATTATGTAGGTTGGCATTCTTTTGATTTTTGCGTAGGAAACACCGCTCCCAGCCAATTGTGTAGCTGTCTCTCTCGCTATATTTTTGAGACTGTACGTTTTTAATTTCCGATTGAAAGATTGTATCTTGCAGAGATTCCCTTCTGTTATCATACAATAATATAGTTCCCAGTCATAGTAAGGGTGTCCTTTAAATTTTGTGTTCTGTGCCTTGTCGTCTGCAAACTTTGACGTTCTAATCGTTGGTTCATTCTCATCACTCTGGGTTGTATAGGCTTGTTTTTGCGGATGGCTTTAAATTAGTTTCCGTTGGGACAACTCTCATTTCTCTCACTTCTGTCATTTTGTCGATCTTAAATTTTTCATTTTTCTTTTTTCCTCTCCCGCTGTACAAATTTTTTATATTCTCTCCTGGTGCTGATGTTGTCAATGGTGGCTGCTTTTGTTGCTGCTCTCCCATAAGCTCCTCAAAGATATCTGGCAAAGTGAAATCTTCCAGATCAGGCATATCGGCGTTAAAAACGTACAGTCTCAAAAAACAGTGAAAAAGAGACACCTACAAAATTGGCAGGGAGCAGAATTTCCTGCGCCAAAAGCAAAAGAAAATCTACACAATAAGACTAAGTTCCTGCAGAAAAGAAAAGAAGATTTAAAGAAATTCAAAAATGCAAAACCGAGAACTTATAAACTGCTTAACATTGTTCTGCTCTTAAAACTTTGTCGTTTGTCAATATTGCTGTATATCCGTATCTAAGAATGCTTTTATTTAGGTTGCTAAAATTATAAGCTCTATATAAATCTTTATCTGATTTGATTGTGAACTTTGGAAAAATCTATTTTGTTAGCTACAATTAGGTTTTTTTAGCCGCTGGATGAGATATACTAAAAATGAATATTTAATACAAAAAGAGGAACTCTTGTCCAAAATGAAAACTGAGAACTTTTATCCTAAAATAAGGATGGGACGTTTCATTCCAAAAAAATGGGAATTTTTCACCCACAATGGAATCTTTCATCCCACTTTTATTTAGAAAGAAAATTAATGTTCCACACTGACGCATATAAATAGGAGGTGGTTATTTATCCCCTCAGTAACCCGAAATATCAATCTAAAAACAATACTCCCAATAATTTTCCTCCTGCCAATTTTCATGATCCTTTATATTAAGACGTTTTATCCCTAAATAAAAATGGGAACTTTTCTCCCACAATGGGATAGTTTATCCCACTTTCATTCAAAGAGGTAAATAATGTACCACTCTGACGCCTATAAATAGGAGGCGGCTTTTTATCTCTTCAGTATCCCGAAATATCAGTACTATACTCCAAAATACTTTTCATCCTGCCAATTCTCATGATCCTTTATATTGAGACCTTTTTTGTTTTATATCCTTCACCTCTATGCTCTAACAACATCTTAAATTCCTCCCCTTCTCTCTATCTTTAGAACATCGAAGCTGAAAATTTTTTTGGGATAAAACCTCCCTTCCTTATTTTAGGATAAAAGTGCCCATTTTTCATTTTGGGACAAAAGTTCATCTTTTCGTATTAATTATTCATTTTTAGTACATCTCATCCAGTGGCTAAAGAAACCTAATTGTAGCTAACTAAATAGATTTTTCCAAAGTTGACTATCATGTGAGATAAAAAATTATAAATAGTTTATAATTTTAGCAACCTAAACAAAAAAATTTCTTAGATACGGATATACAGCAATATTGACGAAAGAAAACATTCTAAGGTCAGAACAAACTTTAACTGTTAATAAGTTCTCGATTTTGGATTCCTTCAAAATCATTTGTTTTCTTAATCCTATTATGCAAATTGGCATACTTTTGCTTTTGGCGTAGAAAATTCTGTTCCCAGCCAATTGTGTAGGTGTCTCTCTCGCCATATTTTTTGAGACTGTAATTTTTTAATTTCCGATTGCAAGTTTGTATCTTGCAGAGAGTCCCTCTGGCACCATACAATAATGTGTCTCCCATTCATAGTAAGGGTGTCCTCTAAATTTTGTGTTCTGGGCCTTCTCTTCTGCAAACTTTGACGATCTAATCGTTGGTTCATTCTCATCACGCTGGGTTGTATTGGGTTTGTTTTTGCGGTTGGCTTTGTACAATTTTCCGTTCGGACAACTCTCACTTTTGTCAGTTTGTCGATCTTCAAATTTTCATTTTCCTTCTTTCCTCTCCCGCTGTACAAATTTTATATATTCTCTCCTGGTGCTGATGTTGTCGCTGGTGGTTGCGTTTGTTGCACTCCCCTGAGCTCCTCAAAGGTATCTGACAATATGAAATCTTACAGATCAGGCATATCGGCGTCTGCGCCGTAACCTAAATTCTTAAAATAGAAACACCTTAAGTCTGTGTTCTGGATAATGTTTTTATGAAAAAAAGTAATTACTTGTAATTTTATGCTTTGTGATATATAGATTTTTTTAACGAGGAAATTGGATTATGTTTCATCCCTAATGGATGGTTTTCATCCCCAATTGCACTATACATTGGTTGCGGAATATGCGGATAAAGAGTAAAGCGTTTTTTTTTAATTCAGTTAATAAATTTTTAGCATCGCATGGCTGTTTTTCTTTGGATGTTTCAGTTTTCAATTTGGCAATTACTGTAGCAGTGAATAGAAAATTGTAAATGGCAAAAAAATGGTTTCGCTAAAGTTAACAGATCCTCCGCCTACTTATGTATTTGTAGGGCTCTAAAATTTGTTACAACAATTTGTATAATAAATTTCAAGAAAAAAGCAGCAAAATAGATTCCGCATTGCTCCAAGATAAATGATTGTGACCGAATATCTTTATATAACTGTTCTCAAAGAAGTTAAGAGAAATAAACGAATCTTAATAGATTGTTCTCATTGATTAATTTAAATAAGGTCTATCATCACTTTGAAAACTATCTTGTGAAACAATAAGTTCTTTAGCGAAATTTTGTGTATCATTCTTCATATCGTTACTAATTCAATTTTTTGCCAGAATTTCTTTAAATCTTTGTCAGTAAATAAAGAGATTCCATAACTATTGTAAAAGTTGTACTTTGTTAATCATTGTGGATCAAAATAAAGCTCAAAAATCTAACGTCCTCTAACTCTAGTTATACCTGGTGTTAATTCAACCCTTGAATTATCATCTTCAATGTCCAATTGGAACAAATTATCGTTTTTATCCACACGCGATCGTTCTTCGGCGCTAGTGTACGTTTTTCTTGTAATTGGAGTAACAAAGTGTTTCTTATTTCGAAACATACTTGGAGTTTTTATATGCCATTTGTAATGGTGGAAATTACTGTGGGCAATGATATAGCAAAGCAACGTTATCATTTGCCCCTAAGAATTATTAGCGTTTAATTTTTAGCCTCACTGGTCGCACCAATTCATACTCTCCGTCTAGTTGGGAGTATATAAAGGGATTTTGGCTTTGATGTTCTAAAGATAATTGAAGGGGAGGCAGTTAAGATTTTTTATAACAAACAGGTGAAGGATTTAATTAAAAAAAAGATCTCAATATAAAGGATATCATGAATATCGGCAGGAAGAGAAGTAATGGGAATATAGGTTTTAGATTGTTATTTCGGGATACTGAAGAGATAAATAATAGCGTCCTATTTATAGGCGTCAAAGTGGGATATTATTGTCTTTTTTTAATCAAAGTGGGATAAAATATCCCATTGTGGGAGAAAATCTCCCACTTTCATTTTGGAGTAAAAACTCTCAATTTTATTTTGGTATAAAAGTTCCCCTTTTTCATTTTAAGACAAAAGTTCCGATTTTTTTTTCATTTTCATTACATAGTTGATTCCCCTCTAAAATGGGCCTGAACAACAATACTTTTAAATGAAGAAAAAATAAACGCGAGAATCACATAGCACTTCTATTCTCTCATTTGGTTTTGTTTGATATGAAAATTTTTCCGTGTGATATCTTTTTTGATACAAAACCTAAATATTTTTTTTTGTTCGGACTTCCGATAAATTTGATTAACAGTAGTTCGAAAAACGCCTTATTGGATATTTAAAAAATTTAAAAAGACTTATAGGACATTACACGCTGAAAATGTTTCGCTAGTTTTTGTAGTGTACAAAATGACATGAATACATATAATTTTATATGAACTAATGTCAATTACAATTGTATGAGACAAAACGATATCGGTTTGAAGTTTGTCGCAACAAAAATGGTCTTCATAGGTTATAAGCTGAGAACATTTTAAATGACCCTTCGGTCTAATTAATAGAGCTATGTCTGCGCTAATCCGAAAATAGTTGAGCAATAAAAATAATAATAATAATAAAAATAATAATAATGATAATAATGAATTTCAGTAAACTTGGTTTTGCCAAGCTTAGTAGGTCCCTAACGGGGCTTGAATTTGATTTCCCTCAAACACTGTCCATCCATATGGGTATGATCTGTAATTAAAATTCTTCTTAGCTAAATCAAATAGTTATTCTTTGACTTCTCTTGTGACTTTGGGAGGACTTGAATATGGATTATAGTTGGGAAAATCACGCGCCAGTGACATCGAATTGTTGAAGTTTGTAACCTGGTAGAAAAAATTAGATTGGCAACGCTGGCGATTACATTCGTTTGAGTATAAAAATAATTTCTCGTTTGATCGTGTTTCGGATGTCCATTCCTCATTTGCCAAAATTGCTCTGCCTCAAGTGGAAGTTTTCTGGTCAAAATTCTGTTTAAAACTACGAGATCCAAAAAGACAAATTGATATGTGATCGGAAGTAAATTTACTGATCGAAGACAATCATTGTATTCTTTATCAGTAAAATGACTGTTTGATTGTATTCATTTTAAACTTTTTCTCTGAAGCCTTTCCATTTGCCTGACGATAGTTTCACTGGCAAACCAAACATTTGATCCATAAAACATGGTCAATATTTTGTAAATTTTGACTAGGTTGCATTTGACTGACAATTTTGTTTCATTTGGAATTGTTCTCTTTAGATGAGCAAGCTTTTGATTTGCTTTTCGTTCAACAAAACTTAAGTGATGATCCCATGATAAATTTTTTGGAAAATATATGCCCAAGTCTTCGAAGTGCGTTTCCTGTGAGATGACTCCATTGCTGGGAAGACGCAAAATTTGCTTGTTTTGATTTTTACGTAATGAAAATTGCACGTTTTTAAGCTTATCGAAATTGAAGTTTAACCGATTCTCCTTACTCCAAACAATAGCATTTTCAATATCTTTTTCCAGTTGTATTTTATTGTCTACAGTGATGACAATTTTTTTGTCATCCGCGTATAAATAGCAGTCATTGACAATTATTTCGGGTAGGTCATTTATATAAACGGAAAAAAGCAACACTGTAAAATTTGACCCTTGAGGCCCACCGCTGGTGATTGGTCGAAAGTCCGATTTTCCGCAAGATATTACAACTCTCTGCTGTCGATCAGTAAAATATGACGCGAAAAACCTCAAGAAAGCAGTGTCAAATCCCATTCGACATAATTTTAAAAGTATGATATTATAATTGATGGTATCAAAGGCCTTTGCTATGTCTAGATACACTGTCATTGGCATTTCTTTTGCTTCATGTAACTCATATAACCTGTTGCAGTAGAGAAGTAATTGAGTGATGGTTGAATGATTTTTCCTAAAACCATGTTGCTCTAAGCAAAGCTTTTGTTGCAGAAAGATCGAGAACTGTTTATACTCCACACGCTCAAATAGCAGTGACAAGGAGCTAAGCATGGCAATCGGTCGGTAGTTCTTGATATCTAATTTGCTACCGCTTTTGAAATGGGGTCGTACATGCACTTTTTTCCACAAACTGGGAAACTCAAATTTGCTAACACAGCAACTAAATATAAATAAAAGTTGATTCGAAATGTACGGTAAAGCAGACTTCAAAAACTTTGGGCTGATTCCATCAAAAGAGTTACCACCACTACGTATGTATTTGATTTCCTCACTAAGAGCCGCTTTGCTAAACTGAATGTCATCAAGAAATATTTCTGGACTTTGATTAAATGGAATAACAACTTCAGAATCGTCTTGAACAAAATTAGAAGCAAAATAATTGTTAAAATATTCTGCAATGCACTTGTACCCCAAAAATTTCTTTTTCCATGTACACCGTTTTCTCAGGCAGAGCTGGCTGTTTTGTTATTTGTTTCATTAATTTAAATGAATCGTTCGTTGACCAGACTTTGCTTTTTTCAACGAAATGTTTCCTGTCATTATTTAGAGAAATGGATAACTCTTCTCTAAGGCGTGAAATTTTCTCTGCGCTTTGTGTTTTTTTCAAAGCTGTTTTGAGTTTATTTTCTAAATGGATACTGTTAGAGGACATGTAAAAATTCGCATTGGTACTTCTAGAGGTTTTGAGTGGAATTGCAATGGAAGACGCTAGTTCTAATTTATGGTAAAACGAGTCGACAATTTTAACAATTGAATCAAAGGAAGACATTGGAAAATTAAAATTGATCGTAAATTTGTCCCAATTAGCTTTGCCAATCTTTAAGTGTTTCATCTTAGGCAAGGCTTCTTGCTCAGCATATTCAATCGAAACTTCAGCTAACAAATACTTGTGATCTGAGAACGATTTCTCCTCTAATGTTTCGCTACATAATTTAATATTGTTACTAAGAAAAATATCCAGCGAGCTTGCATGGGATTGCAGTGATGACATTTTTAATGTTTTGAATTCGTTCAAAACTACTTCTTCGTATGAACAATTACTACTTAAAGTAAGCCAATCTGTGTGAGTGAAGTTAATGTCACCATTCAAAAAGAAAGTAAAGGATTCAATGGATCTTTGATATTCTTGGACATCTCTGACAATCTCCTGAATGGTTTTGCAGAACAAATCTGCACTGAGTCTATATTTGCTGTCAGCTGGGGGATTATAAATGGTGATACTAACGATTGTAACCTCCTTGAAGATGTATAAGCAACAACAAATGAGATCTGAATTTGTACGCAAAACCTCCGCTTTGCATGATAATGATCGCTAGTAGGCAACCATTTTCTTCTATAGATAAGTTAGTATCAATCATTCTGTTCCTGAAAAACAGCCTAGCTGATCTAATTTGAATGTCTGAACGGTTGATATCCAAGGTTTGAGCAAATTTAAACCGATACTCTAGAGCTTGTTTTTCTTCTTCCGACTCATTTGTCGATAAAAACTGTTTGATAAAAATATTGTCGGCCTTCAATTTTGAGATTGACATCATCATGATTCTGCAATTCCAAGTACTTGTGATTTTCACCACCAGCAGTCGCGGACGAGTTTGGATTGAGTTAAATTTACCCAGACGAAAAATGTCTTCGATATTTAATGTCTGGATTCCAATTTTTCGAGCAAGTTCTTCAACTAATTTTTTGTCATGACTGATTCTGTCCAATCAAGTTATCTCTGTATTGCTCGTTTTCTCTGGTACTCCAAAAACTATGATTTTAATTTCTCGCTCTGATTGACTAGTTAGATCAGCTTTCGCTCTCAAGTTCTCAGTTAACTTTTGAGGTTCATTCTCGCATCGTGAATTTTTAAGCGTCAATTTAATTTCTTCTATGTTGTTAAGCATTTCGCTTTTAATTTCAGTAATCTCTTTTTGCAAGTCGTCTCTTATTCCAGCAGCGCTCTGTTGAAAATTATTTTGCAAATTTTCTATTTCGTTGTTTTGATGACCTCTGACGTTTGCTCTACAGGCTACGCAGGCCCAAAAGCACCATTTATCTTGTCCAATGCCACAAAGTTCTCATGCGACAAATCTGTACATGCAACGTGAAACCATAACTTGCATTTAAAGCAGTTAATGCAGTAATTTTTGCAATTTAATTTGCAGGAGCCGCAAGGAAAATTTTCAGAGGCGTTGTTATTCGTTTTTGTGCCTTTCTGTTTTCCCATTTCTCTTGTGCATAAAAAAATAGGCGTTGGGGAATGGTTTTCGATTGTTTTCACAGGCAAACCGCCCCAGAAAACTTGGGGGGAAGATTGAACCTTCACAGTTAGACCACCACGGAAAATTGAACAAAGAATAGGTACGATCTAACCGGAGAACTGATATTGAGCTTTTCGGCTAGCCCCCGTAGACCCAATTAAATAAATTGCACTCCACTTGCACTCCACAAAAAAAACAGATTGTAACAAAGGTGTGTAAGTTTTTCAATAAGCATTTTCAGTTTTCAAGTTCAAGATTCCATCAACTCAGCAACTCAATCATAAGCACGTGCAATCTATTTAAAAGTAAGCACTTGGTGCAGTTTTTTATCGAAAATTTCTTCATTCTGTAAAAATAGATACTATTGGAACATATTTTAAAAAGTAAGAACAATGGTCGTTATGTTATAAGATATTTCCTGGCGATAAGATATTTCCTTTAAGATATATCAGAAATTTCATTTATTTTAAAAGAACTGGTTACTATTCAATCAGATCCTACGCAGGAAATTCACGCCAGGCGTTATGAAGTTTTTTTTCTCGGGGCCAATAAGATGCTAAGCGATGAATTTTAGTCGGCTGTCATAATATTCTTTTATAAATTAAGTCCTGGGCCACTGTAGTATGTCACGGAAACTTGACAACAAATTTTCAGCAAAATTCTTTTTGCTTATTTTGCTTTGCATTGTTTTCAGCTGAGAGGATCTTTGGGAAGCTCAGGAACTGAACAGCGACCAGTAAATAACAACTATGGTAAGTTTAAATATTGCAATAAAAATTGCAGACACAAAGCCACTTTGCTACTGATCGAGAAATTGAAACTTCTGTTTATTCATGGTTTTCACATAACCTCACGTAAAAGTGTAAATTACGTTGAAGTTAGCTCTTTAATTTGTCAAAACACAGTAAACAATTTTTTCTTACACATTTTTTTTGGTCTTGATCCAAAATATATTGAGAAAACTTAAGCTATGTAGAAAAGTAATTTTTCCGGGAAAACAGTCAAACACTATAGTCCACCAGAGTTCAAATGTAATTTTTCATGGACTCAATTCAATTGTAGTTTTAAGTTTTAAACACCTTCACAGTTCAAAAAGAGCAAAAACAATCGTCTGTGCTGAAATTGTTTGGTGAATTTCTGTTATTTGGTAGAAAAACAGCCATTAAAATGTGGATCAGAGGCAGACAGTTTTACAACAGTTATTTTGTTTCTCATGAAGAATCAGGAAAATTGAGAATCAGGAGGATAAATATTGGAAAAAAGGACAACAACTTAAATACTACAGAAAAAAAATAAGCTGAGTTATCATGAGCCGGTAATTTTGTGTTACTTATAGCAAGTTATTAAAAAAACATGTCACCCCTCCATGTAGCTTTGCGCATTAAAAGTGGGCCACTTGCTGAATTTTAAAAAATACGATATTTTGAAAAGGCAGAATTAAGTGCGTGAAAGTAAAGCTGGTTATTCGTTTGGCATATTCTGGTGTCCGTTAGTTATGCTTATGGTGTTTTAAAATATCCTCTTGAATAAGCAGCATCGTTAAAGCAGAATTACGTTTAACTGAGAGAGAAACTTTTCTGTATTCACATGCTGTTCACGCTGATTTTGCACAGCGGATCAAACTAAAAGTCCTGTCAACGATGGAAATGAAGAAGTTGAAGAGTCAGGGTCAGTTGCAGAGTCTATTCAATCCGAGATTCCAGAGGGCACCAAGAGAAGCATTTTTGCAGCACCCAAATGGGATCCAAAAGTGCCAGGTTAATGGTCCCTATTTTTTATTGTACTTGAAAAATCATTTATGTAATTCTCTGTAAAAAAAACACAAGCCATGTCTCTCCAAATGTTTGCACTCCAAAAGTTTGATATGAAAAAAGAGGAAAAGTTCTTCATTTTATATATGAACCCATCGCTCACAATCACTGTGGTTAAATAGGAAACTAAACAAAATTTGCTTTAATTTGTCGGAATACGATGTTTTTTTTCAGAAGTTTCGGATTTATCGCTCAACATTTTTGCACGAATTGCCTTTTTCAGGTACAGTTACATTCTTACTATCTTTAAGAACTGCTCCTAGGTTCAAAGTTTTGCCGACCATCTATGAGATTCCTCCACAATTTTCAACAACTAAAGGAACTAACTAAACTGTATCAATGGATTGTTGAGTAGGCCTGCAGGAAGATATACCATATGGCCTATAAACTTCTCTTTTTACCAGTTTTCTGTTCAAATGCATGAAAGGCATAAAGCATGACATACGTCAGATCAAAATTAGAGGTTTCATTTTCTGTATTGTTCATATGAACACCTCGTTGCTGTTCCAATGCAATCCAATTTTTTAGGCAAAAAAAGCACGCCGAGTGTTAAAATAGTTGCTGTTGACATCTGTTCTCCTTGTTGAGAGAACAAAATTTGGAGTGAGAGCGTTTCTTTTCTATCGGAAATCTGATTTACACAATGGTGATTAAGGGTCTCATTATCAACAGTTCATGGTTTTGTTGATTGGAGTTCATGCGTCTGAGATAACTCTGAGGTTGAAATGGTATATTGATGAGTTCCAAAGTAACTTGATGGAGCTTGCAACTGAGGATTAAATCAAATACATTTTCACAAATTAGAATTAATCACTCCAATTTTGCCTTTTTTAGGGAAAAATTTATCCTTTTGCAGCTAAACTTAGTTTGTGCTTGCTCATCCTTTATTTCAATTAAAGATTTTTAAAAGTGCAAAGGGATAGTTATTCCACTTTGAAAAAATTGACTTGCACCTAATGCAACAGCAGAATATAGCTTGGCTAATAATATTGAATGAGTTAATAATATTAAATTGTTTTCAAGTAGGCTATGAGAATTGTCGTACGTAACCAAGCTACAGCAAAACACAACCCACTTACTAGGTCATCAAAAGGTCTATGCGGTCCTAGTCGATTGATTCCAAGTAGCAGCACTAAGGTTTCTGGAAACATTGCTTAAAAGCGGTTTATAACCATGAAGCATCATGATCTGACAGTAGCTTTATAGCTCAAAACAAACCCCTTAATTTGGTTCAACTTCCTCCTTATTTTAGACCAGTGGATTTCACTTAAGAAAACTTGAGCTACACGTACATTAATCAGTCAGTGTTCTCAAAACAGGGATTTTTTAGAGCGGTTTCCAGGACAAGGCTGACACCACAGAATGGCCTACACTGGCAGAAATTTGTCAGTGTATATACCAGAGCATGAAAAACCGATTCTATACTAGATATTTCTAAAGTGCTTCATTCAACGCAATATTGTGTGGAATATACCTACATATTTAATCGATGACTAAATGCACAGATATCCCCTCTCCAGTAATTGAGGTTAATTTATGTAATCAAGGGCGATTACTACTGACTTCGACAAAATTAGTTTCAAACTTGAATTGCGAGAAACTCAAATCTTGCACTTTTTGGATTGGGGCCAATGTTGGCTACCTAAAACTTATTTTAATTAATAATAATATAATCGACTTCAATTAACAAATAAGTTGAAATATTGATAATTGACAAACCTTAACTGGAATTATTCAGCGAAATCGCAAGGTGACTTAAAAAAGCTAAAAAATCAATTAAGAACCACAACTTTTTTGGCCTAAACAACTCAATATTTGGGGTGAATGTATTGCTTTCTTAATATTTTCATTCCATGTAAATCGAATTGTGCATGGTGTTATTGAAATATATCAATTCTTGTAACCAACTCAGCAAAATTAGTCTCCGAAAATTATAGATAGTTCAGGGGGATTTGTTAAATTTAAAACTAAAAATTGTTTTTTGATGTTCTTTCTTATGTTAATTGTTAGCAATTCAGCCATTGTTTCAAACCCTACGTGAATGATGAGAAAATACTCTTCTACGAAACGTGATACCACAGAGTAGATTTGCGAAACCATATGGCTCTGTATCTGTTCCCTTACCTGCAGTAAATAATGACAACGGATATACGACTTAGAGAATTAGAGGATTTCGCTAGCGAAGAGATGAACGCCCTGAAACGTACGTCAAACCCATATTGAGTTTGCAGAATCGGATTACGCAAATTATGTAACCTAATTACGCAAATTGTGGAATATAATTACGATGTTTGCGGAATCTACTTACGTCGTTTGTGGAATCTAAAAACGCAGAAAATGCGAAAACCATTTAAAAAATTGTCGAATCTAATTACGTTTGCTATTAAAGAACACTTACAGTAATCCGCCAGTGTATTCACCAAACATTCTACACTCAAAATATTTCAATCCAATCAAACATAGCGAAAATAAGCGTTTTTCACATAACTTATGTATTAAGGTTGCGTGTGAAATCCCCTTGCACAAATTGGTCAATTATGTCGGATGTCGGGTTCTGTACTGTCCACTAATGATGTTGCCATCGAGTCACGTTGAAAGAAAAATTGATGAAAGAAACCTTTTGAACAAATTCTTTTGCTTTTATATCATTCTTTTATATCATTTTCTTTACAAACGTGCCACAATTCGACACTCAGCAAAAATAAACGTACAAAAATGTAGAAAAAGAAGTGTTAATTAAGGTTGAAAGTTGGAAACATCAAATGTTTCGAAAAAAAAGTAAAACTCCAAAAACTTTTCATAGTTGTTAGTTTTGTCCAGAATAAAAATTTGGTTCAGTTTTTCAAATTTTGAACTGGACAAATATCTCTCGGGCAAATATATATATATATATATATATATATATATATATATATATATATATATATATATATTTGCCCGAGAGATATTTGTCCAGTTCAAAATTTGAAAAACTGAACCAAATTTTTATTCTGGACAAAACTAACAACTATGAAAAGTTTTTGGAGTTTTACTTTTTTTTCGAAACATTTGATATATATGTTTATGTATGTATAGGTTTTCAAAGTAAATTTCAAAGTAGAATTCATAGAAAGTGTAGATTCCCTCTTTGAGCTGAGTTATCTGTTGAAAGACCTGAGAAGATGCAAACATTGCGACAAAAATTTCAAATAATAGCCGGCAATTTTTTAAATCAATTCAAACTGTCAACTCTAAAATTTTTGAAAGTTTTTCAAAATTGGTTGAAAGATTTGCAAATTTTAGAGCTGAACGAAGTGGAGGTGATGACATAAAAAAATCACCAAAAACAACCCAAATTTTACAGCAGATCACGTCAATTTTTTTGGTTTTGAGTTTTATATGATTTGTGGTTTATAGCGATGGATTTTTCACGCGCTTTTTAATGGTAGTGGCGAATTTTTCAAATCGGTTAAGCGGTAAAAATAGAAAATTTCACCGATAAAAACCGCTAATTATAATAAAAATCAAGTTATAGACAATGAAGTTATAGACAATAGATAATAGTTACACACAATAAAGTGGAGTGAATACGAGTTATATCCAAAAAAAAGTAATTTTAGTAAGTGAATGGGGGCTATCGGGGGAAAATGTTTTATATCACTGCCACTCGCCGAAATTTTACATTATTCCTCAGCAAAACTTCGACCCGGAACCAATGGTTCAATTTTTCCTGTAAGTTGGTTGTTTTTACAATTGGATTTACTTCGACCACAAAAAGGGACTGAAGGAAGCCCTAATTGAGAGATGAAAGAAAACATTGTCGACCGATATTGGGTATGAAAAGACGGTACTGGGCATGACCAGTTTTTGGGTCCATTATAATGGCCTCTTTCGACCATGTTTTGACA
The DNA here is from genome assembly GCF_964194025.1 of Convolutriloba macropyga. NCBI lineage: Eukaryota > Metazoa > Xenacoelomorpha > Acoela > Convolutidae > Convolutriloba > Convolutriloba macropyga. Next base: position 45,131,209 of record NC_134472.1, read on the forward strand.
AATGTTGGTCAGGGTTCATCAAGGGTTGACCAACGTGGGTCAGGGTCAACCATTGGTCGACTGATAAACGTCAGGGTCGACCGTGGGCTAAGCGATATTTGTCAGGGTTGAAAGTGAAAAAGTTTAGGAAAAGTATGTTTTTAGTTGCATATAGTCAAACAATATTTAGGTCCAAATTTTAGGTCCGAAAAACTCCGTGTATGTGTAGTCTAAGACATCAAAAAAAATTCTGTGGCTTGCCTAAGAAAAAAGTGAAACTTTATATTGTTCCCAGTTGCATATAAGCAAAAAATTTTTCCTAAAATAGGTGATTTTAAGTAGATCCAGGCTTTCAAATCGAACCAAATTTTAGGTCCAAAACATACTATGCATGGAAAAGACCGATGAGTATGAAAAGATCGTTGGTCGACCGTAACAGGGGTATGAACAAACCTTTTGTTTGAGCGTCGACTTTAGTAGTACGATCGATCGTGTAATTAATTTAGGGAAATTACGCCCCTCGATTTTTTCGTCTTTTCATCATGTTGGTCTTTGGTTGGTCTTAGCGACCAAACTTTGCCTGTCTAACTGATGTATTAAAAATCTGCCTCCTTAGGTTCCCTTGCGAAAATTCACAAGCGACTAAAAAGGATACCTTTGGTGTATTCGGGGGTTGAGAAGGCTGTAGATGTACCCGATGGCTACGAGTCAAACGACACTGACAAGGAAAATGAAGCAAGCACGCAAAAACGACGTTTCCTCTCAGCTGACCATAAATTCGTGTTCCGATCACCAGCAAGAAAGAAGAAATCTACCGAGGTTCGTAATTCTATTCTCTATCTATTCTCTAAGCTCACGACAATAAGCACGTAAAGTGGACAACAAATGTTAGTTTGCAAATTATTCGTATTGACTAAGTTAAAATTTTTAAGTTTTGAAGATAGTGAAAACCAAAAATTCTTGCATAAGCCAAAGGTACCCGTCGTAAACACGTGTCAAAACCCATTAATACTTATACGGTGCCTTGAAAAGGATACGGAATTTATCAAGCGCCGAATGAGGTTGCATAAAGTTTTCCGTGGCACCGTACCCAAAGTTGGATGAGTTAATTCCCGGGTCGAGGGTCACCGTCATTCGACGCAAAAAAAATGCAAGATAAGCGGTGAATGGGATTTTATCGCCTGGTAGCAGCGAAATTAAATAATTTCACCGCAAAATTATGTACGAAATTTGCGGCGAAAGATAAATTTTCACCGCTTATCTTACATATTTTTCCAATTTTTCCTCGAACCGGGTTGCACTGCTCTGCCTTCTCATAAAAAAGATTAAATGAAAAGTTCATCTGAATGAGTTTAATAGGTCTTTTCAGTAATTAAACAGAACTTCATTTTCACGGTTTGAAAAACTGTAAAACCTAGAGGTGTCATTGAATTGTATCCGTGAGGTACTTTTGCCGTGCTATGCTAGTCTCCTTTAAATTGTTTCAAGAAGTCTTTGCCAGCCCCAAGCTCATGCTATTGATTGATTCACAGCATTTTAATATTTTAAGTACACCTAAATGAGGCAGTTTACAAATATTATCAGGGTTGTAATACGACGGCATGAAAAAATTGACAATAGTTATTGACGCTTTTTTTACAGTGTCCATTTATCTAGTGCCATAATACGGCATTAAAATACTATCAGTTTAAATTTTAAAAGCCAGTTCTTTTTTAACCGAGAAAGTTTAAATTCACTTCTTTATTTTCAGGTACAATAAAAACGAAAAAAAAACAGAGCCGCAAGACTTCTGGAAAGGATCCAGTGACGATAGACCAATCATTCAAGCAATTTTAAAACAATCGTTGACTGATCATTCAAACAGACGACCATTCAAACAATGTTTCGCAAAACACCAGAACCACGTTCTTGAATTGTTTCTCTATACCTAATAAACAATGTCGGAAACAAAAATATATGGCCTTATTTTAGTCTCCGTATGCTTTTGGAAAAAAAAATTTTCCAAATTTTTAAAAATCAATGAACGGACGATACAGAAATCCATAACAAAAATTGTAGGACCTACTGAAAGTGAATTTTTAGAGCGAAATAACTAAATACAGATAATCACGTCAACTGAGAACAAAAAAAAATGTTCTTCTCATCTATCAGGGATAAAATCAGACAACTTTTGATAAGTTAGCATATTTCGTTTTTAACAAACGTGCTTAAGATCTATTAAAATCTCAAACGATTCTACTGAATTGCCCCATCGAAGATAAATTTCGATAAGCCTAGCACGCTGAAAATTGAACAAAAATGAACAACTTTATTGAACACGCACAAAAAGTGAAATTGGATAGATTTTTTTAAATGCACAAATTGTACCATTTTGACCACTGCAGTATTTTTCATCGGTTCAATGAAAAATGGGAATCGCAGTTATAAATTTAAAAACTAGTAACAGAGTGCCTTACTTGGTGATGAGAACCAGTTTAATTTGCTGACTGGGCCCACTTTAAACTGCTTATAGGAACTTGGGACAATCGAGTAAAAACAAGCAAACAAACAAATAATGACAATGAAAATCAACAAGACAACTAAACTAAAAAGTTGGCAATTTTTAGTACAAATTTCGTTCAAAAAATGGGTTCTAATTTGTCGCCCTTGTACTCCTATATTGCTCTAATGCAACACGATAAGCAAGAATTACTGATCATAAAATTAAATGTAAGAGACTAAGAACATCAAAATGAAAAAGAAATCAGACAAAATGAATAAGAAATCCGATCTAAATTAATCATTTTCCCCTGACAAAGCAACCTAAAATCAATAAGAATTATACCAAAGTGTCACAAAAATAGACCGAATAAAGCTTGAATGACAATTACTCTCTTATTCTCGTTCTCCCCTCTTTCGTTTCACCGTTGTTCATCAGAACGACCTGAATATTTGATTTCTCGTGTGGCATTCGAACTTTGCATCCTCTTTAATTGACACTTGAAAAATTGCAAAACAAAAGAAAAATCACTGTAACTACATTTCAGAAACTCGACTTGGTACAATAATTTTCAACAAAAGCCTACAATACGTCATTTGCAGGAATATCGGTTAAGAAAATGAAGGCGTTAACAAAAAAAATGTAAGAATTAACACAGAGATGCTCGGAATCCGATGATACTGGATACAAAGAGAGTATTATTAGCAAAAACACAAATTTTCCAACTTGGGAAAAATAGAAATGAATTGAACTCATATGAAATATCAATTGCGGTAAGAAAAGACTATTTTCATTTTTTTGTTTCGATGATGCCGTAGAATAAAATTCACTGGATCAAAAAGGTCAATTTAAAATAAAACCATTTTTAAAAATTTCTTTTTCCCTCAAAAATAATGTTACATGATCGGCTATTTATTCCGTGCTCCGCTGTCAGATTTTACAATACTGGACATTTTATCTGCTGAAACTACGCAGAAATATTTAAGACAATTAGCAAAAATAGCCGAATTATGGCTTCTTTTAACAATTTTATCAAACAGTCAAATTGTTTTCAAATCATTGCCTCTGTGATAACTTTTACGATATTTTTACCACCAATTTGACACAAAATTTTACAATCTTCTTAAGATTAGTTACCAAAATTGTGGGATAATTTTTGAAAATTTTTGTGTCTAATTTTGGCAAGCATTGTTGGAAAATTTTAAACCTGGCTTTCTTTGCTGGCCAGTGCAACGTTTCGGACTTGCAAATCAAGGAAAATGTATTTTGATTAACTTCAGCTCAGATTTAGATTTACTCCTGCCATTAGATTTACCTCTGAACAAGTATTAGTCTGAACAAAGAGAGTAATTAAAAAAGACTAAAATCAAAACAAAATTGATAATAAAAAATTACTTTTTTAATCATTGTGTGTTTTGTTTGAGTATTGTCATATTTTTGTTACTTTGATCTTCTTCGTAGCATATACTGGCGTTTATTCATCTTCGTTTTTTCATATCTGCTTGTGGTGTGAGATATGCGGGACCAATATTTTCTGGTCATTGTGTACTTGATGAGAAAAAAAATAAAAGCGTTTTCTGAGTTTCCCCATCGATTTCAAGTTTAAACGTTTTGAGGCCGAATCGCTTGCAAGTGGATTATCTACAAACATCTTTATTTTGCGACCAATTTCCGAAAAAACAAACTACAAAAAATTTAAACATTTGCGTTTTATGGCAGAACCATTTTGAGCATGTGTTCAGCCTACAACTTTACTGCCAATTTTAATAGTAATTACTTTCCATCTGATTCAAAGACTTAATTGTCCTTGTGAACAGTGCTCTGGGTAAATTCAAACTAATTCTCCTCTTAATCCATAAAAAGCACCAACAGTTACAATTCTGAAATTCATCACCAAGTAAGTTTCCTTCCATTTCGATAACTAGATTCCATTTCGATCCGAGTGGAAAAGGTCATTTGAAAAGACATTTAAAATCAATTAATCTAGTGTCACTCGTTTGCACACACGCTTTTAACTCTACACTTGAAACATTGATCGAGAGAAAGCCCGACACAATCGAGTATATACATACTCGATTTTTTGGACATTGGTCACAAAATTTTAGAGCCTTAGGGTTAGGGCACCCATCCTCAATCATTGGGATTAAAGTAGAAAACAAATTTTTGAAGCAAAAAAGGTGGTTACCGTAAATCCCTAACACAATTGACAATTTTGTAGGTCCCACCCCCCACAGACTCATTTGATTAATTTTTTTAAGATGAAGCTAACCACAATACCAACAAAATCAAGTCAAACCGCGCCCTGAAAAAAAATTACTTTTTAAATTTGATAATTCTTTCCAAAATTGTTCAAAAAAATAAATTTAGTAAACGATAAATTTAATAAACAAATTTGATAAAGTTAAGATGAAAATTAATCAACGGTAGGAAAAAAACTTTTTCCGCATGTTTGGCAATGTACCGCCAAACCCTTCATCGGTCAGTTTATACAGATTTTCAAATCCCAATTGTTAAGAGGCCCAATCTTTTTCTTCATTAAAGCTGTTTTTTTAAAAAAATCAGAGCTCTTATTATCAGTAGCTGAGCCAAAGAAATTCAGGGTTTATACTGTTAATTTCAGAGTTTTAGATTTAACTGTCGGTCTTTTAGAATGAATTGAAGATTTTTAAAAAGATTCCATGAAAATTTATTTGGCTGCAAAGAGTGTTCAGAAGTAAATTGATTATGGACATCACTCATGAAGTTTTCTCATGATGTATTATTGGATTCTATAAGTTATCCCGTAGTTTATTGTTTGCTAGATAGTGGCAGATTCCGACTTCGAGATTGTTGAGGAGGAGAGAGAAAAAACCGCTGCAGATGATGAAGACAAGATCGAAAAGGATGCGACAACAGCTACATTTGATACTGAGCTTGCCGCTGCCGATATTACAAAACCACGAAAGGTAAAAAATTCCAAAACATACCATCAATCATTTGTGGTGTAGTTGTTTTAGTGACTTTTTGAAAACACTTAATAATTCCAAGATGAGGTAAATTTAAAACCGCCTTCATTTATTCAGTTGTTTTGGACCAAAGTCAAATGATTTATTGCATGAGTTATTTCACTGCTTGAAGTTGTGAGAAGCAAAAATAGTCCATGAGCAGACGGGAAGACGAAATAAAGTGTAACAGTTAGAGCAGATTGTAGCCTGGGTTGCCTACGTTACTCTCCGAGCAAAATCATAAAAACAATAAGTTGGCCAAAACGCATGCGGACTGGTTACTGGAGTGTTCGTACGTATAGCCAACTGTTTTTACCACAATAGCTTGTACTGTATCATCTATGTGCGTCATCCAGGTGAAGTGTCCACAAAAGGTCTCAAACACCATATCCCACGTGGTGTCATGACTGAAAGTATGCAAAAAGTCATAATTTTAAGCTGTTCCTCTGGATCCGATCATTTTGTTCGCTCTGTCAATGTGGGTAGATAATGGACGCTTCCAAACGTGAATCATCCGTTTCTGTGATTTGAAAGATGCCTGCATCGTTGGCGTAAGAAATCAGGATATAGGGAGTACTATGATCTCTGAATGATAAAACGATCAGTGCCAGAGGTTGTTCACAGCTAGGGAGATCTGAAACATTTGTCAGAGGACACCAATTCAAGATATCAGATGTGAGTCCTCTGCTTAAAGAAATGATCAAATGGTTTTTTGCTGTTTTGATAAATCTTTCCCACGCTTCAAAAAATGAGCACCACACAGTGTGTTAAACATCCAGACAATAGTAGTAAGAAACCAGTACAACTGAACTCACTTTTTGGCTCTTTGTCCCCGAACATGTTCAATCATGCGCACGGATGAAAAGTTCTTGGCAATTATACCCTATATGTTAGGATTGTTGCCTGAATATTTAAAAGACTTACCTCAACTCCATTTTGAAATAGACAGGTTTGACTCCTTCCTTTATAAGGGATACCTAATTAAGCACTTACACCGAAGAAAATATTGCTTTTATACCCTACAAATGCCTCAATCGATCGAGTGCCTCAATCTAAATATGACTAATAACTTAGTCTGTATATTTGTCAAGAACAATTTTGCGCACTGCCAGAAATCTGTGCTCATAACTTGAATATATTATATATTGATATTGCGTATGCAGGCTGAGAGAATTCTCATACAAAAGGTGAAAAGCAGTGCTTTAAAACAACATGTGACAAGTTGCAAACATGCGTTAGAACCGTTCTACATTCCGATGAAAATTCTACATTCCGTTTTACATTCCAACTAAAAGCTATATTTAGAACACAAACTCGAACACAAACTCGAAATTGTCTCGTTCAGACTCTGAATAGATTTCTTTTTCATTTAAAACAAAACCAGCTATATGATTCCGACATATTATGTTTTGACAAAATTGGTACACGAATACGAAAAGTTTGAACACGATAAAGGCAAGTAATTGATTCTTCAATAGAATTTATATCAAAAAGTTAACGAACAGAAAAGCACTCCGAAAGATAATAATCGAAAAGAATTGAAATTTGGTCTGATTTCTGTCATTTTGTCCAGCAAAGATCAGCCGTTTTTGACAGAGAAGACGATCGTTTAGAAGAAAAACTACAATTGCAAGTTGGGAGTAACTTCTACCCCCAGAAAGAAACCAAGTTAATTCAAATTTTTTTAATTGAATATATTTTGTCGTCTGAGGTGATATTAAGAAGTTAAAACAAAGCCCTTGAAGAAGCCGAAAAATATAAAAACTTTTTGTTTCTTTTTAGTTTCAAAAAAAAATCTATCTGGAGAGAGTAGTGTAAAAAAACGTTTTGAAAGCAGTGCAACAACATATTGGTTGCAGATAGCATCAAGACCTCCTTGGAAAATGTATTATAGTAGTGTAGAGAAAGCAGGAAAAAGAAAATATCCGGAACAACAGAAAACCTCTGGTTTAATTTCCAGGAACTTTGAGAATCCTTTATAAAATAATATGACCCTATTCAGACGCTCACCTTATTGTTACCATAACGTAAAACAGCGGTGTTAAAGCATTTTAAAATTAAAATACGCGGACAGGATTAGAAAATTTTGCTAAACAGTTTATAAAATCCGTCTCAGAACCATTTTTCAAGCAAACTCCTTGGCAGCTTATATTAAAACAGTAGGTTTTTGAAAAAATCATTACAAAACTAAAACCACATCGTAGTGAGTGTATGTACTCAGCATGATCGCTGTTTTTCGCACACATGTATTAAGATCAGGAACGTAAGTGAGTGCAAACAATGCTGACACGCTCAAACGCTGGTATATACGGCGGTAGTTTTCGCATTCTAAGTGTGCTTAAAATGGTAGCAAGTTATTGTTTCCAATCCTTTGATCTCGTCGCCGGCTCTAATTTAGTCCTTTGAATTATGAGGATTAGGCGCCAATTTTAGCATTGCTACTGTCACTAGAAATCGCATCAAGGATTTAATGAATTTAGTTTTGATTTATTCACATTTTTTCTGCAATGTTCGCTTTATCACTGCTTTCAGCCAATGAGGTTTTGAAAACGTAATGATGGTTTATTCGGCAAAATAAAGCGAGGTTTTGACAATTTGTGTCTCAAAATATGTTTGGGTAAACAAAGATGTACCAGTAGGGTCATTTTACGCTGTAATTATAAATCGATATTCTTAACCTAAATAAGGATTTACGCTGAATCTTTCCATTCGGATGTTTCTGTTTGACGACAACAAGAAGTCATTGCTTCTGAAACACTAAAACTGTACTGCAAATTGATAAATTGATGTGGACATCCGCTTCAATTGAGCAGATCGAGGTGATTTTCAAATTAATTGGACAATTCACAAGTTAATTAAAATTTATCCGAAAAATCAATTTGATCAGGATGATTTTTTTTCAATAAAGAAAACTCGATTCAAAAAGACAAAATAATGAATGATCTTGTAGTAAAATCTTTGCACAACTCTTCATTAGATGATCATATTGACTTAATACTGAGGAAGTATTCTCAAATCATGCCGTCTATGACAAAACTCATTCTTAACAGTGGTGATTGAAATCATTTATCTCTCAGCCTTTTACTAGTGTTCGAATCGCTGGTTCCCAAGAATTAAAGATAACCCGCATCGAAAGACTCAAAGACGACGTTTTTAAAAGATCTATATCAAATGGGATCGCTGTGGCTCAGAGAACGCAGATCATCGATCATCTAATTCAGCAAGGTATCATCAACTGTGTACAAAAATTTGGATCTCCCCCCCCCCCCAGCTTAGTGGGTGCATATTATTTGTACACCAGAAGCGCGTGCCATATTTTTACGTAATTATTTACCATGTAATGACACCTGCTCTGTAATTGGGGGGAGCATAACGTATGGGGGGGAACAAATGGAAAAGATCCAAATGGTTTCTGTAAATTCTCATATACTTCAATAAAACACAGTGGAACAGACATTTGTGCATCCCTGGAACATTAGTTTTAGAGGCTGCAAGACTAGCTCCAAGATCATAAAAGAAAAGCAACCTGAAGAAAACTTTTTTTATTCATAGATCAAAGTGAAACAAATAAAGTTTCTGTTGTTATAACTTAAATCTTTCTTGATATTTCCTTCCGGTCAGTCCAAATAAATTTGAAAGAGAGTTCATTGATTTCCTGGAGGGAGAAGCGTTAAAACCATTTTTTAATAACCGGCATCTTTCAGATATGGGTCCCCTAGGGGATTTTAATTTTAAATTTCACCATATAGAGGTAAACCAATAGTTCGGAAGTCAAATTGGGTTGAATTCATTAATTGCTCTCAAAGGAAGTTTGGCAATTAGCTTAGTCCTGTTGGTCTATTTTTATGCAATTTTTAGCTTGTCCGATTTTTCGTCTGAGTCTTTTGACTTTTCGTCCTCAAAAACGGGATAAACAGGTAGCGCCAAGCGGGCATTAAGTGCTCGTAGAGCCTTTCAGCTCTGTTTCAGCTCAAACTTCTTTTGGAGACATACTTGAAGACCCCACCCCCCCCCCCACTATTGCCCCAACGTCATCCCCCCACCCGCGCACTGTCATCAACCCTCGGTGCCCCTCCCCCTCCCGTTTCTAGCCACTGACGAACAACCACTTGCTAAAAACGCAAATTTATTTTATTCTGCACAATTTTTTCAATTTTTTTTGAAAAATTTCGATATTTTTTGATTTTTATTAGAACTAGGTGTCAAGGAACCTCCTCTATTTTAAAAATAGGTTACTGCATAGCTTCTAGTGGTAATGGAATGGTTTCAACATTTTAACATCAAGAACTATCATTTTTTTTTACAAAACGTACCATTTTTTTCCAATTTTTTTAAATTGATTTCTCCTTATTCAGGTCTTTCCAGACCCAGGGGCCACAAAACCTCCTCAGTGGTTTGATAAAAAGTTACTGACAAATTTTTAAGGGCCATGGAAAAGTTTTTCAACTTTTTAATGTCACAAATTTTATCAATTTTTTGATAAAACTTGCTTTTTGTCTTGTCGTTTTTTGAAATCTTTTTGAAAGTTCTTGTCGTTTTTAAGGTTTTTTGAAAGTTTTTTGAAAGTTCTTGTGATTTTTAAGCTTTTTCAGCCTCAAGAGCCAAGGAACCTCCTCTAGAATTTGAAAATAGATTAATGTATTAATTCTAGATTTAATGGAGTTGCAAAATTTTAGCATCATGAAATTTAGCATTTTTTGACAGTTTTTGCCTCTTTTTTCAATTTTTTTGACATTTATAGTCATTATTCAGGTTTTCTGAGCTTCAAGGGACAGAAAAACTCAGTTAGGGCTTTTTAATAAGTTTCTGGAAATTCTTCGTTGGTCATGGATTAAACTTCAACTTTTTAATATCACAAGTTTAAGCAATTTTTTTGTAAACTTGCAATTTTTTTAAGTTTTTTTGGAGTCTTTTTGTCATTTTTTATGTTTTTCTAGCCTCAAGTGCCACGAAACTTCTTCTAGTGTTTGATAATATGTTACTTCAGAGTTTAAAGATGCAATGGAATGTTTTTCAAGATATTAATATCATGAATTTCACAATATTTGCAATTTTTCATGTTTTTGAATTTTTTCTGCGCTTTCCTCCAATAATTGTTATTAGGCTGATGTATAAATTCTAGAGTTATTGGAATGGCGAACAATATTCTTAAGACTCCAGTTTTAGTAATTATTCGATGAAACTTTAAAATTTTTTCAATTTTTCCGAAAATTTTTATCACGTTCCTAGTGTGTGGATCTTTATGCGCCAGTGAAACTATTACAGGCGTGAAACAAGGATACTGGATAGCCTACTGAGACAATGAAAAGGTTCTTAAGATGATAACATCTTGAATTTCGACAAGGTTTTGTTAAAATCTGTAGTTGTTTCAAAATGTTTCAATTTTTTTCTGTCTTTTTCTGAGTTTAACGAACATTACTGGCCAACAAAACTTTTTAAGTCTTGGAGATGGATTTCACGAAAGAAATTTTGAGATAAAAAAACGGTTTTGAACTTTTTATTGGAAAGTTGAAAACTTTTGTTTTTAATGTTGCCTTTTTCAGTTTTTTCTATGTGATTTAGTTACTAACGAGGCAAGAAAACTAGAAGAAGCAGAGTCGAATCCCATCATGAAAAG
>NC_134472.1:45142467-45525458 GCF_964194025.1 Convolutriloba macropyga
CTAAGAAAAAAGTGAAACTTTATATTGTTCCCAGTTGCATATAAGCAAAAAATTTTCCCAAAATAGGTGATTTTAAGTGGATCCAGGCTTTCAAATCGAACCAAATTTTAGGTGCAAAACATACTATGCATGGAAAAGACCGATGAGTATGAAAAGATCGTTGGTCCACCGTAACAGGGGTATGAACAAACCTTACAGACTTTAGTAGTACGATCGATCGTGTAATTAATTTAGGGAAATTACGCCCCTCGATTTTTTCGTCTTTTCATCATGTTGGTCTTTGGTTGGTCTTAGCGACCAAACTTCGACAGTCTAACCGATGTATTAAAAATCTGCATGTTTAGGTTCCCTTGCGAAAATTCACAAGCGACTAAAAAGGATACCTTTGGTGTATTCGGGAGTTGAGAAGGCTGTAGATGTACCCGATGGCTACGAGTCAACTAAAACTAACGGGGAAAATGAAGCAAGCAGTCTAAAACGACATTTCCTCTCAGCTGATCATAAAAAGAAAACTATTCGTGTTCCGATCACCAGCAAGAAAGAAGAAAACTACCGAGGTTTGTAATTCTATTCTCTAAACTCACGACAATAAGCACGTAAAGTGGACGAAAAAAGTTAGTTTGCAAATTAATCGCATTGACTGAGTTCATACCTTTAAGTTTTGAAGCTAGTGAAAACCAGGAATTCTTGCATAAGCCAAAGGTACCCGTCGTAAACACGTTTCAAAACTCATTAATACTCATACGGTGCCTTGAAAAGGATACGGAATTTGTCAAGCGCCGAATGAGGTTGCATAAAGTTTTCCGCGGCACCGTACCCAAAGTTGGATGAGTTAATTCCCGGGTCGAGGGTCACCGTCATTCGACGCAAAAAAATGCAAGATAAGCGGTGAATGGGATTTTATCGCCTGGTAGCAGTGAAATTAAATAATTTCACCGCCAAATTAGGTACGAAATTTGCGGTGAAAGAAAAATTTTCACCGCTTATCTTACATATTTTTCCAATTTTGCCTCGACCCGGGTTGCACTGCTCTGCCTTCCCATAAAAAAGTTTAAATGAAAAGTTCATCTGAATGAATTTAATAGGTCTTTTGAGTAATTTAACAGAACTTCATTTTCACGGTTTGAAAAACTGTAAAACCTAGAGGTGTCATTGAATTGTATCCGTGAGGTACTTTTACCGTGCTATGCTAGTCTCCTTTAAATTGTTTCAAAAATGCTGTCTTTGCCAGCCCCAAGCTCATGCTATTGACTGATTCACAGCATTTTAATATTTTAAGTACACCTAAATGAGGCAATTTACAAATATAATCAGGGTTGTAATGCGACGGCATGAAAAAATTGACAAAAGTTGTTGACGCTTTTTTTACAGTGTCCATTTATCTAGTGCCATAATACGGCATTAATATACTATCAGTTTAAATTTTAAAAGCCAGTTCTTTTTTAACCGAGAAAATTTAAATTCACTTCTTTATTTTCAGGCAGAATAAAAACGAAAAAAAATCAGATCCGCAAGACTTCTGGAAAGGATCCAGTGACGATAGACCAATCATTCAAGCAATTTTATAACAATCGTTGACTGATCATTCAAACAGACGATCATTCAAACAATGTTTCGCAAAACACCAGAACCACGTTCTTGAATTGTTTATACCTAATAAACAATGTCGGAAACAAAAATTTAGAAAAATATATGGCCTTATTTTAGTCTCCGTATGCTTTTGGAAAAAAAATTTTCCAACTTTTTAAAAATCAATGAACGAACGATGCAGAAATCCATAACAAAGATTGTAGGACCTACTGAAAAAGAATTTTTTAGAGCGAAATAACTAAATGCAGATAATCACGTCTGTTAGTAACTAAATAAATCTAAGCGAGAGAATATTAACCAATCAGATTCAAGTATTTAAATATGCATAGAAATCGTTCCAATTTACGTACAAAGCTCGGAAAAAGTGCAATTAACATAATTTCAAGTAAATCTAATCATAAGACCTATCAAGTAAGACATGATTTGGCTCAATAATTTTCGGCTTTTTGGATGCATTGGTACAAAATGGTGACTGGCATTGAACTAATGCGTTATTAGACAAAATACCGGCCAAATGAGCATCAAAAATTGCCGTCTAAAAAACCACTTGTTGCTATGTACGAACTATACTTAATACGTTGATTTTGAATACTTATTCGTTGCTTACTGTTGAATACCTTTCTGCTTTATATTTTTTTTGGAGATGACGAATTGAATCCTCGAACTACAGTTTTCGATTTACTGAGTTATATTTGGCGCCCCACAAGGGACAATTCAACCTTAATTGATCGATTAAAAGTGTGCAAGAAACTAAAAGCTTCATCTTGTGGGAATTTAGCCTTTTGTGGTTTTATACCTGCCTTAACAGCTCCAGATGCCTCATCCGAAAATACAGTTCCTGATTCGGAATCGAACCAAAGTCGGTCAGAAGAGGTTATAGCGATTTGTGCCACGGATGAATGGATAGCGGTTGCGTACGAAACTGGAGTTTCTTGTTATGCAACTCGGCAATTCAGCGGTGAAGCTTGTCCTAATAACTTTTCAACGTGGTTTCAACGTGTAACGGAAGGTCGGCCAGCGTTTCTGGCGCTGAAAAGTTTGAAACAATCTTCACGTGAAGAACGGTCGGAGCAATAGATAATTGCATGTGTAAGTGACAAGTGGGAACTTTTAATTTGGAAGCAATTTGTGGATTTAGACAGTGTTCAATCATCACCTGTTCATTTTGTGGGAAAAACTGTAAGACAGAAGCTTCAGATTTTCATTAGAGTTTCACTAAATTGATAAAAATAATTTAGACGGCAAGTCTAGAAAACCCAACCCCTGATTTTGATATTTTATGGGGTATTAATATTAAACAATTACTCTGATAAATATTCGTAACCGGTCACCATTAACCCCCCACAAACATAATTTTTGAGACGAAAAACATTGATTTCGAAAATTTTTTGGTCGAATTGTCGAAAATTTGTAAAATGTAATTAAGTCTGATCTTATATCAAAAAATTACCTCTGATATAGAGAAAACAGAGAAAACATTATGCTAAATTGTTCAATTTTGAAAAATTTTGGTCAATTTTGATGCAATTCTGAAAACTTTAGAAAATCAATACCGAATATTGATAAACCGTATATTCAAGCTTAAAACCGTCCAGTTTAGTGGATTACCGTTCCGTTTTCAAGAAATTGCAAAAAAATTGACCAAAAATAGAAAAAAATTGGACAAAGGCATAAATTTTTGACAAAGTTGTCAAAAATCAATTTCTCCAGCAAGAAGCCCGTACTGAACGCCAAGTCAATATCAGTACTGGGCAAGTCTAATTCCAAGTCTAGATATCAGTACTGATTCAGAGCTATGACCTTAACACATTTCAGAATTGTCAGACTCGGCCAAGAGTTGGCAAGTTTCAATACACGTGCGAAAATAAAGTTCAGTACGGGAAGTTCGTTAACTGAGTGAAACTCATTACACAGAAAAAATTGTTAACATTTTTACAACCTCCGGCCTACAAAAAAAATTATCCAATCACTATAATTTTTCCTCGTCGCTGGTTTATGTACCGTCTCGTCAGCGTCCTCATCGTCCTTTGCCTTTTCATTTCTTCGTGTTCCGTCTTTTTTCAAGAACGTCGCTCTCCTAAAACGTCGCTTTTCGTTTTCTCCGTCTACTTTTCCGGATATCGATGTAGTATGTTTTCATATATGATGAAATATGTTGTTGTCTTTGCTGTAGTATGTTGAGTATGCTAGTATGCTGGTTTGTTGTTTAGGTCTTATAGCTTTCTAGGGTGTGACTTATGTTTATTCTCGAGTTACGGCAGGATTGCCCTTTGACTTTTCATTTTTACTAATTTACTAGCCTTCCTGCTGTAGTATATTAATTTTTGCTGCTCTATGTTTGCGTGTATCTGTATGATTGTTAGTTGGTTTGGTTTTTTGCCTTCTGGGGTGTGACTTAAGTTTATTCCGGAGTTACGGCTAGATTGTTTCTTAACTTTTCCAGCTTTCATAGACTACAGAAGCACTCCGTATTACTTAACTTTTGCTGTAGTTTGTTTAATATTGTTGGTATGCTGATCGGTTGTTTAGGTTTGAATATTGCTAGGGTGTGACTTAAGTTTATACTAGAGTTACGGCTAGTAAATTTCTTGCTCTTTTCTTCCATTTAGTATACTACTGCTTTGCCGTAAATTAGTTCGTTATTTGTATATATTAAGCCCCATAATGATTTGTGCTAGTTTGTCTCTTGCAGTAGCATCTCTCCTCCTTCCTAGGGTGTGACTTAAGTTTGTTCTGGAGTTACGGCTAGTTTGTTTGGTTGAGTTTGTTGCTGCGGTCTGCAAGCATAGTGGTTCCCGACCTCCCCGCTCGCTGCGTAATCGTCTCCCACCCGTTCCGACCCGCCTTTCTGTTTCGTTGCGCGCTACTCGCTCAACGCCTCCGTTCCGTCCGTCTCGTTTCCCGTTTCTTCGTGCGTCGCTCGTTCAGCGTCTCCGTCCCGTCCACTGCGTCGCCTGTTTACTACCCGCGTTTTCGCCAGTTCCGTTCCGTTCCCTGTTGCGTTGCGCGCCGTTCGCCCGTCCTTCCCGCCCCGTCCGCTTCGTTTCCCGTTTCGTCGTGCTTCGTCCACCCAGTCCTCTTTCCCCGGTTGCCTGTGTTCCTGTTTAGTCCCTCGTTGCTTTCAAGCACGTTAGACGCACTCTATAATTTCTTACTCACTTTCGCCGAGTAATTCATTACTCGGTAACTTCTTTTCTGCTCTTCGACGTCTTGATTATCAAGCCGTCGTCATTTGGGTTCGGTATAACCCGCATTCCACGTGTTTGGTTGAAAGTTACTCTACATTGATAAACTAGCCATTTCAATATCATGACCGAACAGCAAGAGAAATTGAAAAAGCTCTTTAATGCAAGATCTAATCTGGAATCTGAGTTGCGTAACATCCATAAGGATATCACAGATGCCATAGATCGTCAAGACAGGAAGGTTAAAGTTGAACGCTTGGTTTCTAAGTTGAAGGATGTCTTCAGTAAACTGGTGCAGAAGAATGAAGAACTATTTGACTTAGCCAGTAAAGCGGAGAACCCAGATTCAATTTACCCTGTCCTTGAGCAATGGTTGGATGATAAAACCAAGAACAATGATAAATTCATGCTTGCGGCTAGAAGCTATATTGACTCAGTTGCTGACCAAGACACCGTATGTGAGGGCGTTAATCCTCAAGGCCAATCTAAGAGAAGTTCACGCCGAACAACATCATCAATGTCTAGCCAGCGTAAACATGAATTTCTCATGGCAAAGCTAAAACGCGAAGAGGCCGAGAAACAAGAACAAGCTGCCATGCGCCTCGCTAAACAAAAACACGAAATTGCCATGAGAAAAGAGGAGCTTGAAATACAAATGGAACAGATGGCACTTCAAGAATTGGAGGAAGACCACCGCCAGCGTGTTGCAGCAGCTAAATTAGATGAGGCTGATTTAATGGATAATCATTCATTGTTTAGTCACCACTCAAGTGAACTGAATTTGTTTAAAGATAGGGGATCAGATAGAAGTCAGGGACTTGTTCAGGATTGGGTAAATTCGTTTCCAGCAGGTAATTCAAGTGAGTTAAACTTTTCTCGTCCTGGTTCACCAACCGCCGACCCTCCTGTTAAAGATACTTGCCCTAGTAATCCTCCAGAAAACCCAAGTAATGTTGCCGATAACTTACATCATCTTGAAATGCTTTCTCAGTACACACGGCCAGGAGTTGCAATTTCTGTTGCCCAGCAGGAAGCTTGGTATCGGGAATATCTCCAGGCTCAACTGCAGCAATCACTCATTGATCAACGGGCACATAGTCCCTCAGGCAGTGGTGAAGTGAACCAAGTACCAGTCGACGTACAAAATGTCGCACTCCCACCACCTCAACCACCTATGCAACCTCCCCGGCCACCGACACCCGTTATGGCACCAACGAACTCCATTTTTGTACCTGATTTTTCAACAGACCCACAAGTAAATCAGTTCTTGGGTCCGAAAAGCTCCAGTGTGCCTTGCCAATTACATATGTCAATGCCTCATGTTCAACAACAACAGAATCTAACTCAAAGTAACATTCCACACCAAACACAAGTCCCTATTGCCCATTCCCCGCATAAGGTCCCTCCACCTCTAAACCCACTCGTGAACCCGCCTCCCGTGTTCCCATCTCAACATCTATTTATTCCTCAGCCTCCCGTGATTCCGTCGCTCCCTCCAGCGAGCACAGCAACATACTTACCCGTCCCCAACATTCCACAACAAAACATTGTCCATTCACCTCAAGCCCGCCTGTTACCATGCCCTACCGCACCCAAACTTCCCCTTAACCGTAACTCCGATTTAAATTTGTGGCGTTTCCCTCAGAATATTCTCCCAAACGTAAACCAGGCGAAAAATAATGCTACCGTCTATAACAACGTTCAATCTAACCTACCCCCAAGCACAGCTAACCCCACCATCAGCCATCCCATCTTGCAAATGAGTGCACAACATAATCCAAATGGCAACTACGCAGCTAACTGTAGCATCCCTGTTAACCCCTTTAGTACAACTACTAACATCGCGCCACCTTTCGTCACGCCGGTTATACATCCAACATACGGGCATACTGCTCCGATACCATTGTGTTGGGGTGGCCCACCGCATCCCACGCCTCCAGCGCCAGCATCTGAAAATGCAAGCTTGATTAAGGCATTCACTGACGCCTTATCTAGCAAGAGGAATGACCCACTACCCGAATGGAAGTTGTCACAATACAGTGGGGATCCTCTACAGTGGCACGAATGGTATGGTCAGTTTAAAAGCGCAATTGACTCTCAGTCCTTAACTGATGATGTAAAGTTGACATACCTTAAGACCCTCGTTACAGGTAAAGCTAAAACAGCTATAGTTGAGTTCGCCTACTGCGGCGCAATGTACAAAGACGCACTGAGGACCTTAGAACGTAAATTTGGCCAACCACAGGCGGTCGTAAGTGCACATTTGGACAAACTCAACAGCTTTCCACCATTGAAGATGCACAATAGCGATAACATCATTAACTACTCGGGGTGCATTTCAAGTCTTGTCGGGGTATTTAAATCGCTGTCATACGATTCGGATTTAAAGAGTGCTGCGCTTCTCAACACCGCCGTACAGAAGCTACCACCCAATATGAAGGAGTCATGGTCACTCTTCACGGTCAAAAAGCATTGGGTGAAACCTACTCTTCTTGATTTCAACGATTGGTTGAAAGAAAAGGCCGAAGCGCACGATTTAATGAAGAATACCGCACTTAAAGCAAGGACTGAGGATACCAACAACTCAGTAACCAGATCAAAAGTTGCTTCAAAGGCATTTGCTGCAAATACGCAACAGAAGAGTAACTTTATGCCGCAACAGAGATCTCCGTCAACATCAATCCCTAGTTGCATTGTATGCAAAGGCAGCCACCGGTTGTGGGAATGCCGTGTCTTTAAGGAAAAGACCCCCACACAGAGAGCCAAGGTCGTGGCTGAGGCGAAGCTCTGTTTCTCTTGTTTGCGTGATAAACACATGTTTAGGCAATGCCCAAGTCCCCGTAAGTGTAGGAAAGATGGTTGCAACAGCTCCCATAACACCTTACTTCATGGAGCTGAAAGGGTTTTTCCAGCTAAACCCTCAACAAACAACAACATCGATACTTCGAAGTCGAACGCAGGTACAAGTAGGCCATCTACTGGTCAACAGCAACCAAGCAAAACAACCACTTTGTCTTCCGTGACGGATGTCAAAGGCCTCCTTCAGGTTACGGAACTGAAAGTTACTAATTCTTCTGGTACTAGTACTACGGCGTTGGTTTTATGCGATACTGCTTGCAGTAACTCTTG
This sequence comes from Convolutriloba macropyga, assembly GCF_964194025.1. Classification (NCBI taxonomy): domain Eukaryota; kingdom Metazoa; phylum Xenacoelomorpha; order Acoela; family Convolutidae; genus Convolutriloba; species Convolutriloba macropyga. The sequence goes on from NC_134472.1 coordinate 45,150,372, forward strand.
GGTGTCCGATAGTCTCGCAGCTAGACTCGGTTTGCAGGGTACCGCATTAAAACTGACCGTCAAGGGTATAAACACGGAAGAACTCATAGACACAAAGGTGGTTCAATTGACTGTGACACCTCATAAAGACCAAGACTTCGAAGCATTCACTGTGCGTCCGTACGTGAGGGAAACATTAAACGTAGGTTCCGACATCATTGACGTCAAGTCCATGCAAGAGACTTACCCACATTTGGCAGTTCTAGATCCAGTAAGATATAGCTATGGAGAAATTGAGATGATACTTGGACAGGATGTCTACCATGCCATCCGCCCGTTAGAGTATTTTTCAGCCGACGAAAAGTGCTCACCGTTCGCTGTCCGCTTACCCATAGGTTGGGTTTTAAGTGGCCCACTCCCGTCAAGTTCAAGTTTAGTCTCGACGTGTTTCAAAGCCAATATTGAACAGGATTTTGAATTAGCTTGTCAGGTTAAATCTTGGTATGATATGGAATCGTACGGCGCGTTCAAGCAAGTTGACCCACGATCCGCAGCGGATGCTCGCGCGCAGGAAATACTTGAATCAACAACTTTTCATAACGGCCAAAGATACGATGTCGGTATGTTATGGGCTGATGACAACATCCAGCTCCCGAATAACTACTTTTCATCACTGGTACAGCTCAAGTCTCTCGAAAAGCGGCTCTCGAGAGATACGTCATTGAAAGAAAATTATTCTAATACCATCCGTGAAGACTTGGAAAAAGGTTACTTGATTACAGTTCCTGATGCTCATAAGGTTGAGCAGCGGTCGAATAAAGAGTGGTACCTACCACATCATCCCGTAATCAATCCGAACAAACCGGGGAAAGTGCGTAGGGTATTAAATGGTGCAGCAAAATTCCACGGTACTTCTTTGAATAAATCTTTGCTCACTGGCCCCGACCTGCTCCAAAACCTAATCCACGTACTACTTAGGTTCCGTCAACATAAATTCGCCGTGTCCGCAGATATTGAGGGTATGTTCCTCCAAGTGGGTGTCCCTGACTGTGACCAGCCATCACTGCGTTTTTTGTGGCGGGAGGACCCCACAACAAATGTTGTAGTGTATCAATACACGCGCCATATATTTGGGGCTAAAGACTCGCCCACATGCGCTAACTATGCACTGCAACGCACGGCCCGAGACAATGTTATTCAGTACCCGGAAGCAACCAAAGCCGTCCTGGAAAACTTCTACATGGACGATTACTTGGATTCGGTGGAGTCACCTGAGAGGGCTCTCAAAAGATCGAAGGAGTTGGTGCAACTTCTCCATCTAGGTGGGTTCAAGCTTACTAAGTTTGTAAGCAATGTACCAAATCTGGCTGATCGAATTGATGGGTCACCTCAGTCCACCGAACCAAAAGTAATTGCCTCATCTAAGGAGGAATCTTCGCACGTGCTTGGGTTGAAATGGGATCACAACAATGATACTATAGTTGTGAGTCGGGGTACCTCCAGTACAGTAACTAAGTCTTTAACACAACGCTTGGTATTGAGCCTAGTGTCTAAGGTGTTCGATCCCATCGGCCTAGTGGCACCATTTACTGTTGGTGCCCGATTGTTACTAAAGGACATCTGGCGTGTCAGCGGGCAGCATTGGGATGAAGAATTACCAAAAGACACTGTTGAAAGGTTCCTCGAATGGAGTGTAGAACTACCCAAGCTTGCCGCAATCACTATACCAAGGAGCTACTTTTCCGGAAACTTTGAACACCTGGAACTACACATGTTTGGCGATAGTTCACAAGAAGTTTTCAGTGCTGTTGCATTTCTCCGAGCTCGAGTAACTACTTCGAGTGGGCCCCAAACTGAGCTTAGCTTGCGTTTGTCCTGGGTAAAGCTCGCGTAGCACCTATGAAGGTCATGACTGTTCCAAAGCTGGAATTACAGGCAGCGCTACTGGCCGCTCGATTGAAACAAGATATATGTCGAGCTCTCACAGTAAAAGTCAACAGGGTTTTCATGTGGACCGACAGCACTGCTGTCTTGCAATGGCTTAACTCTGCAACCAAGCACCCAATATTTATTGCAAACCGTGTTTGCGAAATCTTAGAACACACTAGCGTTGACGAATGGAACCACGTTGCCTCAAGCGATAATCCGGCAGATGCCGGCACTCGTGGTATGTCTGCTGAGATTTTGCAATCAAGTAGCTGGGTGAAAGGTCCAGATTTCCTAAGAACCAAGCAATTCTCGTTCGAACCAAGCACTGAAGTAGTTAATAACATCAAACTTGGTATAGTAACTAAGAAAACTGACGAAACCAAAACATCATTGGCCGCATCCGTAACCAAGTCAACTAAGGAATCGCCCCCGCAACTAATTCCCTTCGATAAGTACAGTTCTTATCAGAAGTTGCTACGGATAACAGCGTACGCACTCCGCTTGTTACCTTCTCACAAATGTTACCGTAACGTCGATGGTAGCATCATAGACCCCACGGAGCTTGACGAAGCCGAGCGTCATCTCCAGTATCTTGTGCAAGGGGAGTCATTCAATGCAGAGAGAAAAGATCTTCTCGAAAACAAACCCGTTAAACAGAGTAGCCGTATTGCCCCGTTTTCTCCCTTTATTGGGCCGAACCGTCTAATCCGATCGGCAGGTCGCATCAAGCGGCTGGTCGAAGTTGACTTTGATGTAAAACATCCTATCGTTCTGGACGCACGCCATGCATTTGTAAAGTTGTTCCTCAGGCACACCCACGTTAAACATCATCATCAGGGTATTGATTACCTGCGGGCAAAAGTACAAGAACGTTATACCATCCTTAAATTACGCTCCTCACTACGTTCCCTTAAATCTAACTGCCTTACGTGCAGGATGTTCCGCGCTGCCACTATTCAACCCATCATGGCTGACCTCCCAGTAGAAAGACTCGCATACCAGTCTCCTCCCTTCACGAACACCGGGGTCGACTACTTCGGCCCGTTTTACGTTACTGTACGTAGGACTACCGAGAAGAGGTGGGGTTTCCTCTTCACATGCTTAACTACTCGTGCCGTTCATGTCGAAATCGTTCCTTCCATGGACGCCAGTTCGTGTGTAATGGGAGTGGAGCGGTTCGTCTCCCGTCGGGGTACGCCAGCCATAATTTGGTCAGACAATGGCACTAACTTTGTTGGCGCGGAAAAAGAACTACGCGAGAACATCAAAAAATGGAACACCATCAACATCGCTGTAGAACTTGCCCACAAAGGCATCAAGTGGAGGTTCAACCCGCCCAGTGCGCCACACCAAGGTGGCATCTGGGAGAGGCTAGTACGTAGTTTCAAGCGCGTACTTTACACAATCCTTGGAACACGTCGCCTCACGGATGAGGTTTTAAGTACCACTTTTTGTCTGGTCGAACATGCACTTAATTCACGTCCGCTAACGCCCGTAAGCGCCGACCCGTCCGACCTAGGAGTATTAACACCTAATCACTTTCTCCTCGGTAACCAAGCACGTAGTCTCCCGTCCATCATTGGCGTAGATGAGTTTGATCACCGTAAACGTTACGCCCGCGCGCAGTCTTACGCTAACGCTATTTGGTCTCGTTGGATCAAAGAATACGTACCGGCGCTGAACCGACGTTCCAAGTGGCAGACGCCTGCCGAGCATCACCTTAAGACCGGTGATTTGGTTTGGGTAGTTGAAGAGACCAACCCAAGGGGTTACTATCCCACTGTCTGGATCACTGAACTTCGTTACGGTTCCGACAGCGTCGCGCGCTCTGCCGTATTGCGCACGTCCTCCGGATCGCTCGTTCGCCCGCTTGTAAAATTAGTACCAATTCTCCCAGCATCTTCTTCTGGGCCGGAGGATGTTAGTAACTAAATAAATCTAAGCGAGAGAATATTAACCAATCAGATTCAAGTATTTAAATATGCATAGAAATCGTTCCAATTTACGTACAAAGCTCGGAAAAAGTGCAATTAACATAATTTCAAGTAAATCTAATCATAAGACCTATCAAGTAAGACATGATTTGGCTCAATAATTTTCGGCTTTTTGGATGCATTGGTACAAAATGGTGACTGGCATTGAACTAATGCGTTATTAGACAAAATACCGGCCAAATGAGCATCAAAAATTGCCGTCTAAAAAACCACTTGTTGCTATGTACGAACTATACTTAATACGTTGATTTTGAATACTTATTCGTTGCTTACTGTTGAATACCTTTCTGCTTTATATTTTTTTTGGAGATGACGAATTGAATCCTCGAACTACAGTTTTCGATTTACTGTGTTATAACGTCCACTGAGAACAAAAAAATTGTTCTTCTCATCTATCAGGGAGAAAATCAGACAACTTTTGATAAGTTACTAGCATATTTCGTTTTTAACAAACGTGCTTAAGATCTATTACAATCTCAAACGACTCTACTGAATTGCCCCATCGAAGCAAACACGAAGATAAATTTCGATAAGCCTAGCACGCTGAAAATTGAACAAAAATGAACAACTTTATTGAACACGCACAAAAAGTGAAATTGGATAGATTTTTTTAAATGCAAAAATTGTACCATTGTGACCACTGCAGTATTTTTCACTGAATCAATGAAAATTGGGAATCACAGTTATAAATTTAAAAACTAGTAACAGAGTGCCTTACTTTGTGATGAGATCCAGTTTAATTTGCTGACTGGGCCCACTTTAAACTGCTTCTAGGAACTTGGGACGATCGAGTAAAAACAAGCAAACAAACAAATAATGACAATGAAAATCAACAAGACAACTAAACAAAAAAGTTGGCAATTTTTAGTACAAATTTCGTCCAAAAATGGGTTCTAATTTGTCGCCCTTGTACTCCTATATTGCTCTAATGCAACAAGAGTTACTGATCATAAAATTAAATGCAAGAGACTAAAAGCATCAAAATGATAAAGAAATCAGACAAAAAGAATCAGAAATCCGATCTAAATTAATCATTTTCTCCTGACAAAGCAACCTAAAATCAATAAGAATCATACCAAAGTGTCACAAAAATTAAGAACGAATAATGCTTGAATGGCAAGTACTCTCTTATTCTCGCTCTCCCCTCTTTCGTTTCACCGTTGTTCATCAGAACGACCTGCATATTTGATTTCTCGTGTGGCATTGAACTTTGCATCCTCTTTAAATGACACTTGAAAAATTGCAAAACAAAAGAAAAAATCACTGTAACTACAATTCAGAAACTCGACTTGGTACAAAAATTTTCAACAAAAGCCTACAATGCGTCATTTGCAGGAATATTGATTAAGAAAATGAAGGCGTTAACAAAAAAAATGTAACAATTAACACAGAGATGATCGGAATCCGATGACACTGGATACAAAGAGAGTATTATTAACAAAAATACAAGTTTTCAAACTTGGGAAAAATAGAAATGAATTGAACTCATACGAAATATCAGTTACGGGAAGAAAAGACTATTTTCATTTTTTTGTTTAGATGATGCCGTAGATTAAAATTCACTGAATCAAAAAGGTCGATTTAAAATAAAACCATTTTTAAAAATTTCTTTTTTCCCTCAAAAATAATGTTACGTGCTCGGCTGCTGAAACTTTATCTGCTGAAACTACGCAGAAATGTTTAAGACAATTAGCAAAAATAGCCGAATTATGGCTTCCTTTAACAATTTTATCAAACAGTCAAATTGTTTTCAAATCATTGGCTCTGTGATAACTTTTACGATATTTTTACCACCAATTTGACACAAAATTTTACAATCTTCTTAACATTAGTTGCCAAAATTGTGGGTGTTTTCCCGATAATTTTTGAAAATTTTTGTGTCTAATTTTGGCCGGCATTGTTGGAAAATTTTAAACCTGGCTTTGTTTGCTGGCCAGTGCAACGTTTCGGACTTGCAAATCGAGGAAAATGTATTTTGATTAACTTCAACTAAGACCTGCCATTAGATTTGCCTCTGAACAAATATTAGTCTGAACAAAGCGAATAATTAAAAAAAGACTAAAATCAAAACAAAATTGATAATAAAAAAATTACTTTTTTAAGCATTGTGTCTTTTGTTTGAGTATTATCATATTTTTGTTACTTTGATCTTCTTCGTAGCATATACTGGCGTTTATTCATCTTCGTTTTTTCATATCTGCTTTTGGTCTGAGATATGCTGGACCAATATTTTCTGGTCATTGTGACTTGATGAGAAAAAAAATAAAAGAGTTTTCAGAGTTTCCCCATCAATTTCAACTTTAAACGTTTTGAAGCCGAATCGGTTGCAAGTGGATTATCTACAAACATCTTTATTTTGCGACCAATGTCCGAAAAAACAAACTACAAAAAATTTTAACATTTGCGTTTTATGGCAAAACCATTTTGAGCATTTGTTCAGCCTACAACTTTATTGCCAATTTTAATAGTAATTACTTTCCATCTGATTCAAAGACTTAATTGTCCTTGTGAACAGTGCTCTGGGTAAATTCAAACTAATTCTCCTCTTAATCCATAAAAAAGCACCAAGAGTTACAATTCTGAAATTCATCACCGATTAAGTTTCCTTCCATTTCGATAACTAGATTCCATTTCGATCCGTGTGGTAATTTGAAAAGACATTTAAAATTAATTAATCTAGTGTCACTCGTTTGCACACACGCTTACAACTCTACACTTAAAACATTGATCGAGAGAAAGCCCGACAAAATGGAGTATATACATACTCGATTTTTTGGACATTGGCCACATAATGTTAGAGCCTTAGGGTTAGGGCACCCATCCTCAATCATTGGGATTAAAATAGAAAACAAATTTTTGAAGCAAAAAAGGTGGTTATCGTAAATCCCTAAGACAATTGACAATTTTGTAGGTCCCACCCCCCACAGATTCATTTGATTAATTTTTTAAAGATGAAGCTAACCACAATACCAACAAAATCAAGTCAAACCGCGCCCTGAAAAAAAGTTACTTTTTAAATTTGATAATTCTTTCCAAAATTGTTCAAAAAATAAATTTAGTAAACGATAAATTTAAATAAATTTGATAAAGTTAAGATGAAAATTAAACAACGGTAGGAAAAAAAACTTTCTCCGCATGTTTGGCAATGTACCGCCAAACCCTTTATTGGTCAGTTTATACAGATTTTCAAATCCCAATTGTTAAGAGGCCCAATCTATTTCTTCATTAAAAATGTTTTTTTAAAAAAAATTCAGAGCTCTTATTATCAGTAGCTGAGCCCAAGAAATTCAGGGTTTATACTGTTAATTTCAGAGTTTTAGATTTAACTGTCGGTCTTTTAGAATGAATTGAAGATTTTTAAAAAGTTTCCATGAAAATTTATTTGGCTGCAAAGAGTGTTCAGAAGTAAATTGATTATGGACATCACTCATGAAGTTTTCTCGTGATGTATTATTGGGTTCTATAAGTTATCCCGTAGTTTATTGTTTGCTAGATAGTGGCAGATTCCGACTTCGAGATTGTTGAGGAGGAGAGAGAAAAAGCCGCTGCAGATGATGAAGACAAGATCGAAAAGGATGCGACAACAGCTACATTTGATACTGAGCTTGCCGCTGCCGATATTGCAAAACCACAAAAGGTAAAAGTTCCAAAACATACCATCAATCATTTGTGGTGTAGTTGTTTTAGTGATTTTCTGAAAACACTTAATAATTCCAAGAGGAGGTAAATTTAAAACCGCCTTCATTTATTGAGTTGTTTTGGACCAAAGTCAAATGATTTATTGCATGAGTTATTTCGCTGCTTGAAGTTGTGACAAGCAAAAATAGTCAATGGGCAGACGGGAAGACGAAAAAAAGTGTTACAGTTAGAGCAGATTGTAGCCTGGGTTGCCTACGTTACTCTCCGAGCAAAATCATAAAAACAATAAGTTGGCCAAAACGCATGCGGGACTGGTTACTGGAGTGGTCGTACGTATAGCCAGCTGTTTTTACCACAACAGCTTGTACTGTGTTGATGATGCATCAATTCAAAATGGCAAAAGCCAATATCAGAAAAGTTGAAACTCTTCCCGCCAAAAAAGTGGGAACTTGATTTCGTCCAAATAACACGTGTAAAACAGTAACTCTCCGATAAAAGAGACTGAACTTAACATTATCTTCCTGAATTTACATTACTATAAACGTGTTCTCTACACATAGAGTACATAGTTTTTGGGTGATTTTCTGTGCGAATTTTTTTGCAATCCTTCTGATAAAAATATTTTTCTTGCTCAGAGGCACCCCTTTTTTTCCGCCCGCTCTATTAATTATAATTTGAGTTTATTGATGACAGTTTGGTGGTGGAATTCTAATTTACACAGTTACTGGAATTCTAAAAGATTTAGTTGTTGGCGGAATTCTGTCTTGTTGATGTGTTCTACGACAATGGGTATTTTATGACAATGGGTATTCTATGACAATGGGTGTTCTTTGACGACATTTTTTTACAATACCGAAAAAAAAATCAAAATCTTAACTGTGCCATTTTTTGGAAAATATAGATTTCAGTGGTCACCTAGAGAAGGCAATGACGTTTGTTTTCGGTTTCAGACGTTACTGCAGATGATCGCCCTAGGTCTCAGACGTTACCTAAGCAGTCCCGTTCCCCCTTTAAAAAAACATTGATTCCAAACTCGAATTCTTCACAACATAGCTTGAGCAAAGAAGCAACTGTTAGTTTTCTGAAAGTTCTGGCAAAATTTCAAACTTCCGTACAAAAAAATTGCTGACTGTTTTGCATCTGTACAAAAAAAAGACTTGATAATAGTTAAAACTCAGGCGCATCAAAACAAAAATTGAGTGTCGTTTTATCTTGTAAGAAAAAGAAACGCTTGCTAACAAAAAAGCTGCAAAAAGGTTTTGATAGAAAAAATTTACCTTTTCCGAATCAGATATTAAAGTTTGTTGGAATCTTTTTCAACTTTCTTTACAACCTCGTCTTTTCTTTCTAGATGAATAGCTGCACTTTTATTGGAAAGAAAAGCTCTTTGCTAGATTAAAAGAGCAGCATTAAATAATTTGAGCAAAACAAAAACAATTGATGCTTTTGCTAACTCATTGAAAAGTAAAAACTACATGATCCAGAATATTTAAAAAACAATTGACCAAAAAGCAAGCTGATAAGCAAGATCTTTTTGTACGTTTCCTGCAATTTTCCAACTCAGATAGCAAAATCTTGATCTATGCTTATGGCAACATATCTTCTACAAGAGCTCAGATTTTTCTTTTAATTTGTCCTCTGTCTAAGCAGTTACAGTTGAAGTCCCTTTTGCCCTGGTTACAGACGTTACAACTAGATGAAGGAAGTTTTTTTTCCAAAGGTCACAGTAGTCACAAACTGTCAGAGTTGAAAAATTGATTTCAGACGTCACCTTAAAAGATGATGAAGATTGATGATTAAAGACTAGTTTCATATGTTAACTTCACATAAACGATTATTCAATTTGGTGTTCAAAACAGCAAAAAAAGATCTCAAGATCTCTCTACAAAAAAAGTTTCTCGGCAAGCTACCTAATTTGTGTTCAGTAGCTCGTGTCGCCTGAACGCATCGCCTTTTTCCTAATTACGACATAAGTGACGTTTTTTTCTATTCTTTGCCTAAGACACAATTGGTTAGGGTATCAATCACTTGAAGGAAAAAGAAACATCTGGAATTTAATTGCGAGCAACTAACAAAAGCAAAAGTCCGTGGTCTAATGTAACAATTATTTAGTCAACCTAAATTTATTGGTCAAACGTTTATAAACAAAACTAGCAATTATTTGAGTCTGTTGAGAAAAAAATGGTTTACGTTCACAAGTTCGAGAGTTTTCTGTTCTTCTCAAACGAAAAATCAGAAAGCTAGATTTAGCTTCAATAATATAGTGTAACTGTTTCTGGAGGGATTTGCTTTGCCTAAAATTATCAAACCAAAAACACTATATTAGGTCTAATTGTTGAATTGGTATTGGGAATATCAACCCCCTTACTTCATAAAAATTGAGCCGTGAAGAAACGTTCAAGCCGTTTTTACCTATCTCTAATTAAGAAAGATCTTGGAAAGACAGAAAGATCAAAACAAGATGACAAAAAACACTCAGAGCTACAAAATCGCACTGAACATTTTCAAGATGTCAGAATTGAATATCAAGAATCAGCTCGATCTTCTGCAAACTGCAATTTCGCAGAGAAAAAATTTTAGAACGCTGACTTTTCTAATCAATAACATCAAAGAAACAAAGGAAGAACAGCAAAAAAGCCGCTGAAAAAGTTTTCCTCGAAAACCCTCATCCAAGCACAGTTTCATCAGTAACAGAAGGACAGTCCAACCTTCTCTCGAAATTGCAGACCTTCGAATATGAAGTCAATAGCCTGGATGATGACGGACAACTTAGCCAGTCGTCCACACGATTACGAGATGACATTAGCGTCAGCTCGAAGTGCAGCTCACGCCTTCTTGAATCCAACAGATCATCGCCAACACGAACCGAGAATTCTACACAGGCGGTTCAGGACAACAAAATTGAAGTTAAAACTCTACTTAAACCTCCACCAATACCTCACAGGACGAAACCTTTCCTCTTTTTGCCAACAAACAGCAATACACAACCACTGTTATCAAAATTTCTGAGAAGAAGTCAAACCTTCTCAGCAAAAAAGGCCAAAGCGGACCAACAACTGGATAAATCCACAATTCCGTTTGTCTTTGACACAGTTCAAACTGACGGACTGAATCCCAACGCATCAGGTGATATCACATTACTTCCAACAAAGCAACCAATAGATGTTTCGTTTGAGGATGATGTAACCTCCAACAAAAAGTTTGTTGATTTGCCAAAAATTCGACTGTCAACAGCCACAAGCACAATTTTTGACAACAAACAACATAACAGCAACAATCAAAATTCTAAACAAAAAGCTGAAATTATTTCAGGATATAGTAAACTTATCGTTGAGACCAACATAACTAAACATCAGCATCAGAAAACATCCGCTGAGGATAATTACCTGGAGACGTCTCAATTTAGTATTCAGAACAAACCTGACCATCTGTTTCCCATACCTAACAAAAATGACAACACGTCAACTTTTACAACTATCTCCCCTAGTGCCATTCAACAGGTAAAACGGCCACATGAACAACCCCAGGACCCCTTTTTAGTAATTCAAGCTCAACAAATTGATCAAGTACATTTGAAAAACCGCGAAACACAGATCGGTTTAGAATGTTCTACTGCACAGAACCAATCGGAATCGCAAGTTCTTTTCACTACAAGAGTAATATAAATGGCAAACAAACGAAGCCAGCTGCTGTCAGACCAAAAATGAAAATTCATGAACCGCGAGTTGAATCTGGAGAATTTGACATTAATGTACAAAATCTCAAAGATCAAGTGTGTCAAATTCAAACTCAAAATGTACAGCAAACCGCAAGGAGTACAGAATAGATTCACAATTATCAGTTTTCTCCTGGTACTGAGGCAGAAACTACGATTTCTTCACAAGTAAGGAACAGTTTTCCACAGTACCGATGTCCAATTTTCAAATGAATACTCAAATAAACCCTAGCACTTCGAAAAACACAATGACGTCAAACGAAAAGGAGAAAAGTATATATGATGCAAATGGAGAGCCGTTAAACCATCCTTTTAACATTATGAACTCATTCGCAAAGAAGAATTTTGCGCACAATACAGAAGATCAGCTAGCTGGAAGTTCACAGTCATGGCAAAATGTTCACCAGCAACAGCTCCTCGGCAACCACTTAGTTCTTCATGAGATTGCGAATAACATCGAGCCAAATCTTTTTGTGCAACAATACAGGACAAAAACAATTAATGATTGTCATTCTGCATCGGTGAATCAGTTGCTAGGTCTACCAAATTCAGACAAAAAGTACACAGATCATTTACAATTGAACCACAGACCCCCTGCCACAACAATTTATAACAACAGCAACAACAACCAAAATGAATTTTCCCAATTGCCTGCTCCAACAGTTTCAATGTTTAATGATAACAGTAACCCAAATCCTTATCAATTTCCTCAATTACCGAATTGTTTGCCACAACCAGCTCAGGAAAACCTAGGAAAAAACTACATTGCCAAAACGTTGTAAGTATTAAGCAAGCCATAAAACTACCACCATTCTCACTGCCGCACTTCAATGGCAACCCTCTGCGATACCATGAATGTATTAAAAATTTCTTTTCTATGGTTCATAATAATACTGGTATAACTGACACACATCGGATCACGTGTCTCCAAAACTCAGTCTCTGGAAAAGCAAAACAAATCATTGAGTCGTACTCCTGTAACCCAGCGTATTTTGGAACACCTCTAAATGAATTGATGAACCATTTTGGAGACCCAAGTGTTGTTGTGAGTGCCTTTATAAATCAACTCGAGTCATGGCACGCTACTGATTCAAATAATAAATAATCATTTGTCGAATTTTCAGTTTTTCTAAAGCGCTTAGTTTAAACATTTGAATACCTTGGCTTCCAGGCAGACCTTCAGAGTTCCACATTGCTCAAAAAAGCAAAAGAGAAGTGCCTCACCATATTTTGTTGAAATGGACTGAACATAGGCTCACAACAACAGCTGAACCAGTGTCACTTTGTTCCTTTCAACAAGTTTTAGAGCTTCATGCTCAAGTTTACGATACCATCAATCGCGAGCAAACCTTTACGTCATTTAGACAACAACAAAACAACATAGACAACGTCAAAGACTTTAGTGTTCCGATGGCTCACTATTAACTGTCATCACAAATAAATAACCAAAACCTATTTGGCAAAGACAATTCTAACGCTGTTTTGCAGCCTGCAATTAAACTACAAATAACCACTTTTAATAGGAAGTGGTCATCCTCGGTAACTATCTCAATCAGCACAAAACTAGCGGAAAACAGCAAAACAACCAACATTGCCCCCATTGCAATAATAACCATTTTTTGGCAACTTGTCCCGACTACCAAAAGCAACACGACTACCAGGCAACTTGTCCCGACACCACAAGATCAATATAAAATCCTTATCAAAAACAAATTGTGCACGAATTGTTTGAGCAATAATCACCTGGTAAAATTGTTCTTCACAAAAAATCTGCCAGTCCTGCAACGGCCGACATCATTCTACTCTACACGACCCTTCAAAACAAATGAAACGACCGCCAGCAGCATTCTCCACACGATCTGCTCCATTTAGTCCTACACAGCATTCATCAAAAGAAGTGTCACTAAGCCAAAACAAACAACAACACTGTTGCTATGGACAATCTTTTGGTAAAACAAATGAGTCGAATGCTCAGAGAAGTAACCTCGATTCTCCTTCAAAGAATCAAAGCTTCTGCGTAAATAAAAAACCGTCACCTCCGAGAGGCTGGCTTGAACAACTACAGCTGATGCCGGTGTCTTTTGTCAATGACAACAACGCCTTTGATACGTATGCACCCATGGATAATGGCAGCCAGTTCACTTTCTTGCTTGACACCATAACAAACCTTCTAGCACTTCCTTGCGAAGCGCCAACATCAACTACTCTCCAATACGTGAATACACAGAACAAAACGCCACTCTCAAAAATAACAGCGCTAGTCATTATCACTCCATATAAATCATTGAGACAAAGCTTTGAGATATCTCGTGCATACAGCACGTCAGCAATGAACGTCACACCAGCCAACATATTTGAGTTGAATCAAATATGTGACACGTTCAATAATCTCCGCCACATCCATTTCCCTCAGGTTGCTGGTGGCAAAATTGGAGCCCTCTTAGGTGTAAACACATTCGCTTACACTCATCCAATCGAAGTAATACCCGGAAACATGAATCAACCGCTTGGTGTGAAAACAAAACTCGGATGGACATTAGCTGGGGAGTATGAAACTTCTCTCAATCTGAATCTACATTTAGACATCATTTAACAACAACCAAACCATTCATTTATCATGTTTCAAGACAGCAGACAGACGAACCACATTTAAGCGAACTAGTTTACGATACCATCAATCGCGAGCAAACCTTTACGTCATTTAGACAACAACAAAACAACATAGACAACGTCAAAGACTTTAGTGTTCCGATGGCTCACTATTAACTGTCATCACAAATAAATAACCAAAACCTATTTGGCAAAGACCATTCTAACGCTGTTTTGCAGCCTGCAATTAAACCACAAATAACCACTTTTAATAGGAAGTGGTCATCCTCGGTAACTATCTCAAACAGCACAAAACTAGCGGAAAACAGCAAAACAAACAACATTGCCCCCATTGCAATAATAACCATTTTTTGGCAACTTGTCCCGACTACCAAAAGCAATCACCACAAGATCAATATAAAATCCTTATCAAAAACAAATTGTGCACGAATTGTTTGAGCAATAATCACCTGGTAAAATTGTTCTTCACAAAAAATCTGCCAGTCCTGCAACGGCCGACATCATTCTACTCTACACGACCCTTCAAAACAAATGAAACGACCGCCAGCAGCATTCTCCACACGATCTGCTCCATTTAGTCCTACACAGCATTCATCAAAAGAAGTGTCACTAAGCCAAAACAAACAACAACACTGTCGCTATGGACAATCTTTTGGTAAAACAAATGAGTCGAACGCTCAGAGAAGTAACCTCGATTCTCCTTCAAAGAATCAAAGCTTCTGCGTAAATAAAAAACCGTCACCTCCGAGAGGCTGGCTTGAACAACTACAGCTGATGCCGGTGTCTTTTGTCAATGACAACAACGCCTTTGATACGTATGCACCCATGGATAATGGCAGCCAGTTCACTTTCTTGCTTGACACCATAACAAACCTTCTAGCACTTCCTTGCGAAGCGCCAACATCAACTACTCTCCAATACGTGAATACACAGAACAAAACGCCACTCTCAAAAATAACAGCGCTAGTCATTATCACTCCATATAAATCATTGAGACAAAGCTTTGAGATATCTCGTGCATACAGCACGTCAGCAATGAACGTCACACCAGCCAACATATTTGAGTTGAATCAAATATGTGACACGTTCCATAATCTCCGCCACATCCATTTCCCTCAGGTTGCTGGTGGCAAAATTGGAGCCCTCTTAGGTGTAAACACATTCGCTTACACTCATCCAATCGAAGTAATACCCGGAAACATGAATCAACCGCTTGGTGTGAAAAAAAAACTCGGATGGACATTAGCTGGGGAGTATGAAACTTCTCTCAATCTGAATCTACATTTAGACATCATTTAACAACAACCAAACCATTCATTTATCATGTTTCAAGACAGCAGACAGACGAACCACATTTAAGCGAACTAGTTGAGCATTTCTGGAAAAATGGAAAAGAAGGAACCCAAGAAAACAGTTGTGTTCCATCAGATGAAGACAATTATGCCTGAAAGGTTTTTTGGAAACTATCCAACAAAACTCTGACAGATATGAAATTTGTTTTCCCTGGAAAACGCCTTGCCTTTTGGAGAACAACTATTACTGTGCTCTTAATCAGCTGCTGTGCTTGGAGAAGAGACTAGGTAATAATCCAACGCTGAAAGAAAAATACGATCGACCGCTTTCAACAGACTTCATCAAAAATGACATAAAACCAGTCGAAATGACAGAACCTGAACCTGAAAAAATATGGTACCTGTCTTATCATCTTGTTCAAAATTCAAACAAACCGGGAAAAATTCGACAGGTGGCAAATGCCGCTTGAAAGTATCGAGGACAGTCATTGAACAGCAACCTCCTAACAGGATCACATCTCTTGAACAGCTTACTTGGCATACTGCTACGTTTTCGTGACCATCCAGTTGCAATCCTTGCAGATATTGAGAGTATGTTCATGCAAGTTGCTGTCAAACAAGAAAATCAGTCAGCACTTTGCTTTTTCTGGTCGAAAAACAACTTTATAATGCAATATCAGTTCACTCGCTTGATTTTTGGGGCAACTTGTTCGCCTTCAATGGCCATTTTTGTCCTAAATTAATGTGCTAAAGTCATTGCAGAAAGTTTTTCCAAATGTTTTGCAGCAATAACGAAACAAATTTACATGGACGACTACGTTCATTTGCTGCCCAATATCACTGAAGCAAAAGACCCTGTAATGCAAGTCAAAGAATGCCTCCAACAGGGAGTTTTCAAATTGACCAAGTTCTTATCTAACTGTCCTGAAGTGCTGGAACGAATTCCATTTGAAGACTTAGACGAGTCGAAAGATTTCACTCGCGTATTAGGATAAAATTGGAATTTGTTTGATGATAAATTTTTCATAAAACCATTGGAAGAACTTCCAAAGAATGCAGCAATGTATACACAAAGAAAACTTTTCAGTCTTGTTGCGTGAATTTTCGACCCCATCGGTATTGCGTCACCGGTGACTATACGCTTCAAGGCTGTATTGCAACAAATTTGGCAACTGGGTTTGAAAGGGGACACACCGCTACCTGAGAAATTACAAACCACTGCAAAAAATACTAAACAGCTATATCGGATCACCCCCCATTGAACACTTGCGAGCACTCAATTTTCTCGCAAGTTCACAGGGAATTGAACATCAATTGCACATCTTTGTTGATGCTATGGTGCTTGGCACTAATAATTTATCTACGGAGTTATGACAATAACACCAAACAAACAGAAACCAGTTTCATAATCAGTAAGTGCAAATTACCTCCTTTAAACTCGTTAAGCGTTCCCAAATTTGAGCTTGAGGCCGCAGTAATCGGGATACGACTACTCAAAACAGTTCAAAAAGAGACAACACTCAAGGTACACGATACATATTTCTGGACAGACAGTCGAGTTGTTCTTGATTGGATTGTTTCTAAGAAGAAACAGAAACTGTTGGTCGCCAACCGAATCCGAGAAAAACACGAATCTTCAAATTATATTCAATGGCATTATATACCAACAAATCAAAGTCCTGCAGACAATGGAAGACGTGGCCTAGAACCAGAAGAATGTTCTAAATGGTTACTGGCTACTGATTTCCTGAAGAAACACTACTCCGGCTGGAGTTCCGCACACAAAATAGTTTCTGTTCACACATCGAGTAGAGCAAAACCGAATGAACCAGTCATTGACCCAACACGTTTTCGATTTTGGACAAAACTGCTGTTAACACTTGCAAATATTTACATCCTTCTCTTCAGAAATAAAAAAGAACGAATCTCGAATTTCACAGGAAAAAATTTTCCATTCAGCTGTTAACTTGTTAAGAAGAGGACGTAAACTAGACTCTAAATGCAATATTCGATCCCTAAACCCGTACTTAGACAAAAACGGAATACTTAGATCACATAGCCGACTACAATTTGCTCCTGGAGAGTTACAATTAGCTGAATTACCAATAATTTTTCATGCCAAAGGTTCAATAACACGCTTGTATCTTGAGCATGCGCATCGAATTTGTATACACCAAGGTACGAAGCCGTCAAAGCTTTTGTTCAACAGCGATACGTCGTTATCGGCCTAAGGACAAAATTGTTAAGCATCCGATTTCGATGTCTTTGTGCCGCCGTTTTGATGCCAAAATCCAGCCGTTAGTGGCTCCACTACCAGTGTGCAGGTATTCTGATACTGTCTCCCAATTCTCATTCGCTGATACAGGAATTAAGTTTTTGGGACCTTTATATATTGAAGACACCAATGAAAAACTCACTAAGTCCTACGGCCTCATTTTCACATGCATGGTCACGCGTTCCGCAAAACTTGAGTCTTGCCCGGATTTAAACACGGCCACTTTTCTCAACGCCCTCCAACGTTTTGCATCACGAAGATGTCAACCAAAACCTATTCTGAGTGACAACGGCAAAACATTTATCGGGGCAAACGAAGAATTGAAGCGATGCGTCCGTAGTCTGGACAATCAACGCATTGCCTCTGAACTTCTTATAAAAAACACAGCTTGGAAATTTAAGCCACCCTACGGAGCGCATTTTGGTGGTGGGTGGGAACGGTTGATCCAAAATGCTAAACGGATCATTTTGATCATTCTAGGGAGCAAGAGGCTTAAATCAGATGTCTTCCACACCATCAAGGTTGAGACTGAAAGCATGCTGAACTCTCAACCCCTTACACATGTGGCTGACGTACCAGACAATGAAGAACCCATCACCCCAAATCATTTTCTAGTGCAGAGACCTTACAATTCAATGCCACCAGGAGACTTTTCATCAACCATGCCAGCATCCTTCAAGTCGTGGAAAAACGTACAGCAGCTTATGAACCACGTCTGGAGACGCCTAGTTAAAGAGTACCTTCCCACTTTAACGAAGCGAAGCAAATGGTCCGAACAGAATGATTCGTTGAAAGTCAATGAACTGGTGTGGATTCTCAAAGAACTCACTCCGCGTGGTATATGGCCTCTGGGACAAATTGTGGAAACATCGCCTGGAAAAGATAAAAAGGCTTACGGTATGTACGTCCGCCCCGTTGCCGGTCTCGCACGTGTTTTGGCTGATTAGCCGTTTTTTTGCTCATTTTTTCCTCGGAACTGACATCTAGGCAACGCGAGCTACCCTCTGGTCTCTTAGTTACATCATTCACCCCTTCTTTGGTTAATTTATGGGTTTCCGCTCTCCGGAGCCTGTTGATGATGCATCAATTCAAGATGGTAAAAGCCAATATTAGAAAAGTTGAAACTCTTCCCTCCAAAGATATGGGAACTTGACTTCGTCCAAATAACACATGTAAAACAGTAACTTTCCGATAAAAGAGACTGAACTTAACATTATCTTACTGAATTTACATTACTAGAAACATGTTCTCTACACATAGAGTACATACTGCATCATCTAGGTGCGTCATCAAGGTTACGTGTCCACAAAAGGTCTCAAACACCATATACCACGTGGTGTCGCGACTAAAAGTATATCTAAAAAAAGTCATAATTTTAAGCTGTTCCTCTTGATCTGATCATTTTGTTCGCTCTGTCATTAAGGGTAGATAATAGACGATTCCAATAGTGAATCATCCGTTCCCGGGAGGAGGTTTCACCCCTATTTCACGCCTAATTAGCGGGGATTAAGGTGTAATCCGTTTTCCACTCTTATTTACCAGAGAAGAGTGTAAGGGTGGAATTTTAAAAAATTACACTGTTGTTACACTCTTTTGTACACTCTTTTTACACTCTTAGAAAGAGTGTAATTAAGGGTGGAATGATAAAAGATTACACTTTTTTTCCACCCTTATGAAAAGAGACAATTATTTTTACACTCTTCTTTTTACGCTCTAGAAAGAAAGTAATTAAGGGTGGAATGATAAAAGATCCACCCTTTCTTTCCACCCTTATAAAAAATATCAATTATTTTTACGCTCTTAATTTTACACTATAGAAAGAGTGTAATTAAGGGTGGAATGACAAAAGCTTACACGCTTTTTTCCACCCTTATGAAAAGAATCAATTACTTTTTCACTTTTACACCCTTTTTATTTCTAGAGTGTAATTTAAAGTGGACTAATAAACAATTACAGAAAAAGACGAACTTCATATGAAGTTCGACTTTTTCTTTAATTTTTTTTTATTAGTCGGCTATCACAAAATGAGCTATCAAAGATTTTCTAAGTCTCTATAGAAAAAGTGCCAATTGTTGAATTTTAAACAAATTTTCCAGAGAATTTTCCAAGAGAGTGAAGAAAAAGTCGAACTTCATGAAAAACGTTTGTTAATAACTTTTTGAAGAAGACGAATTAGAAAGTCTATGATAGCCCATTTTGTTGCCGTGATATTGTGCTTTTAGAGTATATATAGATCACTTTTCGATTTTCTTTGTTTGTATTTAAAATTTTCAAAAATTATCGACTTAGGGGCCAAAAATTGGGCATTTTTGTGGTACTTTGACTAAATTTTCCACTTTTTTGAAACAAAACATACAAGTTTTTTTGTATCATAATAAACTAGAACTCACGCTTCCACCGGCCATGTAATTTTTTTTCTAAAGCAATGCCAAACAAGAGAATACAAGAGCAATGTAGATACCGAAATCAGGGTCGATTTTCGTAAAATTTTCATTTTTTTCAAAGTTGTTTAGTTTAATAACTTTTTTTAAGCAATCGATTTTAAACGTATGTCATATCTTTTTCTTGCTCATTTAATACTCTTTACGAATATATAAGGATCAAAAAGTTTCGATGCAGTTACTTGGCTCAATTTTTTGATTTCCCAAATTTTAATGAAAAAGTGCTAATTTCAGCCAGAATGGCAAAAATCGAGTTTTGATTTATTCAGTTTTTTTCACGTTTTAAGATCGACGCCCCAGTTCATGCTGATTACAAAACATATTTATTTTTCAAATTTGGTTCAGTAGTTTTCGAGATATAAGCCTTTTTCGGACGCATCATACCTCGGTCCCACCTAGCTCCACCTCCACCCCCCCCCTCCGCCGATCAATTCTCTTTTTTTTATATTTAAAACTTCCATAATGATCGCCTCCATCTAGAGAGCTTCTCGAATATGTTACTTTTACTATTTCGTTGTTTACTTCATCTTCATAACTTCTTACCCAGATGACAAAGTGAAACTTTCGTTCAACGCGTCCATCCGGTCACGTGACATGCTTATTCGGTGAGCTGTCCCGTCAAGTGACAGCAGAGAGAGGCTCATCGACTGCCTCCCACTTCCCCGAGGTAAGCATGTTTGAAGATGAAGGTGAAATGAAATAGAATTTTCCGAAAGCTCACACAGACGGCAACGAAAGTAGAGAAAGTAGAATGAGAATGCGTTGCGAGTTGTAAGCGCCCGTATGCCTGCAGATCGAGTGCAGAGTGACTGCTTAGAGTGACTATGGAGTAGACTGACTGCAGTAAAGTGACTGCAGCAGAGAGAGCAGAGCCATAGCAGGGATGGCTGCAGAGTGACCGCAGGGTCCACGCTGTTCGATATAACGGGTTTTAAAGCCAGTTTCGTCATTATATGACCGACTATTTCAGATTTATGATGTCGGAGCATTTCGATGATGATGATATTCTTGGCGAAGGCGTTTGTGTTAGTGAAATTGCGGTCCCAGGTGGAGAGGCGAAGAAGGCGAAGAAAGAGCATTGCTTGAAGATCAAAGCAGATCGAGAGGCAGATGACTACAATCGATCGTTTTACAGGCCACCCAAACGGAAGGTCGAGGATTTGCTGCCCTTGTCCTTCAAGTTTGTTTTTTTCGATGCCAATGAAATCCCAGTTGAAGAGGTGATGGGGCATGTTGAGCAATTGTTTTTTGGAGCTGAAAGCGTTGCACTTGGCAAACTTCGACCCAATCAGAAGAAAAACCCAGTGTACAATGGCTGGGTCAACTTTCTCGGTGTAGGACATTGCAAGAAAGCAATTTGAGCCGTAGAAGAAGGAAAGTTTGGCAGCATGAAGGTTGTGAAGATTGGGCGAACCAAAGAATTAGCTTGTGCGCCGATGAAATTGAAGATAAAGAAGCCTCCAAAGAGGCGAACACACCTTACATGTTGGGGGCAAAGATTACTGCCTAATTACAGGAAATTCGCTAATGATGATTTTATGATTCTAAAGTTTTGAATTGTTTGCCGATGATTTGATTTGTTTGATGATTTTCATGCTTTGAACTTTGTATAGTTTGTTTATTTCATCAATTGCTTAGTTTACTTAATTCGATCAGTTCGAGTCATTAATTGACTTTGATTCGCTTTTTTTCTTTTTCTCCTTTATGATGTATGCATTTATAAATTTATAATCATCCAACACATGGCTTTTTTTTAGTTGCTTGCAGGGGAAACCCTAGATTACCAACAAGCGACAAAAAATTAGCTGTATTTTCAATCTCATTTTTTTCGCTTATTATAAAAATTAGTTAAATTTTATTGGGTCAAGGAGTTATCCAAATTGAACCAAATTGATATCCCAGACTACCAGTAGTATGTAGGTTGTAGTGCAAAAAGAAGGGTTGGCCTAACTGCCCTACAAAAAAGTAGATATTTCGCACGGAAATTTCGACTTTTTCGCTGACATTATTTTTCAAAACAGTTAAATTTCATCGGGTCAAGGAGTTGTTCAAATCGAACCAAACTCGGTACCGAGTATCCCGTGGGTAATTAGATTGTAAAACAAAAAGAATTTTTGGAAAAATGTTAGTTCGTCATACGGAAAGTTGCAATTACTTCGAATAAATAATTTTAAAAATAGGTCTATTTCGTCGGATCAAGGAGTTGTTCAAATCGAACCAAACTCGGTATGGAGTATACCATGGGTACTTAGAGTGTAAAACAAAAAGAATTTTTGCTATAGCTGGCCTAGGAAAAAAGTTAGTTTTTCATACGGAAATTTGCTATTATTTCGAATAAATAATTTTAAAAATAGGTCTATTTCGTCGGATCAGGGAGTTGTTCAAATGGAACCAAACTGGGTATGGAATATAAAATGGGTACCTGGAGTGTAAAACAAAAAAAATTTTGCTATAGCTTGCCTAGGAAAGAAATTAGTTTTTCATACGGAAATTTGCGAATTTCGCAAATAACGAATTTTAAAAATAGGTCTTTTTCATCGGGTCAAGGAGTTGTTCAAAGCGAACCACATTGATATCCCAGACTACCAATAGCATGTAGGTTGTGCTGCAAAAAGAATTTTTGGTATAGCTTGCCTAAGAAAAAAGTTAGTTTTTCATACGGAAGTTTGCGAATTTCGCAAACAACGATTTTTAAAAATAGGTCTTTTTCATCGGGTCAAGGAGTTGTTCAAATCAAACCAAACTCGGTATCGAGTATCCCATGGGTAACAACATTGTGAAACAAAAAGAACTTTCGGCATAGCTTGCCTAGGAAAAAAGTTAGTTTTTCATACGGAAATCTGCGAATTTCGCAAATAACGAATTTTAAAAATAGGTCTTTTTCATCGGGTCAAGGAGTTGTTCAAAGCGAACCAAATTGATATCCCAGACTACCAGTAGTATGTAGGTTATAGTGCAAAAAGAATGGTTCGTCTAACTGCCCTACAAAAAAAGTAGATATCTCACACGGAAATTTCGACTTTTTCGCTGACTTTGTTTTAAAAAATATTTAAGTTTTATCGAATCTGCATGCATTTCTATGTATCTATTGGATGATTTATGTATATTGTTTAAATTTCTGCTGTTAAATCCAATTTAATTCGTATTATTTTGTTTGGAGATGGAGTTTGAGCCCGGTTTTTTTACCGAATGCTCTGCTCAAAATCTCCTATAGTTGTTTGTTTGTAACTCCGCCGTAGCCGGTCCCCAGCCCGGTTGAGAGAAGGAGGAGGGAAACACACCCAGAACATACTGGAAGATCTCAAAAAGTTGTTCGTTAGTTCAACTGTAGATTTTTTCCGACAGTATTTAACCTATTTCAGCTCTCAAAATTTATTGGTAATTTTCAGCTGTAAAGAGGAAGATTTTCCCGGAAAATAACGGGGAAAAGAGTGTAAAGAGTGTAAATAGTGGTGTAAGAGTGTAATTATGGAAAGTGTAATTAGAAATAAAGAGTGGAAGAGTGTAAAAATAAAAAAAATACACATTTATTCCAATTATAATGACCGGGGAAAAGAGTGTAAAGAGTGTAAAAATAAAAAAATTACCCTCCTATTTCTCCGCTTAATTAGCGGTGTAAGAGTGTAATTATGAAGAGTGTAATTTTAGAATTAAGAGTGGAAGAGTGTAAAAATAATTTAAAGGTGGAATATAAGAGTGTAAAAATAATGTAAAGGTGTAAAAGAAAAAGTGTATAAGAAAATTGAAAGTCGAATTATGATTTGAAATTTCACTCTTATTTTTTAAAGTTACACTCTTAAAATTACACTCTTACACCGCTAATTAAGCGGAGAAATAGGGGGTAATTTTTTTATTTTCACACTCTTTACACTCTTTTCCCCGTTTTTTTCCGGGAAAATCCTCCCCGGGTTTCTCTGATTTGAAAGATGCCTGCATCGTTGGCGTAAAAAATCAGGATATAGGGAGTACTATGATCTCTGAATGATAAAATGATCAGGTGCCAGAGGTTGTTCACAGCCAGAGAGATCTGAAACATTTGTCAGAGGACACCAATTCAAGAGATCAGATGTGAGTCCTCTGCTTAAAGAAAAGATCAAATGCTTTTTTGCTGTTTTGATAAATCTTTCCCACGCATCAAAAAATGAGCAGCACCACACAGTGTGTTAAACATCCAGACAATAGTAGTAAGAAACCAGTACAACTGAACTCACTTTTTGGCTCTTTTTCCCCCAAACATGTTCAATCATGTGCACGGATCAAAAGTTCTTGGCAATTATACCCTCTATGTTAGGATTGTTGCCTGAATATTTGAAAGACTTACCTCAACTCCATTTTGAAATAGACAGGTTTAACTCCTTCCTTTATAAGGGATACCTAATCCAGCACTTACACTGAAGAGAATATTGCTTTTATACCCTACAAATGCCTCAATCGATCGAATGCCTCATTCTAAATATGACCATCAATTCAGTCTGTATATTTGTCAAGAACAATTTTACAACTTCTGGGAGTAACTTCTACCCCCAGAAAGAAACCAAGTTAATTCAAAATTTTTTTTAATTGAATATATTTTGTCGTCTGAGCTGATATTAAGAAGTTAAATCTGTGCTTCTAACTTGAATAAATTATATATTGGTATTGCGTATGCAGGCTGAGAGATTTCTTACACAAAAGGTGAAAAGCAGTACTTTAAAACAACATGTGACACGTTGCAAACATGCGTTCAAACCGTTCTAATTTCCGATAAAAATTCTACTTTCCAATTTACATTTCGAATAAAAGCTATATTTAGAACACAAACTCAAACACAAACTCGAAATTGTCTCGTTCAGACTCTGTTTAGATTTCCTTTTCATTTAAAACAAAACCAGCTATATGATTCCAACATATTATGTTTTGACAAAATTGGTACTCGAATACTAAAATTTTGAACACGATAAAAGCAAGTAATTGATTCTTTAATATAATTTATATCAAAAAGTTAACGAACAGAAAAGCACTCCGAATAACCAAAAAGTATTGAAATTTGGTCTGATTTTTGTCATTTTGTTCAGCAAAGATCAGCCGTTTTTGACAGGAAAGACAACCGTTTAGTAGAAAAACTACAATTGCAAGTTGGGAGTAACTTCTACCCCAAGAAGAAACCAAGTTAATTATAAATTTTTTAAATTGAATATATTTTGTCGTCTGAGGTGATATTAAGAAGTTAAATCAAAGCCCTTGAAGAAGCCGGAAACTATAAAAACTATTTGTTTCTTTTTTGTTTTAAAAAAATCTATCTGGAAAAGAAACGAGTAGTGTCAATAAAAACGTTTCGAAAGCAGTGCAACAACATTTTGGTTGTAGATAGCAACAGGACTTCCTTGGAAAATGTATTATAGTAGTGTAGAGAAAGCAGGAAAAAGAAGGTATCCGGAACAACAGAAAACCTCTGGTTTAATTTCCAAGAACTTTGAGAATCCTTTATAAAACAATATGACCCTATTCAGACGCTCACCTTATTGTTACCATAACGTAAAACAGCGGTGCTAAAGCATTTTAAAATTAAAATACGCGGACAGCATTGGAAAATTTGCTAAACATTTTATAAAATCCGTCTCAGAACCATTTTTCAAGCAAACTCTCTGGCAGCTTATATCAAAACAGTATGTTTTTGAAAAAATCATTACAAAACTTAAACCACATCGTACTGAGTGTATTTACTCAGCATGATCGCTGTTTTTCGCACACATGTATTAAGATCAGGAGCGTAAGTGAGTGCAAAAACCGCTGACACGCTCAAACGCTGGTATATACGTCGGTAGTTTTCGCATTCTAAGTGTGCTTAAAATGGTAGCAAGTTATTGTTTCCAATCCTTTGATCTCGTCGCCGGCTCTAATTTAGTCCTTTGAATTATGAGGATTAGGCGCCAATTTTGGCATTGCTACTGTCACTAGAAATCGCATCAAGGATTTAATGAATTTAGTTTTGATTTATTCACATTTTTTCTGCAATGTTCGCTTTATCACTGCTTTCAGCCAATGAGGTTTTGAAAACGTAATGATGGTTTATTGGGCAAAATAAAGCGAGGTTTTGACAATTTGTGTCTCAAAATATGTTTGGGTAAACAATGATGTACCAGTAGGGTCATTTTACGCTGTAATTATAAATCGATATTCTCAACCTAAGTAAGGATTTACGCTGAATCTTTCCATTCGGATGTTTCTGTTTGACGACAACACGAAGCCTTTGCTTCTGAAACACTAAAGCTGTACTGCAAATTGATAAATTGATGTGGACATCTGCTTCAATTGAACAGATCGAAGTGATTTTCAAATTAATTGGACAATTCACAAGTTAATTAAAACTTATCGGAAAAATCAATTTGATCAGGATGATTTTTTTTTCAATAAAGAAAACTCGATTCAAAAATTCACAATACTGAATGATCTTGTAGTAAAATCTTTGCACAACTCTTCATTAGATGATCATATTGACTAAATACTGAGGAAGTATTCTCAAAATATGCCCTTCTTCATCGGGTTCTGCCGTCTATGACAAAACTCATTCTTAACAGTGGTGATTGAAAGCATTTATCTCTCAGCCTTTTACTAGTGTTCGAATCGCTGGTTCCCAAGACTTAAAGATGACCCGCATCGAAAAACTCAAAGGCGACGTATTTAAAAGATCTATATCAAATGGGACCGCTATGGCTCAGAGAACGCGGATCATCTATTTCAGCAAGGTATAATCAACTGCGTACAAATATTTGGATCTTTTCCGTTTGTGCCCCCCCCAGCTTAGTGGGTGCATATTATTTGTACCCCAGAAGCGCGTGCCATATTTTTACGTAATGATTTACCATGTATTGATACCTGCTCTGTAATTGGGGGGAGCATAACGTATGGGGGAGAAGACGAACAACCACTCGCTAAAAACACGCAAATTTATACTATTTTGCACAATTTTTTCAATTTTTTTGAAAAGTTCTGACATTTTTTGAATTTTATTAGAACTAGGTGTCAAGGAACCTCCTCTATTTTAAAAATAGGTTACTGCATAGTTTCTAGTGGTAATGGCACAAAAACTTTAACATTTTTTTTACAAAACGTACCATTTTTTTCAAATTTTTTGAAATTGATCTTTCCTTATTCAGGTCTTTCCAGACCCAGGGGCCAGAAAACCTCCTCAGTGGTTTGATAAAAAGTTACTGATAAATTTATAAGGACCATGGAAAAGTATTTCAACTTTTTAATGTCACAAATTTTAGCAATTTTTTGATAAAACTTGCTTTTTTCAAGTTTTTTGAAAGTTCTTGTCGTTTTTTAAGGTTTTTTTCAGCCTCAAGAGCCAAGGAACCTCCTCTAGAATTTGAAAATAGATTAATGTATTAATTCTAGATTTAATGGAATTGCAAGATTTTAGCTTCACAAAAATTAGCATTTTTGACAGTTTTTGCCATTTTTTTTTTTCAATTTTTTTGACATTTATAGTCACTATTCAGGTTTTTTGAGCTTCAAGGGACAGAAAACATAAGTTAGGGCTTATTAATAAGTTACTGGAATTTTTTCGTTGGTCATGGATTAAATTTCAACTTTTTAATATCACAAGGTTAAGCAATTTTTTTTTTGTAAACTTGCAATTTTTTTAAGTTTTTTGAAAATTTTTTTTATCATTTTTTAGGTTTTTCCAGCCTCAAATGCCACGGAACTTCTTCTAGTGTTGGATAATATGTTACTTCAGAGTTTAAAGATGTAATGGAATGTTTTTCAAGATTTTAATATCATGAATTACACAAAATTTGCAATTTTTCATGTTTTTGAATTTTTTTCTGGTCTTTCCTCCAAGAATTGATAATAGGCTGATGTATAGATTCTAGAGTTATTGGAATGGCGAACAATATTTTTAAGACTCCAGTTTTAGTAATTTTTCGATGAAATTTTAAAATTTTTTCAAGTTTTCGGAAAATTTTTATCATGTTCCAAGTGTATTGATCTTTATGCGCCAGTGAAACTATTTCAGGCGTGAAACAAGGATTGGATAGCCTTTCGAGACAATGAAATGGTTCTTAAGATGATATTATCCTGAATTTTGACAAGGTTTTGCTAAAATCTGTAGTTGTTTCAAAATGTTTCATTAATTTCTGTCTTTTTCTAAGTTTAACGAACATTACTGGCCAATAAAACTTTTCAAGTCTTGAAGATGGATTTCACGAAAGAAATTTTGAGAAAAAAACGGTTTTGAACTTCTTATTGCGAAGGTGAAAACTTTTGCTTTTAATTTTGCCTCTTTCAGTTTTCTCTATATGATTTATTTACTAACGAGGCTAGAAAACTAGAAGATGCAGAGTCGAACCCCATCATGGAAAGTATTTGTATGCCTCTTTCTCTCTATGTCGGTTAAGGTTTCTTTCCTTCTCTTTCTCGTTTACCTTTTATCCCCCCTCTCTCTCTCTCTCTCCTCTCTCTCTCTCTCTCTCTGTCTCCCGCTATCTCTCTCTCTCTATCTGTCTATCTGTCTCGCTATCTTTTTATCGATGCCGCACTTCAGCTGCTTTTATGTGGCGTAATGTCATCACCTCTAATCCTCATTAACAATGCGTTATAGTAAAATGTTTTTATCATAAATGACATAACTAGAACTTTTTTGGAAATATTGTTAATTGCCCTCAAATGAAATTTGTAGCAAATATATTAATCCTGTTTGTCTCTTTTATGCAATTTTTCGCTTGGCCCGTTTTTCGTCTGACTCATTCAACTTTCGTTTTCAGAAACCGGATAAAGAGGTAGCGCCCAGTTTGCATAAAGTTCTCATAGAGCTGTTCATCCAATGGGTCTTCAAGTATGCGATTAACAAAAATTGTTTTTGGAAACTTATACTTATGGTATGAAGGGCAGTTCTTAGAAATTCATCCCACACCCCCACTCACCCAACGCCCCCAATAATTCCCTTCAATCGACTTTTGCACCTGCGCTGCGGTGCCTTCCGCTGCGCTCACATTACGCCCCTTCAATTAATCTAAATCTAGCCTCACTAAACCGCGGCTAGCTACTGACGAAGCCAACCGCTCGCCGGTCGTTTGAGAGCAATTTGCCCGACGTTAGTCGGTTATGTTTACTATTAATGTTAAAGTACCGAACATCGTTTGAGGATAGATCTTTTATGCCTAATAGTGACTTTATGCCTAATAGTGATCTTTTATGCCTAATGGCCAATGACTGCATATCTTCTCGTACTTTCACTATTTCAACTGTGGTGCAAAAATTTTATAATGAACTCCGCGCTCATTAAGAGTATTAACATCAAATTATTCAACACAAAAACGAAGACTTTCAGTTGTTTTCTCAGCATCCGGATCATTTTCCTTCATTTTAGGTTTCTATTTATTTTTTTGATTGGAGAATAGTATGGTACTTTTCGCTTTATTTTTTTCGATTTTCCGTGGGTGACTCTATTTCGTCGATAACTGAAACAACTGTCGATATGGGGTATAAGTCTGTAATTGCCATCTTGTATTAAAATGTTTGAATAATCCTGAAGTTCTTGACTGCTTCAGTTTTTGTTAAATAGATATTAATATAG
Source organism: Convolutriloba macropyga (assembly GCF_964194025.1). Lineage (NCBI taxonomy): Eukaryota > Metazoa > Xenacoelomorpha > Acoela > Convolutidae > Convolutriloba > Convolutriloba macropyga. Next base: position 45,179,808 of record NC_134472.1, read on the forward strand.
ATAATTTAGCGGGACAACGACGATGATTATCATGATGGTGACGATGACTCATTTGTTGATCTGGAGGAGGAATACTTGAGGAGGAAACATATCGTTGAGATGAAGAAGATACAGTTGAAGAGACTGGAGGAAGCTGCTTTCAGGTCATTCTATTTTCATATCAAATAGAGTTATCGGAATTAAGCTGAAAACGCTCTCGAAAATTGCACGCAAAGAAAAAAGTCAGCTCATTCAGCAAAATTGTGGTCTTTCCCATTACAGCCCCCAGCTTTTTGGTCATTTAACGTACAGATCCCAATCATGGTCAACATACCATAATGTGGCTAAAATTTCGTTATGGGTATAATTGAAAAGAATACAAAATGTTGTGAACTATGCTTAGGGTTTTTCGCTTATATGTTTCAGAAACCCGCAAATAATTTAAAGTTAAGCGTTGTTCGCAAGAATTAATTAAAAATACAATAAAGTTTTAAGACTGGTTGTGAATGCAAACTTGCACAACAAATTTAGAGTCAAACTACTTACTCATAATGGTTATTTATAGACAAGACAACCTTACTGCTGAAAGCAGCTTTTTGTAACATCGGAAATAAGATACGCTCATTTTTTTGAACAATTGCTTTCATTTTCAAAAATATGCAAGAAAATATAATGAAAATAAAGATGCAGCAAATTTTGGCTAGAATAGATAACAAAAAGAGATCAAATTTCGTTTAGAGAGATATAGCAAAATAGTGAATATTCAACAGAACTTCATCAAAAAAGCAGGAAAATCTAATAGTTTTTGCGGGCATTGATTCAGCTCATTTACCGTAATCTCTTGTACTAATTGTGTCTAAACAGAAAAGATCAATTAGGGAAAACGTTTGAGGCATATGCAAGCCACAGCACTTCAATTGGTATCTAATTAGCAGTCTAGTGCCTATAAATTACATATCAAAAAATTGTATTTCACTGTCCAGAAAAGATTCCAAACAACTGAAGATACAGTTGAAGAGACTGGAGGAAGATGCTTTCAGGTCATTCTAATTTCATATCAAATAGAGTTATCGGAAACACATATCGTGACCCTCAAATTAAGAATTCTTTTTGCTATTGCAGAAGAAGAAATTTTGTATATAGACAACAAAAATCTCACTCCTGAAAACAAGTTTTTTGCCATCGGAAATAGAAAATACAGAGGAAAAACAAAAATCAAACAAAAATCACACTGGCATAAATTAATATATCATTTAATAAGATTTGTACGGACAACTATCTTGAACCTTTATCAGCGTGGGATTTGAGTCACTTTTCAAAATTCCGATATTTGAGATCTAAAGTAACTCGTGTCAGTCCTGAATCTTTATATAATTTAGTAAAGTTGTTTCTTTGCAGATTTCTATTAAAACCTGAAGTCAAGGAGCCCGAAGCAAAGCCTCGAGAGTTTCTCCACGGCTTTTCTGTTCTGCCGGAGAGATATACGGGAAAGGTAGTTCTAAATCTTTTGTATGGATACCACGACAGAATACCAGAAGAGTCAAAAATACAAAACGATAAGCATCAACTGTATGTCTCAGTCACGCATTTGTTCGACTTCTCACGTTATGAAATTCTGAACAAAAAGAAACCTCGAATTGCGTTTCTTCTCCGACCATATGACAAGTCTTTTCCTTATCCAAGAGGCGCCAACAAATACCGGACAGTGGAGTTGGACCGTCGCTCTGGTGTCATTTCTGGATGCAACAATTACTTGACATTCGAGATATCACCCGACACATTACTTAAGCGCTGTTTGTTCATCCGGGTGAAAGCCTACAAAGGAAAGGTACCCAGTGCCTTCTTGGGTAATTTCATTTTGTTTGTGCCTGAAATGGGTTTTTATTGCATTTCTCAATGCCCTATTTTGGAATTTTTTACTGAAAAAAAATTCAATTTTGCAGCACAACACACCTAAGATATATTGTAGGCAAAAAATGATCACTTGTTGCTTTTTACAAGATATAAAAATTAGTTGCTGATATCGAAGACAATCGATTTTTACGGTGTTTTTCCAAAACCCTTCCAACAAATCTTGATTTCTGAATTAAATATCGGAAATCCAAAATCCGTTTTGTAAACAAATTTCACAAAATTCTTTTTACTTCTGTTAGTTTATTTAAAAAAATCTGTTAGTTAATAAAAATGAATATGGGACATATGGACCACACTTTTTCATTTTCGCTCTAGTTATATCTGTTTTCATGGATAACCCAAAATAAGAAAAACATAGCTGGCAGGTTGCCAAAAATAGCCGCGATAGCTTTGTAGACCTGCGGTCGCAAAAAGATTGAAAAAAATAGACTAAAAAATGAATTTCGACTTTGCATAAAATGCACAGATTTTTAATAGCCGACGTCAAGTTGAGAGAGTGAATAAAGTTTAAAAACGTTTAAAACAAAATTGAAGAGCGAAGAAAAAAGAGTGGTTCTTTTGTTCATGCCTTCTTTTGAAACAGAGCAAGAAATGTAGGTGTGAAAAGATTTTCGCTAAGCCAGCAAACTTTTTTGTTCATGTGCGGCGTTTTCTTTTGTTTTTTGAAACTTATATGTTGTCTAAGAAGTTATTTCAGCCTAAAGTTATAGATTTCAGGTTGTTCTGATAAAGTTTCGAAGCATTTTGCCAATTAAAGTGAGTTTTAGATTAATTTGAAGGTTTTTCAAATAATTCTTCGGTTTTAAGGCTATTTTAAGGCTATTAAACGCACTAATGTAAGCTTAATCTTCGTTGGCACTCTCTATTGTATATTAAACACAGCTTCATTAGTACCAAGCAATTTATTTCTTTAAATTTTGACTAAAAAATAGTTATATTTTTCTAAATTTCTTACAGTTCTTCGTTTTTTCAAAACTAGATGTTTTTGTGCTTTTTTGGCTTGTCCGAATTTGTTTGAGCAAATTAAATGTCTCGATTACGTGAAATATTGTTTTCCTTTTGCATTTGTACTTGTGCAAACTGAAAATTTAAATGAATTTTTTTTTGCTTATTTTTGTAATCAAATTTTTTATTCACTTAAGATAGTACTCTCTCGTCTTTGATGCTCACTGTTGATCAGAAGCCAACTATCCGACTAGCTGATTTTTGGCAAAGATATCTTTGAGTCGTTTCCGGAATTCTTCCGGCTACGTTTTTTCAAGATCTGTTCACACATTTTCATGAATATTTAAGTCAATTTGAAGCGATGAATTTGGTCACGCCAAAACAAGAAATGGATAAAAAACTAGTTGTTTTGCGGCGTGTATTTTTTCATTTTCACTTTTAAGTGAGAAAACTGTGTATGAACAAAAATTCGCTTTCTCGCTAGTGGTCTTTTGTTCACATGCAGCATTTTCGCATCGATTTTTCGACTTTTTTGGTGAAACTTTTTTCTAGTTGGTTTTCCCAATCCAGTCAAAGTCCATTCTAGGTCTTTTTTCAGAATATGAAAATTTTTAAATTGTAGGTCAGGACTTGTCCTGCTATTTTTTCAAAACTCGCTTCACCTTTTGATCTGGTTTTTCGTTTTACACAAGTCACGATTTCCATGCTTGACTTCTGACTTACTTCACTCTGTTTCAACTGAATGGATTTTAAATTCTTTCATGCATTGAATTAACAGCAAAAACCAATGAAACGAGATGAGCATATAAATCGAGGTGATTAAGTCATAATGCATTAGGTTATCAAAGTTCATTAAAGCGATTGCTGGCTGGCGTTATTATTATGATTAGTAGCCTTCAGTTTAGAAGCTGAATTAAGTGTAATTTTAGAATCTAACCGAATATGCAGAATTTACACACCAAATATGAACACTTTGACACTTCGAAAAATTGTCAATTTCTTTCTCTTAATTTTTTCTTTTTCCTTCAATCTCAATGTGCGTCAAGTGGTTCAACGGCGGCTTTTTTCCGGCATTTTGCCGGCTATATTTTATAACTTGCTACAGTATCATGTAATTGAAAAAAAGTTAGCCTCAGCATAAAAGGTTGTTACATCATTTCAATCTGTGTCATAGAGAAGGTGCAGAAAAACCCGCCCTTGAGTCAAAACGCATTAGATTATCAAATTCATTAGGATATCAAATTCAAAAAAGTTCATTGAAGCGGTTGCTAGCTGGTACAGTGTTTTGCTTAATCGCACTTTAGCTAAATTAAGTGTAATTTTCGAATCCAACCAAATATCCAGAATAAGAACATCAAATAAGAACACTTTGATACTTTGAAAAATTCTGTCAGTTTCTATCTCTTATTTTTTTCTTTCTCTGTCTCAATCCCAATGTGAGTCAAGCATGTCAATGGCGGCTAAATTCCAGCAATTTGTCGGCTATGTTCTATTTTGATTAGGAATCTGTATAACTGCTTGCTGCTTCTATTAGCAGTAAAATGAAAAGCCAATTTCATGTGCGGAAGTCATTTTTGGGAGTGAGGTAAATCACGTGTGACCAAAAAGTTTAATCACGCTAATGAGCATACAAAACTACCTCAACTAAGACTGAAAAAAGAACTTCACACAAAAAATTCAGTTGAACGAATGAACAGAAAGCAGCTTTGAAGTGATTGTGATGGCATTTGGTTGTAACAAAAATCTTGACGACGAAATAAAAAAGCATAGCAGGACAAGTCCTGACGTACAATTCAAAGAATTTTCATTGACTAAACAGAAAACTAGACCTCGAACGGACTATGAATGGATTGGAAAAACCATTTAGAAAAAAATCCGATCCAAAAAATCGAAAAAACAGTAAAAATCAAAGTGAAATTGCCGCATGTGAACAAAAAAAAACACTAGCGAGAATTGAAAATTTAATTCAAACAAAAAGCTAGGCCTAGAATGAGCTGTGAATGATCGGGAAAACCATTTAGAAAAAAAATCCGGTCCAAAAATTCGAAAAAACAGTAAAAATCAGAGTGGAATTGACAAAAAACCACTACCGATAAAGCGAATTTTTGTTCAAACACCGTATTCTCACTCTACTTTAAAATTAGAGCGAAAAAATTTAACGCCCTAAAACCACTCGCTTTTTCGCTCCATTTCCTGTTTCGGCGTGACCAAAATCACTACTCCAATTTGACTTCAAAAATCATGAAAATGTGTGAACAGATCTTAAAAAAAAGACAGCGCCCCAATACAATTCAAATTCTTTGAATTGTAAAAATTGCATGACAAGTCCTGAAATACAATCCAAATAATTGAATTAAGTAATGACCGGATGATAACGATTCTTACAACAACATTAAGATAAAACAGTCAATAAAACCCTTGACCCTATATCCGCATGAACAAAAGGACTCTAAAAACAGTTAGAAAATTCCTTTTTACGATTAATTTCTGTAAGAATCCCTGAATTAGCAACAGTTTATTACTTTTTGTGTCCTTAAAATCAGGAGATAATACAACAACCTTTTGGCAAAATAACGCAAAACGAAGCAAATAAGGCAAAACTACAGAAAATTAGCAAAAATCGACTTGGCAAAAAACCCTTGAATCAGGAGTCAAATTCAGAAAACATCACGATTCCAAGTCAAATCTCTTAAATGATAACATTTCACAAAACTTAAGAAATAATCTTTTTAGCACTTCGTATGGTTGAAAAAGGGACAAGGACATAAAAACTACAAATGAAAAGCAATATTCACAAATTCGCTCAAAATATTGAAAAACAAATGGTATCCCAGTTAATGTAGCTAAAAGTGGGAGCTAATAAATTGAATAAAATAACGCCACACTACCAGAAAAATGCAAATTTGTTGTTTATTTAAAGAATAAGCGACAAAACCACAAGAAAAACAAACGTTGATAGACCAAAAAATCAACTTATTTCTCGAAAAAACAGGTTTCAAAACTTTCAAAAATTATTGCTATTAACTCAAGCGACTATTTATAATCACCTATTACCTCTCATCAAACGATGTAATTGTCCATTGATGAGATTAAATTATCAAACAGCAATCAGTACAACAAATAACAAAACTCAAAAATTCAGTATTTTTTTGGAAGTCAACAAAAAAGTCGAAGAAACTACCAATTATTAACTGAAACTATGAATTCGTTTTGATTTACGCACCCTTAACAACCGATTGTATTTGACAATAGGGCAAAAAGCCAAAAAATTTTGCAACAGAAACCCGTAGACGTCAAAAATTTGATAATTTTTCTCGAAAACAATGAAATTCGACGTCATAGAAAGAATTAGCTTTGAGCTGAAACAATTAAGTTGAGTAAAAAAGCTCATATTATCAAACTATGATACATGTCCCAAATGAGATTTAATGATAAGACAACAAATAGTACAACAAAAACTCGCAACTCAGAAAATCATTAAATAATTTTGAATAAAAAACAGTGTAAAAGTCATGAAAACCACTAGCCATTAACTCAAAGACGCAAGTAATTGTGTTTGTTTATTCCTCATTAGCAACCAATGATATATTCTTTTATGATACTATATGCTAAGACAGCCAGCTGACATAATAAAAAAGAGCAAAAATCAAACTTTCAATAATATTTTATAACAAACAGTGGTTACAGTGACTAATTGACGAAGCTTTGGCTGTCCGTCGATGAGATCAATCAAATGCAAACAAGCACCATGAGAAGACGTATTTATCATATTAATAGCGCTGAAGAGACGAAACAAAGAAAACCACAGTCAAAATGCTGCACAAGAAAACAATTTTACTTTCAAAAACCAAAATTTTGTTCACATGTAAACTTCTCACTCCACTTCAACGGTAATTGAAAAAAAATCAAGCTTCAAACCTACCAATTTTTGCTCTCTTTACCTCCTCCAACCTGATTAAAATTACCACTGTAATTTGACTTAACTTCTTACCTTAAAAAAAAAGAAAGAAGTGTGAACAGATCTTTAAAAAAACAGTCAGAAGACTCCCGAATCAACTCCCAGTTAAATATAACCTAAACCCTAGCCATAAATAGCTGATAAAACTATCAATTTCATTATAACATTCAGCATGAAACAACAAACCGAGGAAACAACTTATCAGGGAACAGCAGATTGATTTTTTTTCCTTGGAAACTTTTCAACTCCAAGTTGCAGCTCCAGATGCATTGCTTAAAATACTTTGTCTGTTATAATCGTGATAGGAAAAAATAACCTACCGATACACATCACAAAAGAACCGAGCAAAAAGAAAAAATATATGAAGGTCGAAATCTAAATAATCTGTTTAATTGTGTAAAATAATTCTTTAAAAATTGCGCAAGAACTGCTTTCAACACACTAAAAACAAAAAACCCTGTTTATTCATTCAGCTCTAAAACGACACCCAAACGTACGAGAAAAACCATGAGAAAAATTGAAAAACTGCGGAATTGATTAATTTACATTTGAAAAATATGTGCTATCAAATCTTCAATTGATTTCACTTAGTAATGTTAACCCTACGCTAACCTTAGTTAAACAATTCTGACACAATATTGCGAAAAGTAGAAAAAACAAAAGAATAAGGTACAAAAATCAAAAACAGAAAAAGGAGAAATTGTTCAAGTTTAGCCTATTTTCTTCAAATAAAACAAACTTTAACTGATATTAAAAACTTAAAATGCCAAAAAATATCAAGAACTCTGAAAACATGAAGTGTACAAAAAACGGTAAAAGTGTCTCAAACGGCAAAATCACAAAATTAGCTGGAGATTTCATATAAAACTCTGTATAATTGAGTTGGCCAAAATCGTTACCAAATTTACAACTTCTAAACAGAATGGTGTATAAAACTACTTTGCACAAAAAGTAAAGTAAAACCGAAAAACAAACTGCTACGAAAAAGCCGCACGTGGCCAAAAGATTCGCTCGCTTTGAGATAATTCTCTCACACATTTTTTTTGCTTTCTTCCGATGGCTGGTATGAACAAAAACAGCCCCCTCCCCCTCTCTCTCTCTCTCTCTCTCTCTCTCTATCTCTCTTGTCTCGCTTTTTGAAACGTTTGCTTATTTCAACATTGTGAGACACGCTATATAAAGAAGATAGATATAGTGTGTCCCAGAAAATTGAAATAAGCGAACATTTCAAAAGCCACTAGAGAGATTTCAAAGGTCAAAGTTCAAATTTAAAACATGTAGAAAAAAAGAGATGGAGCTTGGTGGAAAAAGCGCTGACATTCAAATGACCAAGTTGATGCTCAGTTGTGTGTTTTGAGGTTCTCGGACGTTCGATTATTTAAACTTTATGGGACAGATTATAGATTAAGCAACTTTTTCTGGTGTACGGTACAGATTGCTGTCTAAGAGAACCAATGGCTGATGCATTAGTGCATCAAAGTTTAGATTTTAGTCAGTCCCCTAAAGTTGCAACGCTATCGAACTTTTCCAAGGTCAAAGTAAGTTTAATACGTGCAGAGTTGCATGCCCCCAGCTTTTCGAACGTTCGCTTGCTTTGGAACTTTAAGACTTACTATAAAGTGCTTCGATTTTAAACAAAGACAGCGAGATTACTGAATAATTAAATAAGGCGAAGCATATCGTGTAGCATTTTCTGTTTTTAAAATCAAATCTAACCTCACTGGGATTTGCAATTCTGAGTAACAAATTTTAAAGATTTAATTTCTGTTGTAAAGCTAAAAAAAATGCTCCATAAAAGCATCTGATCCATCGGCACTCATAGACTGACTGCACTCTGTACCATACACAAACATGTTCCTTTATTTTTTGAAAGATCCAATTGTTAGTGTTTTCAATGAGATGAGAATTTTTCCTGGACAAATCAGACGGTGGCAAATTTCAAACTTTGATCATTTTCCAAAAGCAGGAGAACTGAATTTACAACTAGCGACATTGCTGCAACTGATATCTTTCCATTTAGGGCAAATAAAAATTGACTTCTCGCACTACAAAAGAGCAGAAGATGTCGTAATTGTTGACAAGGAGGCGTATTTGTATGGCAAATTTTATGAAGTTGGGACACTTGACATTGAAATGTACTACAAATTACAACATGGGTGTCTCACAGTCACACTCCATTCTGCAAACATTCTCCCTTCACACGAAGATCCGGGTAAGCTATCAAATTGAAATGCAAATTAGCTCAAGTTTTTGTGCTACATATAATATGTTGAGGAACCTAACTAAACCGTGAGCGAGTATGATTTTATGATCTGGTGCTTCACTACATTATCAAATGATTAATTTAACTAACTTAAATGCGCGGTCCAACAAGCGCTGCGAAAATGAATAATAAAACAGAGACGTTGGCAGACATGGTTATGTTGAGGCCTTTATTAGCTGGATCGCATCGTGAAATGAACTGAAGTTCGGGGATTCTATGAACTGATTTGATTAAAATTATTATAGCAGAAATTATGAATTCTTTATCTTGGAACTAAATAGTTTATGATTTATAGGATTGATGATATTGCTTTGGTCGAGCAAAGTTTTACCGTTTGGTTAGCTATGAAATGGAGCCATATTTATCGATGGAACAAAAGAATATTAATCTACATTATGATAGAGGGTTGAGCGGGAACAAACAATGTAAAACAAGCTTATACTAAGTTTGAGATAACCTGTCAGGAGGCTCCACTTTAACAACAAAACAAAGGGTGATTAGTCACATCTGGAAATAAAAGTCAAAACTCCTAAATAGAAAAAAACAGTTCTTATGCACTTGAAGCTGATTTGGTATACGACAGTCCAAAAGTTTTATTAGATTTTTTATTAATATAAAAGTAACCGGAAAAGAACTGCAGAGCTGTTTTCAACAATTTTCCTAAATTCATAATAGAAAGAGACAAGTGGGATTGCAGAATATAACTAAATTTTCAACTATAAATTTTCAGCGTTAGGTGAATATTTTGGTAGAAAAGAACAGTATCAATTCTGTAATAATGCGGCACACTACAGTAACAAATTTATATTCAGGTATACGACAACCACGGAGATATTTCATATACTCAACAATTTAAATGTAAAAAAACTGTTGGGTCCATCACTCATTCCAGCTTAGGCTTTAAAAGATGCAAGAGAACATCGCTGAACCTGGCTTTTTGTTTAACCAATTATCAACTGAATAACCCTTTCCTGACGACCTTAAGCGCGCCCATTTTTTGTCTCTTTTCAAAAAAGATGATCCTGAAGATCCGATAAATTATCGACCAATTTCGCTTGCTGGAGCTCTAGCTAAAATTTTCGAAATCCTTCTTCGAGATCAAATATTAGCTTATTTAGAGAACAATAAAATGCTTGCAACAACCCAGTTTGGATATAGAAAAGAGTGTCAACTACAGATGCTCTTTTAAATTGCACTGAAAAAATTAGATATGATCTCGTTAAAAAAAACATCGTTACAGGAGCTTTTTTAGACCTATCAAAAGCTTTTGATTCGATATCACATCCTATTCTTCTGCACAAAACTAAACTTTTAGGTTTTAGTGAACAAGCAAATACAATTCTAAAATCGTATCTAGAAAACGGTTTTTAAAAAGTCAAATTCTTGAATTATGAATCAAATTGGATAGCACTTAAACCGTGCAGTACCACAAGGTACTGTGTTAGGCCCACTGCTTTTCAACATATATGTAAAGGATATGAAAGATGATACTGATGTGAATTCTAATATAATCCAGTACGCTGATGATACTTTCATCTTTTGCAGTGGAAAAACAATTTCTGAATCAAAATTACATCTTGAAAAAAGTTTTGCTAAACTCATTCTCTTTTTCACGAAAAATGAGTTAAATGTAAATGAAAGCAAAACCAAATTCATTATTTTTGGAGCCCCTAAAATGAACAAAATCAAATAAATAGTTGTTAATTGATGTACAGTTCTCAAGAAAAAAGTTGAATGTAATATTGACTGTAATCTTTCTTTCGATGAAGAAATAAAAAAAATGTACTAACAAAAATGGCTGAAGGCATAAAGGTCAATTTTTCCATCAAAAATATATTTCCAGAAAAAACTAGATCTGCTTCACTGAACGCTCTTGTTTTAAGTCACCTGCAGTACTCAATTGTTCTGTTCTCAGGTCTTAAAAAATGACTTCGAGTTACTCTAAATAAACAACTGAACTGTGGGATAAAGGCATGTTTCGATAGAACCAAATATGACAGGACCACTGATCTCAAAATCAAACACAAAATCTTACCAGTAGAATACCTCATAAAGTATCGGGTTATTATATACTTTATAAAGCTTCTAAAAGCAGATCTACCAGCTTTCGATGAACTCAAGTTAGCCACCCTAAGTGCTAAAATGAAAGACCGTACAAACAAGCTGTCATTTGGTGCAAACCAAAAAACAAACATAATACAAAACTGTTTTTCAAAAAAGCAATTGAGTTATAACGATTTACCTCTCGCCTTGCGGCGGAATATCCCTAAAAAGCGGGCTCTCAGAATTACAATGAAAAATCACTTCTGGAATAAGTTTCTAAAAGACCCAACGGTTTCTGAATTGAATTCTAATCTCAAATCTTTCAAGTTCAATCTTAAATTGACTTAATTTTATGGCGTCATTTATTCTTCTAAGAAATATTAATTGGAGGATTAGCATTTTTTAAGCTTTTCTCTTTTCTCGAAAATGTTAATTGAATTAACATTTTAAAAAAATTTTCTCAAAAAAATTCATCTCTCTTAATTTGTCGATATTTTAACATTGTAAATAAAATACAATTTTAAACTTTCACAATATGTGACGTTTGTTTCACTTATAAATCTTAACACTACATTGCCTTTAAACTATGTTCTGTATTTTATGGTTCATACACAAAGGAATTAACAATGTTTTTCTCTTTTTTATAAAAGAATTCTCTATCAAGATTTAATTGAATGTTGATATTGCTCTGGTCAATTCTAAGTAAAATGAGCGATAGTAGTTTGAAATAGTCTAACACGAAGCTCTTCATCAGCGAAAAAAACAAAGGATTAGAAATCACAACGAGACATAAAACAGTCAAAACAAATAGAGAATAGGAAAAGCACAAAGTTCAAACACAATTGAAGTTTAGTTGCTTCAGAGCCCAAATATTTAATAGTTTTTTTTAATAGGAGTCATCCGGGAAGAGCTGAATTTTTCACGCTCTTAAATGTTTTCCTTATCTCATATTCAATAAGACGGTCCAATTGCCAAAGTTGAGCTCTTTATAATAGAATTCTAAAAAATTTATTGGGTTGAAGTAATTGCTTTGGTCAAACAACGTGTAACGTTTGGTTAACTATGAAATATTAAACCAAACTTTTTGAGAAAAAAATAGAATACATCTTCCACACCGAAAACCTATCTAAGCATAAACCGACTAACGTCAGATGAATTGTTCTCAAATGACACCCCGAGACAATTTAATACAGAGGGGCTGCAGCTTAAAAAAGTCTTCTGGGTGCATAAAAGACAACCGTAAGGTGTTTGAGCCACTGCCCTACAGGTTGGCAGTCTGACATCTTTATCACTAAGCTGTATTGGCCTTGCTTTCCGTTCGATCAAACCCGCTTATAGCAGCGCACTTGATTCGCGAACAAACGAAAGCAACTTAGATAGTTCAAAAATGAGGAACTGAAGTGTGAAAAATTTTGCATGAAAAGTGCATCACGTTTACAATAATTGCTTCAAACGTCGTTCGAGAGGAATTAAAGATTTCGTATGTATACTCATGTAAAATACAGTATAATTGTTTGTGTAAATTATTGATCCATAATCCATTCATCATGCAGAATGCTAAAAGGTTGAGCGGGATTTGCCTAAGGTAGAACTAGCTTATTTTGAGTTTCAGATAGCCAGACAGGAAGATCTGCTTTTTCATCTAAACGTGGCTACAGAGATGCATTCACCAAAAATAACAGAGCACAGGAAAAGGGTTTATAATAGTTGAATGGACATATTCAAGAGAATCAGATAGGATCGTGCACCTGTTAGCACGTTTTAGGCCTGCAAGTAAAACTATTGGTCTATCTTCACAGTAGTTGTGTCTGCTTCCACCCCTAAGAGAAAAAGCGTTAAGTAATCTCAAGCAAATGTCATGTTCGATCGAATTAATAGTTGCCTTTACCCCACAATGAATTTACGAATCCCAAACTCGAAGTCGAGCTAACGCAGTTTGATGGAAAATCATTTGATAATCAGTTCCCGCTAGAAATATAGATTCGACTTACCAGCTGAACAGCGTTACAATTAGTGGTTTTGCACAAAAAAGTTAGTGATTTCGTCCACGCAATACGCTAATTGTTTTGTTTATTCTGTTGTCAAATGTCGTGATGAAGTGTTATTTCGCGGCAACTGAAAGTGTACTTCTTCGAACAACGTCTATCTTCGAAATCAATCATTGTTACGACTTTTCAAAACATCCTTCCTTAGATCGTTCACAACTATAATTGAACAAATGCCATTTTTTTGCTATTTTCTCAATAAAGAAGGCAGCAAACAACATGTCTCTGCCAATCGCTTCCTGTTGCTTTCCTCCAGTTCATCTAATTCCATTTGCTTTTTCTGTTTAGCGAGGCGAAAGGCTGCCTCATTCTGTTTTTCTATTTCCTCGCTCTTCATGTTAGCAATTACGTAATCATGTTTACGCAGACTAGATGTTTTTGACGAGGCAATCAGTGAGGAAACTCTAGAACGAATGGAATCCCTCGGTTCCTGAAACTCACTCACTTTATCATCAGACAAGTTGATGTAGTTTCGCGCTGAAGTGAGTATCTTGTCGTTCTTAGTTGTCATTGCCTCCAAGTAAGACTCTAATGAAGGAACAAGTGCACTTGGATCTTCTGTTTTTCCAGCAAATGCAATCAGGTCTTTATTTTTGTCTACAACAGTCATAAAGGCCTCGTTGCACTTTGTTACCAGGCGTTCAACTTTCACTCGCCTACAATGACTATTTATACAGTAAAGGATATCTTCATATATAGCATCCAAATCAGCCTCACGCTTTGACCTGGCTGCGTACAACTTTTTGACTTTTTGATCAAGACCTTTAGACATCATGATGTTATCATTTCCGAAAACCAGCAAAACTACCACTGCACACGGTTATCTATTATATTCACACTTCAAACAAACCAAATCCACGCAAAACAAACCCAACACAAAAGACACCAAAAAACAGCACACTGTGGACAGTCTGTAAGACAAACCGCTCAAAGAGCAGAAAGGACCGTCGAGCACACAGTGTTCAACAAAAACAGACGTGGAGCGCTGAACGCTATGCGCTTAACGCGGCGGGAGACGAAGGACAAACGGGAATTCGAGCGAGTAACGCCCGACGAAACGGAAACGTGACAGACGGGTAGTCGAGCGAGCAACGCGCAACGCAACGGAAATGGGACAGACGAGAAAACGAGCGAGCAGTGCGCGACGGAACGGAAACGGGACGGAGGGGAAGTTGAGCGAGAAACTCGCAAAGCAACGAAACGGGACGGTGGGGAAAGAACGGGCGGGAAATGAGGTCGGAAAAAAGTACGTTAGCAAACCACAGCAAAAAAACTCAACCAAACAACCTAGCCGTAACTCCAGAACAAACTTAAGTCACACACTAGGAAGAAGGAGAGAAGCTACTGCAAGACAATCAAGCAAAATTCATTATGGGGGTTAATATAACAAATTAAATTACGGCAAGGCAGTAGTACACTAAAAGGATGAAAAGGTCGAGAAATTCACTAGCCGTAACTCGAGAATAAACTTAAGTCACACCCTAGAAAGCTATAAGACCTAAACAACAAACCAGCATACTATCATACTCAACATACTACAGCAGAAACAACACATGCTTCATCAAATATGACGTAGTACATCGAAATCCGGGTAAGTAGACGGAGAAAACGAAAAGCAAAGTTTTGGCACAGTAAAGCTTTTGGTCTATCTTCGCAGTAGTTGCGTCTGCTTCCACCCCTAAGAGAAAAAGCGTTAAGTAATCTTAATCAAACGTCATGTCTCTGCCAATCGCTTCCTGTTGCTTTCCTCCAGTTCATCTAATTCCATTTGCTTTTTCTGTTTAGCGAGGCGAAAGGCTGCCTCATTCTGTTTTTCTATTTCCTCGCTCTTCATGTTAGCAATTACGTAATCATGTTTACGCTGAATAGATGTTTTTAACGAGGCAATCAGTGAGGAAACTCTAGAACGAATGGAATCCCTCGGTTCCTGAAACTCACTCACTTTATCATCAGCCAAGTTGATGTAGTTTCGCGCTGAAGTGAGTATCTTGTCGTTCTTAGTTGTCATTGCCTCCAAGTAAGACTCTAATGAAGGAACAAGTGCACTTGGATCTTCTGTTTTTCCAGCAAATGCAATCAGGTCTTTATTTTTGTCTACAACAGTCATAAAGGCCTCGTTGCACTTTGTTACCAGGCGTTCAACTTTCACTCGCCTACAATGACTATTTATACAGTAAAGGATATCTTCATATATAGCATCCAAATCAGCCTCACGCTTTGACCTGGCTGCGTACAACTTTTTGACTTTTTGATCAAGACCTTTAGACATCACGATGTTATTATTTCCAAAAAAACAGCAAAACTACCACTGCACACGGTTATCTATTATATGCACACTTCAAACAAACCAAATCCACGCAAAACAAACCCAACACAAAAGACACCAAAAACACAGCACACTGTAGACAGTCTGTAAGACAAACCGCTCAAAGAGCAGAAAGGATCGTCCAGCACACAGTGCTCAACAAAAACAGACGTGGAGCGCTGAACACTATGCGCCTAACGCGCCGGGAGACGAAGGACAAACGGGAAGTCGAGCGGGCAACGCACGACGAAACGGAAACGTGACAGACGAGAAGTCGAGCGAGCAGTGCGCGACGGAATGGAAACGGGACGGAGGGAAGCTGAGCGAGAAACGAGCAATGCAATGAAACGGGACGGTGGGGAGAGAACGGTCGGGAAATGAGGTCAGAAAAAACTATGTTAGCAGACCACAGCATAAAAACTCAACCAAACAACCTAGCCGTAACTCCAGACCAAACTTGAGTCACACACTAAGAAGAAGGAGAGAAGCTACTGCACGACAATCTAGCAAAAATCATTATGGGGGTTATTATAACAACAAATTAAAATACGGCAAGGCA
The DNA here is from genome assembly GCF_964194025.1 of Convolutriloba macropyga. Classification (NCBI taxonomy): domain Eukaryota; kingdom Metazoa; phylum Xenacoelomorpha; order Acoela; family Convolutidae; genus Convolutriloba; species Convolutriloba macropyga. The sequence goes on from NC_134472.1 coordinate 45,195,819, forward strand.
ATAGTACACTAAAACGATGAAAAGGTCGAGAAATTCACTAGCCGTAACTCCAGAATAAACTTAAGTCACACCCCAGCAATACCCAAACCAAAACAACCAATCATCATACTAACAATATTCAACAAGCTACAAATCAATTTAGAAAAATTACAAAAGTGTGTTTGTGGACTATGACAGTTAGAGAGGTCAAGAAACAATCCAGCCGTAACTCGAGAATAAACTTAAGTCACACCCTAGAAAGCTAAAAGACCTAAACAACAAACCAGCATATTATCATACTCAACATACTACAGCAGAAACAACAACACACTTCATCACATATGACGTAGTACATCGAAATCCGGAAAAGTAGACGGAGAAAACGAAAAGCAAAGTTTTGAGAGAGCGACGTTATTGAAAAAAAAACGAACACGGAAAATTAAGAGTGGAAGGGCAAAAAAAAAACGCGGGCGAAACGGTACATAAACGAGGCACGGAAAGAATTATGGGAACTCGGTAATTTTCTGTAGGCCGGAGGTTGTGAAAATTTTCACAACTTTTTCTGTGTATTGAGTTTCACTCAACTAACGAACCTTCTTGTTGAAATTGATTTTTTGACAACTTGTCAAAAGTTTATGATTTTGTCCAGTTTTTCTCTAATTTCTTGAATACGGAACGGTAATCCACTAAACTGGACAGTTTTATGCCCGAAAATGCGGTTTATCAACATTCGGTAATAATTTTTTAATTTTTTGAATTGCCTCAAAATTGATTTAAAAATTTGAAAACTGAAAATTTTAGCTAAAGAAATCTTAAGAATTCCGCTTTTTTCAATACGGAAATCTCAAATTAAGAATTCCACGATTTTCAAAACGGAAATCTTAAGAACTCCGCGATTTTCAAATGTTTTCTCAAATTTCTCTATATCAGAGGTTATTTTTTGATATACGACCGACTATATCAACCTTTTGGAATTTTTGCTAAATCTACCAAAAATTTTCAAAATAGATGTTTTTTGCCTCAAAAATTTTGTTTATGGGGCTTCAATGATGACAACGTCCAATGGTGATGAAAAAGTCGTCCGTAACTACCACCATCAGAAAAATTGCGAGGGGTTAAGCTTGCCGTCTAGGTGATAAATCAAATTAATTCACATAAATGAGCAAAAATTCATTAATGTTCTCTCTTACAACTTTTTTGGAGTTTGTTCCTTTTTTTGTTGACCCGTTCTAATGAAGATGACCCAGTCAAACGTCTTGAGGGCTTCCTCTAAATTTGTCCGGATACCAGGGTTACTGACTCCGGTGATCGTTAATCAGTGCCAGCTCTGCTATTTTTTTTTTTAAAAAGGGTATTTGTTCGTGTGGTTCCAAAAGGTTGTCCACAGGGAGCGTTTAAGAATAATTCTGTTGGCACGGATGTGACCTATAACAAATTGACAACTTCAGGCAATAAGAAACACGCAGCTTGGGATAATTCGGGTAACAACAGTCCGGATTTGCGCCTCCGCGGGAACAATTTAGCAACCGCATTTATCAAAATTCCAAATTCGAACTAAGTTGATTTTAAATTTGTAAATCTGCTTCTTCCAGTGAGGATCACGGCACCAATGTTAACTCAGTGAAAACTGAAGCTCGAATGTGAATTCAACTCGCTATATTATAAAGCAACGTATCTTTCAAGCAAGGGTCAATAAGACAACGTACAAGCCTCAAGACGTACAATTCAACAACGTGTCAGAATTAATAAGATCAAGACAACAAGTGGAACTTAGACGGCAAAGTTATTTTTGATGCTCTTTTACTGGTTTTTTGTCTGATGTTATTGACGACAAAATCGGTTCGTAAACGTTCAACAATTGTCTAGCTGGCCTAAAAATATTAAGCCGAAAACAAGCTTAATCGATACATATCGTGGTTATATTTACTTAAAATTAGGTTAATTGAACTTTTTCGGAACTTTATAATTATATATTATAACGTATTTTACTCTTATTTGGAACGACTTATATGCCTATTTCTTATTTAGAAATACTCGATTCTGATTGACTAATATTCTTTCATTTACTACGTAACAGCAGAGCACAGGAAAACGGTTTACAATAGTTGAATGGACATATTCAAGAGAATCAGATCAGATCGTGCAGCGATTAGCACGTAATAGGCTTGCAAGTAAAACTATTGGTCTATCTTCACAGTAGTTGTGTCTGCTTCCACCCCTAAGAGAAAAAACGTTAAGTAATCTCAAGCAAATGTCATGTTCGATCGAATTAATAGTTGCCTTTACCCCACAATGAATTTACGAATCCCAAACTCGAAGTCGAGCTAACGCAGTTTGATGGAAAATCATTTGATAATCAGTTCCCGCTAGAAATATAGATTCGACTTACCAGCTGAACAGCGTTACAATTAGTGGTTTTGCACAAAAAAGTTAGTGATTTCGTCCACGCAATACGCTAATTGTTTTGTTTATTCTGTTGTCAAATGTCGTGATGAAGTGTTATTTCGCGGCAATTGAAAGTGTACTTCTTCGAACAACGTCTATCTTCGAAATCAATCATTGTTACGACTTTTCAAAACATCCTTCCTTAGATCGTTCACAACTATAATTGAACAAATGCCATTTTTTTGCTATTTTCTCAATAAAGAAGGCAGCAAACAATTTATTCGTTGACTGCGAATCGAATCATTGCTTCACACTTACGGACTTCTAATGTGCACCCGCAAACAACAAAAAATGTTTTTTAATGCTCCTACGCTGAAAGTTCAAAAGAATGGTGACTTGCTTTCTAGTTCAAAAACCAAATGTATTTTTGATTTTCAACATTTCATAATTCTAAAGGATCCCGTGTCTCAAAAAAACTATAAACTTTTATAACTTTGGTCGAACTACAAGCAAACCCACGAGAATGTTTGTGCGTTGAAAATTTCATGAATGAACTTATTTTTACTGTGGCAGCCATATTTGGGATCATAATTTGTCATCAAATCTGTGGTGTTCAATAAATATTTAACATTAAAAGTTTGCTGCTTAAGCGGAGTATGGTCTTCCCCCCCCCCCCCCCAACGAGCTTGTAAATTTAAGGCAAAATCACGACATCAGTTTCGACAAAGGTAGCAGATTTGTAATACCAGGAAATTTATTTCGAATCAGACTGGAAAGTGTATATATTTTCTTAGTTTAATAAAGAACAATAAATGAACAAAATTTAAGGAATCTGAAGGTAAGTTTTTAATGTTAATTAAAGTCAACAAAATTATCATTTGCCCGCAGACCAATTCAGACAACAGCAAATATTAACCATTGTCCATTTTAAACCAAATGCCCAATTTCGAGAGCATTAGACCAATTGGCGCAACGGTTTACCCATTAGGCCTGCACTTACGAGCTGAAATCCAGTACAGGTCAATTTCCACAGAAGTTGCACCTGATTCCACTCCCCTAATAGAAAAAAAGCGTTAAGTAATCGCAATTAAATTTCATGTTCAAATTAAGTTGCCTTTACCCCACAATGAATTCTTGGATCCCAAACTCGAAGTCGAGCGAACGCAGTTTGATGGAAAACCATTTTATAATCAGTTGCCGCTAGAAATGTAGATTCGCATTACCTGCTGAACAACGTTACGATTAAGGGATCTTGCAGAATAACATTGTGAGGGGGATAAAAGACAATAAAAAATTTTGTCAAAAAATTTTTAGGCACTTATACACTTTGATTAAAGTATTCAATCTAAAGTAGGCCGCCATCTGTTTTAGGTGATACCCTTGTGAGGATCTACCACGAGTACATGGGTGACTTAGTTGACAGGATGCAAACAGAAGTACAGGCAGAGACTTTCACGCCTGTTTACAACGAGACATTCGACCTCAAAATGCCCAGAGGCATGATCGAGGAATCAGTTATACACTTCAAACTGATGTCCAGGCCACCATTGACCATTGCAAGCGATTTTGCGATTGGGGAGGTTTTCCTGGCACAGAGGACCAACTGTGATGGGTGGAAGAACCTATTTGTCAATTCTCTGGTTACTACGAACCCGAAGCCAGTCAGAGCAACGGTTCCAATAATGTACTACCATTAGCATTCTACCTCAACTTTAAAAACGATTATTCAAATTGAAGATAGCCCTGCCACTACAAATTGCATAGTTTCTCAGGACATAATCGAGCTTATATTATTTAACATTTAAACTTAATATTTTATTGAATACAATTTTGAAAAGCGTCACTTCAAAACCTGGAATAAATGAAATGAAAGTCTACAAGGCATTGAACCAGCGCGACTTCCGAATTAAGTAGACCCTTTGGTCCATGTACCTTTTAGTGCCAGAGAAAGTATCTTAATACATGTAAAAAGGCCTTGTGTGGGATATGACAACGAAGGAACGGTTATAATAATTGGTTTGGTGTCCGGAATATTAGCTGACGTGAAAACCCGGGTAGAGGTGTCAACGCTAAAAATCTCTGAAAATGTAAGAACTGCAATTTTTAGCGTTGAATACGGTGAACGAAAAAATTCTCCGCTAAGAATTGCAGTTTCTTCTGCGATGGAGATATTTCGTAATTTTAGCGGTGAATGTTTGTAAGATTTGCGGAGGTTCTTAGCGGCCAGTTTTTTTCTTACAGCACTCAACGCATTTACCGCTATTTTTACATGATTTTTGCAATACTTTCTGCGGTGAAATTTGATAAATTAATCGGTGAATTTTTGTGCTTTTCTTAGCTGTGAATTTCTTAGCGGTGATATGCAATTCTTAGCGAATTCTTTTAGTAAAAAAACGTATATAATTTTCTTTAAAAAAGTGCTTCGTTACAGCCTCTGCGTCAAATGAGATCAAAAATCAAACTCATAGTCAGAGATCCCCTACCTATGTGAGGTCTAAAACATCAAAAAAAATTGATGCAGGTTCGTTCTCTAGAAAATTATCGTAAAAGTAGTGAATTTTCAACGGAACATAGAGTTATTCATCAAATCAATTCAAACTCATAGTCAGCGATCCCCTATGTATAGTAACAACGAATATCTCTGAGGTAGTTTGGATGGTTGTATTTCATCGAAGAAAGCAGTGAGAAAAAAATTCACTGCTAAAATCCCAAAAACCGCACTTCTTACATCAGTTAACGAGTAAAAATCACCTTAATTTTTTTTCGGTTGATTGGTTTGGTAAGATTCGCGGTTTTCGTGGCCTGTTTTCTGCATATTGTTGAGCAAAAAATTTGTTCCTGTCATGTATTCCTCGAAATATTCTTCAGCAGTGAATTAATATTTATGGCGTTCCAAATCTACAAATTACTTGCACTGTAATTTTACTGTTACTTGTTTCTGCTCGCGAGTGCAAAAATTTTCTAATTTAAACTTAAGTTGGTCTGTGCTCTAAGATTTTTTGCAAAAACGGGTCTTTGCTATAAATCTCTGCCTTCGATTTATTTCCCTTAAGATTGAACTGATATAAATAAAGAGTTCCTGTATTATTTGATCTGTACCAAATATAGTACAAACGGATTTTGAAGAACTGGTCTTAACCAATGGTATCAGATTCAAGTTTCCATGTAACTCTAAAAATAAAGCAGATAAAGTTTCAGAAGAGAACGGTGTCACTGCGATCTAGAAAAACATATTGACAACTGCACATAGCAGCTTCGAAAAAAAAAACAAAAGAGGGCGCTATAATTCAAAAGTGACACCGGAGAACAAGCTATCAGCAGATACAAGTGATTGACAATCACGTCGAACAACTGAGTGAAAAATCAAGTTACTGGAATTTTTTTGCAATCATAAAACAAGACAACGAGAATTCTTCAGGGCAATGCAAAGTATCATGTATCCATGGACAGAAACAGGGTCGGTCCAATTAGCAAAGACAATCAACTCTTGAGACGAACGCAGCACAGCCAGCTGCAAACAATTAACAACCAATATGACAGAACTTTTGTTCTTCAGTTGAGAAAAGTAAGAAAACTAGCACAACGGGTCAAAAACTTGAAGAAGCCAAGTTAGAAAGCTGTGAAACGTGTTGCGTTGGAAAGGGCCTTTTCATCCTAGCATCACTTGAAGAAACAGTTTGAAATTAACGGAGGGGAGATTGCGTTAGAGCTGCCTAGTTTTGATGATTGTTCAGTACCAAAAGGAAGACCTCAGACTAACGGGCTCAGATTCAGACAATGATGCTGCTCAGAGCACACGAAGTTCATTTCCATTCAAATGAAAGAGACAGGATACAGATTTGTTTTCTCTTGGCTTGACTGAAAAGACAAGCCTAGGAAAACACGCAAACATAATTGCGACTGCTCCAAAAACAACGCAAAACAACGCAAAAACGCGGGTAACAATTGCTCGCGAGTCGTTACTCAAGCCACGATCATCAAGTAAGGGAGCATTAGTTTAACTCGCGGTCAAGGAAATTCCTTAAAGACAAAACCCATTAAACAGCTATTTCGATGGCAACATTCTTTCAACACGCCGTTGAGCAGTAAAAAGAAATCGTATCGGGTATGCAATTTTCAGAGTTATTAAACAATCAAGTCATCAAACTATAATACAAGCTTGGCATGCCACGATCGATTGGCAACTCCCTAAAGAGAGCGCTGCTTAAACACCAACCCAAGAAACTCATGTTTCACTACATGTAATTCATTACTCAATAATCAATCCTACGCAATATCATTAACGTGTTGAAGCAATACCAAAACGATGGCCATTTTCAATCACGCGCAGCACTTCAACTCGCTGCAGAAAAGTTGTCTCCAATTAGCAGAGAAATATTTGTTTTACGTAGGCGATCTGATAGCGCGCTGATCTGATTCATTCTTCTGGAAAAGGCGATAGGACAAATGACTTGTGCATGAAGGTTCTCAGTCCTTCAAAGGAGAACGCAACGAAGACGCCATTTAAAGAGAAAATATTCAAGTCATGCTTTAACACACGATTGTCTTTTACAAAACAACTCTATTGCAAAGCTATCACATTCCGCTAGCTGACGGCACTCATTGCAAATTATGTCCAAGAACATGAATAATACTAATCGGTATGCTGCAGTGAGAAAGCGACGCTCGTTTAATTGATCTCTTAAGGAAAGGGCATGCAGTAAGATTGCAATCGATGTCAACGCTTATGTAATAAATGGGTGTACCAAAAACACAACTGACTGCTTCACTTAAAATATAAATGGACCAGGGAAATTGAGCGCTCAACGTGAGCTCAGGCACAGTAAATCCAAAACGAAGTTACAAGTATTCTCCAAACACTTCCTGCCTCAATTCAGTGGGCGTCGAAGGCTTCATACTTACGGTTTCCTTGATAGTGGATCAGACTAGTGGATCAATGGAATCGCATAACGATCGAAGCGTTCTGGAGTAATTGCAAGCCCAAGGCAATGACGACACGCTTAATACATCTGGCATACACGGAACGAAGAATATGACCTGAAAAGTTTGCCTCAAAGTAAAATGAAATTCAATGTTGCAATATTTTGAGGCGTTTGCACAGAAATCGGTCTCATTGGGATATGCAAACTATGACAAGAAACTGAAACTGTTTCAAACAAATGAGGGTCCACTCCAACGGAAACTTCATGTTGATAAAAGTTGGTATCACTATAGGTCAAGATGCCAACGAACTACACAGACTATTGGACCACAAGATACGATTACAAAGTTAATTTCCCACTGTCCTAACCCAAAACGGACAAGAGCAGGGAAAAAATTTGTTTTTTCGCCTTCACAGAGGGCGTAAAAGTAGAAAAAAAAATCACCGCTGGAGCGATACAGAAACCTATGGTTCTAAAAAAGCGCCCCTCAGTCCAAGTAAGAAAAACCTAACTGGTGAGCGGTATGTAGTGGAAATGCTTTTTTGTAATGAGCCCGTGTCCCACCTACCTAACAACTGGAGATTAGCGCTGGTCAACCATGGAGTGAAACGACGACTCCAAAAGAAAGCAAATCTGATTAACTTTTAACAACGATCAACAGATACAGACGGTGAAAAGGAATTTGCAAAGATTTTAATGAAATCAGACACGCGGCAAACTTTCGGAAAGGGATAGTACTTGCCACACAATACTGTGCTGCTTTTCTTAAAAACGGAAAGCTTGTCACGTTTGCAGTGCTGCACAAAAATATAAGGAACTGTGCGTAAATGATAAACTAATAACAGCTACTGATTTACTGCATGAGTTGATATTCAAATTTCTTGAAGGACCAGGAGCCCTGAAGGCCGATATCGAATCATTGTTTAAGCATGTGGAGGTTCTTGAACAGAACACGAGCTGCTAGATATCTCTAACAGCGATTTCTATTGATTTCTAATCATTGAGCACATTCAAAATTATTAGTACTGGCGTCACGTTTTCAGAGCTGGGATGTCTTCCACTTGTAAGAAACTCGCACCAAAAGGTGTTCGCATCGACAATGAAGATGAGTTTCCCGTAGCAGCAAGAAAATATAACTTGCTCAAAGACGAAACGCCGGAGGAAGTTATACAAGTGTTCAAACGGTTACAGCGTCTCCACACAAGGATTTGAGCAAAAGAATGGGTGAGCTACAACGAAGTAGTCAAAGAACCTACAATAACAGGCAAGCCGAGGTTGAGCCAAACACAAGAAATCGTTAATACTTGGTCTCCAATGGAATGCTACTGACGAAATTCTTCACCGCAGCAGATTGACCAGTAAATAAGTTCCGATGGTCATAACTCAAACGATGATCTTGTCGCTCGTATCTTGGGTATTTGACAAATTATTTGCAACAATCAGTGTTCACATGAGAAGATTACTGGGGGAATTTAGGCAAATAGTAGACACTGGGACAAAGTCGAACATATCTAAGAGAAGGCATTCCTGCAAACCTAAAATCAACTACGTAATGTAGCTCAAACAAGTATCGATATAAGATACTAAGGCACATAGAAAGACGAAATTGGGCATCCGAAGAGACACAGAATCCGCATTGATAGACAGCAGTGTCCACTATCATAGACAGCAAAGTGCAAACGCTATGAAAAATGCGTACGCCTCTTTTTAATAAATTAATTCAATCCACACCAAGTAAAACATTTTCCAGAAACAGAACAAAATGGAATCCATCTGGTATAAATTACTCTGGCCAAGATCTTCAGAAACTTTTCAAAAAATTTTGTTACAAACCCAGCGATGAAGTTTTTGTATATATTGCCGATACAAGTTAATGCCACAACCACCAAAAAAGGGATTCTGATGGTTGACTATAATACGAACTACTTGGGTGACAAACAGAAAAGTAAATTAAATATACAGCATTGATGCCGTACGACCTGAAAGTTGTAAATAAAGAGCCAACAACCGAAAAGCCTCAACGACTGAATCAGAATGGAAGGCAAATATCAAGTGAAAAATCTCTTCCCATGTAAAATATCTAGAGTTGACAAACCAAAATTGAATATACAGAAGAAAGTTTCCCTGAAATGATACAACTTAACAAAAACTCTTGGTTGGATTTTTAAAAAATGACGTGTCAATAACTACATTCGAAACAAAACTGCAACTTGGTGGTGCTGGGGGTCTAGCGTGTGGTATTACGAGTGGAATGAGGTGGAGGGGTGAAGTTTGAAGTGCGGTGGGGGGAATTGGGGAGCGGGGACGAAGTGGTGGAGTGGGTTGAGCACGGGTCAAACTCTTGAGAAGCACCATTCACACCATATATTTATGTACCTACACAGGTTCGGTGAATCGCATACTCAGAGATTAGTAAGGCTCTAAGAGCAAGCACAAAAAACTCAGGACTAAAAAAAATTGCAACAAACTCTGTTCGAGAGAAATTAAAAACAGAGCTGGCAGATTACCAGAAAATAGCCAAAACAGCTTTGTAGATCTGCAGTCTCAAAAAGATAGTGAAAAACAGACCAAAAACCTCTTTTCATTAAATGCTTAGATGTTATTTTAAGAATCTGTCAAACTTATTGCTGTTTCTATTAGCTGCCCTCAAATACAGCGTTTAGAGTGCCACGCGCTCACTTGGCCATATCTATTTGAATTAAAGTGAAGAAAAGTCAATTTGAGAGAAAGGAAAACATTAAGTCACATGTGACCAAAAACAATCCGGCGAAAGAACAAAAAACTATCTCCACTAAGAGTGAAAAATGACATCAGGCATGCAGTTCAGTCGAAAACGAATGAAAAACATAGCACGAGAAGTCCTGACGTACAACTCGAAGATTTTTCATCGATTAAACAAAAACTAGACCTAGAACGTACAATGAGTGAATTGGGAAAATAATTTCCAAAAAAAAATCAGATCAAAAAAATTTCAAAAAAAAACTGAAAATCAATGTCAAAATGCCGCATGTGAACAAAAACCACTAGCGAGAAAGAGAAATTTGGCTCGAACAAAAAACTAGATCTAGAATGAACTATGAATGGATTGGGAAAACCATTTGAAAAAAAACCGATCCAAAATTAGATTTAAAAAAATCACGATGCAAAACAACTCGCTTTTTCGCTCCACTTCCTGTTTCGGCGTGACCAAAATCACTACTCCAATTTGACTTCAAAAATCATGAAAATGTGAGAACAGTTCTGTAAAAAAGACAGCGCCCCAATAGAATTCAAATTCTGGGAATTGTAAAAAGCAGGTTTGAAGTGATTGCGTCATTTGGTCGCAACAACAATCTTGACGACAAAAAAACGGAGGCCCTTTGCGGCTATTAAACAGTACACCGAATAACAGTATACCTCCAGCAAAATACCTGAAAACAATTTTGGCTATAATAATTATACATGTTACATATTTCACACTATTTACAATACATACATATTTGCATGTTTACACAAATAATGGCAGGATAAGAACTACGAATCGCTTGCTACGTTTGGTAAATCTGTCTCTCAGCGAATCATGATTCCGGACCTGGCGTTTTCTATTTTCTTCTTATATCCTGTACATTTCATTGAGAGTTCACTGTGTCTAGCTCGCAGGTCTGACAGTCGTGTTTTCAAATCAGCACTCTCAGAGTACTTCTCTTCATAGTCGCGTAGGAGTGTTTCATTGCCCAAAAGACCACACTGTCTGTTCAGCTCGTGGTTTTCGTTACGCAACTTGTCTCGGTTCTGCTTGATTCTGGTGAGAGCATCTCGTTTCTAATTTAAACAGACAACCTAGTTGATCAATTAACAATTTTATGAAAATAGCGTTCCCGTATTCAACAAAATTCACCAAAATTGAGTTAATGGACTCCATAATGTACGCGCTTTTCCGACTTATGTCCGTGACTTATACCAAAACAGCCCTTTACATCATAAAAATATCCTCTTTCTCAGCAGTATCAAATCAACAAGAACTAGTAAAGCTCTACCAACACTGCGCAGCGGATTGATGCGCTCGACTTTTACCAGTTTATCCCGTTCAATGATATTGCAATACAAAAACATAATTGACTAACGCCGGAAGAATTGCTCTCGAACAACTAGAGCAAGTTCAAATCTATTGCAGCCTGCTTCAGCCAGGAGGGGAGAGGTCAACTAAATTCACTAACGGGACTTCAAATGACGTCATAGAGGTTATTATATACCACTATTACGGTTTATAGTTTTAAAAAATGACACCAATTTTGGCACATTTTAGTAGTAAACTGCCACAATTTGAGTTCAGCGGCTTAAAATTCTGAATGAGAGAGAAGTTTAGACCACGCAAAACGAAAATTCGAAACGGTCACGCAAAAATTTTGCAAAAAAAAACACACGTTTACAATAATTGCTTCAAACTTCGTTCGAGAGCTCATTTATGAGTGCCGAGGGTAGCTTGTTTATGATCCTTTTCGGGAAGTCTACATGGGAATCTCCAGTCACAAAGATTTAATGTTTGAAAGCGTAAGTCGCCTCTCAGTAGTTAACCTGTGCCACTTGTGAATCCAATCCCTTCAGCTGTTGATTCAGCTGTCCATTCTCCTGCTGAATATACTGCAGCTTCTCTATAACACAGAATGAAACGATGTAACCTTTTATGCTTAAGCTAAGTTTTCTTCAATTACATGATACTGTAGCAAGTATAAAACATAGCCGGCAAAATCCCGGAAAAAAGCCGCCGTTGAACCGCTTGACGCACATTGAGATTGAAAAAAAGAAAAAATTAAGAGAAAGAAATTGACAATTTTTCGAAGTGTCAAAGTGTTCATATTTGGTGAGTAAATTCTGCATATTCGGTTAGATTCTAAATTTACACTTAATTCAGCTTCTAAACTGAAGGCTACTAATCATAATAATAACGCCAGCCAGCAATCGCTTTAATGAACTTTGATAACCTAATGCATTATCACTTAATGACCTCGCTTTATATGCTCATCCCGTTTCTTTTAAATTCACTCTTTGACTTTGACCGTATTCACTACATTGCGTAAGTCAATGCGCGAAAAAAATTAAAATCCATTCAGTGGAAACAGTCAGTGACGTAAGTCAGAAGTCAAGCGTGAAAATCGTAACTTATGTTAAACGAAATCAATGGGTAAAACGAATAAAAAAAACATAGCAGGACACGACCTGAAGAACAATCCAAATAATTGAATGAAAAACTAAGGACTATTGTATCTGACCAGCAGATCAATTGAACAGATCCTAGCTAAAAAGACTTAAAAAAATAATCACTGCTAAAACTTTTGAAGCTTTTACCCTGAAGGAAGGGCAAAAATGATAAAATTCAATATACTCATTAACTCACGCACAGGCCTTAAAAGAGAATTATTATCCACTAAAGGTAGATAAACTCTTTGACAAATATGACAAATGCTTCAAAAAAACTAAAGAAAGATTCTAAATTTCGCAAAAAGTTGTTTAAGTCAATTCTTTGTCTCTGCCAATTCTTTTGTCATGTAACCCATCTGCAAGAAATGAAAAGGTTTAGTTGGCCAGTAAAGATCGTTAAACTCAGATAATTACAAAAAATTTTTAAAAAAAAAATTGAAAACAATTGCAAATTTTAATAAAAAGTGCTAAAATTCGTAATATTTATGTTTTCATAACCATTCAAATTTTAACAAGAAAAGTGCAAATAAACTCGTGTTATTAAAATATTGATAACCAATCCATTACCTCTATCTACTATGCAGTAACTTATTATGAAACCCTAGAGGAGATTCCTGGGCCCATGGTGCCGGAAAAACTTGATGTTGAAAAATTTTAATAAAAAAAGATGGCAAAAGCTGCAAATTTTATTTTAAAAACTGCTAAAACTCGTGACATTAAAAATTGAAAACTCTTTAATTGCCAAACTGTGCAGTAACATATTATAAAACCCAAAAAGAAGTTCTTTGGTCCTTGAAGCTGAAAAAGCCTAAAAATGACAAATTTTCAAAAAAAATTTGAAAAAAAATTGTCAAAATTTGTCCAAATTTGCGTGTTTATGATTTTAGTGCCAAAACACATAGCTCTTAGAATGGTCATAAAAAGTAATTATGTCTTGCAAAATACCTTCATCAACTTATACAAATGTCAATTTCAGACTGGTTCAACAAAAAATCGAAAAATAACGAAAAATTGAAACTTGAAGCCCGCCGAACTTTACCTGTTTATCCCGTTTTGAAAGCTCAAAGTAATAAAAAAAGTGAGCAAACATCAAAAAAAAGACAAGGCACCAATACCATTCAATTTTTGGATTGAAAAAATAGGAGCGCTATAATAACCGGCTGCGAAGCTGAGGCGGCTATTATTGAACAAATTTAAACAGTACCTGGCAGCTTAACTCCCAAAAATGTCAGGAAAATGTCAAAAAAAAGTCACAGATCAAGAACCTCACTGAGAAACGAAGCCTTCTTGAGTACTCCTCTTAGAGTAGTACCATTAGAGCTAGCTCTTATACATGAGATTTGATAAATTGATTGCCGGAAAATATCCCCGATAGACTCCTGTCGCCTTCCATGAATTGAAACAACTAAAGAAATAAGATAGAAAGATTGACCACCAGTCCATTAATAGACCACTAGGCTTTTTGGGTTAGATTCGGACTGCCATTTTTATGAGCCCTAATAGAGTTTTTCAAAATTAATATTCGAAATCAAAAACTCAAGACTAATACTCAAAAATTAGGGCTTATACTTTTGGCACTACTTAGATGCACACTATTGATCTTTAACTAGTAAATGTTCATAAAATTCAAAGTTCATCAAGTGATTTCAAAAGTCATATTTTTCAGTGATGTAAGTCACGCAATTGACCTAAAAGCAGAACAAATGACGTCACGCACACAAACTTTAACTGCAAAATAGTAGAAGTCACTAAATTGAAAACGTCAATTTCAAGAAGTCAGGTCGCAAGAATCATCGACGGAGACGACAAATGAGAAACAACCACCACGATGTCCCCAATAATACCCCCTATCGCTTCGCGGCTATTAAAAAAGACAGAGCACCAATACAATCCAATTCTTGGATTGTAAAAAAAAAGGAGAGCGCCTAAATAATAGCCGTTGAGAGGCTGACGGCGGCTATTAATAATACGATATTACCATGACATTGAACAAAATCTAGCTTAGTGTTTTCTTTTACAAAACTGTTTACAAACAAGTTGGCCACACCTCTTTGAAAACTCATCTTGGACTACTCATTGTATTTAAAAGATACCATTGCCATTATGAGTAACAAGCAAGTACTGACCCTTTAGATGAGTGAGGACCTCGACAGTGTTGGTGATCTTCTTCCTCAGTTTGCTCAGCTCCTCGTTCCTCTCCTCAATCTTCTCATTGTACGTCTGATTCTCAATCTTCAACTGCTCGAAGTCTATCAGGTGCAGTCCTTCCGCCAACTCCTCCTATCAGCACAAATATTCATGTTATCATTATAAATCTAGAAAAAAGATAAGACGCCAAGAAGAAAGCTAGTTCTCTCCCTAATAATTAAGAGCGCAATTTTCGCTCTTTACAAGATTGAAATCCATGATAAGTCAAACAAACAATCTCCATCTTTTTCTGACCTAATTTGCAAATATTCGATGATAATGTCATCCGCGCGACACAAAAGAACCTCTCTGCACAGAAAAATGCTTATGATGTGTTTCCTAAGATCCTCGCAAAATTGCGCAGCGTTTTAACATCACTCACAGGGGTAATATTGTGATAACATTACTCACGGGGGCAACATTACTGTCAGGTTTAACATTATTCACAGGGGTAAATGTAATTCACAGCGGTAATATTGAGAACACGTATGAACATAGGCAGTGATCTTTACTGACAACCGAGCGCAAATTTGCACTAATTCGCGTTGTTTGGAAGATGTCAACAAGACAGTAAAGAAGATTATTGTTTTGATTGCATTTCTATAATAGGTAGTATCGGGTACCTTCTGTTTCAGTTGTTTCTCCCTCTTCTGCAGTCTATTCTTCAGTTTGATGTTCTCCAATCTGACTGCCTTGACCTCTTGGTCTTTCTTCTGTTCATTCAACATGTACGTCTCTATCTCCTGTAAAGACAAGAACCCACTCACTATGGTTAACTATTATTTTCACGGAATCACCATCCCACTTTTCTCATGTTAAAACACGACCATACAAAAGATATTCTTAAAACGTTTACAATATTATCACCCTCCTGTCAATCAGCCGTTAGGCGAGACGAAATGCATCCCTCGCATTAATAAACATAGCCGGCAGATTGCCGGAATAGCTGCGAAAGAATAGACCTGCGTGCCATATAATAGAGATAGAAACAGATACAGACATAAATTGAAAAAAAATCGACGCCGCTCAAAAAACTAGGTAAAAACATTCAGCGATAAATTAATAAAGCTTGTTAAAATTCATTCCGCAGAAGCCTCTTATTAGGGACCTCTACTGCACATATGAGTTCCTTTGACCTTGAACAAATTCAAATTAAACTTGTTTTAAAGTGCAAAACTCATTTTATTGAGTGAGGTAAGTCACGTATGATCAAAATCTAATCACGCAAATAACCTGAAAACTTTTGCTAAAGCGAGCGAGAAATGACGTCACGCGCGCAAATGCCGTTAGTGAGAGGACGAAGTCATTCAGATAATTTGACTTTTTCAGCTTTGCTGAGTAAACAAATGTAAAACGAAAAAGAGCGTCAGACGACGAAAAAAAACATAGCAGGACAAGTCCTGACGTACAATTCAAAGAATTTTCATTGACTAAACAAAAAACGTGACCTAGAACTGCCTATAAGGGAATTGGGAAAACCATTTAGAAAAAAATCCGATTCAAAAAATCGAAAAAAACAGTAAAAATCAAAGTGAAATTGCCGCATGTGAACAAAAACCACTAGCGAGAAAGCGAATTTTTGTTCAAACACCGTTTTCTCGCACTACTTTAAAATTAGAGCTAAAAAATTTCACGCCGCAAAACCACTCGCTTTTTCGCTCCACCTCCTGTTTCGGCGTGACTAAAATCACTACAATTTGACTTCAAAAATCATGAAAATGTGTGAACAGATCTTAAAAACATAGCCGGAAGAATTCCGGTAGCGACTCGAAGCGTCAAAACTTCACAAAAAAGCTGAAACTAATACCTTCTGTATTAAACTATTAACTCATGACCTCCCCAGGTCTGATCTAAAAATTGGTGAAATTTAAACCACTGTCATCAAGAGAAACAAAATGCAACAAAATTTAATATTATTGAAAACGTTTGGTGACGTTAAAAAAGCTCGAAATGAATATGATGGTGAAAATACTGACAGGCTGAAAAACGCTGACAGGGTTATCAATTGCCCTGAATTATATGATTCTAATCTCAAAGATCGCGAAAGCAGACGGCAGACAAAAATCTTAGAAACAAAGTTAAATTCTTCAAAAAAGAATGCTCAGATTTAGGAATCAGAGAACCACTAAAATAAGATTTCTAATAGCTGCAATTAAGACAAAAACCACATATACTTCTTCCTTGTTGTAAAAATGCTAGACAACATGATTTCACACTAATTCAAGAATTAAATTTATCAGAGACATAAGCAACAGAATAATATTCAACGGAGAAAAATTGTTTGAAACAAAACCCAGGCCGGAAAAAATTGCAATGAATAATACCTCAATGCTGAAATGTTGGAGAAAGCTTTCTCTGAAACGAAATTAAAGTCCCTAATGTTGCACAAAAACACTAATTCTAGTATTTAAAAGCATACAAACAAAACTGAGAATAATTGAAAAACTACCAAAATCGGATTAGGATATTTAAAATTCGGAAAAACAGAATTACATCGAGGCAGAAAGAAAGAGTTATTGAGAATGTGAATTATCAAAAGGAAGTTGCCACAAAATACAACATGATTTCATACTAATTCAAAAATTAAATTAATCAGAGACAAGCAACAGAATAATATTCAACGGAGAAAAATTGTTTGAAACAAAACCCAGGCCGGAAAAAAATTGCAATGAATAATATCTCAAAGCTGAAATGTTGGAAACAGCTTTCTCGCAAACTCCCAGTACTGCCTTGAATAATGAATTAAATCAACTGCAAACCCAAGAAATGACAAAATCTAAGAGAAAGTTGAAATTATTCCATTTCTAACAAATGAAAAACTCAATGTAACGAATAAAGTAGTTGCCAGGACAAAGCTAGAGTGGTAAAAACTAGAATGTGAAGCCTATGGACACACTGTAATGAACACCGTAACAAAATGACTAATTCTTAATTTTTGAAAAAAAAATCAAAACATAGCTGGCAGATTGCCAGAAAATAGCCGCAATAGATTCGTAGATCGACAGTCTAAAAAAACAGTAAAAAAGACAGACCAAAAAAATTCATCTTTTCATTGAAGGCTGATCTGTTATATTTTGATTAAAAATCTGTATAAGTTATTGCTGCCTCTATAAGCTGATCTCAAATAACCCTCATTTAGAGTGAAACACATCCATTTGACCTTATCTCTTTGAATTAAAGTAAATGAAAGTCAATTTCAAAGTGAGGAAGTCATTTTTGAGAGTGAGGTAAGTCAAGTGTGACCAAAAATTTAATCAAGCGCATGAACAAAAAAACTCGCTCCACTAAGAGCGAAAAATGACGTCACGCACGCAATTCAGTTGAAATTGCATGAACGAAAGAACAAAAAGTGGCTGTGACGTCATATGGTCGTAACAAAAATCATGACGACGAAATAAAAAAAACCAAGAGAAGGCCAATAAAAGCCCCAGCTATCGCTGTGCGGCTATTAAATAAAAAATCAAGAAAAACGAATACATTTCATTGTTCAGCATTCGAGACAGAGAAAAGACAACGATTCATCCGAGACAAAGACCTATCCTCCTGATTAGAACAAAAAAAGAAAAGGCAGAATTCAAACATACGAATCATTGAAAAATTTTGCAAAAAAAAACGGTCTAAAAAGATTTAAGACTGCATTTATGAAAAAAAAAAATTAACGCCAAAAAATGATTGAATTTAATTGAAACGAAATTAAAGTCCCTCATGTTGCACAATAAGACTATTTCTAGTAATTAAAAGCATACAAACAAAAAAACTAAGAATAATTGGAAAAAAAACTACCAAAATCGGATTAGCATATTTAAAATTTGAAAAAAAAGAATGACATCGAGGTAGAAAGAGGTTTTGAGTATGTGAATTATCAAAAAGAAGTTATCACATTAACTGATTTTTAACAAAAAGACAGCTGAAAGATCCAAAACTGAAGAAATTAATGGAAAAAAAGCCAAAAATTAACTAAAAAATCAAGAAATATGCGCCAATTTTGAAATTGAAACGCATCTTCAGGCTATGCAAAATACTGTGGTGTCAATTTCGGAGGTTTAAATTTCAATAGAGCATCGAATAAAAAATATTTCTACAAAAAACCAAATAACAACCAAAAAAAACTGGGCTACTTAGACGAAATAACGGCTAAAAACGGTTATCTATATGTGCCATTCAGTCAAAAACTACTTTTCAAAGTCAAAAAGTCATTCACTAAACGCTGCGCAAGATCAAAAAACTTCTCTGGCTCAGAAAAAATTAGTTCACACGGTAATTTTGCTCACTTTCGCTATTAGGTCAAAACAGCGTCTGATCGAATAGTACTTCCGGTAAAAAAAACCTTAAGAAAACCAATACTCCTCTTCGAGTCGTAAAAAAAAAGACAGCGCCCCAATACAGGTCAAATTCTTTGAATTGTAAAAAAAACCAAGAGCACCGCAATATAGCTACGCTCAGCTTACAGCTTCGCAGCTATAAAAAAACAAACGTGCAATAGATTAGACTAAAGAACATAGAAATTCACTGGATGGAGCAAAAGCAACGCTCTATCAAAAGCAACTTCAGAATATGCATCCTTTGATAACAACGCAAGGCTCTGTGTGCAACAACGCAACCTTATAACAACGCAACTCAAACCCACATCAGTATTCAAGACGTTCTCTTATTTCTACAATATATTTTTTTCTATCACTGACCTCTCGCTGAAGTGGCTTGCCCGTTCGTGAGTTGATGGCCCTCTGTGCAATGAGGCGTCTCTTTTCCGCAAACTCAGATGTCATCTGTTCTAGTTCTGCCTCTTTCATCTCACAAAGATGCTTGATCGAGGCAATCTCGCTCTCGTATGTGTCTTTGCTCTCCTTCTGCTTCAGCTGCAACTCCTCCAAATTTGCTATAAATGTTTTTTTTTTGTTTAAAAAAGTGCATATGTTCAAGTTATCAAATAAGCCCCAGATCGTCAAAACAGCCCCGTGATTCACGTGACATCCAATGGGATTAAAACATAAACATAGCCGGCAAATTGCCGGAAAATAGCCGCCGTTGAGGCGCTTGAAGCACATCAAGATTGAAAAAGAAGAGACATAAAATAACCCATTTTTTCTGTTTTTTCAGTGTCAAGTGTTATAATTTGGCTTGCAGTTTGTTAAATTCTGAAACTTTGCTTAATTCAGTTTCTAAACTGAAAGCTAATAAGCTTAATACTAATGTCAGCTAGCAAACACTCTAATAAACTCTGACAACCTAATGCTCTATGACTTAATTACCGGGCTTTATCAGATTATCCCTTTTCTTTTGATTTTGCTCTTTTGACATTGAACGTATTAACTACAGTGCGTAAATCAATGCGTGAAGATATGCGTGATAAGTCACCAGCCAAGCGTGAAAATCGTGACATATGTAAAACGAAAAACGTGATCAAGTTAAAGCGAATTAAAAAAAAAAAGCAGGACAAGTTTTGCCTTCAATTTTCATTGGCTTGAGAAAAAACTAGTCCTAGGTTGGATTGGGAAAAGCATTTAGAAAACCCGATCCAAAAAATCGAAAATCCAGTAAAAGTAAAAAAAAAAACCACTATCGAGAAAGCGAATTTTTGTTCAGACACCGTTTTCTCACTCTAATTTAAAATTAGGGTGAAACAATTTTGCACCACAAAACCACTTGCTTTTTCGCTTTACTTCCTGTTTCGGCGTGACCAAAATCACTACTCCAATTTGACTTCAAAAATCATGAAAATGTGTGAACAGGTCTTAAAAAAAGAAAACAGCGCCCTCAATACAATTCAAATTATTTGCATTGTAGAAAGGATAGCGCCTAAACAATAGCCGTTGAGAGGCTGAAGGCGGCTATTAAAAACACAGAAGATACAAACTTTCAAAAATTGTTGTAATTCGATGTGCAGTTTTATTTAGTTCACAGTTATACATCAGCTTCTAAACAAAATGCTGATAAGCATAGCACTCATGCAAACTAACATTTGCTATAATCAACTTTGGTAGCTTAATGCGTTATGACTTTGTGACCAGCATTTCTTCACTTTAGCGCGTCCGTTTGAGTTTCCTCAGCTGACATTAAACGTTCTCATTATTGCGTAAATTTAGTGAATTTAAATTTTAAAATTTCAAAATTCAATTCAATTGAATTTGTTAGTGAGGTAAGGTAAGTCAGAAAAATGCGAACAAAAGGTTAAACTATATAAGAAACATATCCTGAAAAATCTCTAAAACGACTCGAAGTGTCAGCTCTTTATCGCCGAAAAACAATTACCAGTTGCAGATGTAGAAAAAAAAGAAACACTGAATTACCTGAGTATTTACATACTAGTGTAAACTTCAAGGCAGTGTAATTTACAGGTATGATTAATGGTTACATGATTACATGATTAATTATTACAATATTACAAAAATTATATATTTCAAAAGAAATAAAGTACGTTTTCAATCATTAATTAAAGAGAGAAATTACACTTACATTAATTACCAAGAACAAATCCAAACTTTATTTTATTATTATTGCTTTTCAGAAGTCACGAAAATTTGAAGTCACGCCATAAAACTTTACCAAAATTATAATTTTTATAGTTAGCAACAAACTGTTTAAAGAAAAAATCTCTTAGATTTCTTTTAACTGTAGCGTAATTACATGGGGAGAAAAGATTTTTAGGTAAACCCCCAAGATGAAAAATTTTTTATCAGTCCAAATAATGGCAGAAAACACCATTGGCTACAAATTTTGAGTCAGTCTTTTAATTTTCACAGGGAGAAGGTCGTTTTTATATTAAGCTATTATTTATTTAAAACACTATTGGTTGACATTCTCACCAACCGATCAACAATTTGGAACAAGTAAAAAGTTGGAGTGGGAACATCGGCCGAATTGCTATCAAACGACTGGCGAGTGACGGCCTTGGTAGTCGCAAGCGTAAGTTAAGTGACCCTACACTGGTATAAATTAAAGGGGTATACGAGAGCCAACGGAGTAAGAGCAAATCATTAGAACTTACACCTTAACAGAACGCCTACACAGCACAGTATGAGAGCAAAGAAATAGATATTTTCTGTCAACATTGAGAACTATAATATCGGCAATTAATTTAACTCATAAAACAAAACACCCCATAAAAAGAGTCAACTAGCAAGGCTATTGCAAAATGAAAATCAAAGAAATTGCAATGTAAAGCGATCCCTCATTGGAAACCAATGCATGCTTCAAAACAGCAAGATGATTTTCTATGTTCTTCATATTATCAGAATCCATAAACATAGCCGGCAGATTGCCGGAAAATAGCCGCCCTTGACGCACTCGGGATTGAAACAGAAAAAGGAAGAAAAACAGATAAAAATTGACTTTTTTCCTCAGTGTCAAAAAGTGTTCTAAGTTGGCGTGCAGTTTCAGTTGGATTCTAAAACTATACTTAATTCAGCTTCGAAACTGAAAGCTAATAGCCGGGCTTTATCGGTTTAACCCTTCTCGTTTGATTTTGCTCTTTTGACATTGAACGCATTCACTACATTGCGTAATTCATTGCGTGAAAAAATCCATTCAGTTGAAACAGTGAGTAAGGTAAGTCACGAGCTAAACGTGAAAATCGTGACGAGTAAAACGAAAAACGTGACCAATAGGCAAAGCGAATTAAAAAACATAGCAGGACAAGTCTTGAAAAACAATCCAAAGAAATGAATGAAAAACTAAGAACTATTTTATCTGACCAGCAGATCAATTGAACAATCCCAGCCAAAAAGACTATCTCGAAAGTTGAGAAACTAAAATAATCAAACAAAATAACTTAAAAAAATAATCATTGCTAAAACTTTTGAAGCTTTTACTCTGAAGGGAAGGGCAAATATGATACAATTCAATATACTCATTAACTCACGCACAAGCCTTGAAAGAGATCTATTGTCCACTCTAGGTAGATAAAATCGAGAAATATTTTGACGAGTAAAACGAAAAACGTGACCAATAGGCAAAGCGAATTAAAAAACATAGCAGGACCAGTCTTGAAAAACAATCCAAAGAATTGAATGGAAAACTAAGAACTATTTTATCTGACCAGCAGATCAATTGAACAATCCCAGCCAAAAAGACGATCTCGAAAGTTGAGAAACTAAAATAATCGAACAAAATAACTTAAAAAAATAATCATTGCTAAAACTTTTGAAGATTTTACTCTGAAGGGAAGGGCCAATATGATACAATTCAATATACTCATTAACTCACGCACAAGCCTTGAAAGAGATCTATTGTCCACTCTAGGTAGATAAAATCGAGAAATATTATAAACGCTTAAAAAAACAGAAGTGCAAAATTTAAAGAGTTTCTAAATTTCTCAAAAAAATGTTTGAGCCATTTCTTTGTCTCTGGAGTTTTGTCATGTAACACTTATACCCCTTTTTCAGATCCCCAAAACACTGGAAACTTTTGAAGGTATATCTTCACAAAATAAAACTTATTAACAAACTTAAAACAAAATTAAAAAAGAAAATTCATCAGAACATAGCCGGCAGATTGCCGGAAAAGCTGCGAAAGAATGAACTAGCGTGCCGTATAATAGAGGTAGAAAGAGATACAGATATAAGTTGAAAAAGTTATCGACGCCGCTGAAAAAATTCTTCGCGCAGAAGCTTTTTCATTAGAAACCTTCATTACACATAAGTTCCTTTGACCATAAACTCAGTCAAATTAAATTTAAGTTTTAAAGTCCAAAAGTCATTTTATTGAGTGAAGTAAGTCGTGTATGCTCAAAATCTAATAACGTAAATGGTCTTAAAACATTTGCTAGAGAGAAAATGAGAAATGACGTCTCGCGCTCATTTCTTTGAGAAAGAACAACTGATTTTGAGATTCTCCAGCACGCCAATTTACATAGAATTTAGCTTAATTAATGCCTACTTGTGTCACACGAAATGTTCTCAAATGCCGATAAGTCATAATTCTTCGTTGCTTAGCTAGAGATGTTGGACCTACACTAGTTAACTGACGAAACAATGTACATGAAAAGCACGCGCAAGAGAAACCACACTGAAAGAAAAAACAAGGACCTCAACTTCAAGCGTAAAAAATCAGCATGGAAATAGCAAACTCGAACCTGCAAAGCTGTAAAAAAACAGATAGACGGATGAGGTCGTATGCGACAAACTGCACCAATGGGACAGACTTATTATCAGGACAAGGTGATGTGGTGGTATGAGCAAGACTCCGTATTAAAATCCGGATATGGCTAGAATTGTCCTAAAGAACCAGTGGACACAGGTCTCGCTGGAAGAATGAAAAGGTTGGCCCAAAGGGTGGTATTGGTCACAGTGAACAACGTGAACAACGGAGGAGATCACAATGCACCGATTGGAAGATATGAAATTAACGTACGAGAGAGAACATTGGGCAGTTTGGTCTACAAATTAATTCAACAGCAGGAGATTTCGTGGAATGGCACAAATCAGCAACCATTACCTAGTGGACAACTATTTCAGGAAGAACTGGAGAAACTTTGTGTCACCCGAGGGTTGACATTGTCAATATATAATTGATAATCTTGCTACACCTAAAGGGAACAAAGGACAACCCCGATAACATCCCAGGCGTGTGCTTACTATACATGAAGAGCAAAATCTACCCCGAATTCTAACAACAAGGCTGAGATTAGAACGAAGAATCTGGGGCACTTGATTATAACCACGATGAGTTCAGACAGCGAAGCTCAATGGCTGCCACACTATAGAGCGATTAGAGGACATAATGACAACTACAGGTTTATCACAACAGCAAATCCAGCTGGACAAAATATGGACCCCAAAAAAGCTTGCTGGACCCCAAAAAAGCTTGCTAGAGGGCTGCCTTCATTGATCTTGAAAGAATATGAGTTTATCGAAAATTTCCAGTCAAGACTAAACAAACATACAAGTTAAAAGTAACAAGGAAATAAGCTTAGAATTGTACCGCAAAGAGAACGGAGGGAAGGATTCACATACAAATTCTCTTCAACATTTTTTAACAGATAAGGATACGAGGAGGACAAAACTGTAGAAAATACAAAGGACTGAAAATTACATACATACCTGAAATCTCTACACGACACAGACGTGACAAGAGAAAAGCATAAGCAAAATACATGAACATCAAAGATACACTTTTCACAGATGACACGACCATCTTGAATACAGAAGAATAAATGGAAAACGCAAAGAACAACCAAAAAGTTAGGGGGATACTTCGAACAAAGTCGAACGACTCTAAAGAAAAAAGCTTCAGAAAGCTAGTGTCGAAAGAACGCGATTTCTTCGTCAGAGGAGAAGACACCAAAACACGTACAAAGAGAGATGCGCAAAACACGTACAAACAATGAGAGCGTGAAGCAAGGTCAAAAGAAGACTCGAACATTCTGGTCTGATACAACGAACACAAGCGAGAGCGGTAGAAGCAATAGTGCAAAGTGCCATGTCTTGAGTTCAAATAGAACATCTCCTCTCTAGGAAATGGAACAGACATCAATCGATGGAACGATTGGTAAGAACATTTAAAATTCCGTTCGTATGAAAATTGAGGAATGAAGAAAATCGAAGAGAAATGTGGAAAAATTGCGACCTGTAATAAGTATGTCTCACGACAGACGAGTCAAAAGTATCCTTTGCACGACTGAGTAAACTAAAAGAAACAGAAGAGCCAAAAGACGAAATGCCCATGTGCCCCTAGATACTGGATTAAGCTAGAGGCAGAAACATGTATAGGTTTGAAGTTGAAACGAAAGCTAAATACAGAACGGTACGGAGCACAACAGTAAGAGAAAGAATCAATCACATTGAAAGCTGGGAAGAGTCGCAAGAAAATGGATCGCAAGGGAAAGCATCGAAAGGTCACAAAAATGCCGACAATGCAAACAAGGTTTCAAGTCGAGAGCAGGCCTAACACTGATAAGGTGGAACACACAGCTGAGATCAAACAACACACATGAGCCAACGATGGAATCAATAGTTCTCACAGAGAGCAAACCTGGAGCAAACCACGAGAAAATTCTGTGAAAAAACAAGCATTTCACTGCAACTGAAGATTGCCCAAAATATGGAAGAACGATGTCAGCAACCAACGTTGCCCGACATACCAGGAGCTGCAAAGAGCAAAAGGGGAACCCTAGCAAGGGCGACTACCTGACACCAGATCACACTAGACCAGCTGAGCTAACGAAAGCCTAACGCACAGAAATAGAGCTCATTGTGAGGCACCTAGATTTAAACACGTCAAAACATTCAGATTATTTTTGATTCGAGGTTTTGTATAAATTTAAGCAATCTCAGCTACCAAAAATATAAAACGTGAGCAAATTTGAATACTGAAAAAAAGAGTGCAAAAAGTTGACATGTATTGTAAGTCAGAAAGGCAAAAAGATACAAACGAAATATAACCGAGATAGGAGCCAAATAATTTCTACAAACCAAACCGACTAAGGTCGGGCGAATTGCTCTCATCGGTTGCATTCGGTAGTAGTCAGCTGTGGCTTAGAGATGATAGCATTAAGTGCTATCATCTCTGCGAATCGCATACTTGGAGAATAATAATGAGCTGAAAGGCTCTAAGCGAACTTACTACCCTCCGGGCTTTACATGTTTGTCCCGTTTTTGACGACAAAAAGTTAAAAGGGTCAGACGAAAACTCGGTCCAGCAAGAAATCGCATAAATAGACCACAGGACAAATATAATTGCTACAAACTTTGAGAGCAATTGCACATTCATAGAGAGTCGTACATTATAGAGGGGGGGGGGGGGGTGGTGAGTCAACTTCTAAACTTCACACCATGAATTTATGTCTCCTCGAGTTTCGTCGACTCGCTTAAGAACTATTAGGGCTCCAAGAAAACTGCTCAGCGACTGAATGCCCTCCGGTATTTACCTGTTTATCCCGTTTTTGAGGACAAAAAGACAAATGGTCTGACGAAAAAAAAACAATCAGGTGAGAAGTCGGTAGTACGAAAAATTGCGTTAAAAAAGACCAGCAAGACTTATATAAATGCTACAAGCTTTGTTTGAGAGCAATTAAACATTCATAGAGCAATTAAACATTCATACTTAAGGATACCTCTACACAACTTCTATTACAGCTTGTTTTTTTAAAAGAACAGTATAACAAGACTTACTCATAAAGCTCAAGTATCGTTGTTCCAAGTCACTAACACTCCTGTCCACTTGTTCGGCCCTACCAGTTGCTGCCCCTCCCGCAGCCCCACTGGGTCCCCCCTCCTCGCTCCTCTTCCTCCTGAAGTACTCTGAGAGTTTGTTCTGCAGTGTCGTGTTCTCCTGCACCAGGCCCTCTCTATCCTTCATGGCTTGCTTGAATCAAATATGCGTTCTAATATCAACACAAACAAGGAGGATCCGTAATGTGCGTCCGCACATATATTGCAACCCATTTTATGTTATACTTTATCATCAATGGTAAAAGCTGTATTATAGACATTTAACACGTACACTTAGAGATAGATGTACAATGTACTAGTCTTAATTAATTAATTTTTCCTAGTTTTAAAATTGCTGTTTGACATTAAACAAAGCCGGCAGATGCCCGGAAAAAAGCAACCATTGATTTTCCATAACTCCCATTGGGATTAAAGTAACAGAAAATGAAAATTGATTTTTGTACAAAACGCGAGTTTTACATAGCTTTAAAAAGGCGACATTTTTTATTTCATTTCCCAGTTAGACATATCCTGTTCCCTAATGAGAAGATACGGGTCAGAATCAATACCAATAGGCATTACAGATGATTGAAATTTATGGCTTTAAGCCGTTTCTATTTTTCATTCAGTTATGACACCGCTCATTTTAGATTGCTTGACTGAGCAACTGCTGTTCCAAAGCACTTTGAGAAGAATAAGCAGAGAGTGAAACTAGCCTAGAAAAGTCAAAGATTTCACGCGAAATGTTGAAAAAACGGCAAAAGGGGTAAAACGAAACAAATTTTTAATCGACGAGTGAAATAACATAGCATGAAAACTCCTGATTCACAAAGAATTCAATTAAATAATCCTCTGATAAATAACAAATTCGCACCGAAATTAAAGCGGGACAAACACAAAAAGCCCATACCCTATATGCGCAAAGATCAACAAAAAATTTGTTTTCCCAAGATTTTCAGTTTTAAAATACACTAACAGTATCAACTTTTTTATGAAAATACTGACCACTGAAATCTTTAGAATGAGTAAACAATACAGCAAGGTTTTGGGAATTAATGACAGACAGCGCAAAAAGGCAAAAAACTAAAGAATATGGCAGAAATCAGAAAATTTTGAAACTCAGAGGTGTCAAAGTAACAAAAAGTAAATAACTACATGCCAGAATCCTTAACCACAGCATACGAAAGACTTCACCAATCGACGAAAATTTGTAGCAGCTCTAATGGCTTAAAACAGAAATTGTGGCTGAAAAGGAATTCAGAACTACAAATGAAGACAAGATTCACAAATTAAATTACCATTTCAAGACCAAACGGTAACGCAATTAATGAAAACTTTCAGTAATAGTTGAAGCAAATAAAATAAACAAAATGTCACTGCATGAGAAGGCCAATGAGAATTGAGAAACTGTTTTTGAGACTAAGAAATAAGACTTCATGAAAAACATGCAAGACTTAAAATAATCAACTTAATTTTTGAAAAGAAATGATTTTAACATAACCGACTAACGTCGGGCGAATTGCTCTCAAACGACCGGCGAGCGGTTGGCTTGGTCAGTAGCTAGCCACGGGGGGGGGGGGGGGGTGCACCGGGGGCTGATGGGGGCAGCACTGGGTGGGGGGGGGGGGCAAAAGCGCGGTGGGGGGGGGGGGTGGAGCCAATAGTGGGGGTGGGGGGTCAACAAAGGGGGGGGGTGTCAACCTAAGAACCGCCTCTCACACCATAAGTATAAGTATAAGTCTCCAAGACAGTTTGAGCTGAAACAGACCTGAAAGGCTCTAAGAGCACATAATGCCCGCTGGGCGCTACCTGTTTATCCCGTTTTTGAGGACGAAAAGTCAAAAGCGTCAGA
The DNA here is from genome assembly GCF_964194025.1 of Convolutriloba macropyga. Classification (NCBI taxonomy): domain Eukaryota; kingdom Metazoa; phylum Xenacoelomorpha; order Acoela; family Convolutidae; genus Convolutriloba; species Convolutriloba macropyga. Next base: position 45,224,468 of record NC_134472.1, read on the forward strand.
CGAAAAATTGGTCAAGCGAAAAATCGCATAAAAAAAGACCGACAGGACTAATATAATTGCTACAAACTTCGTTTGAGAGCAATTAAAAATATAAAAATTTTTTTGGTCTGTTTCTTTTACTATATTTTTGAGACTAGAAATCTCAGCAAGCATTATGAAAAATAAAAGAAAAATATAGCTGTCAGATTGCCAGAAAATAGCCGCAATAGCTTTTAAAAAGGATAGTAACAGAAACAGACCAAAAAACTTTTAAATGCTGAGATGTTAAATTTTGTTGAAGAATGTGTTTAACTTATTGCTGCTTCTATTAAATGCCCTCAAATGCCCTTCAATAAGAGTGACACACACTCAGTTGACTTTATCTCTTTGAATTAAAGTAAGTTGAATCAACGAATGAAAAAAAGCAGATTTGAATTGATGTGAAGATTGTGACGTCATATGATCGTAAGAAAAATCTTGTTAAAATGAAAAAAAAACAAGAGAAGGGCAATAACAGCTTCAGCAATCACTTTGCCGCTTTAATAAAAATTCGCAAACCTCAAAAATTTGATAAAAAATAACTCTCTATTACCAACCTACGCGACCTGTGCCTAAAGAGATTAAATTAAAGCAAAGTACAACATTACGTGTCAAATTTGAAAATTCACCAAAAATTTTTGAGAGAAAAAAGTCGCAGTCATAAACATAAACCGACTAATGTCGGAAGAATTGCTCTCGAACAACAGGTGAGGCAATTTAACATAAGGGCTGTAGCCTAGAGAAAATTTTCGTAATGGGTGCGAAAATTTGACCACGCCGGGATTCGAAATATTGACCTCCCGTTCCCTCATCACAAGCACTACGTACTCGGCTATCAGGCCCTTCTCTTTGCTATGCTGCAATCGATTTTATTTTAGAGACACGCTTTACTCTGGAGTGAGAACAATAGAGATCACTCAAAAATGAAGAACGAAAGCGCAAAAAGTCACATCAGAAGTCAAAGAATGTTCTAGAAGAAAGGCGCAAAAACGGTCAAGCAAAAAATTTGCATAAAGACCAACACGTTTTCATTAATTTCTACAAACTTCGTTGAGGAGCAATTAAAAAGCACTAGCTACGGAATCCAATTTTTGACTAGTTTCATTTATGCCTCATTGGAAACCAATGAGACCTGTCATTAATGACACTAAGTGATAGGATAACAGAATCATTTAAAAAAGGGGCAAAATACATCTATTCACTGTCATTAATGACACCAAGTGATAAGACAACAATCATTTCAAAAAGGGACAAATTACATCTATTCATTAACATTTTATGACAACAGTGTCAAAGTCTTTAGCTACCCATAATGAAATCAAGCAACTACAAACGGGTGCAATTAGGAGACATATGTATCATATTATTAACACTCAAAAGAAGAAACACCGAAAACAGAAGTCAAACTGGAGTACGTGAAAAAAAAATTGCCTCACAACAACTGAAAATACGATCAAACACCAATTCCTGAATCCAATTAGCTTGAAAAATATCACGCCTCAAACCTAATCAATTTTTCGCACCCTTTACTACTTCAGCGCGACTAAAATCACCACTCTAGTTTGACTTTTCATTAACGTGAAAAAGCCGGAAAAAGTGTGAACGGATCTTAAAAAAAACAGCGCAACAATTAAATCCAAATACTTTGGACTACACAAAAATAGGATAGAATTGCCGCAATAATAGCCGGCTGAGACGAAGAGAGCGGCTTTTAAACAGATAATCAATGAAATCGAGAAATTATCAACCGTTGATTTAATCATTTTAGAACTCCGCTTGATAAATCAACAAGTGAAGCAGTTAGCTAAACTTTATTTCACATTAAGCTGTATGTTAACAAAGTAAATTAAATGTAAAAAGGGGTTTTAAATGCAACAAAGAAATTTTAAAAATCAAATGTAAAAAGGGGTCTTAATTGCAACAAAAGAAAAACTAAACTAGAAAAAACAAGCGTACAATTTTATTAAGGTCACAGATTATTACTAGTTGACACGATTCTGTTAACTTAAACTATTGATGCAGCCGAGGTTTGCTTAAATAGGTAAATTAGTCAAAACTAGCAAATAATTGGTCTTGTGTTTTCGAACAAAACGTATCTACATTTTTCGGGAAAAAACATCTCTCAAACCAGTAAAAACAAATAATTTATATTTTGAAAGTAAAATCCTTCAGGAAACTAAAGAGGCATGCTGACTATGTTCTAAATTTTCTGACCGCAACAGTTATGCCCAAAAATTGGGTCATAAAGAGAACATTACTTCAGAGCGGTTTATTGCGAAACGATAAATCATACGGAAAATTTCATTCTTTAGTAGGTTGATTAGAGGTCTTCAAAAATGAGTTTTAAAAATATATAACAAACGACACTGTTAACCATACTGTTCTCAGACCGTTTTGCTGTTTCACTGGTCAGAAATTCACGAAACATATCATGGAACACTTAAGGAAAAATCTTTTTTTTTAAATCCATTTTTAACAAACATTTTTGATCGTCAGTCGTAGATGTTAACTGTAACTATAATGTGACATATAAAATCAACAAAAACTGCAAAACAGAAGGAAAACTGCGTTTAATCGTTTGCAGTAAAAACAGAGGAGTTAATAACACTGAACTGTTAAAAAGATCTCGTTTTCTTTTTCCTTTCGAACCACTGACAATTTTTGTGTTCAAATACAAATCAGAAAACAGTTCCTGTATCGTAATGAAAAAAAATATATTTCCGCAACCGTAAAAACGATAGACAAAACATTTGAATAGAGAAACCATTTGAAGGTCAGAAAAAAACTGAAATTTTGAATTCTCCTTAACCATGAAGTTAGGAAAATTTTGAATGGACAAATTGCTCTTGAACTGCAGTCTGGACAAATTAATTCAGAGGGGACTGCAGCCTAGAAAAATGTTTACGCATGCAAAAATTACGACTAGAGAGGTGTTCGATCACACGACCTCCCGCGAGCTTGACTGAAGCATTATCCATGCAATCAAGTCCTTGCAATATCCTATCTTCCGATCGGTTTTGTTTTAGCAACAGACTTAATTACTAAATATGAGAAAGCTATATCGCGCAAAAATTAAGACGCCTGAAGCGTGAAAAAGTCTAGAACAAAAAGCGCAAAATTGGTCAAGGAAAAATTTTACATAAAAAAGCCACATATTTAGAATAAATGATTCTACCTTCGTTCATTGACTTAACAGAAAAAAGCCAAGGTAGCAAAAGTTCTCAACCTCCAAAAAATCTGAGGGTTGGACTAATAACTCAAGAAGGACTAGAATCTGTCCGTCAGTACTTCTTCACTGGAAGGGGCAATACGAAATGTTCAAAAATTTGCTTAAAAATATTATTTAAATAACATTTAAATAGAGCAAATAATCAGCACAGAATGAAAGAAGAAGCCCTCACCTGATAGAACTCGATGAGTGACTCTCTGTCTGGTACCTTCTCACCAACCATCGACATTTCATCCTCATCTTCTACCTCTTGCAGCCGTTGGTCTTCTTCCTCTCCTATCTTCATTGCTCCCGTGCCAGGTCGACTTCCTCCAACGGCAAGACCATCTGAACAACACATTACACTTCAGATCATTAATCTTTTTTGAATCTATACTTAGCTGTCATAACTAATACTGACTCATCAACTTGATTAAGTGATACTTTCCAGGCTTCAGAATTCCTAAAATAAATTTCTCGGAAAAATGTCGTGTTGATTCTGCAATTGATGTTCCAATTCAGAATGAGAGCCATTTCGATCAAATGAAAATTTCGAGAGTCAAAGTTCACTGGAATAGAATTCAGGAAACGAAAATTGCAAAAAGCTCAGTACTCCATACGAAATTCGGCGTTAATTATTTGGGATAAATTACAAATTCCGTGGCTAAGTCTCAACGAGAACGCTAAGAAGCAGGTAAAAGTAGTCCAAATCTGAACAGGAAGCCTGATCATTACAAAATAGTAGTTTCGCACGATAGTATCAATCAATATCGTAAACGGTACATGTGACACAAATAACGGGCGACAAGTATAGAATCCCAAGTGTATCCCGTCAGTCTTAGAGAAAGTTTACCGAAATCGCAGGAGAGACAAAACAAAAAACGATCATGAGCGCTGAAGGAGACCACAATGACAACTCGAAGCGTAAATGAAAATCTCATTTGGCAATGATTCTGTACAAAAACAACTTGAAGCCATTAAATGCATCAAGCATAATGAAGAACAATTTCACAAACACGTTTAACTCCGTTAATTGCGCCGTTTGGGGTACGAGACTATCTCTCGGAAAAGTCGAAGATAAACAGGAAATTGAGGCCATGACAGCAAAAGGAAAACAACATAGCCGGCAAATTGCCGGAAAAAAGCCGCCGTTGACGCACATTGAGACTGAAACAGAAAACGAAAAAATTAAGAGATAGAAATTGACAGAAAATTTTTTAGTGTCAAAGTGCGCAAATTCTGCATATTCCGTTAGATTTAGTGTTAGACCTTTGACACTAAAAAGCATATTCGGCTTTTTGGTGACAAAGGTGTGCAAATTCTGCATATTCGGATAGATTCTAAATTTACACTTAATTCAGCTTCTAAATTACACTTAGGTCAAGCTTCTATTAAGCATATTACTGATGTCAGCTAGCAATCGCTTCAATGAACTTTGATAAACTAATCCACTATGACTTAACCCCCAGGCTTTTGTTTTTTTATTTTGCTCTTTTGACTTAGGCCGTATTCACTACGTTAAAATCCATTCAATTGAAACGGTGAGTGAGGTAGGCCAGAAGTCAAACGTGAAAATCGCGACTTATGTAAAACGAAAAACGTGATCAAGAGGTAAAGCGAATTAAAAATAAAAGGAGAGCGCCTAAATAAAAGCCCGTGAGAGTGGTTGGCTCGAACAACCACCGAGCAGTTGGCTTCGGTAGTACCTAGCTGGGGATCAGAGATACTTGCATGGTGTGGGGGTCACGCAATAGGGGAGGAGGGCTGAGCTTGGAGGGCTGGACGAGATGGGGGGGCTGAAAACCACCTGCCAGGTAAAGGAGGGAGGACTCGAGGTGTGTGTTGAGGATGAGTGGGGAAGGGTGACTGGGTGTGGGGGCGATGACTGGGTGATCTCCTCAAAATAGTTTTGGAGAATCGCATTCTTAGACACTGGTTAGGCGTAAAGCTCTAAGAGAACTTGATGCCCTCCAAGCGTCACCTGTTTATCCCATTTTTGGGGACGAAAAGTCAAATGGGTCAGAGGAAAAATCAGTCAAGCAAAAAATAGAATAAAACACCCTGTAAAATATCCAGAAGCAACACAAAGAGTAGGACAATCTAATCTCTAAATCAGAAGAATAATAATCAGCAGAATAATCTCTAAAGAGCCGGAGTTGTACCTATATCGGAAATATCCAAGAACAAAATAAATGCCTAATAGAACTATAGTGTTTTGAAAAAAGCAGCACTTTTTAGTTGGAGGGTGAGGGCTGGTGGTGGGACGTATGTAGACAGGAGGGGGTAGCTTGTTGAGGAGGGGATAGTTAAGTAAGGGGAGGGTAGGTAGGTGCGGGCAGGGTGGTAGGTAGATGCGCTAGGGGTTGGGGGATAAGTATGTACTGGGGAGGGTAGAAAGATGGGGGAAGGTAGGTAGCCGGGGAGGGCGAGGGGACGTAGGTACAAGGGGGTGGGGCTAGGTTGGTGGGCGTGCAGGTAGGTGCCGGGTTCTGTAATTGGAATAGGCGTGCAGGTAGGTGCCGGGTTCTGTAATTGGAATAAAATCTTTAGGAAGAAAAATTCAAAGTTACCTTTCGACCTTGAATACTACCCGCAGTAGCTAATCAATATTTATTAGTAAACAAGCTAATGCTGAAATAAATTGTTTGATAAGAGAAGTCAACGTTGTAGAACAAAAGTCAATGTTCAAAAACAAAAGTAAAAAAGTGCAGGTTAAGAAAAAAGTTGCTTCAGCGAAAAAGCATAGGACATATCCGAATAACAATCCAGATAATTGAAGTAACTAATGACCTGACAATGAACAACTTTACAGCAATAATAGACTAAATGATGCAAAAAAAGCCTACTACGCATCCTTAAAATGAGTACATAACACAACAGCTCGGTGGAAATCAATGGCATACCACAAGAAAAACAACAAATGCAGTACTAAAAACTTTCAATTTTCAAAAGCAAAAAAACAACACCTATGAACTCATGCATCTTTAATTAGATTTACTTTTCCTCATTAGCAGACAATGAAACCTATCATAAAGGAGAGCAAATATTAAGACAACACAAGAGCTGACTTCTACTTATTGATCAACTTATCAGTATAAAAGTCACCAAAAAGACCTGACATTGTTGAGAATAAATGAATAAACAGCAAAAAGTACAACAAAAGCAAAATCACGCTGAAACTTCTTGAAAACAATTAAGCATAAAAAACACAAAATCAACAGCTACACTAGCTTTGAACAGGGACATTTAAGTCGATTAACACAAACACGATTAGCATCCTATGAAAATTGTCCCATATGAGATTAAATGATAAAACAACAAAAAGTACAAATAATAGCAAACCTCAAGATAAACTGAAAATTTTTGAGAAGTAGTGTTTAAATCATGAGAACCCGTAGCTGTTAACTAAAACGAAATATTTTGTTCATTTATGCCTCATTAGCAATTAATCAGACCTGTCCTCGATCATACTAAGTAATAAGACAAATGAATTAATAAACGAAACGGGTCAAAAATCAAACATTCACTTTTATTTTATGACCACAAAATGTGTCAAAGTGATAACTAGCATTAGCTACTCGTTGATGAATTCAAGCAACTGCAAAAAAGCGCAATTAGAGCACAGATGCATCAGAATACAAACATTTCAAGAAAACAACAAGTGGCAGTCAGAGCAATCAATAGCTATTAGAAATCTATGAGATGTCCCTAAATCGATTAAAATATTAGACAACAAAATATCTATATACACGAAAAAAACTCAAATATTCACTCAAAAATGTTCAGAACAAAACGTGTCAAAGTCATAAAAACCATTAGCTATGAAGTCACACCAATAATTTGGTTCATTTAGATCTGATTAGCAACCAACAAAACATGTCACTAATGGTGCTAAGTGACAGGGCATGAGTAATAATTGAAAAAGGGGCGAACAATTCAGTCATAATTAATAACTACAAATAGTGTCAAAGTCATGAAAAGCTACAGCTGCCCATTGATGAATTCAAGCAATAGCAAAAAAGCAAATTTAGTACACATATGTATTATAATAATAGAACTCAAAAGAAGAAACACTGAAAACTGAGGCAAGTCAAATTGACTCATGTGAAAAAATCCTTCCCAAAAACCGAAAAACCGAAGTCCAACTTCTCACTCTACTTTTAAGGGGGTTTGAAAAAACTCACGCCTCCCTCCTCGATTTCTCACTCCTTTGACTATTTCAGTTTGACTAAAATCGCCTCTTCAATTCGACTTCTAAACCCAATAGAATCCAAATACTTTTGATTCTGAAAGAAGACCTCACCAATACAATCCAAAATCTTTGGATTGTAGAAAAACCTGAAGAATCCCAATACTCTTCAAGTTGTAAAAAAACACTATTAATATAATTGCAACAAACTTCGTTTGAGAGCAATTAAAAAGGAGACATCAAAGGCAAACATAGCCGGCAGGTTAACGGAAAATAGCCGCCGTTGACGCGCTAGACGCACATCGGGATTGAAACAGAAAAAAGAAGAGACAGAAATTGAGCATTCAGTGTGCAATTTCAGTTAGATTCTAAAACTATACTTACTTCAGCTTCTAAACTAAAGGGTATTACGCTTAATACTAATATCAGCTAGCCATCACGCTAATGAACTTTGATAACTTAATGCTTTGTGACTTCATGACCTGGCTTTATCGGTTTATCGCGATTCTTTTGATTTCGATTTTGCTCTTTTGACATTGACCGTATTCCCTACTTTGCGTAATTCAATGCGACAAAGAACTTAGAATCCATTCAGTTGAAACAGTGATTGAAGTAAGTCAGAAGTCAACCGGAAGATCCAACCCAAAAAATCGAAAAAAGTAAAAAATCAAAGTGAAAATGCCGCATGTGAACAAAAAAACCACTACCGAGAAACAGAATTTTTGTTCAAACACCGTTTTCTCACTCTACTTTAAAATTAGAGCAAAAAAAATTGCACGCCGCGATACCACCAGGTTTTTCGCTCCACTTCCTGTTTCGGCGTGACCTAAATCACTACTCTAATTTGACTTCAAAAACAATGAAAATGTTTGAACAGATCAAAAAAAAGACAGCGCCCCAATATAATTCAAATTCTTGGAATTGTAAAAAGGAGAGCGCCTAAAAATAGCCGTTTGAGAGGCTGGCGGCTATTAAAAAACAACCCTCTAGGTAAATTGTTGTTGCCTTTATGAATTTTTTTGATTTTACGAGGGGATAGGGGACTAGAAATATGTGCGCATCTTGAGTTCGCTCACTGAGTCTGTCTTTTGTGTTCATGAGCAGTTGGAAATCAAATCCCAGATAAATTTCACCTGTTGCTTTGGCCTCAACATCATCCTTGCAAGAATGGCAAAAGTATCTATCGTAGCGAAATATTGAATTAAAAAAACAGCCAGCCGTTTGCCGGAAAATAGCCCCGATAGACGCTTGTCGCCTTCCATGAATTGAAACAAATAAAGCAATAAGATAGACAGATCGACCACAACTCCGTTAATAGACCACTAGATTTTTTGGGATAGACTCGGACTGTCAATTTTATGACACATACGGTCTATAAGGAAAAAGCCCCACAAGAGCTTTTACAAAATTGATATTCGAAATCAAAAACTTAAGATTAATAATCAAGAATGAGGGCATATAAGTTTGGCACTACTTAGATGCACACTATTAACTACTAAATGTTCATAAAATTTAAAGTTCCATAAGCGAGTTCAGAAGTCATTTTTTTTGAGTGAGGTAAGTCACGCAATTGACCTAAACGCAGAAATGACGTCGCGCACTCAAATTCTAACCGCAAAGCAGTAGAATTCACTGAAGTCATTGAATAAGTCAATTCTAAGAAGTCAGGTCGTAAGAATCATCGATGGGGACGACGAATTAAAAAATATAGCCGGCAAAATTCCTGAGGCCACTCGAAGCGTCACAATTTTACAAAAAATGGGAATTGCAGCTGAAGCCGTTACCTTTTGTATTAAACCAATAACTCATTACCTCCCCAGGTCTGATCTAAAAATCGGTGAAATTTGAACCACTGTCACCAAGAGAAACAAAAGACAGCAAAATTTTATATAATTGAAAACGTTTGGTAACATTAAAAAACTCCAAAAAATTAGGATGGTCAGAATATTGACCGGCTGAAAAATCTCACAGGGCTATCAATTGCCCTCAAATAAATCGTGACTCTAATCTCGAAAAGATCGCGAAAGCAAACGGAAGATAATAATTTAGAACACGAAGTTAAATTTTTCAGAAAAGAATGCTCAAATTGAAGAATCAGAAAGACACTATATTTAAATTTCTAATCACTGCAATTTAGACAAAAAATACATACTTCTTCTTTGTTGCATATATGCTCGACCACAAATTAAATTAATGATAGAAAAGACATAAGCAACAAAATAATATTCAAAGGCAAAAAGTTTTTTAATATCAATACCAAGGCCAAAAAATTGCAATAGATACTAATAAGTTGAAATTTTGGAAAAGATTTTCTAGGAAACTCTCTGTACAGCAAACCAAAGAAATGACGAAACTCAAAGAAGTAACGAAAAAAGCTTAAATCATTCAATTTTTTGACAAAAAAAAATCGACATAACCAGTAAAAATGTAGGTGCCAAGACAAATCTAGAATGATACAAATAGAATGTGAAGAAAATGGACACAGTGTAAGGAACGCCGTAACAAATACACATTCTTGATATTTGAAAGTTAAAAATCAAATTGAAAAATCAAGAAAAACGAATAGATTTATTTCATTGTTCAGCATATGAGACATCGAAAAGACAACCCGTCAACCGAGACAAAGATCCATCTTCTTAAACAGAACAAAAAAAGCAGAATTCAAACATTCGAAACATTGAAATATTTTTGCAAAAAAATGGTCGTAAAACTTTTACAACTGCATTGATGAAAAAAATTCTAACTGTTTTTCAAAAACTTAACTCTAACAAATGACTGAACTTTTGTCTAAACAAAATTTAAGTCCTTCATGATGCGCAAAAAGACTATTTCTAGTAATTAAAACCAAAATACAGACAAAAAACCAGAAAAATTGGAAAAAAATACCAAAATCGGATTAGCATATGAAAAATTTTATAAAAACAAGATTACATCGAGGTAAAAAGAGGCGTTGAGAACATGAATTATCAAAGAGAAGTTGCCATATAAACTGACAAAAAGACGGCTGAAAGACCCAAAAATGAAGAAATTAATAGAAAAAAAACGCCTAAAAATTAACAAAAAAGCAAGAAATATGTGCCAATTTTGAACTTGAAACGCATTTTCAGGCTCTGCAATACGCTGTGGTATCAATTTCCGAGGTTTAGAGTTTAATATAGAATCAAATAAAAGGCATTTCCAGAAAAAAAAAACAAATTACAAGCAAAAAAAACTGGTCCACTTAGACGAAAAAACGGCTGAAATTGGTTATCTATATGTCCCATTCAGTCAAAAACTACTTTTCAAAGTCAAAAAGTCATTCACTAAAGGCAGCGCATGATCAAAAAAACTCTCGCTCAGAAAAAGTTAGTTCACACGGCTATTTTTCTCACTTTCGCTTTTAGGTCAAAACAGCGTCTGAACGAATAGTACTTCCGGTAAAAAACCTTAAGAAAACCAATACTCCTCTTCGAGTCGTAAAAAAACCACGATGTCCCCAATAAAAGCCGCTATCGCTTCGCGGCTATTAATATTTAAAAGAATTTCTATAAAAAACATGGTAGCATAGCATACAAGTTATAATTAATCTAAAAATTTAAATTATAACCGACCAATAAAATGTGTGATATGCTTCAACTCATATCGCTTCAAAAGATTCATACAGCAGAGAAAAATTATCAAGAGCGATGAACACTGGGCTAAACAAAAACGATAGTCAGACATCTTCGGAAAATGTGTTTGAAAAGGGGCATTAAAAAAGCCTAGATATGCCCCAGATAGATTAATTGTACTTATAGAAACACGTAGCAATTATCATTTGAACTAACAAGTCTTCATTAGCTGTCAAAATGACTTAATTCAAATGGATAAATAAACAACATAGCTGGCAGATTGCCCGAAAATAGCCGCAATAGCTTCAGAGATCTGTAGTCTAAAAAAGATGGTAAACAATACAGACCGAAAAAGAAACTTATTCTTTTCATTAAGGGCTGAGATGTTAAATTTTGATTAAGAATCTGTATAATTTATTGCTGTTTCTACTAGCTGCTCTTAAATAACCTTCAATTAGAAAAGTCAATTTCAGAGTAAGGAGGTCATTTTTAAGAGTGAGGTAAGTCACGTGTGACCAAAAATTTAATCACGCAAATGCACAACAAACTAGCTCCACTAAAAGTGAAAAATAACGTCACGCACGCAATTCAGCTGAAATTGCATGAACGAATGAACAAAAAGCAGATTTGAAGTTGTGGTGACGTCATCTGGTCGTAACAAAAATCATGACGACGAAATAAATAAAAAACCAAGAGAAGGCCAATAATAGCCTCAGCTATCGCTTCGCGGCTATTAAAAACGCGGTGCTCAAAAAATAAGTACTTGATCATGCTGAGTCAAGGTTCAATAATCCAATATTGAGTAGAAATATTATAACAACCCATTACGAATTGTAAAAAATCGTTAAATGCTGTCAAACTATTAACAAGCAGCCAACATGCGCGAGCAATCTTAACCCTCACAATTTGTTGCTAAATCGGTTACCTTTAGCCCGCCCCATGTCAGTTGGAGATTTGGTGTCAATGCGCTCCGGTGGACCGACATTCGGATCGCCCAGCACTTCAGACGAGATATCATGAGAAGGGTGATCTATGGCCGTGGTTTCTTCACCACCATCCAGTTGACCTGTCTCTCCACCTTAAACAGGTAAATTATTATAAAAGGATATTCGCAAGTGTCAAAGTTGTCTTAGTTCTTTTGTTTCGAAAATTACCAAGTTTTAATTTGTCAGAAATAAGATTTGTGGCATCGCCCAGCGCTAGAGTCCTGCTGCTAGGTTTCTCTATGTTATTTTAGTCTAGCTAGCGGTCTATTTAATGCAATTTGATTAAAAAAATTGTGCTAAGTTTCTCCGAGTGCTTGGTTCAAGGCAAATCGTTCGGATTTCGACAAATTAAATTCCAAGTTATTTGGCAGTGCTATATGAAGAAACGGGATAGATCAGTGGTTGTGAGCGGTACTACAGGACTTCTCTAATTAACAGTCAGTCCAGGATCAAACAGTTCTCTTTCCGATCCTCTTGAGGACCGATTGTTTCTAGTGAAAGTTGAATGAAGTTCGGTCGTTGACGAATAGCTAGAAGATATCGATGTGCCGTTGGGATTTGAAGATTCATTGTAATTATATCTGTCTTTGACGTCGGGTTGCCAATGCCACCGCTTGTATCATTGGGTGTATATTTCCATATCCAAAACCAGAATGATCTGCTTGTACCAAAAAATGTGTACAGGCGTTCAAATGTTGTGTCCCAGTAGTACAATAAATTATCGTTGCTCATTGAGAGACCTGTAGCACTTTATGGAGTGTCATTGCTTTAATCTCAGTCCTAAGGTCCCAAAACAATTTCTATTTCCGGCTTAAGATAACGACTGGCTCTTCTTCCTTTGTCGTTCTCAACAAAATTTTTAGCTAAAAATATAGGGTCTCCTTGTCGCAGAATTTACGGACGGTTTGATCCAAATCGCGCTTCAGTCTTCGAAAACACGCTGTGATTTCAGAGCATAGTTTTTTGTGCCTATTGATTTCGGTGTCTCACCTCGGACGGTAGGTACTGAGCCATTAAAAAAATGCATCGGGATCCTACCCTGTTTCTGTTCCACATTTTAAAAAGTTATAGATGTTTCATCATGCAAATAATTTGTTGCTTGAACATTTGAATTGTATCTAACCAATTTTGAGTTGGTAGTGGTCCGTGGCAAGATCATGCTGTCCTGGCTTATGTAATTTGGCACAGGGTCGTCAGTGAGTAATCTCTTTTGCTCTTCTGAATTTCAAGCTCAATTTTTGGATGGCTCGATTGTCATGGATCGATTGTCTTCAGATCCTTGAAATGCTATTGGGGATCAATTGGTCGGAGTCTCATTCAGTGCACTCACTCTGCGTTATTTTAATTGGTTTTCTTTACATTATGCTTGGCATTTGTTATGAGTTTTCCCACCCTATATACGTATATACCCTGGTATCCGTCTTTATAAATCACATTCAAGAGTAATTGCATTGACCTTTGTTGTTGTACTTCTTGTATCTGAGGAAACTCATTAAACACCTTTTCATCAACACTAGCAAACATAAACCGACAAATGTCGGAAGAATTGCTCTAGAAAGACAGGCGAGGCAAATTAATTCATCAGGGGCTCTAGCCTAGATCAATTTTTCTTTATGGGTGCAAAATTCTTTGACCCCACCGGGATTCGAACCACTGACCTCTCCATCCATGACCATCCTCATTATCCACTGCGCTACAATTCAGTTAATTCTGCTACGCCGCAACCGATATTAGCAACTTCGGAGCACTACAGATCACTCAAAAATGATTAACGAAAGCGTGAAAAAGTCACTTGAGAAGTCAAAGAATGTTCTAGAAGAAAAGCGCAAAATTGTCAAGCGAAAGATTTGCATTAAAAAACATAGGCGGTAGAATACCGGAAACGAATCGAATCGTCGTGCAAAATAATCTCTACCCTAACTGGGACAAAATCAAGAATATCGAAAAAAAACACCAGAAATAATAGAAATAGTAGACCAATATAACATAAAAAGCGTTAAAATTTTTTCAGTTCAGGGGTGTGGGTAGGTGCTGCTGGGGGGGGGGGGGTTGTTTGGTTGGTAGGGAGTTTTTTTGGGGGGGGGGGTAGGTAACTAGATGGGATCAAATTTTCTCAAATTGACCTCTTCACCTTGTGGTTGGGGGGGGGGGGGGGGGGAGGTGCGTTGTGGTTGGGGTGGGGGGGGGGGGGGGTTGGGTACGTTGCGGGGGGGGGGGGGGGGGCAGGTAAGTTGGGGGCGTGGGGGGGGGTTGGGTTGGTACCAATTGCTAACATTACAAACTAAGCTATTTTTAAAGTCCAATGTTCGAAACCAGAAGTCAACAATCAAAAACGGAGGTGAAAGCTCGAATAGAAAGAAGTCAAAATTCAAGTCATGAACAAACTTGCTTTCTGCTAAAAAAAACATAGCCGGTAGAATATCAATACTCTTCGAGTCGTAAAAACCTGTAGAATATCAATACTCCTCTTCGAGTCGTAAAAACCTGTAGAATATCAATACTCCTCTTCAAGTCGTAAAAACCTGTATAATATCAATACTCCTCTTCGAGTCGTAAAAACCTGTAGAATATCAATACTCCTCTTCGAGTCGTAAAAAGACACACACGTTTACAACAATTGCTATGAACTGCGTTCAATAGCAATTAAAAATTTCTGTCATTTCATCTCGTAGCTCCTTAAAACTGTTGTACCGGGGATTATTTCTCCATAATCTTCTATTCGAAGGCTCAGATCCAACGGGTTGACTGAGGGGCATTCCGATTATCCAAATTTTTATCCCCCTCGGATTTTCAGCGGTACCTCCGTTGTGTTAAAGTCTGATTGAGGCAGTTTTCAATTTTGCTCAATCGTCCAGGCTACTAAAGAGTTCAAGTTTTTTAACGGTTCGTTCGGTTATACCTAATTGATTCGTTGTTTCCGTTGGCTGTATTGGTTGCAACTGTAGAGACTGTTTTCAACGGTAAGTACAGTATGTTTAGTTTTTTCGCCAACTCTTTTATTCGTGCACTGTCGTTTTTGTTTCCCATTTCCTTTTAACTTCATTGTGTTCAGCTTAAGGGTGAAATCCAAGAGGTAGTAATTGGTTGTGGGGGTCGAGAACTTTCGATTTTCGACAAAAGGAAGTAAATATCCGCAATAGTTCTTTAATCCCAAAAGTTAATGACATTTGACATTTCCGGAAGTGCCAATGGAGAAGTGAACGGAGAGGATTCTTCGGCTTCTTTTGAGAGCTTTAATCGAATTGTAAAATTTTGATCCAAATGCTACTGATGTGGAATTATGTTACTTCGTTTGCTTCATCGATCGTGTATTCTTCTTCCATAAGATTGTATCAAGTAGCAAAGAAGGAAGCATCTGACATTATAAAAGATTTCTGGCTATTAAATTTTGGCTACCGTCATCACATGCAGGACATAGTTTCAAGACCCTGCCTCACGTTTGTCAGCATCGAGACGTGATCTTCGATTTCAAACTGGATTCCCTCTTCAGAGTCTGTAAAATGTCATGAGTTTTTCTGATATGGCGGTTAAAAAGGCTTATAAAACGAGCACAATCATTCGTTTCACTTGTTTAGCTGATTTAGGCATTTTAAAGTTTTCAGGTATGTTTCGATATTGTGTTATACGTGTTAGGCTTTCACATGTTCTTGTGATTCTGAGACATCGTATTTGGCGCAGTCCGAAAAAGCATATTTGGTGGATCACATCAGAATCATAGATGCCAAAGAAAGCACAAAATGTTTAAATCTAGTCTATCGCAGGCCTCAACTGCAATGTCGTCAGCGTATTGAAAACATTTGTCAGCATTTATAAGTGATAGTTTTTAATCGCATAAAGGAGCTCAAAACACGAACGCACGCTCCTGTTTAGAGCATGGGGGAGCTCCTGAACTGCATATATTCTAGAAGCAAAGTTAGTGCAGGAAGTTAGATTGATTTTCAGAAAGCAATTGAAACTGAAAAGGTCCACGGCTTCCATCTACTTTTTAAAAACCCCTTCAAGGTGTCCAGCCAGCATCTGCTAACTTGCCCATTGAAAGGTTGCTGATATTGTATAATAACTTCTGATATCTTGTTATATTTTTCTTGGTCAGGCAGAATTCGTAGTTCCCAATAAGTTTGCGTTTAACAAAGATAGGCCATAAGTAGCGACTGATTGGCAGCATTGTTACTACTCCATAAAACTGTTGTGCCAATTCACCTAATGAGTCATATTTGGGTGAACTTAACATCTTAGAGTAAAGAAGCCTGTCAGGGCCAGGGTATAGCTTTATAGAGAATTCTGAGTGCAACCAATATTAAGACAATATGTGTTGGATTCGACAAAGATCAAAATGTTTCAATCCATTGAAATTAATTGAAGAAGGTTTTACTATCTTAACTGTTTTCTGAAGCTCTTAATTCCTCCACGCGTTTGAAATTCGTCAGTTCATCATAGATAAGCTTTCTAACACCTGTTAGTTGATTGCTTCAACACCATCTGGAGTTTCCGAGGCATAGAATTGAAGTCATTTTGTGCGTTTAATAAATATGTTTTTAATTTCTCTCGCAATATTCGCGATTGCCTTTGCTGTGTTTTAGACCTTTGCTCTGATTCGTGTCTGGTTTTAGTTCTAGGGTTTTGGATATTAGGTATAACTCCTGTTCATTCTGATGACTCCTGTTCATTCTGATTATCCAAATTTTTATCCCCCTCGGATTTTCAGCGGTACCTCCGTTGTGTTAAAGTCTGATTGAGGCAGTTTTCTAATTTTGCTCAATCGTCCAGGCTACTAAAGAGTTCAAGTTTTTTAACGGTTCGTTCGGTTATACCTAATTGATTCGTACTAACGTGTTTCGTTCTTCTTACATGTAGAGAATCAAATTGTTTCAATTAGATATTTTATATTTTTGCATGCTCAGTTTTGCTAAGTTGTTTCAGGATTTTCCAAGCGGTGAAACAATCGGAGCTGGGTCGACAATCTTCAAGTATTTTCTCTCCTCAGCGAACTTAGAGATATAAAAGTAAGTATTTTTAAGACTTTCAATTTAACAACTTAACTTCAACTTAACTATCTGTGTTAGTGATGATGAGGCTTGTTTACATAACAAACATTAAACAATTTCAATGATAAATCAATAGTTAAGAAATGAACAAATTGTTTCGATTTTTCGGGAAATTCCATTCATATACTTGACTTTCGTTGTTTCCGTTGGCTGTATTGGTTGCAACTGTAGAGACTGTTTTCAACGGTAAGTACAGTATGTTGTTTAGTTTTTTCGCCAATTCTTTTATTCGTGCACTCAGTCGTTTTTGTTTCCCATTTCCTTTTAACTTTATTGTGTTCAGTTTAAGGGTGAAATCCAAGAGGTAGTAATTGGTTGTGGGGGTCGAGAACTTTCGATTTTCGACAAAATGAAGTCAGAGAAGTGTCGAGGGCAATTTTACAAACATCAAAAAATCTTTGTCTAAATAAATGTGTCCAATTTTAAATGTAGGGGTTGTAAAAAAAACATTGGTAATTTAAGTAGAAAAGTTGAAATACTAAAATGTAATGTTGGGTAAATTGTTCGCATTTGTGTCGCATTCCATATATCAAATTTTCTTTGGGACAGAAATGAAGTTTTCATTGTCAACGATGGCTTCTACGAAGATTATTTTAAACCGTAATAAAAAAGGAGAGCACTTCCCGGGTTAATTGATGGGAAGCTATATAAGTTTTGACGACAAGCATGAAGAATTCTGTTTTTCGACTGCTGGTTAAATGATAGTTTACCTATCCCGACGTCGGTTTTCAATTCGGAAGGTCACGGCTAGAGTATTGATTTAGTGTGCATGTCCGAGAAAAAGGCGTCGGAGACTGTTCCTTGGTCATATTAAAGGGTTGAGGCTCTTTTCTAATGCCGAACACTATCACAAAATTTGACCTTTATAGTCTGTGTTTTAGTGCTTTGTTCAGATTTTCGGTCTGGTTTTAGTGCTAGGATTTTGGGTATTAGGTATCACTCTAATTAGGTATTAGGTTCATTCTAATTACTCAAATTTTGCAAAGATTGATCCCACTCGGATTTTCAACGGTACCTCTGTTGTGTTTAAGGGTGATTGAGGTAGCTCTCTAATTTTGCTCAATTCGTAGAGGATACCGATGTATTCACGTTTTCAAATTTCTACGTTACTTCCGATAATACCTATTTGATCTGCCGTTTCAGCCTGCTCTATTGGTTGGAACTAATAGTGGGATGAACGGCTCAAATAAAACTTAATGCAAACTGGGCGCTACCTCTTTATCCCGTTAATGAAAATGAAAGTCATGGATCAGACGAAAAATCCGTCAAGCGAAAAATAGCAAGATTAAAATAATTGCTACAAACTTCGTTTGAGAGCAATTAACAAGTATTTCCTAAAAACTTCCAGTTAATTCATTTATGATAGAATAATTCTACTATAATTCAGCGCTCATGAGGGCAATAGATGATGACATCACGCCACATAACAGCAGCTGAAGTGCGGCATCAACTGAGTTCAGGAAAGAGACAGAGATAGAGTGTGAGAGAGATAAAACGTGAACGAGAGAGAGAGAGAGAGAGATGGAGAGAAACTCCAACCGACAGAGAGATAGAGAGAGAGAGCTCGGAATATTTTCTATTAATAGAGTCGACTCTGCAACTTCTAGTTTTCTAGCCTTGTAAGGTAATTAAATCAAATGGAAAATAGTGAAAAGTGCAAAATTCAAAAAAACTCCAGATTTTACGGTGAAAAAAAATGTTCAAAGCCATTTTTCTCTCTGGAGTTCTGTCATATAATCCACTTGCAAGTCCTAAAAAGTTTCGTTGGCCAGTAATGATCGTTAAACTCAGAAAGACAAAAATAATAAGGACAAAAAATTTTAAAAACAATTGCAGAATTTAACAAAATCTTGCTAAAATTCGTGATTCAATAACTTCAGAAACGTTCAATTGTCTCAAGAGGCTATCTAGTATCCCTATTTCGAGCCTTAAAAAGTTTCACTGGCTCATAAAGATCCATAAATTTAGAACCTAAAAATTTTCCAAATTTTGAAAAAAAAAATTCTTGAACCTTGAAAAAACTGCAAATATATATATTTTTAAATGCTTCAAATCGTGATATCAAATTCAAGAAAAACATCCCATTACATCTATTAACTATGCAGTAATTATTATCGAACACTAGAGGAGTTTCCTTGGCTCTTGAGGGTGGAGCCAAAAAAATAACAAAAAAATTTCAAAAAACCTGAATAAAATTGAAAGTTTTATCAAAAAATGAGGATTAAAAATTTGAACTCTAATCCATTACCGACAAAAATTTTCCAGTGACTTATTTTCAAAACCTCCAGGAGGTTTTCTGACCCCTGAGGCTGAAAAAACCGGATTAATGACAAAAAAGGTAAGAAAAATTACAAATTTTATCAAACAAATGCTGAACCTCGTGATGTTAAAATCTTGAACAACATTCCATTACACTTAGAAACTATGTAGTAACTTATTATTAAACTATAGAGGTTCCTCGGTTGATGAGGCTGGAGAGACCAAAATGACAAGTTTTTAAAAAAAAACCTGCAAAAATTGCAAGTTTTATCAAAAAATTGCTAAAATTTGTGATATTAAAAAGTTGACAACTACTTCGTGGCCAATAAAAAATTTTTTGTAACTTATTATAAAACCTTTAAGGAGTTTTTCTGGCACCTGGGGCTGGAAAAACCTAAATTATGATAAAAAAGTCAAAGTAAAAAATTGCAAGTTTTGTAAAAATCAATGCTAAAATTTGTGATGTAAAAATGTTGAAAACAATTCTACTACCAGTAGAAACTATGCAGAAATCTATTATAAAACCCTAGAGGAGGTTCCTTGACACCTAGGACTGAAAACTCAAAAAATGGTAAAAATGTTCAAAATACTTGAAAAAAAATTGTGAAAAATTATTATAAATTTGCGTGTTTTTGTTTGGAGTACCAAAACATATGGCCCTTAAAATGGTCAAAAAAGTACTTATGCCTTGCAAAAGACCTTTATCAACTTTAACAAGCCTCAATTTTAGACTGGTACAATATAAACTCAACGGTTGACAAAAAAAACACGAAAAACTCCAGCATTTTCGGGTCAAAAACTCCTAAAAATGACCTTTTAACTTTAAACTACGGCCTTCCCAGTAGCTTCATCACACTAAGGACTACTAAACGCGTCTAAGGGCATCTAATGAAACTTAATGCCCGCTGGGCGCTTCTTGTTTATCCCGTTTTTAAGCACGAAAATTTAGATGGCTCAGACGAAAAATAGAAGCAAAAAATTGCATAAAAAAGACCAATAGGACTAATATAATTGCTACACACTTCGTTTGAGAGAAATTAAAAATACCGTCTGAGCAGGTTGAGTTAAATGCGCACTTAGTACATGTAAGAACAGAAATCTTAAGTCGCCCGAGGAACTTGGTGCCCTGGCAAAAGGGAGCTTGTGCCCAAGTGCTACTCACAAAGCTCTTTTATATTCTAATTTATTAATAGAATGGAAAAATTTAAAAATTAGGCTCAAAAGCGATCATTAGTTAATACTGTATAGACTGCTTTTTTCAACATTGAGTTTATTACTAGTAACGGTACATGCTGAGCAACCACTTCAGCCGACTCAGAATTGGTTGGCTTTGTCTTATGTTCGACCATTTTATTTCCTAAGTCACTTTAAAAATTTTGAGTTTGAATAATAATAATAATAATAAAAATAAAAATATTGAATTCAACCAAACATGGTTACAACCAGCTTGGTAGTCCCCAGATTAGGGGAGAAATCAAGTTTCAATAATTAAAACTTCTCGAAAACTTTCCATCCTGAAGGGTAACTTTTATATTTGAATCTTTTCAATGCCTCCCCTTCCAAAAAGTTCTTCACTTCTCTTCGAAACTGACATGGATTTTTGGGTGGTGAATAGTTAGCAAAACTGTTAAGTTGAGACAAAGAATTATTGAATTAAAGTAATTCTCTATTAAATTACTCTATTGAAGTAATTATCTTCAGAACGTTTCCGAAATGTTCTTCTCGCTTCAATAAAAAACTTTTCACTTGATCTGGTCTTTGGACAACCAAAAGTTATTGACCAGTAGTCTGACGCATTCATAGAAGTTAAGCCCACTAAAATCTTGTTAAGCAGAATTAGGTCGTTAAGAACTAGAAAATAACTGACTGGCAATAGGCGATTTCGAATTAGGCTCTCAACGTATTCTTTGTCACCCAGAACAGAACGGCAAGTTATCCATTTTAAACATGATCTCTGCAGTCTTTCCAAGCGTTGAAGATACTGTGGTCCTGTGTTCCAGACATTTGACGCATAAAAGACCGCAGAGAATATATATGTTTTCACCAACGTGCATTTGACAGTTTCTTTTGTGGTGCGGGGTATAACTCTTCTTAAATGATTCAGTTTTTGAAAACCTTTCTTTACCGCCATTTCGAGGTGACAATTCCAAGTCATGCTGGCCGTAAAAATTAATCCGAGATCTTTAATTTCTTTTTCGTTTTTGATGGCAATTCCTTTTGCAAATATTCTGTAGACGAATTATATGTATTTTTGTATGAGAACTCGAGAATGCTGAATTTGTCAAAATTGAAATTTAGTTGACCAGTTCAATATTTGACCAGTGCACGGTAAGTACCAAATAGCCACCACTCCGAGTACCCAATATCAGTACCTAAGAGCCCTATGTACTTGAGACGCTAGTCTGCAGTTCTCCTAGTCTTAGGTATGAACACCTCGAGTCAAAGCTTGGGGTAAAAACGACAGAAGTAGTCACAACCCGCTATTCTTTATCTTTTACAATAAGACTAAATGGAAAACATGATTACCTTCTTCTGTAATCGGTTCCATGGATGGTTGTAAGTTTCCCCCTTCACCTTCAGTTGTCTGAGGCGCCCCTTTCTCCTCTTCGGCTGCACCTTCGCCCTGGACAAAAACGTTCCAGTCGGGCTCAACAAATAAGCTCTAAATTTCTGCCTCCCTTGAGGTAAAGTAGGAAAATTCTCTATAGATTTATGGATTACGCGAATAACTCTCTATTGGCAGAAGCCCGATGTACAAAATGACGACAAAGTGGTTTACGATGTACATAACACTCAGCGCAAATCTATCGGTCATCGTTAAAAATTATATTTCGCAAATTTTATTCAAGAAAACCAATCAGCCAGTTATTTAAAAAAATGGCTACAAAAGAAAAGCGGTCATATTTTCTTTTCCATCTTGATTGATGTGTTATTTATGATGATGTGCAGAGCACATAAAAGGCTCCAACTGTTCCTCATAAAAAAGGAGGACAAATTCATAAGTGGATGAACAAACCTGGTCTAATTTTGGCTCTTCCCCTTTGCCTTCTAAAACACAACTCTATTTGTTACTGAATGAAATTTACCGTTCTGAAATCAACACATATGCACGGCTGGTTTATGCATGAGTAGATCAATGAAAAACAAAACACGAATTAAACTTGGTGGTTGAGCCTAAATCGGGAAGCAAATTTCGAAGGCAAAACTACCAAATAACAACCCAATGCTTGGCGAAATGTTTGAACAAAAACGTTACAAAGATTCAGAGCTGGACGAATTCAGAACGGCTCGCTCAAAACAAAATTAAAATTTTTAATGAGAAATTAGCAGAATGAATTAAGCGAATATGAAACTTTGAAGTTTTTCGTACAGTGAAGAAATTTGCAAAAAAAAAAACAAAACATAGCTGGCAGATTGCCAGAAAATAGCCGCAATAGATTTGTAGAACGGCAGTCTAAAAAAACAGTAAAAAAGACAGACCAAAAAAATTCGTCTTTTCATTGAAGGCTGATCTGTTATATTTTGATTAAAAATCTGTATAACTTATTGCTGCCTCTATTAGCTGATCACAAATAACCTTCATTTAGAGTGACACACACCCATTTGACCTTATCTCTTTGAATTAAAGTAAATAAAAGTCAATTTTCAAAGTGAGGAAGTCAATTTTGAGAGTGAGGTAAGTCAAGTGTGACCAAAAATTTAATCACGCGCATGAACAAAAAAACTCGCTCCACTAAGAGCGAAAAATTACGTCACACATGCAATTCAGTTGAAATTGCATGAACGAATGAACAAAAAGTGGCTGTGACGTCATATGGTCGTAACAAAAATCATCACGACGAAATAAAAAAACATAGCAGGACAAGTCCTGACGTACAATTCAAAGAATTTTCATTGACTAAACAGAAAATTAGACCCAGAACGGACTATGAATGGATTGGAAAAATCATTTAGAAAAAAAATCCTATCCAAAAAATCGAAAAAACAGTAAAAATCAAAGTGAAATTGCCGCATGTGAACAAAAAATCACTACCGATAAAGCGAATTTTTGTTCAAACACCATATTCTCACTCTACTTTAAAATTAGAGCGAAAAAAATTCACGCCGCAAAACCACTCGCTTTTTCGCTCCATTTCCTGTTTCGGCGTGACCAAAATCACTACTCCAATTTGACATCAAAAATCATGAAAATGTGTGAACAGATCTTAAAAAAAAAGACAGCGCCCCAATACAATTCAAATTCTTTGAATTGTAAAAACCAAGAGAAGGCCAATAATAGCCCCAGCTATCGCTGTGCGGCTATTAACAAAACAAATTCCGTCGTACTATTAACTTCACTTTTAGTGGGATAATGCTCCCACTTTAATGCACATGCTAAAAATTGTGAATTAGAGAGCACTTAAGATGACAACAACGCAAAAACTCAAGGACGAAAAGCTCAAGCAGAGGGGAAACAATTGTCGTACTTTTGATTTCAATCCCAGTTGAGCTGCTGAAAATTCTGAAAGAGCAGTCGAGATCATGCAAAAGTCGAAAATGAAGCGTTAACAGTTACTCAAAAAAATCAAAAGGTCGAAAACCTAATATGTGGATTAATTGTATAAAGGACCAACGAGGCCCAAATAAATTCTATAATCTTTGTTCGACAATAGTTTTAAAGTCTCAGAAGAGATTTGAAGGTAAGCAAACGAGCTGTAAAATTTTTTTTTTTAGAAATAATCAGTTATTTTATTCAGTAACGTACATTTGACTATTCAATACCTTTATTTTGCAGATGGACCTCTACACGAGTGAATTAACAAGTCTCGAATAATAATAGAACTAATTGGAGAAAAAAATATAGCACCAACAGTCAGGTGAAAAAGATTGTTTGATATAGCCGGCAGATTGCCAGAAAGTATCAGCGATAGCTTCAAAGACCTGTAGTCTTGAAAAACAGAACATAACCGACTGGCGTCGGTCAAATTACTCTCAAAAGGCTATCGACCGGTTAGCTTTGTCAGTAGTTAGCTGCGGCTTAGGGAGGCTCGCCTTATGGGGTGCTGGAGCGGAGTGAGCTAAGCGGTGCGGAGATCAAGGGATTGGAGGGTCTCAGGGGAGCTTTCGGGATTACAGGTTGAATGAGTTGGAGGGCAGAAAAGAGGGAGTAAGAAGGCGGACTGGTGGGTGTCGAAAAGTGGGTGTGGTGGCCAAATTCTAGAAACCGCCTTTCACACCACGAATTTAAGCATAATTAGAGACTATCAAGGCTCCAAAAGAACTGTTCAGCGACTTAATGCACTCCACCGGCCTATACCCCGTTTCACGACAAACAGACATATGGTTAGACAACGAAAGCTATCAGACGAAAAGTCGGTAGTTCAAATGCAAAAAAGACCAACATAGTATTATAATTGGTAAAAGAGACCTACGAAAAACTTTAAAAGATTATATCCAAATTTTTGAGATAACTGCAATTGATTTAGACTCATGTACTGTAAAGGTCCCCTCAAATATCCCACCGGAAATCAATTTGTCACACGCGACCAAAATCTAACCACATGAAAAAAACTTCCTAAAATCAATAAAAAATGCATGAATAAACAAGTGGATTTAAAGTGAGTGTCACATGGTCGTAACAAACATCCTGAAGAAATAAGAAAAAAAAGAAGGACAATAGCTCCCCTCATAAATTCCTATTTAGGCTAAGAATGCACCAATGAAATTAGAGAATAGGGCAAAAAAAGTTAACAGTAGCATTATGTGCCAACTCCTGGCCAACTTCGAAAACAGTCTTCGAAAATTTTTGGGTAGGAAGGAAGGGTAAGGTTCACTCTAAGAACCGCCCTTCACACTATGAATTCATGAATCTCAAACAATTTAGGTGAATCGGATACTTAAAGACTAGTAAGCCATAAAGCTCTAAGAGCATTTAATGCCCCCCGGGCTTTATCTGTTTATCCCGTTTTCGGGGACGAAAAGTCAAATGGTCAGGCGAAAAAACGATCAGACGAAAAGTTGGTAGTACGAAAAATTGCATTAAAAAGATCAGCAAGACTAATATAATTGCTACAACCATCGTTAGAGAGCAATTAATAAGTAAATCATAGGTCTACACACCTTTTTCCCTAAAGCTTAGGGGTAGAGAAAAATGTAAAAAATTTCAATACCTGCAGCAGTTTTGACGTTGTTCTCCTCTTGGCCAGCATTATCGGCCAAGTCTTCACTAGCCATGGTCTCAACAATGTCCTTAGATTCCTCCTCACTGACTTCTGCCCCACCTTGAGTAGCTCCTGATTCATCTGCAGCCGCCGTTTCTTCCGCTTCCTTTTTGCTCTCATTTTCTTGACCAGTTGATCCCTCTATCTGTGCAATTGTTTGCTCTACAGCAGACAGGATTTAATTTAACATTCATATCAATCACATAATGAATTCTCGACTAAGATAACTCCAAACTTCAAAGCGAATGACAGCATTGAAGGAACTGAAGTTGGACTTATCGATTGTTCGTGAATACAAAACAATCGAAAATTTAGGGTAACAAGAGGCATTGTTACTTTGGTAAGTTGGGAAGGGGGAGTTGACTTCGAATAAAACTTGATAGGATTCTATTTTATATACAAGCCTTGAGATCACCTGCTCCAAATCTGCGTAAGAGCAATTTCAAGATCACGTCAAGACATTCAAATATACGAAACGTCAATTCCATCAGACAAAAAATTGTTTAGGCAAATATCGCATTAAGAGCAGCGGGACTATCAAAAAATGTATAAAAATAGTAGGTAAATTAATACCCATTCGCGTGGTTTTGTATTATTCATGAATCAATTTGAATCTATTAGCTCAATTCAAAAAGCGATTAAAAGTTATCGTCCATTGTTTTTGTTCATTCCATATATCTAGTATTTCTCCATCTTTTTCATTTTTGTCTTCTCGAATTTCTCAACTCCCCTCGAGTTTAGAAAATTGATCCCTCTGTCCCTTCTCATTGGGCAACAGATATCTAACACTATGAAATACTGTCGTAAAATCTGGTCTGGTAAGAATTTTTGATCTCTTTTTGGGCGAGTCGGAAGCATATTAAATCAATCAAACAGTCCCCTTTCCTTTGTATCCATTTTTTTGAACTGTTCCGTTTGTTCGAATGCATTTTGAAGCGAATTGCTAACATCGGAGGTCAATATTGAGCAGTAATTCAATTTTTCAGCTATTTGTAATAAACCCACACGGAAAGAATCGAAAACTGCGTCGTACATTTTATTCCAGTTGACATAATAAACTTCAAGCTGATCTTTTTCGTTCCCAACAACTCTTGCGCAATAGATTATCTCATAATTTCTAGAAATCCTTATTTCAGTGTTTTTGGGATAAATTAAACGATTTCCTCTTGTCTTTTGATCGGTATTATGATAAATCTCTTCCTATATTGCTTATACCTTTTTCTATTTTTTTAGAGGCGGCTATGTAGGTGGTAGTGCCAAGTGCTAAATGGTATGAAGACAGAGTTAACGTTGCAATTTCCTTTCTAATAAAGGCTTTTAATTGCGAGTTTTTGCTAAGTGCTAATTGGAGAGCGGGTTTGGTAAAAACGCTCTTTTTCTGCTACAAGTTTTATTCAAGTTTCCAAGTAACCAACTGAGCGGAACTGAGCAGAATCGTCTGTGTGTATTTCAAGATAAAAATGCGTGCTGTATGAATTTACAATACTCTTTTTCAACCAATCAAAATTCAGCATCGTTATATTACGGCGCTTTAGAAAAAGTGGAGGCCATGGGTTTGGAACCTTTAATCTTACAATTATAAACATGGTTGCCTAGTGTGCTGTGCCAAGTGGGTCTTGATTAGTGGTATTGCCGAAGTCAAAAGATTTACTAAGCTAACTAAGTATAAACGGAAAGCAACATCAATAGTGGTTTGTATTAAGTTTTTATTGAGTATTCCAGATCAAAATGATGAAAGTTTACTTTCTGTTTACTCTTATTTGTTCTCTTAATTTCCCATCTGATGTGAAGAAATTGAGCTGGGGAACGCGACTGCTGTATGTTGTCAAAAGATTACCACATTTCGCGTTGGCCAAGTTGATGTGAGTTTCGTGCCATATCGGAGCCATATTTGTTCAGTTGGAGATGGTGGGATCGAAGATTTTGTTCTCGATTTTGTCCAAGTTTTGCAATGATGTTCGTGTTGGTCGTGGCAGGCATAGTACACATGCAGTAAGAAAATGAAGGCGTGCAAATTTTTTTAAAAATACGTAGAAAAATAGATTAAAAATTTCTGATAACTAAATGGTGCGGCCATATATTCTAATTTAGGGCCTCTTGACCACTCACAACTCTCCTGAGGTGGGGCATGAGGGGGCTCCTTCATGGGATAAGAACTGCCTTCCGCAGTATGTCCAGATTGGTTGGCTCGCCCTGACATACATAAGTTATTTGCACGTAAGTGCGGTAGATTGCGGGTTCCGGGATTCCCATTTTGATCAGCAAGGCGAGCCTCCCGTCGAATGAGAAGAGTTGTGGGGGGTCAGGCTGGTAATTCATTTGTGTTTATTTACTGCTATTCTATCTGCTGATAAATTTGAGGCTGAATGGATAAAGTGATGAGTTTTCTATTTTTGTTGAGTAAGGTTAGAGTGGGAGGTCGTTCATTAGATTTGTATCAGCGTGACAGTTGTTTGATAATCTCTTCCGGGTTTATTTGCATTTTTCCAAGGGAGATTAATATAGTAGTGATCTTTCAAGTGTGACAGCTCCATTTACTCCACGGTGCGAGTGCAGGTAAAGTAATGAAGTAGTTTTCTCGGCGTGGCCGCAAATGACAGTCACTAATGGAGTTTTCGGAAGTAATTCTCTCGGCATGGCAGTAAATGACAGCCACTAATGGACTTTTTGGAGGAAAAATTAAGAACAGTCTGATTGACTGTTCTATTGATAAAGTTATTCAGAATACGTTTACTGCGAAGAGGTCAAACTTTAATAGCGGTGTTTTTCATCGACTGTTGGATATTTTATCGAACCTTTGTAAAAACAAATAATTACAATAACGAAGAGGGATATTCTATTTCATCAAAGTATGGACACTAAAAAGTTCGTTAATTACTAAAAACAACTTAGGATTTGATAGGCTAGTATTAATATTTTGTAATTATTTTTAAGCAGAATTATCGTGTTTAGAATGAACCGAGGCCGACAAGATTTGCTAATCGAAATGAACGAGTTCAAACATCAGTACTACGATAGGAAAAAAACTAATAAGTCTCAGATGAAAAGAGGTGGAGACAGTCGATGGGCGGTATTTTGCCTGACGGTTTTACTAGTGTAAGGAGAGATGCAATGGTACAATGGAATGAGTGGTGGACGGCGGCACATGTCGAAATTGGGGGAATGATAGTGCTTCGCAAAAGCTGTGTGGAGAAAAATTGTTTCTAATTTGTGGAAGTTATCAGACATCAAGGGATTTTAATAATGTTATTGGTACTAAGCAAAATTTTAGGGATTTAATTGCAAGGGGTCCTCCTGCAAGTGGTTTGGGAAAGGATGTGTCGTTTTTCATTCCGAAAGATAACGTGTTGTGCTATACTTTGTTGTGTGCGCATGCTGTTTTAAGTTTTATAAGAGGTTTGTTGTTAGTGACTGGCTGGGAGGCGCGTGATCAATCGAATCAGGTTGTTGTCGATCGGAATTTGGGATTGTTTACTCATGGTGAGCGTAAGGGAGTGGTGAAAAGAACTCTAATTTCAAATAAAAAAAAACAAAAATAATATTAGAATGGGCGTAAGAAAGGTAAATATCAATTTATGGTGCTACTGATGTGACCGAGCATGCGCAGAGTTTTGCTAATGGTGGTATAATTTTAAAAACAAATAATAAACGAGGAAATCGAAGAAAATTGGGTGGGAAACGGGAAACAAAAACGCAGTCGAACGACAGCGGGGAGAATATCGTGTATTCATTTCGTCCTCCAAAGTATCCTTCAATGGAATAAGTGAGTTGTTCAACTTTCAGTTATTTATTTTTTTTAGGGTTGGAACTATACTGCCAGGTTCTTTGTTAACTTTTTTTGAGAGGTTGTTGTTTCGAATCCGTGCCCCTTCAACGTATGTTGAAAGGATTGCTTCTTGTTGGTACTGAGCAATCCGTAAAGGTCCTGTCTGTATTAGTTTGGTTTTGCTCTGGAGATTTTTCGTGACATTTTAGGGTCGCTATTTTGCAGAGTCGTATGTAGTTTAAGCAGTTAATATTTTGACTTTAAGTCGCGTGCCCTTCGAAGTGATAAGAGGTTGGGATGTTTAATTTTGTTGGTAATGGTTGGAAATGGTTTGGTTAATACAGTTTGCTCTGTTAGGGGTGCTTGCTCATTGTGCTCACGAGTTATGACTCACGAGTGATTTTGCCGGGGTCAGAGGTGTAAAGAATAGAATTGATAAATTGAAAATAATAAGAGGGGTGAAACCTTAAATAATTCGCGGTGTTTGTAAAAAAAATTACATAAAGTCAATTGGTACTCATGAGTCAAATCCTGATAAAAATATGAATAGAAAACAATTGTATGCAAATTTTGGTGAATCCACGGATGCCAACCTGGTCAAACTCAATGGGGTCGTCATTTTCCATTTGAATAAAATGCCAGTATTCGTGGGTTAGTTGGGTACCTGGGGATGAAGTAATGAAGTGGTACACATAAGTGTAGTATTCCCAGGTTGTACAAAAAAAAACAATTTTTTTGTGAGAAGGCCAGTATGGGAGTGTGCCCAGATCACGATGGTTCCATTTTGTAATATTACAATCATTGAAAAACCGTTCCCTGTATTGGATTCCGACTTAAACGCAAACGCTGATGTTGTGGCTTGTATGTAGTTTTGGGGCGATGTCTTCTGGGCCGATGTAGTTTCGGATTTAGTCCCAAATGATTGTAGTCATGATTTATAGGAAAGCTAAAATTGGTGAGGTGCTAGATGTTAGGATTTAGAAATATCAGGGAAAGAATAAGTAATTAAGGCTTTGAAATAAAATTACAGAAAAAATTCGCTTTCTAATTCATCTTCGGTGTTCTGTAAGAAAATCAAAAAGGTAAGAAAATTTGGATGATCTGGTTCCAAAGTGATTTTTTGTCTTGATATTATCAAGGAAATTAATCCAGAAGCATAAGGTATTGCAGGGGAATATGAAGTATTCACAAAAGACCTCAAGTTTGATATCAAATTCAGTAAGAAAGTAAGCATAAAGTGGAAATTAGGTTGGAATTGGACAAATGTACGGAATGGTATCTTCTCATTGGTCAAATGTGGTGAGAGTTGGGGTTGGTGGATAAGACATGAGATAAAAATTTTAATAGAACATATTTAAGGAAACTTACATACAGTCATCTGAGAATGGAATTGGTGATGGAGGAGAAATTGGAATATAATTTAATTCAGCAGAATCGTGGTCTGATGTAGGGTCAGGGCTTTTTGAACTTTCAGAAATTGTCGGTTGCGATGGTTCTACTGCAACTGGTTCTACTTCTGAATTTAGATAGAAATCAATTATTAATTACTTATTATTAATTATCCATTATTAATTACTTTCCGATTGTATGCATTGTAAGATTTGTTGCCATACGGCTGATGTCTCATTTACTGTAAAGGGGATAAAAGAACTTGAATAAATGTTGTTGACAATATTGTCCTGTTGCATGTTAGTACTAATTATTGCTTCACCATCTGTAAAAAAGGCAATGCGGCATTCTGTAACATATATGGTTGGCCGTTGAATGTAGTGTTAATGCGCGGCTCAACTAATTCTGAATTGATATACTGGATTATAATGTTATTTGAAATAAGTTTCGAGTTTCTATCCGCAAAGAAAATTGCAACAGATTTGAAGACTAAACAACTAGCAATAAAGAGTTGCCGGTAGGTAGCAGGCGGAAAGTAGTTTGAATGATTGATAGTGTTGCAGTGGAAGTGGTGTAAATTTGACATTTTGAATAATGGGGATTGTGGGGAACATTCCCTGGTTGGGTTGATTAGTAGTTCATTATAGGCTGTAATTGTGATTGATAGACAGTTCGCCTCCCGGGTTAATCGATTTTCTTCTTTTTCTCGCTTTGACCGATAATTGAAAAGTTTCCTTTGGGAATTGCATTTTTACTCCGTGGTTTAATGCGTCAGTGTAAATTCTTTTTCAAAATGATTTCTTCGCTAGATAAAAAGGTAGGGAACGAACACCCGACTTTATAAATGGAGTTTTAAGCAGAATTGCTCTGTAAATTTTTGTTCGTATTTTCCAAAGAGTAAATTGAAGTAGTGAAAATTTCGGTTTCATACTCAAGTAATATCAAAATTATGAAGTAAGTTTTCGCAAATATGATGGCGGGGTACTACCCAGAGGGAGAATGGGTCTCTCTGGTATATTTAGGACTTTCCCAAAAAGTAGTTAAATAGTAATTTTTTTTAAAAAATTCAGTTTTAAAATTTTGCTTTTCCTTGCTCACTGCTGACACAAAATTTCTAATTTGCGACAGATTAGAAGTGAATATAATTGATAACTTTGAATATAAAGTGACTTAGTTCAGTGTTTAGTATCTCTAACCGGTGAGCTTGGTTCGGGGTTTGAATACCGGCGCGTTCCAGGTGCTTCCATAATGTGGAAAAAATCTGGGAAAGGGCTGTAAGGGTTAATTAGGGTAGGGGTAAGGGGGTAGAGAAAGGCGAAGGCTAAAAAAATTAACTTCTTTTCTTTTAAAGCCATTTTTACGGACCACGCGGCCGTCCCACTTAGCTCAATTAGTAGCGCGCTGCACTCTCATGCTAAAGTTGAGGGTTCGAGTCCCCGTCAAGTTTTTTTTAACGTTTCCTGTATTGATTGTTCTAAGAGGATACGCTCCGTAATGGGATATCGGTGGGAGTTCCGGTATATGTGTATAGATGGTCTCACTTGGTGCTGCGGGCCATTTGACATGATCAATTTTGATAGTCGGTTTTTTGTTAAGTTTCAGTCTCCGGATGTAGTCTCTTAGAATTGTGTAAGGAGTGCGAGGTTTGTTAAGGTTTTCTTCGGCTTTGTTTCCGAACTGTTTTGCTTTCGAGTGGTAGTACTAGTGAGCATTTGTGCAGGGGATGTTCTGGATGTTCTTGTAGGTATTCAAAGTCATTTAATGCGACAACTTGTACCGGTTTTGTATTAATTCTTCGTCCTTCGTGTTATTCGGAAAGTAAAACCTCTATCAACTTTTGCTCATTTGTGAAAAAGATGAGAATAAGTTAGATGTAGTAGTACGCTAATCAAGAAGGATAAAAATCCGATAAGAACGACATCTTCCATGGAATGTACAAATCGAATCGGTGTTCGAGTTCGGGCTTGAATGCTCTTATTCTTTCTAAAATTGGTTCGGCCATTTGTTCGATTGATTTGCTGTTTGTTCGTGTTTCCATTTGTTTGAATTCTGGTTGAATTTGCTGAAGAATTTGAATTTGTACCTCAGATCTTGATGAGAAGTTTGGTAGTTCATCCAATTTAGGCAGTAGTTTGAGAGTGTACGTATTGGATCCCGTAATTGAAAATCTAATCGTATTGCCGGCACTGTGTCACAAGCATTGAGGTCTGAGCGAAGATGAACATTTGATCCTCTATGCTGTTCTTCACATCCCAGTGTAATGATACACACTCTGCACCCAGGATGTTCAAATCTTGCCAATGGATTGCTGCCATTACCAGTGCTTTCGATGAGCGTATAATTGTCTTTGGACAATGTTATAAGCCAACGACCGAAGCCGAGATTGCATGCTTTTTCAGTCAACGGCAATTCTACTACCTCCAGTTGACAGCGTTGCAATGCAAGTAACTCGACATCGGGCTAAAATAAAGTAGCCATACAGGACCGATAAGTTTGTTCTGTAGGAATGGCTCTGGTGCATTTTGCGTATTTTTGTGATCCGATATAATTTGCGAGCTCGTCTTCATCGATAAACTCTAGTTCTTCTCCGCCGTCTGACACGGCCATGTAAGTTTAGGTATAAGACCTGCGTCAATTGTTTCGACTTGTGTGACTAGTTTTGTTTCATAATACGAGAGAATCTCGTGGATTGGTACGGCTAGAGATAATCAATATAGTTGTCCATTTTGTTGCAACGCCTTGAATTGTCCCTCGGCAAGTTCCCAGTTCCTGTTTTGTGTCTCAATTATTTCGTTCTGGGCTTCTTTGATGGCTTTCAGTTCACCTGATACAACATAGAATTTTTCATTGTTTTGGATTGTGCATTGTTTTGGATTGTGATTTGTTTAACATGGTCGGTTAGGTGTTGGAGATAAGCCATTGCTTGTCTGATGTTTTTCTGGTTTCTAGCCACTCTTTTGTCGCATCCTCCAAACAATGATTTTATGAAGCATATTAATTTTTCGCCCGCTCCTATTTCAATTCAAAGCACTGCGGCGGATACTGCAGCGGCAGCCGCACCGCGGGGTTGTCTTTGCAGTGTTGTAGAAGCTTGACTGTTTGCTCTTAGTAGTGTGTTCATTTCCAATTTGAGGTTTGGCCTGTCGTGTTGAACCTGTCGGTTTTCTATCATTGTTTGTTGCGCTATCCAGTGGAGGCCTGCTATCGAGTCAGTCATATTAGTGAAAATCAATCCGTAATTTTCTGAATTCCACATTTTCTCAATCTCTTTTGTTAGGTTGGTCAGTTTGTCTTCCACTGTTTTATATTGGTTAGGGGATCAGGATTTCAGTTTTGACAAATTTTTTTGTCAGTAGAAATTTGATGAAGGTTGATTAATACACCATCATTTGTTGCCACCGAAGGCTGGTTCGTTTTCATCAAGGGTAAAAGTTGTAGTAAAAGAAGTACGATGTTGAGCATTTTGGTGACTGGGTTTGTTTGTGAAATAGAACTGGAGTCTCTGGGCGACTGATGTTGAGGTACGAAGTTGTGGAAAATGATTTGAGCTGTGTCTTTTTTCCTCTTAAATTAGGATTTTTTGGAGTGTTTTCATGCGTTGGTGACGTATGTAATGTGTATGTATAATAAAGTATTGGTGCTTAATTCCTATTGCCTGTCATCTTCGAAGCCAAAATTTTGGTGAAGGTTGCCGTTCATCTCCTGACGGTGAAAAGTTAGCGGAACAATTCTTCGTCTGTTTTGGAGCACTGGGCCAAGGTCCGCTAGTTCTCTGTTGGATACTCTTTGAAGTGGTGAAGATTTTATTGGGGTTTTGTGTAGAACATAGCACTATTGTTCTCGTTATTTTGGATTTGTGAAATGTTGCCGCCTATATGAAAGAGTGCTCATTGTTCTCGTCGGACCTCGGTTGCTGCACATCATTGCTTGAGGTTGTATTGTTGTGGTAAATGTCGTTGATCGAGTTGGTCTGGTATAAGGTTTCGCCTGTAAAGTCTTATATAGGAGGAGTATAGAAGGGGCTAATAACGTCATCAAATAAATCTCCAAGACTTTCAGATGAATCGAACGTGAAGTCAGTGAGACTCCAGTTTTGCTACTGTGAGCTTGTTGCTTGTGAGTCCCAAATGCTCTCATCAAGATCAAATTCTGTTGTATCAATTGTCAGGTTTGGGTCTGGGATGTAGTCGAGTGAGAAGTAAGTGATTACTTTTACCTCTTCTTCCTTTTCTTTCTCTGACGGTTGCAAGAGATTATATAGCGAGTTTTCTCGGGTCAATGCGAGATGATCATTTCTGCGAGGGTTGTATCGGCGATTTGAGCCGAAACAACTATCGGACGGTAAGAAGTTTGAGCTGTTTGAGAAGACGTAATCTCCTGTATCAATTGATTCTGGTGTTTCTTGTGTGTTTGCGCTTGGAACTGATCCTTCTACGAAAAAGGCATCTTGGTCAAACGTTGGTTCATGTGTCATATCATGAAACTGTTGTTGGGTCTTCAGAAGAAATATTAGCTTTTTGCTTGTTTGAGTTGAAGGAAACTTACTGGACATGTGTTGTTATGGGTAGCTGCATATTGTCTTCATAATTGTGGTGCCTGACATGATTGTCGAACAGCTGTGGTTCTATCTCTTCATCTGGTATGCTGGGATCTGCTTCAAAGTTCCTGGGGTCTCCATGCTCAAGATCTTCTACTCGATATTGTGGTTTCACGGGTCGAAGTCTCATTCGATGGATGCATTGCGTGTAATTTGTGTTGGTTTTGCGTACAATGTATTTTCCATTTGTGAGCACTTTTACAACTATGTATAATCGTATTCACCTGCTCTTCTGTTTATTCATCATCGCTTCTTAAGTTGTGATTTTTTTGTTCAAGGATCAAGCAGTATGAATTGGGTTTTAGTGGTGTAGCGTCTGCTGTTCTGTCGCACTTTTTGTATTTCAGATAAGACGAGAAAAGGTTGTCTTTTACGCTGGAGAAAAGCTCCGTAGTTTTATCCTGTAGTTCTTTAATGCAGTCGTAATTTGGAAGAGACTCCGATTGTTTTGTGTTTTGAAACCTGAGGTCCAAAGGATTTATCGGTATTCTGCCGTGAAAGACGTCAGATAGCGTGCAAACCAGAGCTTCCGCAAATGTGGTGTGGTGTATGAATACTGCAATGTCAACGTATCTGTGCCAATCCGACGACGTTTGGTTTTCGCTGATTCTCGAGATTTGTTTCAGCGGTGCGTGATTTCTTTCAAGTAAGCCAATGGTTTGCGCATGTTTCAATGTGCAATGTTTGAGCTCCACCTCCAATATGTTTGCTAGTTCACTCATTAGTTCGGATGTAAACGCAGTTCCAAGGTCACATATGATTTTTGAAGGTATGAGTGTTTAAGAAAAATTGAGATAAGGGCTCGTGCTACGATGTCTGCGTCGCCTTTCATAAGAGGTGCGGCGAAAAGGTACTTCGAGAAGACATCAATACATGAGAGAACGTACGTGTAAGGAGAAGAGTGCATCTTTCCCGCCAGATCTATAAGTAAGAGGTCTGCTGGGAAGTTTTGCAGGGACGAAAGTGGCTGTTATGAAGTTTCAAAGCAGATGTTGGTGCTGGTTTTGTTTGCAAGCATGTGAGACATTTCTGATATATTCTGTTAGGTGTTCAGTGAAGTTCGGGAAGTAAAATCGTTTTCCTTCTGTAAGTGTGACGTGACGAAATACTGTTTAATAAATTGGTTTCCAGTGTGGTAATAGAACTTCCGATGAAGGACACCTTCTGTTATCGCTAGTCTTGGGAACTGCTTGAAATACATTTTCGGTCACTGGATAGATATTGTGCTGTAGTCGGTGAACCTCTCTCAAACCAGAGCAGTACCCGTTTGATATCTTCGTCTTGTTGTTGATCGGCACGCAGGTCTAAATGTCC
The DNA here is from genome assembly GCF_964194025.1 of Convolutriloba macropyga. Lineage (NCBI taxonomy): Eukaryota > Metazoa > Xenacoelomorpha > Acoela > Convolutidae > Convolutriloba > Convolutriloba macropyga. The sequence continues at coordinate 45,261,029 of NC_134472.1, forward strand.
GTGCCAATGATTTCATCCAGTGGGTTTTGTTTATTTGTTGCGTTGAAGGTGCAACAATTTGCAAGTCAACCTCAGCTCGAACGTTTATAGGATCTTCTCCGTTGGTTTGTTTACTCTCAACTAAGTATGTTTTAAGTATAATTTTTGGTGTATCGTCATCTGCTGAGCTGCTCAGATGACTGATTGAGTTGTCAGGTGTATCTGCTGTTGGGTTGATTTCAATTTCGTGCAACGGTATGCGTGAGTCGATGCGTAGCTCGAGCTCCTCTTTCGAGTTTATGTGTATTCTCGACTGATAATTAGCTGCTAAATTAGCTTTTCCGGGTATGTGTCCCAGTATGATGTCGAAGCTGAGTATATGATCGATAGCATTCCAAAGTGTTGGCGGTATGATTTTTGTTTGAAAGAAAAGAACCTGGTTACTGATCTGTTGTCTGTAAAAATGATGACTGGTTTCTTACATCCCTATATACTATTTGCAGGTGTCTAGGGCAAGGTGAACTGCGAGAAATTCTTTCGCATATATCGAAAGTTTGAATGGAAAATTTCAAACTGACGGGTGCATAAACTTTCAATTCCTGATTATCTTCATTTGTTGTTTAGTCTTCTATCATGAGTACATATCCGGCTGCGTAAAAGGATGCGTCGGCCATTATTACATATTGCTGGTCAACTTTGGGTAGTCTGCGTGAAAGGTCACAGGCTGTTCTTAGATCATTTGTTAGCTTCTCCAGCAAAACTTGGAGTTCTTCTTCTATCACGAAATTGGGGTCTTTCTTTAGTAGACAATAGAACGGTAAAAGTTTTCGAGCAAGTTCAGGGATGAAAGATTTATAAAATTGAAAAATCCGATCAATCGTTTGACTTGCTTTGGGTTTTGTGGCATTCTGAATGTTTTCAGGTTTTCAGAAAGTTGTAATCTTTTGTTTTATTGGCGTGAGCCCCTAAGAGGTTTAAGAGGTTATTGTATTACCAAGGAATTGTATTTCTTTGAGTCTAAATGCGCATTTGTCTGTTGAGAGGTTCATCCCTGATTGCACGCGGATGCATGTAAAAACTGCCCGAAGTTTTTCCAACATAATTGTGTCATGTGCTCCGATGCCCATGTCGTCGACGTACTGAAAGAATTTATCTTCTGTTATCACTGGGTTGAGGTTTTGACGCATGTGTGAGCTAAAAGCGCTGACGCTTCTGCTTAGTCCTTGGGCCAGTCTTTGAAAAGCATATGTTCTTGATGCGAAGTTGAAGGCCAGTAACTACTCATTGTTCATCTGCCATTGGTACAGAGAAGTAGCCATGGCTGCCATCCATTTTGCAGACGAGTTTCTTGCCGGCTAAGTGGGTGCCCGAATCTGCTAGTGTAGCTATCGGGAAGTTATTATTGTTGTAGTCGTTTATAACGAGATGGTTTATTTTTCTGATATCTACCAATATTCTGAGCATATCGTTTGGCTTGCGTTTAGCAAATGTAGATGAATAGCGGCTGAAAGGGAGCCTTGTTTACTTCGTAGTAATGGAGCAGGGCTAGTTCAAACAAATCGTCTCTGAGTGGATTGAAATTCTGAGTTTTTGAGTATACATGTCTGTGTCTGGTGACAATTTGATTGAGAATTTGTGAGTGTAGCCAATGTCAAGGCGCTGCCTTGTGAATATGTTATTGAATTCTACTAGAAGCTGTTCTGGTCTTTCTTTATCTTTGTCAGAGAGTACGCTGTCGCTCCATTTGATTGAGTTAAGAAAAGTTTTCCTGTCTCCGTTTTTCAAGAGTGGTTGAATTGCTTCAAGATTTGTAAAGTTAACAAGTTCGTCATATATGCGTTTTCCAACTGCACTCATCTTGGATGAGTCGCGATTGGTTTCTGGGGTCGGAAACCAGAAAACGTTTTCCTGTTTTCTTGTTATTTGAGTTATTTCGCCTTTTGCTGTACTCTCCATGGATTTTTCTGTGTTTTATTGTTCTCTTTGATTGCAAGTAGGGTGGTAGTTTGGTTCTTTGTAAGTTTGTCCAGCGTGCTTGTTAGACCAAGGCCCAGTTTTTCAAATTAGACAGTAGGCTCTACTAGTCCAACTTGTTCTTCTGCATCAGATTCCTCTGATGGGATTAGTTCAAAAGATTTTTTCCCCAGGTAAGAGCATATAAGTTGTTTTCGTTTTGAGCATGATCTTTTTCCGGCTGTTGAGACGTTTTTGTTTGCTGTTGCCTTTTATGTGCGAAAGATTTATCATCAAAAATAATCTCATTTTTATCAAAGGGAAAGCCATGAAGGATAGCGGAAAGTGTTTCAAACACAATGAAATGTTCCTCAAATTGTAAGTGGCCAATTTTGAATGTCAGTTGGACTTTAATAAAAATGGGTGATAGATGTAGGAAAGCTGTAGAAACGTTTATTTCAGGAGGATTTGTTTTTTCTGTTTTTTGGTAGAGGTTTCTGCTTATTTTATCAAAAAGTTTCGACATGGCGCTGCTGAATGCTCCAGTGCTTGCTACTGCTTTCATAATTAATGTTTTGAACTGCAGAGGTATTTTAAATACATTGTTGCTAAAGTTTGTCAGGCTATCTGGTATATATTGTAGAAAAACATGCAGGTTATTTAGTTTTTTTGATTGCTGATTAAATGGCATATATAGGAATTCTTTCGCATATATCGAAAGTTTGAGTTGGTTTGAGTGGAGAACTATAGATCCAAAACTGACGGGTGCACAAACTTTCAATTCCACATTATCTTCATTTGTTGTGTTATCATGAGTACATATCCTGCTGCGTAAAAGGATGCGTCGGCCATTATTACATATTGCTGGCCAACTTTGGATAGTCGGAGTGAAAGGTCACAGGCTGTTCTTAGATCATTTGTTAGCTTCTCCAGCATAACTTGGTGTTCTTCTTCTATCACAAAATTGGTGTCTTCCTTTAGTAGACTAAAGAACGGTTAAAATTTTCCAGCAAGTCCAGGGATGAAAGCTTTATAAAATTGAAAAAATCCGATCATTCGTTTGACTTGCTTTGGGTTTCGTAGCATTCTGAATGTTTTCAGAAAAGTTGCAATCTTTTGTTTTTTGGTGTGAGACCCTCAGAGTTTACTGTATGACCAAAGAATTGTATTTCTTTGCGTTCAAATGCGCATTTGTCTCTTGCGAGCTTCATTCCTGATTCGCGGATGCATGTAAAAACTGCCCGAACTTTTTCCAACAAGTCGTTTGTGCCATGTGCTCCGATGCCAATGTCGTCGACGTACTGATATCATTTATCCGCTATTATCACTGGGTTGAGGTTTTGACGCATGAGTTTAAAGCGCTGACGCTTCTGCTTAGTCCTTGGGCCAGTCTTTGAAAAGCATATGTTCTTGATGCGAAGTTGAAGGCCAGTAACTACTCATTGTTCATCTACCATTGGTACAGAGAGGTAGCCATGGCTGCCGTCCATTTTGCAGAAGTTTCTTGCCGGCTAAGTGGGTGCCCGAATCTGCTAGTGTAGCTATCGGGAAGTTATTATTGTTGTAGTCGTTTATAACGAGATGGTTTATTTTTCTGATATCTACCAATATTCTGAGCATATCGTTTGGCTTGCGTTTAGCAAATGTAGATGAATAGCGGCTGAAAGGGAGCCTTGTTTACTTCGTAGTAATGGAGCAGGGCTAGTTCAAACAAATAGTCTCTGAGTGGATTGAAATTCTGAGTTTTTGAGTATACATGTCTGTGTCTGGTGACAATTTGATTGAGAATTTGTGAGTGTAGCCAATGTCAAGGCGCTGCCTTGTGAATATGTTATTGAATTCTACTAGAAGCTGTTCTGGTCTTTCTTTATCTTTGTCAGAGAGTACGCTGTCGCTCCATTTGATTGAGTTAAGAAAAGTTTTCCTGTCTCCGTTTTTCAAGAGTGGTTGAATTGCTTCAAGATTTGTAAAGTTAACAAGTTCGTCATATATGCGTTTTCCAACTGCACTCATCTTGGATGAGTCGCGATTGGTTTCTGGGGTCGGAAACCAGAAAACGTTTTCCTGTTTTCTTGTTATTTGAGTTATTTCGCCTTTTGCTGTACTCTCCATGGATTTTTCTGTGTTTTATTGTTCTCTTTGATTGCAAGTAGGGTGGTAGTTTGGTTCTTTGTAAGTTTGTCCAGCGTGCTTGTTAGACCAAGGCCCAGTTTTTCAAATTAGACAGTAGGCTCTACTAGTCCAACTTGTTCTTCTGCATCAGATTCCTCTGATGGGATTAGTTCAAAAGATTTTTTCCCCAGGTAAGAGCATATAAGTTGTTTTCGTTTTGAGCATGATCTTTTTCCGGCTGTTGAGACGTTTTTGTTTGCTGTTGCCTTTTATGTGCGAAAGATTTATCATCAAAAATAATCTCATTTTTATCAAAGGGAAAGCCATGAAGGATAGCGGAAAGTGTTTCAAACACAATGAAATGTTCCTCAAATTGTAAGTGGCCAATTTTGAATGTCAGTTGGACTTTAATAAAAATGGGTGATAGATGTAGGAAAGCTGTAGAAACGTTTATTTCAGGAGCATTTGTTTTTTCTGTTTTTTGGTAGAGGTTTCTGCTTATTTTATCAAAAAGTTTCGACATGGCGCTGCTGAATGCTCCAGTGCTTGCTACTGCTTTCATAATTAATGTTTTGAACTGCAGAGGTATTTTAAATACATTGTTGCTAAAGTTTGTCAGGCTATCTGGTATATATTGTAGAAAAACATGCAGGTTATTTAGTTTTTTTGATTGCTGATTAAATGGCATATATAGGAATTCTTTCGCATATATCGAAAGTTTGAGTTGGTTTGAGTGGAGAACTATAGATCCAAAACTGACGGGTGCACAAACTTTCAATTCCAGATTATCTTCATTTGTTGTGTTATCATGAGTACATATCCTGCTGCGTAAAAGGATGCGTCGGCCATTATTACATATTGCTGGCCAACTTTGGATAGTCGGAGTGAAAGGTCACAGGCTGTTCTTAGATCATTTGTTAGCTTCTCCAGCATAACTTGGTGTTCTTCTTCTATCACAAAATTGGTGTCTTCCTTTAGTAGACTAAAGAACGGTTAAAATTTTCCAGCAAGTCCAGGGATGAAAGCTTTATAAAATTGAAAAAATCCGATCATTCGTTTGACTTGCTTTGGGTTTCGTAGCATTCTGAATGTTTTCAGAAAAGTTGCAATCTTTTGTTTTTTGGTGTGAGACCCTCAGAGTTTACTGTATGACCAAAGAATTGTATTTCTTTGCGTTCAAATGCGCATTTGTCTCTTGCGAGCTTCATTCCTGATTCGCGGATGCATGTAAAAACTGCCCGAACTTTTTCCAACAAGTCGTTTGTGCCATGTGCTCCGATGCCAATGTCGTCGACGTACTGATATCATTTATCCGCTATTATCACTGGGTTGAGGTTTTGACGCATGAGTTTAAAGCGCTGACGCTTCTGCTTAGTCCTCGGGCCAGTCTTTGAAAAGCATATGTTCTTGATGCGAAGTTGAAGGCCAGTAACTACTCATTGTTCATCTACCATTGGTACAGAGAGGTAGCCATGGCTGCCGTCCATTTTGCAGAAGTTTCTTGCCGGCTAAGTGGGTGCCCGCATCTGCTAGTGTAGCTATCGGGAAGTTATTATTGTTGTAGTCGTTTATAACGAGATGGTTTATTTTTCTGATATCTACCAATATTCTGAGCATATCGTTTGGCTTGCGTTTAGCAAATGTTGTAGATGAATAGCGGCTGAAAGGGAGCGTTGTTGACTCCATAGTAATGGAGCAGGGCTAGTTCAAGCAAATCGTCTTATAGATGGACTGAAATATTTTGAGTTTTTGAGTATACAGGTCTGTTTGTGTCTGGTGTCAATTTGATTGAGAAATTGTGCGTATAGCCGATGTCAAGGCGTTGCCTTGTGAATATGTTATTGAATTCTACTAGAAGCTGTTCTGGTCTTTCTTTATCTTTGTCAGAGAGTACGCTGTCGCTCCATTTGAATGAGTTAAGAAAAGTTTTCCTGTCTTCGTTTTTCAGGAGTGGTTGAATTGCTTCAAGATTTGTAAACCTAACAAGTTCGTCATATATGCGTTTTTTAACGGCACTCATCTTGGATGAGTCTCGATTGGTTTCTGGGGTCGGAAACCAGAAACCGTTTTCGTCTTTTATTATTATTTGAGTTATTTCGCCTTTTGCTGTTCTCTCCATGGATTTTTCTGTTTGTTTTATTGTTTTCTTTGAGTCGCTTGGTTGGAAAACTTTTGGCTCAAGAGGTATCAAGTAGCGACCTTGCTCGGGTGTGATAATTTTGAATGTTGCTACTGGAGAAACTTGTCTAATGTGAAGTAGAACTTCTGTTCTATTGATTGCAGGTAGGGTGGTAGTCTGGTTCATTGTAAGTGTCCAACGTGCTTGTTAGACAAGGCCCAGTTTTTCAAATTAGACAGTAGGCTCTACTAGTCCAACTTGTTCTTCTGCATCAGATTCCTCTGATGGGAATGGTTCCAAACATTTTTCCCCAGGTAAGAGCATATAAGTTGCTTTGGTTTTGAGCATGATCTTTTTCCGGCTGTTGAGACGTTTTTGTTTGCTGTTATCTTTTATGTGCAAAAGATTTAGCTGAAAAATTATATTCTGGTGTTTGAAGTAGTCGCATCAATAAGATGTTGTGCGCATCAATAGTCATCTCATTTTTGTCAAAGGGAAAGCAAAGAAGGATAGCGGAAAGTGTTTCAAACACAATGAACTGTTCCTCAAATTGTAAGTGGCCAAATTTAAATGTCAGTTGGACTTTAATAAAAATGGGTGATAGATGTAGGAAAGCTGTAGAAACGTTTATTTCAGGAGGATTTGTTTTTTCTGTTTTTTGGTAGAGGTTTCTGCTTATTTTATCAAAATGTTTCTTCGACATGGCTCTGCTGAATGCTCCAGTGTCTGCTACTGCTTTCATTATTAATATTTTGAACTGCAGAGGTATTATAAATACAGTTTCGCTACAGTTTGTCATGCTATCTGATATATGTTGTAGAAATTATGCAGGTTATTTAGTTTTTTTATTCCTGATTAAATGTCATATTTCCATTGCGGTATGCTGGTTGACGTTCTGGACAACCTCGGGCAGTGTGCTCATTGCTATTACATGTTCTGCAAAATGTTCTCATGGGTGTAGATCTTTCGGTACGTCCATTACTTCAGTGGTTTCGTTGGAAGTTTAACCTTCCTCTCGAATAATTTCCTCAACCTCTGAAAGCTTCCACGGTTACGTCCTCTGCTGTTGTAATTGTTACGGTATCCTCGGCCGTTTTGGTTTTCATTATACTGGTAAGTTTGCCTGTTGTAGTTATAGCCTCTGTAGTTATTTCCTCTTCTGTAGCTAGGGTACTGAGTACTCTCCACGCGCTGATGCGGTGCTATGCTACTTGAATTGACGCTATTCCTGCCGCAATTATGCTTTCTATGGCTTGAGCTACTGCAGGGTTTCCTGATGCGTTTAATGTATTGAATTCCGCGGTGTATTGTGGTTCTGGGTTTATCTGATCAATCCGGACTCATCTGTTGATGACAGTGCACAGTTCGTTTACTGTGGTGTTGTCATTCTCTTTCAGGAACACTTTCTTGTACTTGAAGTGCACGCCTTGAATAAATTGTTCTACTTGAATTGACGCTATTCCTGCCGCCATTATGCTTTCTATGGCTAGGGCCACTGTAGGGTTTCCTGATGCGTTTAATATATTGCATGCCCCGGTGTATTGTGGTTCGGGGTTTATCTGATCAATCCGGACTCGTCTTTTGATGATAAAGCACAGTTCGTTTACTGTGGTGTTGTCATTCTCTTTCAGCAACACTTTCTTGTACTTGAAGGGCATGCCTTGAATAAATTGTTCTCTTATTCGTCTTGTTCTTTCATCAGAGGGGTCTATTTGAGCTGCAGGGTCGTCCACAATTGCGATGTTGGCGAGGCGTTGCAGATCTGTGAGGAAGTCAACAGGTTGTTATTTCACCAGATCAAATTTTCGATTGCAGATCTTTGCTCTTCTTTGGTCTGCTCCAGCATATCGGTTGCGTACTTGTTCAGGCGAATCGTCTAGGTCGTTTCCTGTTTTCGGCGAGTCGAAGGTAAAAGTGGAGTGCATTTCCGGCTAAGTGTAGGTGAACATATCGTGCAACTTTGGTGATTCGCTTCAAGAATTCTAGATACAGCAATGCTTGCTCTCAACAGTCCTTCAAATTAAGGCCGGTTTTCGTTTGGTAGTCCTGAGAATCTTTTCAGATGTACGTGGGCCGGACTTGGATCTGCCATTTTGTTTCAATCAATTTGTTAATAAAGTGTTTTTGTGGAACGAGAAATTTGTTCGATTCACTAATTTAGCTATGTCACAGAGTTTTCAGTTTAGGATGTTTTGTTGGTCTTTTTTGTTCTTCTCTGCAAGTTTTCGACTTACTTTTCTGTCGATGGTTTTGTCGTTGAAGAAGACGAACGGGTTTCTAGGTTGATAGCCTTCCAACAGTGTCATAGAAGTAGTGTTGCGGCTTTTCTTGTATTTTTTCTTTGCCAGCAAAGCAAAAAGGTTGATTGCTCAAATAATTTTGAATGGGTAAAGTTGGTTTGTGCTGGTAGTGTGGTTAATTTCTCGAATTCGATAATTTTGAAAGAAATTGTAAAGTTTTTTGTAATACGGATCCGTTTGATGTCGGTTTGATTGTCTTCTTTTGCGCTAAAATAAAGGCTAATTCCAGTGTTTCTTTTTTGATGATTGGAAGATCGTAGGTTTTTCCGTTAATGGCTAATTCAATGAGTTGCAAATTTTTCCTCTTTTTTGTTTAACAGAAGTAAGCGTTAAACATCTCTGTCGCCATATGATAACTCTCTTCCTAATTTGCCTATACCTTTTTCCATCTTTTTAGAGGCGGCTATATAGGTGCTAGTGCCAAGTGCTATATGGTATGAAGACAGAGTAATCGTTACAATTTCCTTTCTAATAAAGGCTTTTAATTGTGATTTATTTGCTAAGTGCTATTCGGAGCACGGGTTCGGTAAAAACGCTCTTTTTCTGCTACAAGTTTCCAAGTAACCAACTGAGCTGTACTGAGCAGAATCGTCTGTGTGTATTTCAAGATAATAAATGCGTGCTGTATAAATTTACAAAAGTCTTTCAACCAATCAAAATTCAGCATCGTTATAGGTATAGATGAAAAACTCGTTCGGAAAACGTAATGGATTTTCCACTCTACCGCCATTACCCCCTTAATAACTTTTCTATGCGTTCAGCATGTAATGGGGATGAGAAGCAAAAAAAAGAAACAATCTCACGAGTTAACAAGTTCAGCTTCACGCTTCAAAAACTTTTGTAGTAAAATTTTAACATAACGAACAATAGCAGCGCCTGTGCTTAACTTTAATTGAAATCAACAGAAATAATTGATACAAAGATCAGTTAGTAAACAATAAGCATCTATTTCCACAACAACATATCTATAATAAATTTTTAATCAGCAGATTTTAATATTGAATTTTTTCACAGTCGATAATTCGATTAAAAAGAAAGAATTAATATCTCCGGGTAAGCATAGATATATAACAAAAATAATTAATCATTATAATTATGAAAGAGACTCGGAGGGGACAGGCAACGGGACGGTACATTCCGAAATACCCAGCCCTTCAAATGAACCACTGCGAAAGTATTAGAAAAGATCCCTCCAAAACGTGTCTAAATTTGTTTGACATCTTAACAACATTGAGCCTTACTTCTTGTTCATTCCCAACACAAAGGGAATTTTGTTAAAATTAAGATTACTAACTCATACGCTTATTTAGAGGTCAGCATGCTTCGAAACAAATTACACAGCCTTTTTATAGCTAAGATTATGAGAAAAAGCCTGAATGGCGATACGGAATTTTAATGCACTGACCTTCTGCGACAGGTTTGTCTTCACTTTGCTGAGTGTGTGCCTCTCCATTGGCCTGTTCAGCAGGACCTCCAGCTGCAGCCTCCTCTCCGTCAGCTATAGTCTCTGGTTTGTCAGTCCCACTTTCTTCAGCAGGCGCTGTAGCTCCGGTCGCATTTTCTTCTTCAGACATAATTTAATCTGGAATCAGTTCTGTTTTTCCCATTTCTATACGTTAAAAAGGCTTGGTTTAATTTTGCTCATCAAAAAATCGTCTACCAAATCAACCAAGAACGATCTTGTGAGAAACTTTATGTCAGAGAGAATTGAGAATCTGCTCAAATCAGTGCAAAGTCCTCTCAACAATTCAATGCCCAACGTAGAATTACTTGAATGAATGATACAAACCAATAATTTCTCAGCTAAACCTGTGCTTAGAAATGTGCACTGTGGGTTTCATGGAACCAATACAGTGATGCTAAATAAATGTCCATAATCAAATCAACTTAAACCACCTTCGTTATAAATAATGCCAATATTAGCAGATTCCATGCTTTCTACGCTCAGACCCATCTTTACAACCACTAACTACTACTATTGTCAACCTTTACTCAGACTGTTTTGGATGAAAATGAAGTGTTTAAAAGTGAACTAATATAAAAAGGAATATTATTAGTGAAGAGGTCACATTTTAAATCACAAACATTAGATTTCAAAAATCCCTGCAGTAATTTCTAAATCAGTAGTAAAAAGTTGTGACAAAACAATATGATTTACTGCTAACTGCTGCAATATTGTACTGATAACTAAGAAGATCGACTAAAGCGACAGCAGATGATACATAAATATAGTGACATGGGAAGCAGACTCTATTGCTGCTCTGTAGCAACAGTCATATTCATGGACGCTTGAAACTCACATTTTCACAATAACATCAGTCCTCAAAATGTCTAAGTGCATGTGATTAGAACAGTAATGTCACGCGTGAGTTTTGCAATCACATCGTGCGTCAAGACGTTGACACTAACTTTTCTCTATTTGTTTGTTTTTGTTTCGGGTTTCTCTGGAGATGTTCTATATCATTTACTTTATGATAATACTTGTGTTGAAACATAAGTACACACACTATCTCCCTCTCTCTTAACTATAATTGACACATTTACCTGTTTTTAATACTTTGGCATATACACAGGAACGTTAATTCAAATACGCCATTTGAAACGGCATATTTCACTAACCTAACAGAAAAAGTCCGCATATGATTATAGATTTGGTATCATGCATTCATCAATTTGCATGATAATCAGATACTCTATACTAATACAAGTTATGGCCTCCGATGATTACCTAAATACCCGTACAACTTTTGAGGACTTCAAATAGAGTTGAAAGGGTCAGTGAGAACTAGGTTCGACTGATAACTAATTTACAGTACGAAATATAACTAGCTTAGGACATTTAAGCGGTGTTCTCTTAGGAGGGAAAGCAACTATATTATGTTAAAGATATATTATACATCTGGTAGAGAGGCCAATTCGGACAGAACTGCTCCTTTATTAGCGATTTTAGTCATCTCATCATTACTCAATGCTTCTCCGTTTTTCTTGCGCTCTTCCAGTTTATTAATTTGGCCCAATTTCTTTTTTAGATTTCGAACTTGTTTCCTCACATCACTTGAAACATCGCCAGCAGCAGGAGCAGCTTTAGAGGCCACGCTGTTTCCAGAGGAAGCTTGCTTCTGTCCAGTAGACTTCTTAGCTGGTGCAGGTGCATTTGCAACTGGGGCCACGATGACATTTCGTCCATTAATTGCAGGGGATGATTTCATTGCAGTTGCTGATTGGGTTCTCCCTTTGGGAACAGTTTGCCAGCTTGTATCCACAGGAGGAGACGACACTTGCTCGTCATCAAAAATATCAGGTGGGTAACTTATCGCACTCTTCTGAGTTTCAGGTTCTGGGGCTGAGGTTTGAACTTCAGTCTGAGCGACATTCACACCATTCGTCTCTTTCACGCTCAGTTTGTCCATCTGTTTTTGAAGTCTTTCCTTCTCCCGCTTTTTGGCACGCTTTTGGGCATTTTTACTCTTCGGAATACCGTCATCTCCACCAGTGATGAATACGGCTCCTGGAATTTCTTTGCTTGGAGGTGAAACGTCTCGCAGACCTTTCATAACATGTACGTCGAAGGGCTTCGAATGAGGAGCAACATATCGAGGCACTTCTTCCTGAGGGACATATCCATCTTTAACTTTCCTTTCAGGTCTCCAACTGCCATCGCTGCGCTGTGTGGCGGGTATGTATAGCTCTCCATCTGTCTTCCGAATCGCATTCGGATGGTCGCCACTTACAACTGCTGTAGACATCATGATCGAATCTGAAAAATTAACGTACTCCGAACTGAATGTACACAGAGATAGTTCGCACCTCTTGTAACTTGAGTGCACTTTTACGACAGTTTGCTCTTACTATCTTTTCAGCGATTTGTCAACTATCTTGGCGATTTACTATCTTCGCGATTTTTCAACTTACTAAACGATGAAGGAGGCACAGTAAATTTAAAGTCGGCAGTTCGGTGAGCCAAAATCTTGGTTGATCAAACTGAACTACTTTTCCACACTTCAGCCAATTTTTTTTTTAAAAAAAAATCCGTTAAATGCTGACTGGTCGTATGAACCCACACAACAGTCTGCTTCTTTCAGTACTGACGACTGAAAATGAACATAAAAACAGCATCAGACAATAAGATGTTAATTTGCGAATGAATTATCACACAACAAATAGACATTACATGTTATATTGAAGGTCATATTATTTTTTAAAAAACACTACTTGACGGGAAAGCAACTAATACAATATTTTTGTCAAATCTACAAAATAGGGATTATATAAAATGAACCTTTACTGCTCAACTTGTTACCATTTACACATGGGCTCAAAAAGTGTTCATAATTACTCGAGGGCAACGAACCCCTACCTGGATGGAATCCCTCCAAAACCAGCAAATTTCACTCGAATAGGCAGTATTGATTGCAAATGAGTGTTAGTTGAACTAGTAAATTAATACATCTAATCTTGGAAAGGGCTAGAAAATGACGCTTAAAGAAGATTAAAAGTGAGACTAAAAACAGAAGGAAAACGAAGGAAGCGAAATAGAACAAACAAATTATTACCAAAAATTAAGTGATAATGTTTGCAGAACAATTCTTCAACAAAGCAATGCTGACACCCATAAAACACAACCAGACATTTGTTCTCGCGAAAGAGTTCAGGCTGAATAGATTCGGACACAATCAGTGATAACGAATTAGTTAGTTGACATCCACGGAAGAAGTGACCATGAGCTCGCTTATTACATCTTTCCTTGAGATCCCTTTTTGCCAATGAGTGATTTGTGAATGTGGGGGATGACACCACCTCCAGCAATGGTGGCCTTGATAAGGGAGTCCAGTTCCTCGTCACCTCTGATTGCTAGCTGGAGATGTCTTGGCGTTATACGCTTTACTCTCAGATCCTTACTAGCATTACCTGCCAATTCCAATACTTCTGCTGTGAGATATTCCAGTATTGCCGCACTAAACACAATTTCTACTGTTAAGAGAATCAAATGCTGCATTAAATGAATGAAAATAAAAGAACGTAACCAACTAATGTCTGACGAATTGCTCTCGAACGAGTGGCAAGTGGTTGCCTTTCGTACTCGCTAGCTTAAACTTAGGGACCCAATCATCACTGAATGGACATGATATTTCACTTAGAGAGCAGTAAGGCGCTTAGAGAACCTATCAGCAACTATCTGTAGTACTAAAAATAGCATAAGACCAGCACGACTAAAATAGTTGCAATCAACATTGTTTGAAATCAATTAATGATCAGCAAAAAATTAGTGAAAATTGAAGACGGGCAGTGAAGACGGGGGGCAGTTCTTTGGGAACACACAACAAACCCAGAATCATTAAAATCGTTTTGGATTGACTGAATACGATATAATAATAATAAAAGTGAAAAATTAGCAGGAACAAACCTCAAAGAGTTGCAAAAATTTGATTAATCCCTTATATAATAATAGGGCACATACAAACCATAAGCCCTCTTCCCTTCACTTGATGTCGCACAATGGATCAAACAAAAAACGGGCAAGTGATAATAGGCTAACAAACTTCTCTACCTTAAAATGCTTTTAAAAAATGCAAGAACCTGACAATGTTTACATATTTCCAAATTTTATACCAAATTTTCTATAAATTATTGTTTTATAAGAAAAAACTTGAAAAAAATGGCCAATGACAACGCCTACAAGTTATTAACACTGATTCAATTCCCAAAAGATGCAAAAAACAATTTGCCATAAAATGCAGAAAATAGCTGAAGAAACTCCTGTTACCGCTGACGTAAAAAAAAATACAGAAATGGATAACACCGTTACTCAACCTGGTTGCAACACTTAAAAAGGAAAGATAGTTAAGGAAACATATGAAAAGGAGAGTTAATAAAAAGCAAATATGTTTAATAAAATGAATTCGAAATTTCAATCTTTTCAAGAAATTTACTCAATTTCAAAGGACAATTTCAACTATTTTAACTTCAATTTTAACTTCTGATGATCGAATAGCTTTTAATGAAATTTAAATTAATTCGGGAATTTGCATGAGAATTTTAAATCCAAAAGTAACAAATAGAAAATTTCATCTGAATAAAACAACAGATGATTTTTCCAATAGTAATTTGAGCGAAGCATCAAACGATAATTCATAATGTTGCGTAAGCTTATTTTGATAAAATGGAATCAAAGAGTTCAGTTAATAGATCAAACAATACGTAAACAACATTAAAACGAATTGATTTCGAAATTAAGTGTTATTAAAGAACTTTACGCAAAAAAGGGAGGTCTAAAGATCAGAATAAGAGCAAATATAGCACCCTCACGGCCGTTTTGTCGAAGCATAGGCTAGGGTTTTCCAGGTAACAAGGTTTCTCAAAAATAATCCAAGGAGACCATAAACGTGGTAATAGTACGATTACATGATTTGGGGAAGTTGGATCTGGGTCCCGAAAGGAGGTCAGATCTTAACAATCACAAGACCACCATCGAAGAGGCTAAGCATACATAGTTAACCAAATTCCTTTGGCGGTCCGAATTCGTTGAACTTGGGGGTTTAAAGGGGTCCAAAATAACACTTGGGTTTTTCAAATTTCAGAAGATACTTGAATGATCTTAAAGGTATGAAATGTAATCAAGACTTGTACGAATTGTGAAACACATTCTATACAACATTCGTAGACAGTAGGAAGAGTTCATAACGAGTCTACATCAAGCTATGAGTAACGATCGCAATATACTCAGCCCAGTTTTTTTACAAAATAGAATTCTTTTTATGGTAAAAACTTCCGGTAAAAAACTACTCCAGAAAGAAAATACTCCTCTTGAAGACAGCGCCGCAATAATAGAACGTTGAGAAGATGAAATAGAACCGCGGCTATTAATAAACGTCCCTCGACTCCTACAATAATCATTCTCGCAACTAAAGAAAAAAATTCCAGAAAAGTATTTGAAGTTCGAACACCGATACATTGCTAAGCCATATATGAGAGTTCAATTTGGTGGGTTGCAACTAAGAAAGCATAATTGCCACCTTTTTTTAGTAATGCATAGACGGTAACTGATTTAAATTGAATTTAATCGTTACCACGACGTAGTGAGTTAAAATATTCAGTTGAAGACTAATTGTAACATATTTAAATAACTCACAAAAGGTAATTTCAATATGATTTGTGGGCATCATTAGTAAACATTTTAAACATATTACAATGGCCAATTAAAAGATTTTCAATGCAATCCGCAATCCAAACTGGACGCATTTTAGCTATCAATTTTTTAACGCCTCCATTAAGGGCGGAATTTTCAGTTCAGCTGCTATTTATATTTAGACTACCCAAATTTTTAGGTAAAGCACTTTAACGACCCAGAAACCAGGTGGGCATTAAAAACTCATTCAAAAACTTCGACGTTTATGAATCTTTGCATTAGGCAGATCAAAGAACGGTAAAGAATTCCACAAGAGCTCATTTCATAGCGCGAGAGTAAATTAACACAATAGAAAAATGTCAAAATAGTGTAGCAAAACTTTCTTTCAGATTCATAGGAGTGTATAAAAGACGCTAGACATAAAAACTACATGCAGACAACCTAGAAATCAAGTTTAGCCAAGAAGATAAATTGATCCTTTTTTTTGAAAGAAGCCAGCTGATCAACTATTTTGTAATAAACATGTGCCCAGATGATTGTGAACTAAAATCTAGATAGCAAAGTTTCTTTTTGTTCGAGCATGGTGGTAATAAAGGTAACTCCGCTTGTCCACATTTTTCCGCCGCAGCATTTCAAATAAATTCTCAGAGCAAACTGGGGCACCGTGGAAAAAAGATTTTAGCATAATTCCTGCAATGTTGTACATCTTCATAGTTGCTACAGGAAATCACTGCAACGCCCTGACAGCTTGCTAGGGCAGTTCAAAAAGGAAATTAATTAGGTTTTCATTTTGTTCAAAAACACTACGGAATTTAGTTCAATAAAAAACTCATCATTTTTACAAATAAATTGTTCGCATTAATGAGACTAATACAAATTGAACAAAAACTCGCAAATTTAAAAAAAAATTAATTTTAACAGTTAGTGTTAAGGTCATAGACATTGGCATTGAAATGAAACAATTAAATCGAATAACTTACTGCCCTTTAGCAACCTGAGACGTGTGTTTAATGAGATTAAGTGCTATGACAACAAAAGTTACAACAAACACTAGCTAACTCAAAAACTCACTAACAGTTTTTCTAACAAAAAGTGTCAACGTCATGAAAAAACTACTAGCCATGAAGTCGAACAGATAAAGAATATTTTATGTGAAGCAAACAAATGAGACCTGTCAATGACGATACTAAAGGACATCGAAACACCAAAATAAGGCCGAAAAGCAAAATTCAAAAATTATCAAACACGGCACATCAAGAATAATGACTACTAAAAATGAGTACAGAAAAAAGTATTAGCGGCCCGCTGATGAATTCAAGCAGTTGCAAATAAATTCCATTAGAACACATATGTATCACACTAATTGCACTCAAGAGAAGAAATACCGCAAACAGAAGTCTAATTGACGAAAGTGAAGATTTCCTCAAAATCCTCAAAAAGTTGCGCTTCACATCTAACCACATTTCCGCTTTCTTTACTACACCAGTTCGACTGAAATCACCATCATAATTTTACTTATTGCCGCGAAAAAGCCAAAAAAAAAGAGTAGAAACTTAAAAAAAGACAACGCACCAATACCATTGGAATGCAAAAAAACTACGATGAGATTAATAATAGTCTCCTTATCGGTCCGTGACTATTAGTCATTACTTGTAACCAATTCTATGTCTCAATGGAAATTGTTATACTAATTCACGAGGTGATTTTGAGGCTTTTGCATTTTAAAAACATAGCTGGCAGATTGCCAGAAAATAGCCGCAATTGATTCGTAGATCGGCAGTAAAAAAAAACAGTAAAAAAGACAGACCAAAAATTTCGTCTTTTCATTGAAGGCTGATGTTATATTTTGATTAAAAATCGGTATAAGTTATTGCTGCCTCTATTAGCTGATCTCAAATAACCTTCATTTAGAGTGACACACACCCATTTGACCTTATCTCTTTGAATTAAAGTAAATAAAAGTCAATTTTAAAGTGAGGAAGTCATTTTTGTGAGTGAGGTAAGTCAAGTGTGACCAAAAATTTAATCACGCGCATGAACAAGAAAACTCGCTCCACTAAGAGCGAAAAATGACGTCACACATGCAATTCAGTTGAAATTGCATGAACGAATGAACAGAAAGTGGCTGTGACGTCATATGGTCGTAACAAAAATCATGACGACTAAATAAAAAAAAAACCAAGAGAAGGCCAATAATAGCCTCAGCTATCGCTGTGCGGCTATTAAAAAAAAACATTTCAGTTTTGAGAAAAATTATTGATCATTCTCCCAATTGTTTCTATTTCATCATAACATGCTAAAAACTAAAACATTGCCGGCAGATTGGCGAGAAACCGCCGTTGACGCGCTCTACGCACATCGGGACTGAAACGGAAGAAAAAACAATTGAGAGAATTTGTTCTAATTCAGTGTGCAGTTTCAGTCAGATTCTAAACCTACACTTACTCCGCTTCTTAACTGAAAGCTATTAACCTTAATACTATCCTCAGCTAGCAATCGCTCTAATGAAATTTCATAACTTAATGCAATATGACTTAATGACCGGGCTTTGTCAAATTATCCCGTTTCTTTTGATCTTGCTCTTTTGACATTGAACGTAGTATTCCCTACATTGCGTAGTTCAAAGCGTACAAGAATTTAAAATCTACTCAGTTGAAACAGTGAGTGACGAAAGTCATGAGACAGTTTCCTCGCTCTATTCCAAAATTAGAGTAAAAACATTTCACGCGGCAAAACCGCTCGCTTTTTAACCTACCCATTTTGGCGTGACCAAAACTATCGCTTCAAATTGACTTCAAAAATCATGAGAATGTGTGAACAGATCAGAACAAAAAACATTGCCGTAAGAATTCCGGAAAAGACTCAAAGTCCTCAGCCCCAATATTAATGACTTTTCACATGGTTAATATCTAATTGCAGAACGCAACAAAGCAGGAAAAAACCAAAGGTCTTAAGTTAAACAACAGAAAAAGTGTCAGAAAAAGATTATACATGGAATATTAGGAAAAATCAATTTATTTTTTATGTAGTACAGGTACATATACAAACAAAAACCGGTGTTTCATGCAAATAAAACTAGTTATCCAACAACAAAATATGAGCCCAGCCTTAATGAGCTCAAAAACATCTCTATTTTTAAAGAAAAAGGGCAAAATAAGAAAATTGTGCAAAATTTTGCAATTTTTGTAACTCTGCATCCTTTGAAGTAATCCTACAGGCTTTAATTCAATTAAAAATTAATTCAATTTCAAGTGATACAATGGGCCAAAAATAGCAAAATCAAAACCATGATCCCAAAAGTATTCGTAGGAAGTAATTATCAATCAAAATGTTTAGAGGGCATTTCATGCAAATTCTTAGTCCCGCACTATTTCAAATGAAATAAAGGCAAACAAAATCAAAATCTAAGACAAACACTAAAATAAAATTTTTTCTTACAACTGATAAAGCACAGAATATCAAAACTATAGGTCTCAGGAAAATTAAATACCGATACATGATAGAATGCAGAGAATTAGAACAGAAGCAAGAACACAGGAAAAAACAGACTAGTTCTTGATTTTTGAAAGCTTAAAATCAAATTGTAAAAAAATGAAGAAAAACAATTAAATTGAAGAAAATTAAGCATCCTGACATTGCACAAAAAGACTTAAACAATCAAATAAACAAAAAAAAAACTGGAAAAATTGGGCAAAAAAACTGCCAAAATCAAGTGTACAACTCGACAAAACAGAAACACCTCACGTCATAATGATGCATTCAATGCATGAAATACCAAAAATAAATTGCCATAGGCACTAACTGTTTTTAAAAACAAATCCGCCTCAACACCCACAAAAGGAATTTAATTTAAAAAATGAATCAAAAATGGGAAACATGTGCTCATTTGAAATTTAAAACGCATTATTCGACTCTCAACAACATTGATATCAATTTCAGAGGTTCACATATCAATACACCATCTTTTTAAAACTATATCCACGCAAAACTCACTTATAAGCGACAAAATTTGGCCAATTGGACGAAAAAACGACTAAAATGGTTATCTATATGGGATATTGGGTAAAAAAAACACTTACACTTTTCAAAGTCGTTCACTGATCAAGTGCAGGATCAAAAAAACTTGTAACTTGTCGCGCAGAAAAAAATAGTTCACACAGCAACTTTACTCTATCGCTTTCAGGTCAAAACGCCGTCTGAACGAATAGTACTTCCGGTTAAAAAACCTTAAAAAATACTCCTCATCGAAAAAAGACAGCGCCCCAATTCAAGGAGAGCGCCTAAAAACAGCCGTTGAGAGGCTGATGGCGGCTATTTAAAAACTAAAGACGAAACTATTTCCTCAAACGATTTAAAACCAGAAAGCGGTTAGCCTTGGTAACCAGCTTGGCCTTATGGAAGTAGTAAAAATATCTGACTAGAGGTACAACGGGGGGCGGGGGTGGTAGGACACTTTCTGCAAGGCGATTTTTGATGCAAGTTTAGCACGGGAGGAAAAATCACTTAGAAAAATTTCGATTACACAAAAAAACCATATTTTTTTAGCTATTTATTAAATTTGTCGAGGTTGTTTGGTGCTATATTATTATTTCATTCGTCTAAATAGTACTTTGTCCATTTGAAACCAGTTCTTAATCTTTGCAAATTTCTAAGCGTTGCTAATTTACCGCCATTATCTCTAGAAACATGCGCACTATTATGAGCCACATTTACAGCAAAATCTACCTGGTATTGATGCTTCAATGTCTAACTACTCAGCATTGAGCGAGCACATATCCGATTTTACGACCTAATCCAATTTTTAGTCAAAATGATAGAATTCATCGTCTTTCGCCCACCAACTCACAAAAAGTTAGCGTAAGATCAGAGA
The DNA here is from genome assembly GCF_964194025.1 of Convolutriloba macropyga. Classification (NCBI taxonomy): domain Eukaryota; kingdom Metazoa; phylum Xenacoelomorpha; order Acoela; family Convolutidae; genus Convolutriloba; species Convolutriloba macropyga. Next base: position 45,281,488 of record NC_134472.1, read on the forward strand.
AAAGTAGCCAAAAGATCAAAAAATCAATATCTTGGGAACAAGATAAAGCGCTTCGGGAGAACCCGTGAGGCCTGTTTTCTGAAAACTCGTTAAAAAACATTGATCTTAATTGACAAATCAATTTTGTCTGGCACGTTTACTAGTTCAATCTTTTCATTTAAATTCTGATAAATTAACACTCAACACCAAATTTATTCTCTAAAATCTTCAATTTCTTGTATTTATTCACGATGACGGAAGACTGTCGCGAGGCTAAAATATCACTGAATTGGTAATTTTTGAACAAAAATCAATGCAAAAAAAACAGGCCTTTTTCCATTTAAACAATTCAAAGAATTCTGATTTCGATATGCTGAGTAGTCATTCACGTAAGATTAAACTTGTCCCTTCAAAATTGCCCACTGCATCTACTGAAGCAATTCCTTAGCAAAATAGTTCCTGAGCAAACTAGTTCGAAGTAGAAAATGTAGTTCAAAGAACTGCTATAAGAAAAGAAAGATTGAAAACCGCAATAGTTCTACAAATAAAACACTTAAGGTTAAGAAGAATGCCAACTGCAACCTCGACATGTCACATGTGCGCGTTTCTATTAAGGGCTAATCGATAGAAATCTTAGAATGCTTCCTTGCCTTTTTTTTTCAAGAGAATTCGCCAACAATTCCACTTGTCAGATACCACTGGAAAAATTTACAAGCAATTGAAAATTAACTCCCAATGATCGAGGGGGGCTACTGTTCATGTAAGTTTTGAATATCTAAAAAGCGACAAGACAAGTTGTTTATGTTCGGTCTCCGGACTCATTTTGAAAAAATTTTCAGAGCTAAATTTATTGCCGTTTTCAGTATACTTGTCGGAATTGATGCAAATAGGAAAACATTGAAACCATAGCTTTTTAGTTTAATCAAGCATCCCAGTTCTTATCATGACGAAAAAATTATGTTATTAGTAGTGGACTGAAATTTTTTTAACTGACATCAAAAACCTGCGCGCGGTTGGAGTTTTGTCTGAACAGAATCAGTATTCCAGATTCGAATATTTGTCATTGTGGAAATTGCAAAAACCCAGCGTGTTTCAACACTACTGATCGCATTGTACAAGGGAAGGGAGGGCAACTACACATCAGTCTGCACAAAAATTGATTAAAAAATTTACTGGACCGTATTTTTGAGTAGCAAGTATGTTTTCATTAAAAACCGGGTCCTGTTATCTCGCATTATTGGGTGAAAAAAAAACAAGAGAAACCCTTCATGTATGGCAGTTGAAAAGCTGTCGTCTTCTTAGGAAGAATACCGTGGCACAATGGCACTACAAAAATTGTACCTTTATTAAAGTCTGATGAGAGCGGGAAGAACAATGTTCTGTCACACACTGTGGCAGATCAACCTCTCACGGTACGCTGGAGTACACTTTTCACTATTTCCCACCCTTCAACTACGCACCATCACAAACTCATTCCACACAAAAATTTCTAACACGAAAAAATTAATTGAGTTAAATATTCCCAGCTGTCAGTGTTTTTTGGACAAAACAGGTACACAAACAAAACGAGACGACTTTATTTAGTAGTGACTTAAATCTAACCTCTGTGTGCTTGCTGGGGTGTCTCGAGCGATATGTGTGTTTCGCTTCAATCAACTGATTCACCGATGCTTTCTTAGCCCCAATCGATGTCTTTTTCAAATGATTTGAGATTTCTTCCCGCAGGCTGTTATGGCCGAAAGGCAGTGTCAACACGTGGTCACTTAGAACGTAACGCTTATCATGAATAGCCAAATGACTTTTTGTTGACAATTGTCTGCAATTTATTCTTGTTCGGGGTTTTACAAGCCGCAAATTCTCCAGAAAGAATGTTTTGCTTGTACAGGCGATGGTTCAACCACTTTCTAGTATCTTTTGTTACTTTTCTCTTTGTTGATTGCTAGGTTGTACTCATAAAAACATTACCAAAAAAATTTTGGTTTTTAAAAGAGCCCCTTTACTAATGCCCTATAAGCTTTTAATTTAATGTGAGTAATTTTGTGTAAAAACTGTCTGCATGAGGTGTGAAAAGAGAACATAACTTCAGCTAAAGCAATGGAATACAGTTTTGGTTTGCGTCAAAAAATTATTGATACATCGGCCGTCCTCCCCATCCCTGACCTTGGGCGTTACTTAGTCGTTGGTTTGGCTGTAGTGCTGCTGTGGCCCTAGTGATCTGCTGGAAAGTTTGAAAATCGAAGTGATACATCACATTTTGCTTCTTTTATAAATCGGCAACAAAATCCCGTGAGCGAATTCCGGACAGAAATGAGTCCGTTTTGGAAAAAAGGAGCGTACAATCGAAGTGTTTTTTGATCGTATTGTAGTGAAAGTCATACACCTCTTTTCGACAAGCACAATATGCATGCCGTCACCTACTACTGTGTGTTAATCCAACAAAAATTTGGATTGAGATAGGGTTACTGAGGCGACATTTTCAGAGAAATCGAGGGATTGGAATTCTGGTTGGATGATCCAATGATACACTTCATCTTCAGTGTCACTTGAATTCGGATCGACTTAACCTATTAAGATTTTCCGAAGAACCAATTCACCATTAGCTTGGAAAAATCTTCCTCAAATTTTGTTCCTGCTTCTTTCCGTTTCGAGTATTGAGCTGTATAAAGGGCTCAACCATTTTTTTGTTTAAAACAACACTCCACGAAGTTTTGCTAGCTTTTTCCCAGATGAACATGAAGCTTCAGCGTTTGATAGTGTTATGTGTATTTCGACTCGGGGAACAGGGTTTGAAATAAGTCTGAAATGTGGGGAATAATAAGAAAAAGGGCAGCTGAAAACAGGCTACTGTAGGCCTAATGCTGTTCCACTGCGATTACGCAGAAACCACAATTATTATTATTATTAGCTTTTGCATGCGGGGCGCTCAGATATTCATTTGATTGAGCAGCTCAACTGATATTAACTCAGCTACACTTCATCAATTGAGTCTTTTGGGGAGAGGGAGCTCCGAATGTAGATCATGTAGCTCATCGGAGTAATTCAAGTCGACTTCTACCTCATGTATTCTACCTCATCAGGCGTGCTTACTATGCGCTGCAAATTTTTTTCCGCATTCCCTAAAAAAATGGAGTTTACAACTGGAGGGCGGAAATTTTTCAATGATTCCTCCATACTCATTATTCGCATCAACCATCACAAGGTTCAGGATTGTTTCGGCTTATATTCAGGCAAGAACTTGTCAAGCGCTTTGCTGAGCCTCTTACTAAACATGGAGCTGACACCTCCCCCTATTAAGATTTTCAAACATATCTTTTTCAGGTGCTCTTTCAGTAAGCAATTCCGATTAGAGCTTACAGTTTTCAGCATGGCATCACCTGACAAATTTGATGCAGGGTAGTACTGGCAACAATCAGGATCTTATGTTTCGTAGCAACTTTGCCTCTGTCGTACGATTCACTTCTGTCGCACGATTGTATTCGGCTTCACTGATTGTCAACTCATAAGTTGTACACTATTTGTCGTTTTCGATGCGTAGTAACCACTTCTAGTTTTTCGAAGCAGTCAATCTAGCCATAGTAAAAGCATCCGTTTGGTTTCAACTGGTGTACTAATGGCACAGGCCAGGTCCCAAAATGGTTTTGGGGCATCTTGAAAAGATACTGTTGAAGGTTTTGCACCAAACTGTCAGAAGATGAGAGCATGAATTTGAAGCAACCGAGTAGTCTGCAATGAGATAATTTTGTTCTGGAAATTGTTGAGAATATGTTGCTATCATTGGAGCGCCGTAGGTTCAATATCACATGATGAAGAACTTAGTTTGAAAGATTGTGGTCAAATACGGGAGTGAAGTTCAGAGTTCTGCGCTCAAGGTTTCACTGAGTACGCTCCCATCAGAGAACATTTCCGGTATAGTGGCATTGGTCACTCAGGCAATAGTCACCGGTATAGTGGAAAGGTGGGGGCCTCAGACTTTTTTTCTAATTCGTTGTCGCAAATCCGACAAAGTAACTTCTTTAAGATGCCACCGAATACCTGCTAAGTGGCCAGAAATCGCACTTTTTATCTTCCGCAGCGTCAGCGTTCCAAACCGGTAGGCCATAATCTTTGTTCATGTGGTCGATGTAAGCGGAGTTTCCCCAGGAAGAGTTTATCGCAATACAGACAATATCGGGGTTAGAGTGAGAGATGTGTTTCTCTCATGTGGTTTTCCAATTCAAGAACTTTGCTTTTTGGTAGCCAGATTCTTCGCACACAAAAGAGTTGTTTTAGGCATATTCTTTATAGACTGTCTCCTGAGACTGTGCTTGTCCAAAAAAAGTTGTGCTTTCTTGAAAGGAACGATAGTTGAAGAAATTCACTTGAACGTCTGTAGAAAGCACGAAGTAAACGAGAAAAATCCTATTCATGGAAGCGTTCAGTTCTGGGCTTTTTTAAATCAATCAGAAAGTTCTTCTCTTTTGAGTGTATTTATTTAAGTCTGTAAATATGTATATAAGTATTACGAATGTATGTATGCTTGTGTGTTCATATATGTCAATCTGAATTCTGGCAGGATGACGCAGTGGAAGCCCGCTGATCCCATAATCTAGAGCTCCGTTGCGTTGATCAAAAGTACATCCTGCTTGATCATTTTTGCGTTCACTATAATTATTTTCATTATTGGTTTAAGCGCCATTTTAATTCTGAACAGTGCCGGAGAATAGTGCCGTTCATCGAATTTTGATCGAATGTCATCTGTTACAGACGATTTGGTCTGGACTTGGTAGGTTTCAACCATCAAAATGGTTTTTGTCCATTTTCATAGGGGGACATTTATCGTTTTAGATCAACGTCCCACCCCGTTGCAAACTTGCGTCCAGAATCGCGTTGCAGAAAATGTTTGTCCCCCCATTGTACCTCTAATAAGCTTTCTTTACTAGATATGCAGGCAAGTATTAGGGTGTGTTTGTGTATGTGTGGGGGCGTTGGGGCGAAGTGTGAATGGAGGTGAGCTGAGTGGTGTCTCAAGGGTGGGGGGGGGGGGGGTCGAGCTAGCGGGTGGCGGTGCGGGAGGGGTATTGTGCTGCGCACCACGGGTGTTCAACCGGTCAAAAAATGCCCTTTGCGTTAGGATTTTATGTTGTCAGCAGCTTTAAGAGCGGAGCTCTAAAAGAGGGGCTCAGTGACTTTATGAATTCTGTGTTTTGTTTTTTGAGGACCAAAAGCATCAAAAATTGGTCAAAAAATAATGAAATAGACCGCAGGACTAATACAATTTATACAAATTTTGTTTAAGAGCAATTAAAAATTTTATCACCGCAATCTTGGGAACATTTTATGAAATCCGTTTGCGTTATCAACAAAGATTGTAGACAAGAGTTCATTGCACATTTTTGCATAAGCTCGTCCTGGATTTTTCCAGCTATGGGAGTTGAAGTTCGAGAAAGTTCTTCCAGCTTGCTAACCCTTGACATCACAAAAGTTTGATTTACAATTTTTCTGCAAACACTGAATAAAGAGATTGCCCTCAAGTCATGCAATTGTTATCATATCCTAAAACTGCAAACTGACGCTGAGCGTAACACAATGACGTCATGCGCATTTAAAAAATAGTTGGTGACGGAAATTTGTTTTGAGCTTCATATGTCTCAATCATATGCTTGAATTTGAAATGTCGAGTTTTTACGGTGCAGATGATGATTTACTTGAAGGTCGTCCTGTCTCAGAATGAGTGATAGATTCTATGTAAAAAGTAAACACTGTGATGAGTACTTGAAAAAAAAATGAATGCTGACCAAACCTTCTCCACAAATTTGATCACAATGTCAAGGTATCTCCTCAGATGTCAAAATTCTTGTCAAATGTCAAAATCAACTGATATGCCATCGCTATGTTATTGCAATAGTGTTGAAAAACTTTAGGTTTCCTCGGGTTTATGCAACAACTGTTTATCCAGTTGTCAGTTTCTTCCAATTGTTACAGCTGCGACAATTGAAAACAATACGACATGTGCACTTGTTGGCTATACAGTTAGTTGAGAGGAAAAAATCCCAGCATTATTTGCACAGGGTTACTGGATGTGATCACCAAATCTACGTTTAACTATGTTGAAGATGCTTTCGGTTTTTGAAAGCCTTTTTATCAGTTGTATACTCACAAGAACTGTGCTGTCTGGTTCCGCTCTTTGTTACTTCAAAGTTGCTTACAATTTCATAATTTTTGTCGGCTATTAGTTTTAAAAAAAAACATAAGTCATGGAGCTCCATGTGAAGGGATTCTGGGCAATTTGCTTCAATCAAAATCTTCCACTGTTAATTATCCATTTCAGTGCTATCTATCCTTTGCCCACGCTCACATTTTTCAATATCTGATCTATTCGGCCTCCAGGCCAGTCAGCAAAAAAATGAATTCCGTAACTAGTGTATGACTGCAGTTTCGTCAGCCATGTGCTAAGATCAGAGGTTTTTTTAGCTAATTTTTTTTCGAAATTTAATAAATTGATTGAAAATACAGTTTGGTGTGGAAGGACACCAATAGGTGCATTTTAGTGACAAGACTGAAACATTGCCCAAAAAATCACCCTATCGCTCGTACACACTTATATGTATCTAGTAAAAGCCAGCCCCTCTCCAACACATTGAGTCTAGCCCCCAAGCTTTTCTGGAAAGTTTGTTGGGAAGAAGCTTCACAATACGCGGCCTCGATTTAAACCCCAGAGTAAAGATTCCTCAAAAACTTTGCAGAAATTGCTCACAGGATCACAGTCGCACAAAAAACATTTGGCACGACGTGATCAATAACTCCATCACCAAGCACCCGAGCAACAACGACCACGCCTGTCCCATCAACGAATTAGTACGAATCCTCACGGAGTTCAGTTTAAACGTCACTGCTGTTGTATATCTGTAGCGTGAAAATGCTCAATATAAAAGAAGATCTTCATCGAACCAATATCCGGATACTAGACGTCAAAACAAATTGATATCGAGAAGGAAAAGAAAAGTCGACGACAATATTAACGAATTTATGAAGGTGCATCCTTCTGATGACATTGAGCTGAATGCTTTCATAACTGTGTTAAACCACAAACGCGCTCTGGAAAAGTTAGTGCAAATAAACGCTTGGTGATAAGAGAACACGCAGAAGAAGAATCAGAAACATAGACAGAAACAGTAAGAAAAGGGACTGCCAGTAACTTTCCTACCTTCCACAGAGATGTTAATTATCTCGGAGGTACGGAAATGTTTTCTTCTGTTTCTTCTGTCCTCGTTCGAGAACATTGAAATCAACTGATGTTGTAATACATTTTCTACAGGTGCCGCCCATCACGAAGCGTGCTACCTACCTATCCAAGTCAAATCTCAGGACAATTGGAAAGCTACAGCAAAAGTCAACTAAATGGATTTTTCCTAGTGACCTCAGTTACAGAGACAGACTACTGGAGCTACAACTACTTCCAGTATCATTGTACATAGAAATTCACGATCTTTTAACATTTTTCACAAACTAAGCTGAGTGTACAAGGACGTTCATGAAAACATTGAAAGGAGAAAGATGCGCCCACAAGACAGAACTCAATTAGCAAAATCTTTATGGCAAAAACGAGGCTACGCAAATATGATAACAATTTTTTCAGACGAACAGCTCTCATTTTAAATCTAATATCGCAGAAGTTGAAATTACAAAACTGCAGTATCAGCAAAAGTTTTATCGAACGTTTATTGGGCTTTTTTGTGGACTCCTTTTCTGAAAATGATCTATACTCTTGCCGACTGCTATGTTAATGCGAAAAATTGCAAAACTAAGGAAAAACAGCTCATTGATACTCTAATTTCAATATGGGGCAAAACGTTCCCCTGGGTGTAAATTCCCTAACTAATTCGACTACTACTACTATACTACTTTGGTTGCTTTTTGAACTACAATGTCACAGTTACAGTTACAAATTTCCAATAAGCTTCCATTGAGCTTTGTCGATATTCTATGGAAAGCTATGTTCAAGTGTCTAATACACTTAATGACCTTTACGATAAGGGGCGCAAAAAGCTGAGAGCAGTTACCCGGTCAGCAGTTCCTCTACATCATTAATTGACAGGGGAAAGTTCAGTCTACATTATACTCAGCTCATAACTTCTTAAGTGATGGTTACGTGATTCTGCTTGAAGTCACTGAGAACCGCGAAGAAGTTCGAGATATGAAGTCAGAATTTCGAAGTGACTTCTGCAGAGTCACGTAACAATGCTTAAAACACAATATGCTCACGTTTTAAAATGACGAAAGTCAAATTCTGGCCGAGTAGGATTATCTGGCATTATAACTTCTGGCACTGCAGACTTCGGACATTTAAAAATGTGCACGTGAGTTTTAGTTAAGAAATTGTATCGCACGCGTAATATCACGTGTTTTCACCCCTTTTGCAGTTCTTCATTTAAGTTTCATTTTGTTTAGAGGGTTGCAGTTGCCACATCTGCATATCACTCTCCATATACATTTGTTTCTTGAGAGTAAAGTTTGAAGCAGAAATTCCAGTAAATCTTTTGAATAGTGGCTTTATTAATGATAGTTCCAAAACTTTCATGTACGTTCGCGATAGCTGTTTACTATGTAAATAAAGGATTGAATTAAATATTGAATTGAATGGCTTGTGAATCAAGAGAAATTAGTAGCTAAACAAAGCGAGTGAATTTTAAGCGGGAAATTTTGCGTATGTTTACACAATTGAACAAAATCAGGCTTCGAGAGTAACATCACAAGTCATTACATGCGTTGAGTAGTTTATATGTTTATACATTGCCGCCCCCGTTGATGCATGGCATCAAAAAAATATAAATGAAAAATTACTTCAGATCATATGTCAGTTTTTGATAGCATCAACTGCTATTCAACTTTATATTACAAAAAGAATCATATTTGGACCAAGTTTAGTCCTTGCGAAGTGCGGCTTGCGAGAATCCAACTTCCAGTAGTCAAGTCTTCCCGTGTCCGGGTACACAGGTACCGAAAGTGTGCTCGTGGGAAGGACGGCAGGCGGGATCGAGTTGGCTCCTTTCTGCAGGACCATTTTCCAGAGCTTCTGGATTGAGGTTAGCTTGTGTTGATTGGTATCTTACTGAGTTTTACTATGGGTCTGTTTGAGAATTTGCCATTTCCTGTTTTTATTTTGGCTACTCTGACCAAATTGTCATTTCCTGTATATGTTTCATGCACAATTCCCAGAGGCCATGATAAGGGAGGACTGTTGTCATCTGTGATGTACACTAAATCTCCTTTTGTCAGGTTTTGCTTTTCGGCCATGATCTTTGACCTGGTCTGCAACTGGGATAAATACTCAGTTGTCCATTTCTTTCAAAATTCTGCTATGAGTTTCTGCAAGTATTGAAAGCGCTTTTTTGGATCTTCCTCATCTTTTGTTTTTGGGATTGGGGAAACAACCAAAGGCAATTGATGATTATGAAAGCCGGTTAATAGCATAGCAGGGTTTAAGGGATAACTGTCTTTTGCATCATCTGAGACAACTGTGAGCGGTCTCGAGTTAAGTACAGCTTCGACTTGGCATAGCATTGTATATACTTCATCCAAATAGAGGTATACATAGCTCAGATAGATGATGTAATCCAATCATCCAAGCTTTAAATTGGTCAGTTATGGTTGCCCCAACATCATCATCCCATCCAATTTCATGTTCCCAAGTCATTTGGAAAAGAATTTTGCATTGAAGCGTTACTGGTGTTAGGAGACCGATAGGGTCAAATATTTTACCCATATTGCTAGATATTGCTCTTCTGGTGGTTATATGTACATTTTCAGGATGGGGCAAGTTGCTGTTAACTGAATCTATCAACATTCTTTTGTTAGATGAAGTACAAGTTGATTTTTTACCTTCTTTATTTTGACCAGTTTTTTTATTCGGCTGCGGCTTCGGCGTTCTTTTGTCGAACATACTTTTGTTGGACCTGGAATCTTTTTGATCGAAAAGTATCGGGCATGGTTCAGTTTTCGAATGGTATTGTTTTTCACTACCAAATTTTTCGTTTTTTGCAAGAATTTTGATGGTGTGCTCATGTTCACCGATGAAAAGATCCTTGTTTTCTTGTAGCTCCGGGGAAATGGCTTCCATAACCTCATGTGAGTTGCTTGCCCACTTGCGAATAGACATCCCAATGAGTTCTAGAGTAGTTGTAATGTCTTTGAACAGGCCAATGACTTGCTCTTGTGTGTCACCGCCACCAAGAAGGTCATCAACATAAAATGAGTTGAGTAAAGAATTTTTGCAATGAATTGATGGAGCATTTTTTGCTGTATCACGTAGTGCCCTGATGGCGTGGTATGAGCTAGAAGAAACGCCGTATATGACTCGTGTCATACGGTACTTCTTTATTGGTTGCTTTTGACTACTTCGCCAATACATCTGATGAAAGTTACGGTCCTTTTCGTTTAGTTCGATTTGGCGGTACATTTTTGTGATATCACCTGATAAAGCAATGCGATGGAGACGAGATTGAATCAGTATCTCAAAAAGGTCGGGCTGCTGTTTTGGACCAACCAGGAGGCAATCGTTGAGACTTCTTCCGTTCGTTGTTTTTGCTGATGCGTTGAAAACTGCTCTGCATTTTGTAGTCGTAGAGCTTGATTTCCATACTGCGTGATGTGGCATCACAAAGTGTTTCTCGGGTGGCAGATTATGGTCGCTTTCAGGCACTGGTTCTAAATTTCCTGTCTCAATCATCTCTTGAAAGAATTCTGTGTATTGAGTTTGGGCATCTGCGTTTCGTGAAAGCTTGTTTTCGTTACCCAAAAATTGTCTGAGGGCTTTTCGAGATGATTCTCCAATGTCGGGCAACCATTCCTGACTGTCTGGATCAAAAATGGCTTCATGTTGGTCAATTGGTAGTCGAACTTGAGGCCTTCCATTTTGGCCATATGTTGGGCTCGTGTCAGTGATTAATGCACACCAATTCCTTTGGAGTGAACATGGCTGGGGGAAGTGATGGAACATCTTCGATTTCCCAAAATTTGGCAAAGGACTTGATTTCGTTGTCAAGGAGGCATATTGCATTCGAATTTACATCAGGTTTATTTGCTGATTCTAGGCTAGCTAATCCTGAAACTGTCCAGCCTAGCGTAGTTTCTGTGAGGCATAAGGAACCTTGTTTCAGTATTCGTCCTTTTATTATCTGTGTGTATGCAGAAATACCGAGTAGTATGTCTATTTCGCCTGGTTGCCAAAATTGATCATCAGCCAAATTGTAATTGACCAAGTCTGCGTAGTCAGTCTCTGAAAGGGGCTGATTTGGATTTTCACTGGCTGTAATTGTCTTCAGCACTACGCAGTTGAGAGTAATATTTCCCCTGTTTTGGGAATAATTTCAAGTTTGAGAGAACCGTCAACTGGCATTGAGTCTTTCTGATTGACCCCTATGATTCTTTCATTGGAAGGTTTTGGTTCTAATCCCAGTGTCTTGCAGGCTTTCGCTGTAACTGCATTGATATGAGCTCCTGTGTCTAACAATGCTCTTAGATTGTGTATTTGTTTGTTTCTACCAATTACTTGAACACGAGCAGTTGGTAAAATAGTCATTTGGGAAGATCTTTGAGTCAAATTACAAGCATGTTTGCCTAGTGTAGCATTGAAAGCCTCATGTAAAAATGTATGATGCTTACCCTGACATGTTTTGCATCTAGACTGTGACGAACATTGGTCACTTTCGTGATTGAATCTCAAGCAATTTTGACAGGACTTACTGGCGGCTATGGCAGACTGCTTATCTTTCGCTGAAAGGTCCTTGAATTTTGAGCAAGCCCACGGAGCATGGCATTCCCTGAATTGAGTCACGACACACGGATGTTTGAAGCCTTGCTTCGATCGCTCATCCCGTCCAGTGATGTGCAGTTGTTTGGGGGGAATGGGATCGTTTAGCATTTCTATCGATCTTACTGTGTTGTCAAGAAAGGTCATCAGTTCGTCAAATTTAAGACATTCAGTGCCTTCATTTTTGAGTTCCCATGCTTTCTGAGAGTCGACATCCAATTTTGTGAAAAGAAGATAGTGCCACATGTCGTTATCAACTTGTCGGCCAAGTGAGTGAATCGACTGAGTTACTTCATTGAACGTACTGTGTAGCAGACGGAGTTGGTATTTGCTTTCTCCTCTCACAGGCTTGAAATCAACAGCCCTAGCTTGCAATGTTCGTAGAATTATGCGATCGTTTTTGTATCGCTGCTCGAGTAGATTTCTTGCAGTCTCGTAGTTGCTGTCAGTTGATGATAGGTTTTTTATTAGTTTTTCAGGGGGACCTGATAAGCAACTTTTTAGATAAACAAGTCGCTGGCTGTTTGACAATTTCGTGTTGAGGTGCAGGGCTGTATCGAATTGATCGATAAAGGCTATCCAGTCAGTGAATTTGCCATCGAATTTGGGTAGCTGTATCTGTGGCAGCTTTGCAACATGCGGCTGGTGCTGTGTTGCATCTCCGAAAGACGTATTCATAGTCACGCTTTCGTCCACCTTTTGCAGCTCAAATTTGTCTATGGCTTTTCCCATTTGAAATAGTTTCTTGCGGACTACTGTGTGCTTGTCTTGAACCAGATCGAATTCTGTATCGTACTGATCATCCTGCACTGTTTCCAAATAGGATTCGTCTAGTTGCTGTTGAATTTTGAAGCATTCAGTAGCTTCGGAGAGGGCCAATCTGAGCTCGTCTTCGTTAAATGGCTGGCTAAGTCCATCCCATTCATCAAAGATCTTGTTGAGCTGTCGTGAATTGGCACGCCTCCTTCTGGAACTTGTCTCTGTAGACGCTGCTTGGCTCATTTTGTCGGCAGGCCAGAATAATGTACGTTCGCGATAGCTGTTTACTATGTAAAAAAACGATTGAATTAAATATTGAATTGAATGGCTTGTGAATCAAGAGAAATTAGTAGCTAAACAAAGCGAGTAAATTTTAAGCGGGAAATTTTGCGTATGTTTACACAATTGAACAAAATCAGGCTTCGCGAGTAACATCAAAAGTCATTACATGCGTTGAGTAGTTTATATGTTTATACATTTCATATACTCGAAGAGTGTAGTTGTAGAGCAGATTCGTTCTTCAAAAGAAGTTTTGTTTGGTTTTATTTAGTCGAGGTTTCGATAACTGAAGTTCGCCTCAGATGTTCTGTGATTAGTGATCATTAACAAACAGGGTACACTCCTTGATGGCAGAGAGGTAAAAAAAATCTTGATATTTGCCGCTCAAAAAGAGGCGACAGCTGATCAACCGCAATTTACTTTCAAATCACCCAATTAGGATGTTTCAATGTTGTTTCAATTCAAAAAAATATTGAAAATCGTGTAAAACCGATTGACACACCACTGAACTACAGAGTGCCCCAACAATTTCAATGGGCATAAGTCCACCATTCAATCAAATATTTGGAGACAGCTGAGAATATACGTTTCAAAACGTCAGATTTTTTGCGTAGTTGCCCCCTTCTCGATTCGCTTTGCGGCCCCTAGTTATAGAACACGTGTCATCACACAGTAAATATCATTTGTTAATAACCCAAGTTACAATTTGTCGACCAATTCTTTTATAGTCACCAAATCTTACGTCGTGATGACCCCACATACCTGTATACAGCTGCCGTGGCTCCAACTCTTCCCTTAGAGGTAGTTCTGCTCTTTAGAAACCTGTGAATACGTCCAACCGGAAATTGAAGACCAGCTCTTTGCGATCGTGACACCGCAGACCGTTTCGCTTTGCCCGAATCCTTACCTGACTTTCCACCTGCCATGATACTAACAATATTTACTGAAAGACATCCATTCAATGAGGTACGCTGTTTTCAGAAGCTACTGTAAACAATAACAAGTTCAGGGTTAGCATGCATATTTCTTGTTGAATATTAGGTAAGCAATGCCGAGATCTGCATTGCTTACGCGATTGAAGCTAGAGGTAGCACCCCGAGGCGCGCCACTACCAAGATCCGAAAATTTTAAATTTTTTCTAGTCGCCATAACGCTAGACAGAACAAGAGAACAAATCAAATTATTATAAAAAAGAAAACGAAGTGGAGTAACAAATCCTTAATCTTGAAAAGCGTTCAAAAATGGAACAAATTTCCCTCTTCAATAAGAACTTTTAACAGTAAAACTTGCTTTAAAAATGTTTTAACCGAGTTTTCGCTCGATCAACACAAAAAAGTACCCGTTAATAGACAAATAGGAGCCTTCAAATCCTATTTTTACCTACGAAAACGAACAGCTACAATTTGATGATTATTATTTAATAACAATGCTGAATAATTTATTTAACATTTTAGAGCATGTAGATATCTAACCGTGGGGTTATAGTCTGAGTAATTTACATGCTTCAAAAAAACGATCTGACATTCACGACATTGCACGTCGGCGTATCGGTTGTTATACAAATTTAAAAAAAAAACGTCAATTAGTTGTAAATGTCAACAAACGTAAAGTTAGTCAACCTGATGGCTAGTGCATGTTTACGTCGTAGAATTAAATGGATGTAGTCAAAAACAAGTTTACGTACTTTGTAAATAATTTCATTCAATTATGAATGTTGTTGCTGTTGTGGTTTTACAGTAAGAAACTGAGGGGAGTTGATCCCGAGTTTGAGTTTAGAAAATTGTCCACGTTTCCCTGCAGTTCTGGCAGTCGCACGCAGCCAGCTGCAGGAATTTGTTCGTCGTAGGTAGCATCTACAACTCTCCAAGATAGCTCAATCAGTCGTCTCTTTAGTCCGAAGCGTTCCTCGAAATTTAAGTGTTGGTTTACTCATTCGAGGGGTCAAGTATAATATTCGGTTTTTCAGTCCTCGCGGTTCCATAAGATTTATTTCATCGTTGATTCAGTTTGCTAGTCTACAATTTTTTAAAACGAATTCGTTTCGCGCCTTTTCGAGCCTTACTTTTCGGAGCGTGTACAATTCTGTGGATCTATCTCGAACTTTGTTTAATTCAGGTATTTCAATATCGTCTCCTCATTCTTGAGTAAGCTTTAAGATAGTGAGGAGATCGTTCATCTGCATGTACATTGGTAAAGGCAAGATGTTCAAAAGCCTCAGTTGATTCTCATAGGGCTCGTTTTGTCCTGTTATCCACATAACTGCTTTCCGCTGGAGTTTTTCAAGATTGCCTAAATCAGATTTTGAGGGCGTGGTATAGTAGGTTCCATATAACAAGACTGGCAGAACCAGCGAGTTGTATAATCCCAGTTTTATGAATGATTCAGTTTTATGATTGACTTTGATCCTTCGGGAGGTGGGGGGGGGGGGGGGGGGTTTCCATCGCTCTCTACCTTTTTACCATCATTCAATAATTTCAAGATAAAAAATTTTAGTATCCCACGAGGAACAACTTCCTCGAGAAGTTTTATCCTCTTTTTCAGCTCTTGATTCTCTTCAAAAACGTCAGCCTTTTTTAATGCGGGAAGAAAGTAAATGGATTCGTTCGTTGTTTTCATGGTTTTCCGCGATCTTTGCTTAATTAGCTTCTTGTCTTACTCATTGCGGAACGTAACAAGAAGAGTCCTTGGTTTGACTCTCGTTTTGCCGAACTTTCCAAGTCATTTCAAGAAAATGACTTCTGTATGGAAATTGAAGGATTGTAGGATGTTTCTGACTTTTTCGGTAAATGGGACAAGATTCTGGTCAATAGTTTTCTCGGAATCTTCAGCGATCCCTTGTGTTCTGAAGCTTGATGGGATGTTGAGATCTTCTCATTTCGCTTTTGGTTTGTGTCTGAGGAAGTTACCATGGATAATTTTTTCTCCCGCGTTTTTGCCGCCACTTTTGCATAGTATTCAATTTTGTCACAGGACTTTGAAACTAGATTTGCAAGTTTCTAGTCGGCAAGTTCGGTGAACCTGTTTACCAGATTGGAGAGCATTTCATCTATTTTTAAGTCTGAGCATTCGGACTCTATCTGCATCTGATGAACACGTCTCGTTTTCCATTGTCCAGACAAGTCTTTCACATGAGCATGCAATTGTTCCCGCGTTCCTCAATTCCAGTTGTGCATTCGCCAGTAGGGTGCACGTACTGGTTGCAGCCCACACAACAGTAGGTTTTTCTGAGGCAGCAATGCTATTTTTGAAAGTCTTGCATTTTTTCGCCATGATTACTTTTTACTTCAGCCCGGAAAATTAATCCTAAACACCAGTAAAAAGAAGGCAGTAAAAAGAAAATGAGGGACCCAAAGAGTGAAGCTGTTTACTTTAGCCCAGGAAGTTAATCCACGAGATCGATCTGATATACTAGAGTCCCTTTTCTCTTTCGTCGCCGTAATTCCTCAGGAATGTCAGGGACTTAATTAGTCTGAGTAATATACATGCTTCAAAAAAACGATCTGACATTCAAGAAATTGCACGTCGGCGTATCGGTTGTGATACAAATTCAAAAAAACGTCGATTAGTTGTAAATGTCAACAAACGTAAAGTTAGTCAACCTGACGGCTAGTGCATGTTTACTTCGTAGAATTAGATGGATGTAGTCAAAAACAAGTTTACGTACTTTGTAAATAATTTCATTCAATTATGAATGTTGTTGCTGTTGTGGCTTTACAGTAAAAAACTAAGGGTAGTTGATCCTGAGTTTGAGTTTAGAAAATTGTCCACGTTTCCCTGCAGTTCTGGCAATCGCACGCAGCCAGCTGCAAGAATTTGTTTGTCGTAGGTAGCATCTACAACTCTCCAAGAGAGCTCAATCATTCGTCTCATTTAGTCCGAAGCGTTCCTCGAAAATTAAGTGTTGGTTTACTCATTCCCGGTATATAGCAGCAGTATTCCGGTTTGGCAACTACGTTTTCTAGATTGAGTGTTTTGTTCCGCCTGTAGCTTGCAGGTTACAAATATCTCTATATAGGTTCCAATAACTTTTTCTTTGTTTGCAACTTCTTCATTAAATGCGATGGTACGCTAACACTGTCTAGTCATGTTGTTGTTGTTGTTGTTGTTGGGAATTTACGACTGCTTGTCGAGGGGTCATTCTGACCCTTGAGTCTTGCTTTTAGAGAATTGCCCGTAAATTTCTGCTTCGGTGACAATCGCAACACAGATGCCACGTGCAGATATTTTGAGTTTTGAACGATTTATTAACAAACTTCCACATCAAGTATAATATTCGGTTTTTCAGTCCCTTGTGTTCTGAAGCTTGATGGGATGTTGAGATCTTCTCATTTTGCTTTTGGTTTTTGTGTCTGAGGAAGTTACCATGGATGTTATTTCTCCCGCGTTTTTGCCGCCACTTTTGCATAGTATTCAATTTTACCACAGGACGTCGAAACTAGATTTGCAAGTTTCTAGTCGACAAGTTCGGTGAACCTGTTTACCAGATTGGAGAGCATTTCATCTATTTTTAAGTCTGAGAATTCGGACTCTATCTGCATCTGATGAACACGTCTCGTTTTCCATTGTCCAGACAAGTCTTTCACATGAGCATGCAATTGTTCCCGAGTTCCTCAATTCCAGTTGTGCATTCGCTAGTAGGGTGCACGTACTGGTTGCAGCCCACACAACAGTAGGTTTCTCTGAGGCAGCAATGCTATTTTTGAAAGTCTTGCATTTTGTCGCCATGATTACTTTTTACTTCAGCCCGGAAAATTAATCCTAAACACCAGTAAAAAGAAGGCAGTAAAAAGAAAATGAGGGACCCAAAGAGTGAAGCTGTTTACTTTAGCCCAGGAAGTTAATCCACGAGATCGATCTGATATACGAGAGTCCCTTTTCTCTTTCGTCACCGTAATTCCTCAGGAATGTCAGGGACTTAATTTTGAGACTATAGACTTGATGGAGTTCTTGGTATTTGGCGAGTAGCTTTTGGTTTTTCTGCATCTGCTTTGAAAGCAGATTTTAAGAAGATTAAGGACCGGAACGTCTGTATTTGAAAAATGGCTGTAGATATTTTTGGTACCCGACCGCTGAAGTAGACGATGCCGCACAGAGTTTTCAGGTTTTTGAGTTCTTTTACCAGTTGTTGAGGGGAAAAATGGGGACGCGGATTCAATGAGTGCTTCACGATGAAATTATTTACGGCGTCGTGTCACAAAACAAAACTTCCGTTTGCTACGACTTTTTTTGGATTTTCTGGACGAGTTTGTGCTGGGCTCTGCTCTGCCGATTTAGATGCAGACCAGAGATAGCGATGATGTTGGAACCGAACAAATGTCAATAACTACCATTTTTTCAGGTTTTGATTGGGCGATGAAGATTGCTTGCACGAGGATATAAATCATTAAGAGTTCACAACAGCTGCCTCTGACATGCAAAAAACTGAAAACCTATTTGATAAATTTTCAAGTAAACCTGACGATGAATACAAAATTTGAAAACGCTTGTTCTTCTTAAACAAACTAATTTTATATTGACAATTTTTTTTCTCTGCATCTCAATCCGTTCAACCACTTCCTCCAAATTCAACAAAATTGGCAATGCTCGGAGCCGGAATAGTAGACTATGATCATAGCAAACCCAGTGCAACAAAAAAAGTACAATACCAAGATAATTTTGATTTTTTTATGTCGAATTGACGAGACGAGCAATGAACTTCTCAAAATTCGAACTTGAGTACAGGGGTGTTAGAAGCAACATGATAAATTTAAAAAGAGTTATTTTTGATATTTATGCAGGAGGGTTAAATTTTTTGAATAGTCATAAAATTTATTCCCAGAGGAACGCCAGAAGAAATCATTGACTCTTGATTCTTTTTTGTGGATGGGAAAGCATTGAATGTTTTCTAATGATATTGAATAATTTGGTGCTGCGTGACCAAAAGTTTTCATCACTTCTAAAAAGAAGAGTTTCGTGTAAAAGACCGGACTGACCGGATTTTTTCACCAAGCATTGCCAAGTATCAGCACCAAGTATTCACCCTCCTAAGTAACCGCAGACTTCACTCTAATACATAAAAGCATTTTTGTAACAGCTTTGGAACGATACTTCAAAGTGAAAACGGTGGTTGTTGACATGTAAAAAGGATTTGATACAGTGAAACATAGTTGACAAGATATGAAACTAATCCAACTAATTCTAACGAACACCAAACTGGCTGTTAAATGTGGGATGAATTTCGATATAGAAATCACCACGAACATTGAAGGTCCGCATGTGGATAATTCATCTTCTACGCTGTTCCTCTTCTACCTTGTTGATGGTTACGGACAACGTTCACAAGACTCGGAAACCAAATCTGGACCATGACCTTAGCAAAACCTGTGCAACAAGAAAAACTAATCATGTAGATGATATTGATTTTACATGTCTAGATGAAGAGAACATCGATGAAACTCTCAAAAGGTAGGGATGATATCCAAAAATTGTCAGAGATGACGTTTTTGATAGAATTAGTATTAGATTAGATTATAGTACTTGAGTACAGGAGTGTTAGAACGAACATAATAATTTAATAATTTCACAAACGAGTTATATCTGCCAGTTTTGCTAGGATGTTATAGTTTTTGCAAACACATAACTTTCTCCAACTGCACGTGTTAGTTTCGACTTATCTCAGTAAAAGTGTAGCGCCAGAATGGATCATTATTTCTTGATTTTTTTTGCTCTGGGTCTAAAAGATTTGATTGAGCTTTTGCCTGTGATAGTAAAAAAAACTTGGAGCATCGTGACCAAAAACTTTCATCACTCCATATAAAACCAGTTTTCAGTAAATGACTGCACAAATTGACCATGTATCGCCAAGAAGAAGCACCAAGTATTCACGTTTCAAAATAATTGGACACTTCACTCTGGTTAATATAATAAAAAATGTTGCAACAAGCTCGGAACGGTATTTCAAAGTTCAAATGGTGGACGTTGACATGTCAAATGGATTTGATTATTTGAATCGGAAACCCCTCCTTCAGGACAATCAAAAATAATAGTTGAAAAAGATATGTATCTAATCCAACTACTTGTAACGATTACTAAGATGGCTATTATTTGTGGGATAAATGTCGATATACAATTCACCAACAACTTTGAAGTTCCACAGTGAGATAGTTTACCACCCACTCTGTTAATTTCCTACCTTTATATGGCTCTGGAGAACATTGACAGGACTTGTGGACCAAATTTGCATCATAATTATATAAAAACTTGTGCAACAAGAAGAGCGGTACAGTTCCAAGATAATTTTTATTTCATATGTCAAAATGACGAGACGGGCAATGAACTTCTCAAAAAGGTAGAGATGCAATTCATTAGTTATCAGATGTGATATAAGTAGTAATAATAAAAATTGGAACTTGAGTACAGGGGTTTTAGAAGCAACATAATAAATTTACAAAGAATTATAATTGATAGTTATGCTGGAGGGTTAAAGATTTTTTATAATCATTAAATTAATTCCCAGAGGAACGTCAGAAGAAATCATTGATACTTGATTCTTTTTTGGGTCTAAAAGATTTGAAAGTTTGCTAAAGATATTGAATAATTTGGTGCTGTGTGACCGAGAGTTTTCATCACTTCTAAAATGAAGAGTTTTCAGTAAAAGACCGGACTGACCGGATTTACTCACCAAGCATTGCCAAGTATCAGCAGCAAGTATTCACCCTCCTAAATAACAGGGTTTCACGCTAATACATAAAAGCATTTTGTAACAGCTTTGGTACGATACTTGAAAGTGAAAATGGTGGTTGTTGACATGTAAAAAGGATTTGATACAGTGAAACATAGTTGAACAAGATATGAAACTAATCCAACTAATTCTGACGAACACCAAACTGGCTGTTAAATGTGGGATGAATTTCGATATAGAAATCACCACGAACATTGAAGGTCCGCATGTGGATAATTCATCTTCTACGCTGTTCCTCTTCTACCTTGTTGATGGTTACGGACAACGTTCACAAGACTCGGAAAACAAATCTGGACCATGACCTTAGCAAAACCTGTGCAACAAGAAAAACTAATCTTGTAGATGATATTGATTTTACATGTCTAGATGAAGAGAACATCGATGAAACTCTCAAAAGGTAGGGATGATATCCAAAAATTGTCAGAGATGACGTTTTTGATAGAAGTAGTATTAGATTAGATTATAGTACTTGAGTACAGGAGTGTTAGAACGAACATAATAATTTAATAACTTCACAAACGTGTTATATCTGCCAGTTTTGCTAGGATGTTAAAGTTTTTGCAAACACATAACTTTCTCCAACTGCACGTGTTAGTTTCGACTTATCTCAGTAAAAATGTAGCGCCAGAATGGATCATTATTTCTTGATTTTTTTTGCTCTGGGTCTAAAAGATTTGATTGAGCCTTTGCCTGTGATAGTAAAAAAAACTTGGAGCATCGTGACCAAAAACTTTCATCGCCCCATATAAAACTAGTTTTCAGTAAATGACTGCACAAATTGACCATGTATCGCCAAGAAGCAGCACCAAGTATTCACGTTTCAAAATAATTGGACACTTCACTCTGGTTAAAAAAAACTGTTTGCGATAAGTTCGGAACGGTATTTCAAAGTCCAAACGATGGACGTAGACATGTCAAAAAGGTTTGATAAATTGAATCGGAAACCCCTCCTGCAGGACAATCAAAAATCATATTTGAAGAGGATATGTATGTAATCCAACTACTTCTAACTATTACTAAACTGGCTATTATTTGTGGGATAAATGTCGATATATAATTCACCACTAATATTGAAGTTCCACAGTGAGATAGTTTATCACCCACTCTGTTAATTACATACCTTCAGATGGCTGTGGAGAACATTGACAGGACTTGTAGACCAAATCTGGACCAAAATTATAGCAAAACTTGTGCAACAACAAAAACTCATCATGTAGATGATATAAATTTCGTATGTTAAAATGACAATAACATCCACGAAACTCTCAAAAAGAACAAGATGACATTGACAAATTATTAGCGATGATTTTCTTAGTAATAGTAATCGATTAGAATTTAGTATTTGAGTACGGGAGCTGTTAGAATCCACATAATCATTCTTCAAATGAATTTTATCTGCTGTTTTGCTGAAGGAGTACAGATTTAGCATAAGCATAATTTTCTTCAAGAGCACTTGTTGATTTATTCATAACTTGGTAAATAGTAATGCAGGCATTCATTACTAACTTTTGAATTCTTTGGTCTTTATCTAAAAGAATTGATGGTTTGCCAATGATACTGAATAATTTGGAAGCTGTGTGACCAGACGCTTTGGTCACTCCAACTAAGACAAGTTTTTAATATATAACCGGACTGACGGTAGATACTAACAAGCATTGGCAAAGATCGAAACGGGGTGTTCACTATCTGAAGCCAACGAATACGTCACTCTGATACATAAAATATTTATTACAACGACTTTGGAACGAGACTTCAAAGTAACAATAAATGTGCGTCGACATGTCATAAAGATTTGTTACAGTGAATCGGAAACTGCACCTTCCGAACAATCGGAAAAATATAGTTGAGTAGGATATAAAGCTAATCCAACTACTTCCTGGCTGTTAATACTGACTATTAAATGAGGCACGAAATTCGATATAGAATCCACCACTAAGATTGAAGTTCTGCGGGGGGATAATTAATCACGCAACATGTTTTTTTGCCTCTACATGGCTATGAACAACATTGACAGGACTTGGGGATCAAATCTGGGCTATTATTGTAGCAAACTCAGTGCAGAAAGAAAAATCGATCATGTAAAGTACAAAGATGATATTGATTTTATATTCGAAAGTGACGCGAATATCAATGAAACCCTCAGAAGTTAAATATGGTAACTAAAAGTTATTACAGATGACATTTTTTGTAGTAGCAATAGATTAGAATTTAGAACTTAAAAACAGTGGTGTCAGAAAGCACATAATAAAATTACAAAAGAAATACATCTGCCAGTTTTGGTATCGGGTTACAGTTTTTGCAATATTTTCCAGCTGCTCTTGTTAGTTTCGTCACAACTCATTAGAAAGTAGCACCAAAAGGGATCACTAACTTTTATTTCTTTTTTGCTCTAAAATATTTAAATCTTTGCTTATTAAATAATTTGGAGCTTCGTGACCCGAATTTTCATCACTTCTCAGACGAATTTTCACAACTTTTACTTAGACAACTTTTCAGTATATGACTGGAATGACCCGTTAAACTCACCAAGTATCGCCAACTATAAGCACCAAGCACCGAACAAAATAACCCGAGACTTCACTCTCATACAAAACAAAGTTTGTTACGACAAGTTTCAACGAGATTTCAAAAAAATAGGCGTTGATATATCATAATGATTTGATGCAGTAAATCAAAACCTGTCATATCAAAAAACCGGAAAATTAAATTTTAAGAGGATTTAAAAACAATTTAAATACTTCCAACGAACACCAAACTGGCTATTAAACGAGGCAGGAAAGTCTATATGTAAGTCACCACTAACATTGAAGTTCTGCAGTGAGATAGTTTATCACCCACCTTATTCATTTTCTGTAATTAGATGGCTATGGACAATATTGATGGGACCTGGAGACCTAATCTGAATCATAATTATAGCAAAACTTGTGCGAAAAGGAAAATCATGCATAAGATATTGATATTTCATGTCAAAACGACGAAAACATCGATGAAGCTCTCAAAAGCCAGAGATGATATCCGCCTCCTATCAGCGTTGATATTAATAGTAGTATTAATCAATTAGAACTTAGTACTTGAGTACAGGAGTGTTAGAACGCCCCTTTTATATCTGCCCCTTTGGAGAAATTGGAAAACTGTATCTTATGAGGATTTCAAACTAATCTAAATCTTTCCAACGAACACGAGACTGGCTATCAAATGAGGCATGAAAGTCGATATATAAATCACCATTACCATCGCAGTTCCGCATGCGAATAAGCTACCACCCACTTTGTTCAATTGCTATCTTGGTTATGGTTACGGACCAAATCTGGACCATATTGTAGCAAAATTTGTTTAACAAGAAAAATTTGATTTTACATTCCAAAACGACGAGAACATCGATGAAACTCTCAAAATATAGAGATGATATTCAACAGTAACCATAGATGATATTATTAGTAATAGTAACAGATCACATTTTAGTACTTGAGTACAGGGGTGTTAGAACGCACAAAATAAGTTTGCAAAAGAGTTATAACTGCCAGTTTTGCGGAAAAATTTCAATTTTGCAAACCATTATATTCTCCGACTGCACGTGTTAGCTCCGTCATATCTCAATAAAAAGTAGCGCCAGAAGGGATTACTAACGCTTGAGTTTCTTTGCTCTGGTGCTAAAAGGTGTGGGTTTTTGCTAATGATTTCAAAAAAATTGGATTTCTGTGACCAATAGTTTTCATCACTCCAAAGTTTATTAGGATTTTCAATATATGATTGGGCTAACCTCTTATATTCACCAAGTTTCACTAAGCATCAACCCCAAGTGCTCATCATCCAAAACAAACGGAGACGTCACTCTGGTACTAAAAAACTATAGTAATTTAATACAAAAGCAACGAGAACGTCGATGAAACTCTCAAAAGGTAGAGATGATACCCAATACATATCAATGATGAGTTTTTTATTAGTAGTAAAAGATTAGAGATCACTACCTGAGTAAAGGGCTGTCAGAACACACATAATAAAATTACAAAATTGTTATATCTGCAAGCTTTGCTGCAGAATTACAGTTTTTGCAATTCGCATATTATGCTCCTGCTACACGTGTTAGTTTCGTCACATCTCAGTAAAAAAGTTGCGCAAAAAAGGATCGGTAACACTTGATTTCCTTTGATCTAGGTCTAAAAAATTTGAGTCTTTGCTAATGATATTAAATAATTTGGGTATGTGACTGAAATGACTTGTTATATTCACGAAGTAGCTCTAAGTATTAGCCACAAGTGTTCAACATCCGAAACAACCAGAGACGTCACTCAGGTATATAAAATGCTTATTTCATCAAGTATGGAACAAAAATTCAAAGTAAGACAAGTGGGCGTCGACATGTCGTCAGGATTTGATAAAAAAAAATTGGAAACTGCCTCCTCTGAACAATTGGGAAAATGTATTTGATGAGGATATGAAACTAATCTAACTACTTCCAACGAACAGCGAACTGGCTATTAGATGAGGCTATTAGAAAAAAAAAATGTTGCGTAGTGTACAGCCTTGATATAGAATTTTTGATGTTAAATGTAGAGAACGTCAATGAACTGCTCAAAAAGTTAAAAATGATATTCACCAGTTATCAGACATGATATAAGTGGTAGTATTAATAGAATAAAAATTAGAATTTGATAACAAGTTGTTAGAACCCACATAAAAATTTACAAAAAGTCTAATCTGTCAGTTTTACTGAAGGGTTAAAACTTTTGCATAATCATAATATTGTCCAACTGCACCTGTTAATTTTGTCATATCTCAATAGAAAGTAGCACCAGGAGAAACGACTAGTTCTTGATTTCCTTTGCTCTGGTCTCAAATATTTGAATGTTGGCTCATGTTATCGGATAATTTGGGGTGTTACTAACAGTTATCATCACTCCTTTTAAGACAACTTTCAGGTGCATGACTTCGCTGACCGGACTAATTCACCAAGTGTTCCAAGTATCATCACCAAATATTCATCCTCCGAAATAAACGGCGACTTCACTCTGATGAATAAAAATATAATGCAAGAACTTTTGAAAGATATTCCGAAGCTACAAAAGTGGGCTTTGACATGTCAAAAGGAGTTAATCCAATGAATCGGAAATTACTCCCCCCCCCGAACAATTGCGAAAAAATAGTTGAATTGGATATGTAACTAATCCAACTACTTCTATTGAATACAAATTGTCTATTAAATGTGGGATGGATTTCGAAGTAGACTTAACTACTAAAATTGGGGTTCTAGGGGTTGAACTTCTTCGTTTCCCACCTCTGGATAAAAATTAACAAAGAGCTTGAGAACAAACCTGGGCCACGATTATAGCAAACCCCGTGCAACAGGAAAAACGCATTATGTAAAGTGCGCAGATCATAATGATTTTGTATTTCAAAACGAAGAGGACTTCAATGAGACTCTCTAAAGGTAGCACCAGGAGAAACGACTAGTTCTTGATTTCCTTTGCTCTGGTCTCAAATATTTGAATGTTGGCTCATGTTATCGGATAATTTGGGGTGATACTAACAGTTATCATCACTCCTTTTAAGACAAGTTTCAGGTGCATGACTTCGCTGACCGGACTAATTCACCAAGTGTTCCAAGTATCATCACCAAATATTCATCCTCCGATATAAACGGCGACTTCACTCTGATGAATAAAAAGATAATGCAAGAACTTTTGAAAGATATTCCGAAGCTACAAAAGTGGGCTTTGACATGTCAAAAGGAGTTAATCCAATGAATCGGAAATTACTCCCCCCCCCCCGAACAATTGCGAAAAAATAGTTGAATTGGATATGTAACTAATCCAACTACTTCT
Organism: Convolutriloba macropyga; assembly: GCF_964194025.1. Classification (NCBI taxonomy): domain Eukaryota; kingdom Metazoa; phylum Xenacoelomorpha; order Acoela; family Convolutidae; genus Convolutriloba; species Convolutriloba macropyga. Next base: position 45,307,835 of record NC_134472.1, read on the forward strand.
ATTGAATACAAATTGTCTATTAAATGTGGGATGGATTTCGATGTAGACTTAACTACTAAAATTGGGGTTCTAGGGGTTGAACTTCTTCGTTTCCCACCTCTGGATAAAAATTAACAAAGAGCTTGAGAACAAACCTGGGCCACGATTATAGCAAACCCCGTGCAACAGGAAAAACGCATTATGTAAAGTGCGCAGATCATAATGATTTTGTATTTCAAAACGAAGAGGACTTCAATGAGACTCTCTAAAGGTAGAGATGATTTCAACCAGTTATCAGAGATGAAATTATTAATAGTAGAAAAATAAATTAGTGCTTAGGAACAGGGGTGTTAGAACGTACATAATAGAATACAAAAGTGTTTATATGCCAGTTTTGCTGGAGGGTTACAAATTTAACTTGAGCATAATATTCTCTGCTGGATAATTTATCTTCCACGCTTTTCTTCTTCCACCTTGTTGATGATTACGGACAACGTTGACAAAATTCGCAAACCAAATCTGGACCATAATTTTAGCAAAACCTGTGGAACAAGGAAAACAAGTCATGAAAATAAAATTTATTTTGTGTCAAAATGACGACAAAATCAATGAGAATCTCAAAAGGTAGAGATGATATCCACCAGGCAGGTAGAGACAATATTGCTAATGGTAGTAGTATATTAGAATTTAGAACTTGAATACAGGATTAATAGAACGCACAAATTATGTTCACAAAAGAGTTATAACTGCCAGTTTTACTGGAGTGTCACAATTTTTTCAAAAGCACTTTATTTTCCAACTGCACGTGTTAGTTTCGTCATATCCGAGTAGCAAATAGCATCAGAAGAGATAAGTCCCTCTTTAATTTAATAGCTCTTTGCCTTAAAGATTTGAAAGTTTCCTAATGATGTTAAATATGATGTCTAAAGGATTTGAGTCCTTGAGAGTGATATTAAATTATTTGAGTTTATGACTGGAATGACCTGTTATATTCACCAAGTAGCCCTTAGTATTAGCCCCAAGTGTTCAACATCCAAAACAACCGGAGACGTCACTTTGGTTTATAAATTGCTTATTGCAACGGGTTTAGAACAAAAATTCCAATTAAAACAAATGGGCGTTGACATGTCATAAGGATTTGATAAAGAGAATCGGAAACTTCCTCCTCTGAACATTTGGAAAAATGTATTTGATGAGGATATGAAACTAATCTAACTACTTCCAACGAACAGCAAACTGGCTATCAGATGAGGCTTGAAAAACGATGTAGATTTCACCGAAGCCAGTGAAACAAGAAAAACAGGTCACGTAGTGTACATCCATGATATAGATTTGTTTAATGTCACAACGACAAGAATGTCAAAGAACTGCTCAAAAAGGTAAAGATTATATTCAGCAGTTATCAGATATGATATAAATAGTAGTATTAGTAGTAGTAGTAGTAGTAGTAGTAGTAGTAGTAGTAGTAGTAGTAGTAGTAGTAGTAGTAGTAGTAGTGGTAGTAGTAATAGTAGTAATAGTAGTAGTAGTAGTAGTAGTAGTAGTAGTAGTAGTAGTAGTAGTAGTAGTAGTAGTAGTAGTAGTAGTGGTAGTAGTAATAGTAGTAATAGTAGTAGTAGTAGTAGTAGTAGTAGTAGTAGTAGTAGTAGTAGTAGTAGTAGTAGTAGTAGTAGTAGTAATAGTAGTAGTAGTAGTAGTAGTAGTAGTAGTAGTAGTAGTAGTACTACTACTACTAATACTACTACTACTACTACTACTACTACTACTACTACTACTACTACTACTACTACTACTACTACTACTACTACTACTACTACTACTACTACTACTACTACTATTACTACTACCACTACTACTACTACTACTACTACTACTACTACTACTACTACTACTACTACTACTACTACTACTACTACTACTACTACTACTACTACTATGGATTCAGTGGATCGCGTCTTAAGGGAAGAGCAGTGCGGCTTCAGAAAAAGCAGAGGATGCGCCGATCAACTCTTTGCCCTGCGTCAAATAATTGAGAAATCAATGGCGTTTCAATTGGATATTAGCTTTTGTTTCATAGACTTTCGAGCGGCTTTCGATTCTGTCGATCGTGAGCAGATGTACCAGATAATGAAACACTATGGTCTTCCGCAAAAAGTGATAAACATCATAAGAAACAGCTATGATGGATTCAAATGTCGAGTCAAAGCCGAAGGTGAGAAAGGATGCTTATTTGATGTCAGAACGGGCGTTCGGCAGGGTGATGTGTGGTCCCCAATCCTATTCGGCCTTGTCATCAACTACATTTTGGCTAACTCGGGGCATGGAGGATTAGACATTGGGAGATTGGTGGCTGACTTAGATTTTGCTGATGATGTTGCTCCCGTGGGGGTCTCAGACAGTGAGGTGCAAGAAAACCTACATCGAATCGAGGCCCTTGCGGAAGCCGCTGGTCTGAAGATTAATGTGGCCAAAACAAAGAATATGGGCGTAAAATGCGACAGCCCAAATGTTGTTGCAGTGCCTAGTATCCAACAGAACGTGGAGATACTCACTGGAACACATAAAGGCAAACTAGGACTCCTGGCAGAGACATCTAGCCAGTCACGACTAACCATCAGCACGGAGGTGCTGCTGGGAACGAAAAAGAAAGCGGGCTGGTTCGAAACACAAGATGGCCGGAAGCTAAGATTGAAAAACTTAGCGGTGGCTAAACCAGCGTTGGCAGCTTCACAACAACAATCTGCGGTAGCAGATTCAGAGTCGCTAGAAAATGAGAGTCGGTCAGTGGTGGCTGACCAAGAGTCTTTAAGATGTCAGAATTGTCAGCGGCAATTCAGTACAGTTACCGGACGCAAAGTGCAACAAACAAGATTCTGCAAAGCCGGTTTGTCAAAGAATGTCGTCGACAAGTCAAAGTTCGAGCAACTAGAGGCGAGCCTTACCTGTGACAAGTGTGAAAAAAAGTTTAAAACAGTCAATGGCCGAAAAGTTCACCAATCGAGATACTGTGGCAAACCTAAAGCAGTTGCCACACGCGTGTTTTCCTGCAAAGTACAAGATGTTCTCGGAAACGAGTTTGAAAACATAGAAGCGTTCAAGTATCTCGGATCATATGTCAGCCTCAAACATGGAGACCTGCAGGAAGTCAATTGCAAACTTGCAGAAGGTAGACAACGGTTTGCTAACTTCCAAAATCTCTGGAAGAGCAAGCAGCTCAGCGTGCACCTCAAGTGCAATTTGTACAAAGCACTCGTTTTATCAGCCGTGCTGTACAGCTCAGAGACTTGGACTCTTTCGAAATTAATGGAGAGAAAACTTGAGAGTTTCCACTGTGGTTGTCTTTGGAGAATTCTACGTGTGTCATATCTGGAGAAAGCAACGAACGAAGAAATTATGTCAAGATCACGAATGCCCCAACTATCCACGATGATCATGCTCAAACGGATAAAATGGTACGGACACATCCAGAGAATGGAACCAGGAAGATTAGCCCGCAGTGCTTTCGATTGGGACCCGCCCGATCAATACGTCCATGCTAGACGCGCTCCTGGGGGGCAACGGAAAACGTGGATGAGTCAAATCGAAGGAGACTGTGTACGAACCAAAGTATCGTTCACCAGATTGCAGGAGAAAGCAGCAACCGGGTCAAAGAATGCCTTCAACAATTTCGTCGTACAGCACTTCACAGAATAACCAAACAAATAACTCTTCTTGTTTTGTTTGTATTTGTTGCCAACCGTGCCTTTATTTCATATTTGGAATTAAAGTGTTGAAACAGTAGTAGTAGTAGTAGTATTAGTAGTGGTAGTAGTAATAGTAGTAGTAGTAGTAGTAGTAGTAGTAGTAGTAGTAGTAGTAGTAGTAGTAGTAGTAGTAGTAGTAGTAGTAGTAGTAGTAGTAGTAGTAGTAGTAGTAGTAGTAGTAGTAGTAGTAGTAGTAGTAGTAGTAGTAGTAGTAGTAGTAGTAGTAGTAGTAGTAGTAGTAGTAGTAGTAGTAGGGGGGACAAAATCCAACCTCACCTCCACGTGGTGTCCCCTGGGGGTAGGTCATGTGCTGCGGCTCTCCGCTCACATGGTCGAGCTAACGAGGCACTGGTCTTCTAGTTTGTGGCGCAGCTAGTCGTATCTCAGCCTTCAAACACCAAAGCAATGAGTACATTCAACCATGGCCCCGAGTCCCGGGTAAGAAGTGCTAATAATCTCCCGAGGAACCAACTCAGAATTGCAACTTTAAACGTCAGAACACTGACCCAAGCCGGATATTTAGAGGCTTTGAAAATGGATCTGGCGCAATACAAGTTGGATATTCTGGGAGTGCAGGAGACGAGATTGCAGGAGCAAGAAATTGATCTCGGAGACCACAAGCTCTACCTGTCTGACTCGTGGTTGTCTGGTGTAAAGTCGAGACAAGGAGGAGTGGGCGTTGCTGTAAAGAAGTCATTGATAAACAGCATCGTAGAACAAGTGGCTCTAAGTGAACGTATTTGCTACGTCAAGTTCGCGGCTCGGAGGAGAGCCAATCTAGCTGTTGTTGTCTGCTACGCACCTACGAATGAAGCTAGTCTCCAAGAGAAGGATTTGTTTTGGAGTCAACTTTCAGACCTAGTTTCCAGCTTCAAACATAGGGAGCGTATTTGTGTCATCGGTGACCTCAATGCAGAGCCTGGACGCCAGTTGAATGACACCATGAGCTGCAGAGGCCCGTTTGGAATGGGTGAAGAAAATGAAAACTCGGAAAAGTTGTTATCATTTTGAACTTCACACAAATTGCTCGTAGGTGGTACATGGTTCCAGCATCGACAAGTGCATCGGTACACCTACAACCCTCCCGATCCGAGTTGTCGAAAAAAGATGCTGGATCACATTCTGTTTGCAGAGAGATACAGAGGATGTCTGACGAATGTGAGGACCAGAAGAGGGAAAACCACAATTACCGATCATGAACTGGTCATTGCGGAAGTATCTATGAAACTTTTGTCTAAAAAGCCATGTTTCACGCCCAGAATCAGTTCTGCAAAGCTGCAAGATGAAACAACGCGTGACTTATTCACGCAGGAGGTCAAGTTACATCTTGATAAGAGCGGCGATTTCGAGAATACAGAGCAGTCTTGGGACAATTTTCGAAAAGCCCTGAACCAAGCAGCAGTGAAATGCCTCCTTCCGGACAAGCGAGTGAACAAACCTTGGATTTCTCCAGATTCTCTGGAACTTATCCGGAAACGAGCTGATCTACAGTTGAAGAAACACAGCAGCGCGGTGGCGTTGTTAGAGTTCACAAACTGCTGTAAGGAAGTCAGAAAAGCTCTACGTGCAGACAAACGGGCATGGCTTGAACGCAAAGGCCAAGAAGTGCAGAGCTTTGCGGACAGAGGCAACTTGAAGGAGGTTTTTGGGGCATCACAGCAGATTTGCCGAAACTGGAGTCCCCAGTTGACCAAATTAGTTTCAAGCACTGGCGTCAACTTACGGACGAAAGAGGAACGACTTGAACGCTGGACGGAACATTTTAGTCAACTCCTGAATCCCTCAACATCTAGTTGCAGTACGAGATTGGATCCCGAAGAAGCAGCTGAAAGCTTGTCGATTGACCTGAGCCCAATTCGATTTGAACAAGTGCTTGAAGTTGTCCGCAGGTTGAAGAATGGCAAGGCAAGTGGACCCGATAACATTTCCTGTGAGATGTTGAAAGCACACAAGGGTATTGTCGAGTGGCTCTGGGACATCATAGATAAGTGTTGGTCAACTGAAGTTAGTGTTCGAACCACCGAGGGATCTCTCTATTGTCAGTACCAGGCAAAGTGTTTGCTTCCGTTATTCTCAATCGATGCAAAGATTCAGTGGATCGCGTCTTAAGGGAAGAGCAGTGCGGCTTCAGAAAAAGCAGAGAATGCGCCGATCAACTCTTTGCCCTGCGTCAAATAATAGAGAAATCAATGGCGTTTCAATTGGATATTAGCTTTTGTTTCATAGACTTTCGAGCGGCATTCGATTCTGTCGATCGTGAGCAGATGTACCAGATAATGACACACTATGGTCTTCCGCAAAAAGTGATAAACATCATAAGAAACAGCTATGATGGATTCAAATGTCGAGTCAAAGCCGAAGGTGAGAAAGGACGCTTATTTGATGTCAGAACGGGCGTTAGGCAGGGTGATGTGTGGTCCCCAATCCTATTCGGCCTTGTCATCAACTACATTTTGGCTAACTCGGTGCATGGAGGATTAGACATTGGGAGATTGGTGGCTGACTTAGATTTTGCTGATGATGTTGCTCTCGTGGGGGTCTCAGACAGTGAGGTGCAAGAAAACCTACATCGAATCGAGGCCCTTGCGGAAGCCGCTGGTCTGAAGATTAATGTGGCCAAAACAAATGATATGGGCGTAAAATGCGACAGCCCAAATGTTGTTGCAGTGCCTAGTATCCAACAGAACGTGGAGATACTCACTGGAACACATAAAGGCAAACTAGGACTCCTGGCAGAGACATCTAGCCAGTCACGACTAACCATCAGCACGGAGGTGCTGCTGGGAACGAAAAAGAAAGCGGGCTGGTTCGAAACACAAGATGGCCGGAAGCTAAGATTGAAAAGCTTAGCGGTGGCTAAGCCAGCGTTTGTAGCTTCACAACAACAATCTGCGGTAGCAGATTCAGAGTCGCTAGAAAAGGAGAGTCGGTCAGTGGTGGCTGACCAAGAGTCTTTAAGATGTCAGAATTGTCAGCGGCAATTCAGTACAGTTACCGGACGCAAAGTGCACCAAACAAGATTCTGCAAAGCCGGTTTGTCAAAGAATGTCGTCGACAAGTCAAAGTTCGAGCAACTAGAGGCGAGCCTTACCTGTGACAAGTGTGAAAGAAAGTTCAAAACAGTCAATGGCCGAAAAGTTCACCAATCGAGATACTGTGGCAAACCTAAAGCAGTTGCCACACGCGTGTTTTCCTGCAAAGTACAAGATGTTCTAATTTGCCAGTATTGCTGGAGGGCGAAACTTTGTTGCAAAATTATAAAATTGTCTAATTGTACCTTTTAGTTTTGTCATATCTCAATAAAAATTAGCACCAGGAGAAACCTATACTTCTTGATTTCGTTTGCACTGATCTCAAATGTTTGAATGTTGGCTTATGTTACCGATTATTTTGGAGCTGTGTAACCAACAGTTTTCATCACCCCGTTTCGGACAAGTTGTCAGTATATGAACTTGCTGACCGGACAATTTCAAAGTTTTGCCAAGTATTAGCACCAAATTTTCACCCTCCGAAACAAACGGCGACTTCACTCTGATGAATAAAAATTTAATGCAAAAGGTTTGGAAAGATATTCCGAAGTCATAAAAATGGGCGTTGATATTTCAAATGGGTTTAATCGAATGAATTGGAAACTCCTCTTAAACAATTGGGAAAAATAGTTGAAGTGGACATGTAACTAATCCAATTACTTCTAACGAAGACAAACTGTCCATTTAATATGGGATGGATGTCGATATAGATTTCACTACTAACATTGGGGTTCCGGAGGTTGATAGTTTATTGCCCAACTTCTTCGTTTCCCACCTCCGGACAAGAATTGACAAAAGAGCTTGAGATCATATCTGGGCCACGATTATAGCAAACCCAGTGCAACAAGAAAAACGCATTTCGTAGAGTGCGCAGATCATAATGATTTCGTATGTGAAAACGAAGAGGACAGCGATGAAACTCTCGAAAAGCAGAGAATATATCCACCAGGTAATAGAGATGAAAATATTAGCAGTATAGAAAATTTAGAAATTAGTGGTTAAGGACAGGGGTGTTAAAACGTACATAATAATTTCACAAAAGAGTTATATCTGCCAGTTTTGCTTTAGGGTTACATTTTTTTGAAAGCATAATATTCTCCAACTGCAAGTGTTAATTTCGTCAAATAGCAGTAAAGAGTAAAGCCAGAATGGATTACTAACACTTGATTTTCTTTGCTCTGGTTTGAAAGGATTTGAATATTTTCTAATGTTATTAAATAATTTGGAGCTTCGTGACCAAAAATTTTCATCACTCCTACAAAGACGAGTTTTCAGTATATGACTGGACTAATATTTTAGATTCACCAAGTGTTGCCAATTATTAGCTCCACGCATTTAACATTCGAAATAACCAGACATTAATCTGATACATGCAATTATTTTGCAACAGATTTGGAACGAAATGTGGCAGTAAAAAAAATTTTAGGCATTGATATATCATAAGGATTTTATACAGAATTGGAACCTGCCACATCGAAAAACCAGAAACCTAAATTTTAAGAGGATTTAAAACCAATTTAAATAATTCCAACGAACACCAAACTGTCTATTAAATGAGGCATGAAAGTCGATATATAATTCACCATTAACATTGATTTTCCACAGTTGGATAATTTACCTTCCACGGTTTTCTTTTTCTACGTTGTTGATGGTTACGGGCAACGTTGACAAGACCCGAAAACCACATCAGGACCATAATTTTAGCAAATTGTCAACAAAAAAACCGATCAAGGAGATTAATATTGATTTTATGTGTCAAAATGACAAGAAAATCGATGAAACTCTCAAAAGGTAGAGATGATATCCACCAGTCATTAGAGACATTTTAACTAGTGGTAGTAGTGGATTAAAATTTAGAATTTGAATACAGGGTTGTTAGAATGCACAAAATATGTTTACAAAAGAGTTATGACTGCCACTTTTGCTGGAGTGTCACAATTTTTCCAAAAGCATATTATTCCCCAACTGAACGTCATAGTTTCGCCATATCTCAGTAAAAGTAGCGCCAGATAAAATTACTAACTCTTGTTTTTCTTTGCACTGGCTCTGAATGATTTTAATGTTTCCTAATGATCTCAAATAATTTGGATTATCGTGACCAAAAAATTTCATCACTCCTACTATGACGAGCTTTCAGTATATGATTGGGCTACCCTGTTATATTCACCAAGTTTCTCTAAGTATCCACCACATGTTTTCAACATCCAAAACAACCGGTGACGTCACTCTGGTAAATAAATTGCTTATTGCAATATGTTTGGAACGAAATTTCAAAGTGAAAAAAGTGGGCGTTGACATGTCATAAGAATTTATTACAGTGAATCGAAAACTGTCCCATCAGAACAATCGGGAAATCACAGTTGAATAAGATATGGAAATAAGCCAACTACTTCCCACGAACACCAAGTTGACTATTAAATGAGGCATGGAAGTGGATATAGAATTTACCACAAACATTGAAGCTCCGCTGTGGGATAGTTTATCACCCATTCTATTCATTTTCGACCCTTACATGGCTATATACTATATTGATTGGATTGGTAGATCAAATCTATAAAAATTTTGTAACAAGTCCAGTGCAACAGGAATAACGAATCTTGTAAAATACACAGTTGATATTCATTTTATATGCCAAAACGACGAGAAAATCTTTGAAACTCTCAAAATGTAGAGCTGATATCCACCCGTTATCAGAGATGATATTATTAGTAGTAATGGATTAGAATTTACTACTTAAGTAGAGGGGTGATGTAACGAACATAATAACGTAGAAAAGAGTTGTAACTGCCAGTTTTGCTGGAGTTTTACATTGTTTGCGTAAGCACAATGTTCTCTCTCCAATTTTGAAGTTTTAGCATATCCGAATATTTAACCTATGATGTCTTGTATGGCAGATCTTTAGACTGATCATTCGCATGTACTGTTATATGCACCAAGTGCCTCTAAGTATCAAACACGAATACACAACATCCGAAATAACCGCAGACGCCACTCTGATACATAAAATTCTTATTGCAACAAGTTTGGAACGAGATTTCAAGTTTGGAAGTAAAAAAATTAGGTATTGATATATCATAAGTATTTCATACAGTAAATCCAAAAGTTGTTCTTCCGAAAAATCAAAAAATTGTATTTGAAGAAGATTTGAAACTAATCTAACTACTTCCTACGAAAAATAAACTGGATTTTAAATGAGGCACGAAAGTCAATATATAAATCAACACTGACATTGAAGTTCCGCAGGAGGATAATATATCGCCCGCCCTATTCATTTTCTACTTTGTTGATGGTTACGGACAACATTGGCAAGACTCAGCAACAAAAAATCAGGACCATAGTTATAGCAAAACTTGTGCAACAAGAAAAACTGATCATGAAGATGATATTGATTTTAAGTGTCAAACTGAAGAGAACGTCGATGAAACTCTCATAAAATAGAGATGATATCCACTAGTTATTGGAGATGATATTTTTAGTAGTATTATTAGATTAGAATTTAGTACTTGAGTGCAGGAGTGTTAGAACGAACATAATAAATTCACAAAAGATTTATATCTGCCAGTTTTGTCTGAGGGTTAATTTTTTTGCAAAAGCATAATATTCTCTAACTGCACGTGTTAGTTTCCTCATATCTCAGTAAAAAGTAACGCCAGAAGGGATTACTAACTCCTGACTTCCTTTGCTCTGGTTTGAAAAGGTTTGAATATTTTCTTATGTCATTAAATAATTTGGAGCTTCGTGACCAAAATTTTTCATCACCTCTACTATTTTCAGTATATGACTGGACTGATACTTTATATTCACCAAGTGTTGCCAAATATCAGCTCCAAGCATTTACCATCCGAAATAACCAGACATTACTCTGATACATGCAATTCTTTTGCAATATATTTGGAACGAATTTTGACAGTTAAAAAAATAGAAGTCGATATATCATACGGATTTGATACAGTAAAGGAGAACCTGTCACATCGAAAAACCGAAAATTAAAATTTAAGAGGATTTAAAACCAATTTAAATACTTCCAACGAACACCAAACTGGCTATTGAATGAGGCTTGAAAGTCGATAAGTAGGTCACCACTAACATTGAAGTTCCGAGTGAGATAGTTCAGCACCCACCTTATTCATTTTCTACATTTAATTGGCTATGAACAATATTGACAGGACTTGAAAACCTAATCTGAATCATAATTATAGCAAAACATGTGCAAAAAGGAAACTGATCATGCATATGATATTGATTTTACATGTCAAAACAACGAGAACATCGATGAAACTCTCAGAAGGCAGAGATGATATCCGCCACGTCTCAGAGATAATATTAATAGTAGTAGTTATCAATTAGAACTTAGTACTTGAGTACAGGAGTGTTAGAACGCATATAATGATTTTAGAAAACCCTTTTTGCTGCTAGTTTTGCTTACTGTATACAGCTTTTGCATAACCATAATATTCTCCAACTCCAGTGCTAGATTCGACATATCTGAGCAAAACATAGCGCCAGATTGGATAATTAGCTCGTGATTTTTTTGCTATGGATCTAAAATTTGAGTTTTTGCTTATGAGGTTAGAAAATTTGGAGCTTTGTGACCAAATATTTCATAAATCTCGCTACGATGAGCTTTGAGTATACGATTGGACTGGCCTGTTATAATCACCAAGGATCCCTAAGTATCAGTCAAAAATTTTAAAAATCCGAAATAACCGCAGACGTTACTCTGATACATAAAATGCTTATTGCAACAAAATTGGAACGAGATTTCAAAGTCAAATATTTAGGCATTGATATATCATAAGTATTTCATACAGTAAATCCAAAAGTTGTTCTTCCGAAAAATCAAAAAATTGTATTTGAAGAAGATTTGAAACTAATCTAACTACTTCCTACGAAAAATAAACTGGATTTTAAATGAGGCAAGAAAGTCAATATATAAATCAACACTGACATTGAAGTTCCGCAGGAGGATAATATATCGCTCGCCCTATTCATTTTCTACTTTGTTGATGGTTACGGACAACATTGGCAAGACTCAGCAACAAAAAATCAGGACCATAGTTATAGCAAAACTTGTGCAACAAGAAAAACTGATCATGAAGATGATATTGATTTTAAGTGTCAAACTGAAGAGAACGTCGATGAAACTCTCATAAAATAGAAATGATATCCACTAGTTATTAGAGATGATATTTTTAGTAGTAGTATTAGATTAGAATTTAGTACTGGAGTACAGGAGTGTAAAGGTTGTTAGAACGCATATAATAATTTCACAAAAAAGAGTTATATCTGCAAGTTTTGCTGGAGGTTTACCATTTTTACATACGCATAATATTCTCCAACTAAACGTGTTAGTTTCGTCGTATCTCATTGAGAAGTAACGCCAGAAGGGATCACAAAATTTTGGTTTTCTTTGCTCTGGTTCTAAAGGACTTGAACATTTGCTGGAGATGTCAAGAAATTTGGAGCTTCGTGACCAAAAATTTTTCAACGTTCGCACTAAGACGAGTTTTGAGTATATGACTGGACTCACCTGTAATATTAACCAAGTAGCTCTAAGTATCAGGCAGAAATGTGCAACATCCGAAATAACTGCAGATGTCACTCTGATACTTAAAATGCTTTTTGCAACAATTTTGAGACAGATATCAGAATAAAAAAATTAGGCATTGATATTTCATAAGTTTTTGATATAATAAATTGGAATCAGTTCCTTCCGAAAAATCGTGAAATTGTATCTGAAGAGGATCGGCAACTAATCTATCTATTTCCTACGAACACCAAACTAGCTATTAAATGAGGCACGAAAGTCGATAAAGAATTCATCACATACATTGAAGTGAGAAGTTCCATCACCCACTCTACTTTTTTGCTACCTTTAGATGTCTATGGAGAACATTGACAAGACTTGAAGACCAAATCTGGATCATAATTACATCAAAACTTGTGCAACAAGACAAACTGATTTTTTAGATAATATTGAGTTTACGGGACAAAATGACAAGAACATCGATGAAACTCCTACAAGGTAGAGATGATATCCACCAGTTACCAGAGGTTAATTTATTAGTAGTGGGTACGAGATTAGAGTTTAGTACTTGTGTACAGGAGTGTTGGAGCGCACATATTAGTTTCACAAAAAGTTATATCTGCCAATTTTGCTAGGGGGATACAGTTTTTGCATAAACAAAATATTCTTCAACTGCAAGTCAATGTCGTCATATCTCAGTAAAAATTAGAGCCCAAATGGATCGTTAACTCTTGATTTTCTTTGCTCTATGTCTGAAAGATTTGAGTATCTGCTCATGATATTAAATAATTTGGAGCTTCGTGACCAAAATTTTAGTTTTAATGACGACAACTTTGACAAGACTCGGAGAGCAAAACTGGACAAATATTATAGCAAGACCTGTGCAACAGAAAATTCGATCATGTAGATAATAATGATTTTGCACAAGGGTTTTTTGCAACAAATTTGGCACGAAATGTCAATCTCAAAATATTAGGCGTTGATATATCATTAAGGTTTGACACAGTAAACTTGATCGTGCCCCTTCCGAGCAATTTGGAAAGGATAGCTGATGAGGATATGAAACTAATCCAACTACCTCTAAAGGATACGAAACTGGCTATTAAATGAGGCAGAAGAGTTGATATTTTAATTCAAGACTAGCATTGAAGTTCTGCAGCGGGATAATTTATCAACCATTCTATTCATTTTTTATCTTGTTGATGGTTTCAAACAATATTAACAAGACTCGGAGACCAAATCAGGACCATAATCCTAGCAAAACTTGTGCAGCAAGAACAACGGATGAAGTAGATGATATTGATTTAACATGTCAAAACAACGAGAAAATCGATGGAGCTCTCAAAAAGTAGAGCTGATATCTACCAGTTATCAGAACGTATTTTGTAAGTAGTAATAGATAGAAATTTAGTACTTGGGCACAGGGGTGTCAAAACGCACAGAAAACTTTTGCGAGAGAGTTATATCTGCCAGTTTTGCTGGAGGTTTACAGTGTTTGCATAAGCACAATATTCTCTCTGCACCTGCACGGTTCAGTTGCATCATAACTCAGTAAAAATTTGCAACTGAGGGAATCACTAACACTTTATTGGTCCTTTCTGAGCGTCTAAAAGATTTGAGTCTTTGCTAATGACGACAATTCTGCTAGAGGTTTACAATTTTTGCATAAGCATAATATTCTTCTACTGCACGTGTTAGTTGTGTTATATCTCAGTAGAAAGTAGTACCAGAAGAGATCTTAATTTTTCTTCGGATCTAAAAGACTTGAAAGTTTCCTGATGATGTTGAGTAATTTAGAGCTGCGTGGCCAAAGTTTTTCATCACTCCTACTAAGACAAGTTCTTAGTTTATAACCGGACTAAACTGATATTTTCACCAAGTATCAGCAACACCTTCTCACCATGGAAAATAACTGGAGACTTCACTCTGATACTTAAAAAAATTTTTGCAACAATTTTGGAACGATACTTTGAAGTCAAGTTGTTGGCTTTCACATATCTAAAAGATTTGATACAGTGAATCGGAAACTGCCCCTCAGAAAAATTTTGATATCATAGTTGATAAGCATATAAAACTAATCCATCGACTACTAACGGGCACAGCACTGTCTGCTAATGTAGCAGGAAAGTCAATTTAGAAATCACCACTAATTTTTGAATTCCGCAGGGGAATAGATCACTACCCATATTTTTCATTACTATCTCCTGGTTGCAACAAAATTGATCAATATCGGAGACGGATCTTGAACCAAGATTATAGCAAACCCAATGCAACAAGACAGCAGATACATACATCTTCAGTATGTTTATTGATATTGTTTTTATATGTCGAAACGACGCAATTTGCGCTAAGGAAAGCTGACAAGAATGTCAGCTCATAAAGCTCGATATTCATAATGACAAGTTCCATAAGTCTCTTTTTGTAGCCTAATTTTTCATCACTTCAACTAGACGGATTTCCAAAATATGACTAGACTGACCTGTTATAATCATCAAGTATCTCTACGTGTCAGCCACAAATGTTCAACAACCGAAATAATTGGAAACATCACTCTGATACATAAAGTGTTTTTTGCAAAAAGTTTGGCGCAAGATTTCAAAGTAAAGAAATTAGGCGTTGTAATTTCAAAAGTTTTTGATACACTAAATTGAAACCTCTCCCTTTCGAAAAATCGGGAAATGATAGCTGATGAGGATATGAAACTAATCCAGCTACTTCTAAAGGACACCAAACTGGCTTATAAATGAGGCAGGAAAGTCGATATATAATTCACCACTAATATTGATGTTCTGCAGGGGGCTATTTTTATCGACCACCATATTCAGTTTCTACCTTGCTAATGGTTACGGACAACATTGACCAGACTTGGAGAACAAATCATGACCATAATTATAGCAAAACCTGTGCAACAAGAAAAACTGATCAAGTAGATTATATTGATTTTACATGTGAAAACGACGAGAAGCTCGATGGAACTCTCAAAAGGTAGAGATGATATCTAACAGTTATCAGAACTTTTTTTGTTAGTAGAAATGGATGGGAATTAGTACTTGGGTACAGGGGTGTCAGAACGCACAAAAAAAATTTACAAAAGAGTTTTATCTGCCAGCTTTGTTGATGGGTTACAGTTTTTGCACAAGCACAATATTCTCTCTCCAACTGCAAGGTTCAAATGCATCATAACTCAGTAAAAATTTGCGACAGTGGGGATCACTAACACTTTATTGGTCCGTTCTGAGCGTCTACAAGATTTGAATCTTTGCTTTTTAAAAAATTTGCAGCTTGGTGACCCAAATTTCCTTCACTTCTTGTCAGACTAATTTTCAGTATATGACTGGACACACCAAAAATATTTTTCAGTATATGAAACGTGACCAAAAATTTTCATCACTCCTACTAAGACGGATTTTCAGTATATGACTGGACTGATAATTTATATTCACCAAGTGTTGCCAATTATCAGCTCCACGCATTTACCATCCGAAATAACCAAACATTACTCTGATACATGCAATTCTTTTGCAACATATTTGGAACGAAATTTGACAGTAAAAAAATTAGGCGTTGATATATCACACGGATTTGATACAGTAAAGGAGATCCTGTCACATCGAAAAACCGAAAAATAAAATCCAAGAGGATTTAAAATCAATTTAAATACCTCCAACGAACACCAAAATGGCTATTGAATGAGGCCTGAAAGTCGATATGTAGGTCACTACTAACATTTAAGTTCTGCAGTGAGATAGTTCAGCACTCACTCTATTCATTTTCTACATTTAATTGGCTATGGACAATATTGACTGGACTTGAAAACCTAACCTGAATCATAATTATAGCAAAACCTGTGCAAAAAGGAAACTGATCATGCAGATGATATTGATTTTACATGTCAAAACAACGAGAACATCGATGAAACTCTCAGAAGGCAGAGATGATATCCGCCACGTCTCAGAGATAATATTAATAGTAGTAGTTATCAATTAGAACTTAGTACTTGAGTACAGGAGTGTTAGAACGCACATAATGATTTTAGAAAACCCTTTTTGCTGCTAGTTTTGCTTACTGTATACAGCTTTTGCATAACCATAATATTCTCCAACTCCAGTGCTAGATTCGACATATCTGAGCAAAACATAGCGCCAGATTGGATAATTAGCTCGTGATTTTTTTGCTATGGATCTAAAATTTGAGTTTTTGCTTATGAGGTTAGAAAATTTGGAGCTTTGTGACCAAATATTTCATAAATCTCGCTACGATGAGCTTTGAGTATACGATTGGACTGGCCTGTTATAATCACCAAGGATCCCTAAGTATCAGTCAAAAATTTTAAAAATCCGAAATAACCGCAGACGTTACTCTGATACATAAAATGCTTATTGCAACAAAATTGGAACGAGATTTCAAAGTCAAATAATTAGGCATTGATATATCATAAGTATTGCATACAGTAAAACCAAAACTTGTTCTTCCGAAAAATCAAAAAAAAAAATGTATTTGAAGAAGATTTGAAACTAATCTAACTACTTCCTACGAAAAATAAACTGGATTTTAATTGAGGCACGAAAGTCAATATATAAATCAACACTGACATTGAAGTTCCGCAGGAGGATAATATATCGCCCGCCCTATTCATTTTCTACTTTGTTGATGGTTACGGACAACATTGGCAAGACTCAGCAACAAAAAATCAGGACCATAGTTATAGCAAAACTTGTGCAACAAGAAAAACTGATCATGAAGATGATATTGATTTTAAGTGTCAAACTGAAGAGAACGTCGATGAAACTCTCATAAAATAGAGATGATATCCACTAGTTATTAGAGATGATATTATTAGTAGTAGTATTAGATTAGAATTTAGTACTGGAGTACAGGAGTGTAAAGGTTGTTAGAACGCATATAATAATTTCACAAAAAAGAGTTATATCTGCAAGTTTTGCTGCAGGTTTACAGTTTTTACATACGCATAATATTCTCCAACTACACGTGTTAGTTTCGTCGTATCTCATTATAAAGTAACCCCAGAAGGGATCAATAAATCTTGGTTTTCTTTGCTCTGGTTCTAAAGGACTTGAACATTTGCTGGAGATGTCAAGAAATTCGGAGCTTTGTGACCAAAATTTTTCAACGTTCGCACTAAGACGAGTTTTGAGTATATGACTGGACTCACCTGTAATATTAATCAAGTAGCTCTAAGTATCAGGCAGAAATGTGCAACATCCGAAATAACTGCAGATGTCACTCTGATAATTAAGATGCTTATTGCAACAATTTTGAGCCAGATATCAAAATAATAAAAATTAGGCGTTGATATTTCATAAGTTTTTGACATAATAAATTGGAATCAGTTCCTTCCCAACAATCGTGAAATTGTATTTGAAGAGGATGGGCAACTAATCTATCTATTTCCTACGAACACCAAACTAACTATTAAATGAGGCATGAAAGTCGATAAAGAATTCATGACCTACATTGAAGTGAGAAGTTTTATCACCCACCCTACTCTTTTTCTACCTTTAGATGTCTATGGACAACATTGACAAGACTTGAAGATCAAATCTGTATCATAATTACATCAAAACTTGTGCAACAAGACAAACTGATGTTTTAGACAATATTGAGTTTACAGGACAAATTGACAAGAACATCGATGAAAATCTTACAAGGTAGAGATGATATCCACCAGTTACCAGAGGTTATTTTATTAGTAGTGGTTACGAGATTAGTGTTTAGTACTTGTGTACAGGGGTGTTGGAGCGCACATATTAGTTTCACAGAAAGTTATGTCTGCCAATTTTGCTAGGGGTATACAGTTTTTGCATAAACATAATGTTCTCCAACTGCACGTCAATGTCGTCATATCTCAGTAAAAATTAGAGCCCAAATGGATCGTTAACTCTTGATTTTCTTTGCTCTATGTCTGAAAGATTTGAGTATCTGCTCATGATATTAAATAATTTGGAGCTTCGTGACCAAAATTTTAGTTTGAATGACGACAACTTTGACAAAACTCGGAGAGCAAAACTGGACAAAAATTATAGCAAGACCTGTGCAACAGAAAATTCGATCATGTAGATAATAATGATTTTGCACAAGGGTTTTTTGCAACAAATTTGGCACGAAATGTCAATCTCAAAATATTAGGCGTTGATATATCATTAAGGTTTGACACAGTAAACTTGATCGTGCCCCTTCCGAGCAATTTGGAAATGATAGCTGATGAGGATATGAAACTAATCCAACTACCTCTAAAGGATACGAAACTGGCTATTAAATGAGGCAGAAAAGTTGATATTTTAATTCAAGACTAGCATTGACGTTCTGCAGCGATATAATTTATCAACCATTCTATTCATTTTCTATCTTGTTGATGGTTACAAACAACATTGACAAGAATCGGTGACCAAATCAGGACCATAATCCTAGCAAACGTTGTAGTACTTGGGCACCACAGGGGTGTCAGAATGCAAAGAAAACTTTTGCGAGAGATATATATCTGCCAGTTTTGCTGGAGGTTTACAGTGTTTGCATAAGCACAGTATTCTCTCTGCACCTGCACGGTTCAGTTGCATCATAACTCAGTAAAAGTTTGCAACAGAGGGGATCACTAACACTTTATTGGTCCTTTCTGAGCGTCTAAAAGATTTGAGTCTTTGCTAATAACAACAATTCTGCTAGAGGTTTACAGTTTTTGCATAAGCATAATGTTCTCCAACTGCACGTGTTAGTTTCGTCATATGTCAGTAAAAAAAGCCAAAATGCTTCATTAAATCTTGATTTCTTTTTGCTCTAGCTCTGAAAAATTTGAATCTTTGCTTTTTAATTAATTTGGAGGTTCGTGACCCAAATTTTCATCACTTCACAGACGAATTTTCAGTATATGACTGGACACACCTGCTATATTCACCAAGTATCGCCAACTATCAGCAGCAAAAATTCACCAACCGAAATAACCGAAGACATCAATCTCATACAAACACTGTTTGTTGCGATTATTTTGGAACGAGATTTCAAAATCAAAAATTTGATATATCATACGGATTTGATGCAGGAATTCGGAGACTGCCCCTTTGGAACAATCGGGAAATTGTATGTGATGAGGATTTCAAGTTAATCTAACTACTTCCAACGAACACGAAACAGGCCCGAAAGTGAATATATAAATCACCAATAACACCGAAGTTCCGCAGGGGAAAAATATACCATCCACCTTGTTCAATTTCTATCTTCTTGATGGTTACGGACAGCAATGTCAAGACTTGGAAACCAAATTTGGACCATATAATAGCAAAAATTGATTACCAAGAAAAACTTGATTTTACACGCCAATACGACGAGATCATCGATGATGCTCTCAAAAGGTAGATATGATATCCACCAGTTTCCAGAAATTATTTTAGTAGTAGTACTAATTGGTTAAAATTTAGTACTTGAGTACAGGACTGTTAGAAAGAACATAGACATTTCACAAAAGAGTTATATCTGCCAGTTTTGTTGTAGGGTTACAGCTTTTAAATAAGCATAATATTCTTCTACTGCACGTGTTAGTTGTGTTATATCTCAGTAGAAAGTAGTACCAGAAGAAATTTTGATTTTTCTTCGGATCTAAAAGACTTGAAAGTTTCCTGATGATGTTGAGTAATTTAGAGCTGAGTGGCCAAAGTTTTTCAACACTCCTACTAAGATAAGTTCTAAGTTTATAACCGGACTAAACTGATATTTTCACCAAGTGTCAGCAACACCTTCTCACCATGCAAAATAACTGGAGACTTCACTCTGATACATAAAAAAATTATTGCAACAATTTTGGAACGATACTTTGAAGTCAAAAGGTTGGCTTTCACATATCTAAAAGATTTGATGCAGTGAATCGGAAACTGCCCCTCAGAAAAATTTTGATATCATAGTTGATAAGCATATAAAACTAATCCATCGACTACTAACGGGCACAGCACTGTCTGCTAATGAAGCAGAAAAGTCCATTTAGAAATCACCACTAATTATGGAATTCCGCAGGGGGATAGATCACTACCCATATTTTTCATTACTATCTCCTGGTTGCAGTCAACAAAATTGATCAATATCAGAGACGGATCTTGAACCAAGATTATAGCAAACCCAATGCAACAAGACAGCAGATACATACATGTTCAGTATGTTTATTGATATTGTTTTTATATGTCGAAACGACGCAATTTGCGCTAAGGAAAGCTGACAAGAATGTCAGCTCATGAAGCTCGATATTCATAATGACAAGTTCCATAAGTCTCTTTTTGTAGCCTAATTTTTCATCACTTCAACTAGACGGATTTCCAAAATATGATTAGACTGACCTGTTATAATCATCAAGTATCTCTACGTGTCAGCCACAAATGTTCAACAACCGAAATAATCGGAAACATCACTCTGATACATAAAGTGTTTTTTGCAACAAGTTTGGCGCAAGATTTCAAAGTAAAGAAATTAGGCGTTGTAATTTCAAAAGTTTTTGATACACTAAATTGAAGCCTCTCCCTTTCGAACAATCGGGAAATGATAGCTGATGAGGATATGAAACTAATCCAGCTACTTCTAAAGGACACCAAACTGGCTTATAAATGAGGCAGGAAAGTCGATATATAATTCACCACTAATATTGATGTTCTGCAGGGGGCTATTTTATCGACCACCATATTCAGTTTCTACCTTGCTGATGGTTACGGACAACATTGACCAGACTTGGAGAACAAATCATGACCAAAATTATAGCAAAACCTGTGCAACAAGAAAAACTGATCAAGTAGATTATATTGATTTTACATGTGAAAACGACGAGAAGCTCGATGGAACTCTCAAAAGCTAGAGATGATATCTAACAGTTATCAGAACTTTTTTTTGTTAGTAGAAATGGATGGGAATTAGTACTTGGGTACAGGGGTGTCAGAACGCACAAAAAAAAATTTTACAAAAGAGTTTTATCTGCCAGCTTTGTTGATGGGTTACAGTTTTTGCACAAGCACAATATTCTCTCTCCAACAGCAAGGTTCAGTTGCATCATAACTCAGTCAAAAAATGTGCGACAGAGGGGATCACTAACACTTTATTGGTCCTTTCTGTGCATCTAAAAGATTTGAGTCCTTGCTAATGACGACAATTCTGCTAGAGTTTTACAGTTTTTTGCATAAGCATAATATTCTCCGACTGCACGTGTTAGTTTTGTCATATCTCAGTAAAATTAGCGCCAGAATGTTTCATTAATTCTTGATTTCTTTTTGCTCTAGGTCTATAATAATTGAACTTTTGCTTTTCAAATAATTTGGAGCTTCGTGACCCAAATTTTCATCACTTCTTCTCAGAATAATTTTCATCATATGACTGGACACACCTGTTATTTTCACCAACTATCACCAACTATCAGCAGCAAATTTCACCAACTGAAATAACCGAAGACATCAATCTCATACAAACACTGTTTATTGCGACTATTCTGGAACGAGACTTTAAAATCAAAATTTGATATATCATTGGGATTTGATGCAGTAATTCGGAGACCGGCCCTTTGGAGCAACCGGGAAATTGTATGTGATGAGGATTTGAAATTAATCTAACTACTGCCAACGAACACAAAACTGGCTACTAAATGAGGCACGAAAGTGAATATATATATATATATATATATATATATATATATATATATATATATCAACAATAACACCGAAGTTCCGCAGGGAAAAAATATACCACTCACCTTGTTCAATTTCTATCTTGTTGATGTTACGGACAGCAATGACATGACCTGGAAACCAAATTTGGACCATATTAGAGCAAAACTTGCTTAAAAAGAAAAATTTGATGTTACATGTCAATACGACGAGATCATCGATGAAGCTCTCAAAAGGTAGAGATGATATCCACCAGTTGCCAGAAATTTTATTAGTAGTAGTACTAATTGGTTAGAATTTAGTACTTGAGTACAAGGAAATTAGAACCCAAATAATATTGTACAAAATACTTAAATCTGCCAATCTATTGCATAAGCATATTATTTTTTTACTGCACGTGTTAGTTTCGTTGTATCTCAGTAGAAAGTAGCCAGAAGAGATCTTGGTTTTGCTTTGCATCTAAAAGATTTGAAAGATTCCTAATGATGTTGAGTAATTTAGAGCTGCGTGTCCAAAGTTTCTCATCACCCTTACCAAGACAAATTTTTAGTTTATAACTGGATCAAACTGATATATTCACCACGTATCAGCAACACATTTTCATAATCCAAATCAACTTGAATCTTCACTCTGATACATAAAAAAATTATTGCAACAATTTTAGAACGATACTATAAGTCAAAATGTTGACTTTCACATGTCAAAAGGATTTGATAAAGTGTATCGGAAAATTTTCCCTCAGACAATATATTTTCACCTAGTATCAGCAACAAGTATTCACAATCAACAACAACCCGCGAGTCCACTCTGATACAAAAAAAATTATTGCAAAAATTTACAATAATTCACAGTCAAAATGTGGGCGTTGACATGTCAAAAAGATTTCATACAGTGATTCAGCAGAAATCTGCAGCCTATCCGAATTTTTATCCTATGATATCTTGTCTGGTTGATCTTTGATGTTGATCTTGTCTGGTTGATCTTGTCTGGTTGACAAAATGAACATGAGCGGCCCAATTGTAGATGTCTTAGGTACACTTCAAGTTATCAACGATTCGCTTGAGATGGTTTTCTTTCTCTGACTCTCTAGTCCTGATCTTTTAAGTAAATGGTAAGTAGCGGCAGTGGCTTACACCACCCCAATTTTATTCAGCTACTAAATCAGGTTTTCATGCGACACAATCAAAAGTTTTGCAGACGTCCCTGCAAAGAACAACGAGTTTCCTTATATATATATATGTATATATATATATATATATATATATATATATATATATTTATATATGTATATATGCATATATATATATATATATATATATATATATATATATATCAACAATAACACCGAAGTTCCGCAGGGAAAAAATATACCACTCACCCTGTTCAATTTCTATCTTGAGATGGTTACGGACAGCAATGACATGACTTGGAAACCAAATTTGGACCATATTATAGCAAAACTTGCTTAAAAAGAAAAATTTGATGTTACATGTCAATACGACGAGATCATCGATGAAGCTCTCAAAAGGTAGAGATGATATCCACCAGTTGCCAGAAATTATATTAATAGTAGTACTTAATGTTTAGAATTTGGTACTTGAGTACAAGGAAATTAGAACCCAAATAATATTGTACAAAATACTTAAATCTGCCAATCTATTGCATAAGCATATTATTTTTTTACTGCACGTGTTAGTTTCGTTGTATCTCAGTAGAAAGTAGCCAGAAGAGATCTTGGTTTTGCTTTGCATCTAAAAGATTTGAAAGATTCCTAATGATGTTGAGTAGTTTAGAGCTGCGTGACCAAAGTTTCTCATCACCCTTACTAAGACAAATTTTTAGTTTATAACTGGATCAAACTGATATATTCACCACGTATCAGCAACACATTTTCATAATCCAAATCAACTTGAATCTTCACTCTGATACATAAAAAAACTATTGCAACAATTTTGGAACGATACTATAAGTCAAAATGTTGACTTTCACATGTCAAAAGGATTTGATACAGTGTATCGGAAAATTTTCCCTCAGACAAAATATTTTCACCTAGTATCAGCAACAAGTATTCACAATCAACAACAACCCGCGAGTCCACTCTGATACAAAAAAAAACTTTTGCAAAAATTTACGATAATTTACAGTCAAAATGTGGGCGTTGACATGCCAAAAAGATTTCATACAGTGATTCAGCAGAAATCTGCAGCCTATCCGAATTTTTATCCTATGATATCTTGTCTGGTTGATCTTTGATGTTGATCTTGTCTGGTTGATCTTGTCTGGTTGACAAAATGAACATGAGCGGCCCAATTGTAGATGTCTTAGGTACACTTCAAGTTATCAACGATTCGCTTGAGATGGTTTTCTTTCTCTGACTCTCTGGTCCTGATCTTTTAAGTAAATGGTAAGTAGCGGCAGTGGCTTACACCACCCCAATTTTATTCAGCTACTAAATCAGGTTTTCATGCGACACAATCAAAAGTTTTGCAGACGTCCCTGCAAAGAACAACGAGTTTCCTTTTATATATATATATATATATATATATCAACAATAACACCGAAGTTCTGCAGGGAAAAATATACCACTCATCCTGTTCAATTTCTATCTTGTTGACGGTTACGGACAGCAATGGCATGACTTGGAAACCAAATTTGGACCATATTATAGCAAAACTTGCTTAAAAAGAAAAATTTGATGTTACATGTCAATACGACGAGATCATCGATGAAGCTCTCAAAAGGTAGAGATGATATCCACCAGTTGCCAGAAATTATATTAGTAGTAGTACTAAATGGTTAGAATTTAATACTTGAGTACAAGGAAATTAGAACCCAAATAATATTGTACAAAATTTTTAAATCTGCCAATCTATTGCATAAGCATATTATTCTTTTACTGCACGTGTTAGTTTCGTTGTATCTCAGTAGAAAGTAGCCAGAAGAGATCTTGGTTTTGCTTTGCATCTAAAAGATTTGA
The DNA here is from genome assembly GCF_964194025.1 of Convolutriloba macropyga. Lineage (NCBI taxonomy): Eukaryota > Metazoa > Xenacoelomorpha > Acoela > Convolutidae > Convolutriloba > Convolutriloba macropyga. Next base: position 45,332,734 of record NC_134472.1, read on the forward strand.
AAGATTCCTAATGATGTTGAGTAGTTTAGAGCTGCGTGACCAAAGTTTCTCATCACCCTTACTAAGACAAATTTTTAGTTTATAACTGGATCAAACTGATATATTCACCAAGTATCAGCAACACATTTTCATAATCCAAATCAACTTGAATCTTCACTCTGATGCATAAAAAATTATTGCAACAATTTTGGAACGATACTATAAGTCAAAATGTTGACTTTCACATGTCAAAAGGATTTGATACAGTGTATCGGAAAATTTTCCCTCAGACAATATATTTTCACCTAGTATCAGCAACAAGTATTCACAATCAACAACAACCCGCGAGTCCACTCTGATACAAAAAAAAACTTTTGCAAAAATTTACGATAATTTACAGTCAAAATGTGGGCGTTGACATGTCAAAAAGATTTCATACAGTGATTCAGCAGAAATCTGCAGCATATCCGAATTTTTATCCTATGATATCTTGTCTGGTTGATCTTTGATGTTGATCTTGTCTGGTTGATCTTGTCTGGTTGACAAAAAGAACATGAGCCGCCCAATTGTAGATGTCTTAGGTACACTTCAAGTTATCAACGATTCGCTTGAGATGGTTTTCTTTCTCTGACTCTCTGGCCCTGATATTTTAAGTAAATGGTAAGTAGCGGCAGTGGCTTACACCACCCCAATTTTATTCAGCTACTAAATCAGGTTTTCATGCGACACAATCAAAAGTTTTGCAGACGTCCCTGCAAAGAACCACAAGTTTCGTTATATATATATATATATATATATATATATATATATATATATATATATATATATATCAACAATAACACCGAAGTTCTGCAGGGAAAAATATACCACTCATCCTGTTCAATTTCTTTCTTGTTGATGGTTACGGACAGCAATGGCATGACTTGGAAACCAAATTTGGACCATATTATAGCAAAACTTGCTTAAAAAGAAAAATTTGATGTTACATGTCAATACGACGAGATCATCGATGAAGCTCTCAAGAGGTAGAGATGATATCCACCAGTTGCCAGAAATTATAATAGTAGTAGTACTAAATGGTTAGAATTTAGTACTTGAGTACAAGGAAATTAGAACCCAAATAATATTGTACAAAATTTTTAAATCTGCCAATCTATTGCATAAGCATATTATTCTTTTACTGCACGTGTTAGTTTCGTTGTATCTCAGTAGAAAGTAGCCAGAAGAGATCTTGGTTTTGCTTTGCATCTAAAAGATTTGAAAGATTCCTAATGATGTTGAGTAATTTAGAGCTGCGTGACCAAAGTTTCTCATCACCCTTACTAAGACAAATTTTTAGTTTATAACTGGATCAAACTGATATATTCACCAAGTATCAGCAACACATTTTCATAATCCAAATCAACTTGAATCTTCACTCTGATGCATAAAAAAATTATTGCAACAGTTTTGGAACGATACTATAAGTCAAAATGTTGACTTTCACATGTCAAAAGGATTTGATACAGTGTATCGGAAAATTTTCCCTCACACAATATCTTTTCACCTAGTATCAGCAACAAGTATTCACAATCAACAACAACCCGCGAGTCCACTCTGATACAAAAAAAAACTTTTGCAAAAATTTACGATAATTTACAGTCAAAATGTGGGCGTTGACATGTCAAAAAGATTTCATACAGTGATTCAGCAGAAATCTGCAGCATATCCGAATTTTTATCCTATGATAGCTTGTCTGGTTGATCTTTGATGTTGATCTTGTCTGGTTGATCTTGTCTGGTTGACAAAATGAACATGAGCGGCCCAATTGTAGATGTCTTAGGTACACTTCAAGTTATCAACGATTCGCTTGAGATGGTTTTCTTTCTCTGACTCTCTGGTCCTGATATTTTAAGTAAATGGTAAGTAGCGGCAGTGGCCTACACCACCCCAATTTTTTTCAGCTACTAAATCAGGTTTTCTTGCGACACAATCAAAAGTTTTGCAGACGTCCCTGCAAAGAACAACGAGTTTCCTTGTTTCCTCTAAGTCATTTTTTTCTATAGATGTTGTCAAGGTAGATTAACATATTTCATTTCCTGGACGAAGGGTGCTTCCAATCAAAAGGCTGAAATCTATTGAATAGCACTCTTCGACAAAATTCTGGAGGCGTTCGGGATGCGTTAAAAGCAGATCAATTTGTCTGTAATTTGAGAAGTCCTTATCGTTTTTATTTTTGAACCGGTGCAATAATTTGGACTGCACTTTTCTTTTATTTACTCATCCCAGATTTCATCTGGGCCTCAGATATTGTGAAGGTCTTTCATGACTTGTTCTATGTCTTTTTTTGTGAATGTTAAAGAAATTTAATGTCGTTTTTGGACAAATTCGTTTTCCGATTTGCACTTCCTTGTTGTAAATTTTCGAGGAAAAAAAATTGTTTGCTATTTCAGTGTCTGATTTGGCCTGCTTTGTCAAGTTCTGACCGTCGAAGTTCTTGTTAAATAAATTGCTTACTGCAACAAATTCGGAACGATAATTTAAAGTCAAAAAATTGGGCGCTGATATGTCAGAAAATTTTGATACAATGAATCAGAAACTGTCCCTTCAGAACAACCTTGATATCATAGTTGATAGGGATATGAAACTAATCCAACTACTTCTAACGCGCACCACACAGGCTGCTATGGTAGCAGGAAAGTCAATTTAGAAAGCACCACTAATTATGGAATTCCGCAGGGGGATAGATCACTACCAATTTTTTTCTCGTTTACTATCTCCTGGTTGCAGTCAACAAAATTGATCAATATCGGAGACGGATCTTGAACCAAGATTATAGCCAACCCAATGCAACAAAACTACCGATACATACATGTTCGGGTAAGTTTTTTGATATTGTATTATAAGTCGAAACGACGCAATGTGCGCTATGAAAAGCTAACAAGAATATAAGCTCATGATTCTCGATGTTCATAATAATAAGTCTCTTTTTGTAGCCTATATTTGTTCCACAAACAATTTCCATTGAAATTCCTCAAGCAAAAAATTTAGCACTACCCTATCCATTTTCTACCTTGGTGATGGTGACAGAAAACATTGACAAGCCTCGGAAGCCAAATCTGGACCGCAAATTTAACAAATCTTTGCAACAGTATTGGAGACCAAATCTGGACCAAGATTATAGCAAACCCAATGCAACAAGACTACCGATACAGGTAGAGTATGTTTATTGATATTGTTTTTAATATCGAAGCAACGCAATTTGCGCTATGGAAAACTAACAAGAACAAATGCTCATAAAGCTCGATATTCATAATGATAACATCCGTAGGTCTCTTTTTGTTAAGATCCACAAACCCAAGCTGTAGCTCTGTGTTGTATTTTTTCATTGCTTCTCATATCAGTTTTGGAAAGACACTAGACCTGGGATGAGAAGGTAATTTTTGGGACTACAGAATCAGTGTATGCGTTCAGCTATGTAGATTTTGCCGCTTTCGGAAAAGTAATTCTTCTTAAAAATCCATACACAAACTCAAGCTCTAGCTCTGTGCTGTCATTGCTTCTCATATCAGTTTTGGAAAGACACTGGACCTGGGAGGAATATGTAATTATTGGGACTACACAATCAGTGCAAACGTTGAACTATGTAAAATTTGACGTTCTTGGAGAAGTAATTCTTCCTAAGAATGAAATTTTCCATCAATGTGCCACTAGTTTTGCTCACTTTTCAGTCTATTGCCGTTTGCAAAAAATTACATTGGCAGCATCTTTTCGACTACGGACAAATTTTGCGCAAGTCATGAGTGTAGAGCAAATGAATTTTCAATTTTGCTTTGTTTGTCTCCATGCCTTGTTTGGAGCTCCATTGAACAATTGTTTGATACTGTTCAATTGGGTACTATGTTTTTAGTCAAAACATCAGCAGAAATCTGCAGCATATCCAAATTTTTATTCTATGATATCTTGCCTGGCTGACCTCTGATGAACAAAATGAACATGAGCGGCCCAATTGTAGATGTCTGTGGTACACTTCAAGTTATCAATGATTCGCTTGATTCCTTCTCTGACTCTCTGGTCCAGATCTTTTAAATAAATGGTATGTAGCAGCAGTAGCTTACACCACTCCAATTTTAGTGAGCTTCTAAATCAGGTTTTCATGCGACACAATCAAAAGTTTTGCAGACGTCCCTGCAAAGAAGAACAAGTTTCCTTGTTTCCCCTAAATCATTTCTTTCTATAGATGTTGTCAAGGTAAATTAATATATTTCATTTGCTGGACAAAGAATACATCCAATCAAATGGTTCAAATCTATTGAATAACACTTTTCCACAAAATTCTGGAGGCATTCTGTATGCGTTAAAAGAAGATCAATTTACCGGTAATTTGAGAAGTCCTTATCGTATTTTTAGAACCTGTGCAATAATTTTGATTGAACCTTTTTTTGATTTACTCATCCCTGATTTCATCTGGGCCTCAGATATTGTTACTTTTAAAATCCTTCATGACTTGTTCTATGTCCTTTTTGTGAATGTTAAAGGGATTTAATGTGGTTTTTGGACAAATTCGTTTTCGTTTTCCGATTTGCACTTCCTTGTTGTAATTTTTCGATGAAAAATTAATAAATTGTTTGCTATTTCAGTGTCTGATTTGGCTTGCTTTGTCAAGTTCAGACCGTCGAAGTTCTCTTTAAATAAGTTGCTTATTGCAACAAGTTCGGAACGATAATTTAAAGTAAAAAAATTGGGCGCTGACATGTCAGAAAATTTCGATACAATGAATCAAAAACCTTCCCGTCAGAACTATTTTGATACCATAGTTGATGAGGATATAGAAACCAATCCAACTACTTCTAACGAGAACCACACTGGCTGCTAATGTAGCAGGAAAGTCAATATAGAAATCACCACTAATTATGGAGTTCCGCAGGAGGATAAATCAATACTTAACCTGTTCATTTTCTACTTCCAGATGGCAATAAAAAAATGACCAAAGCCGGAGACCGAATCTGGACCAAGATTTTAGCAAACCCGTTGCATCAAGACTACCAATACATGTAGAGTATGTTTATTGTTATCGTTTTTAATGTCAAAACGACGCAATTTGAGCTATGGAAACAATATAAGCTCATGAAGCTTGATATTGACAATGATGAGATCCATAGGTCTCCTATTGAAGACTAGCTTTGTTCCACAGCCTCAGGCTGTAGCTCTGTGTTGTATTTTTTCATTGCTTCTCATATCAGTTTTGGAAAGACACTAGACCTGGGATGAGAAGGTAAACTTTTGGACTACAGAATCAGTGTACGTGTTCAGCTCTGTAGATTTTGGCGCTTTCCAAGAAGTAATTTCTCTTCAAAATGAATGATTTTCATCAATTTTTCACTAGTTTTTCAGGTTTCAGTCTTTCGGTGAATGCAAAGAATTACAATGGCAGGATGTTTTCTACTGCAGATACTTTCTTCAAAATTTCTTTTTTCCAGTTCTTCCTCGTCTTGAGTGTGGAGCGAAAGATTTTTAAATTTTGCTTTGTTCGTTTTCATGCCGCATTTGCAGCTCCATCAAACTATTTTCTGATGCGATTCAATCTGGATTTGTTTCTAGTCAAAGATTTTAAGTCATTAGCATATCCGCATTTTTATCCTATGATGTCTTGTATGGCAGATCTTTAGACTGATCTTTGGCCTCAACTGTTACATACACCAAGTGTCTCTATGTATAAACCACAAATGCAAAACATCCAAAATAACCGCAAACGTCGCTCTGATACACAAAAAGCCTATTGCAACAAGATGGGAAAGAGGTTTCAGAGTTAAAAAAATTACGCGTTGATATATCATTTGAATTTGATAGAAAAAATCAGAACCGTCCTTCCCAACAATCAGGAAATTGTATTGGAAGAAGATTTGAAACAATCTAACTACTTCCTACGAACACTAAACTGGCTATTGAATGAGGCAAGAAAGTTGAGAAAAAATTCACCACTAACATTGAAATTCCTCAGGCAAAAAATTTAGCACTACCCTATCCATTTTCTACCTTGGTGATGGTGACAGAAAACATTGACAAGCCTCGGAAGCCAAATCTGGACCGCAATTTTAACAAATCTTTGCAACAGTATTGGAGACCGAATCTGGACCAAGATTATAGCAAACCCAATGCAACAAGACTACCGATACAGGTAGAGTATGTTTATTGATATTGTTTTTAATGTCGAAGCAACGCAATTTGCGCTATGGAAAACTAACAAGAATAAATGCTCATAAAGCTCGATATTCATAATGATAACATCCGTAGGTCTCTTTTTGTTAAGATCCACAAACCCAAGCTGTAGCTCTGTGTTGTATTTTTTCATTGCTTCTCATATCAGTTTTGGCAATACACTAGACCTGGGATAAGTAGGTAATTTTTCGGACTACAGAACCAGTGTACGCGTTCAGCTCTGTAGATTTTGGCGCTTTCCAAGAAGTAATTTCTCTTCAAAATGAATGATTTTCATCAATTTTTCACTAGTTTTTCAGGTTTCAGTCTTTCGGTGAATGCAAAGAATTACAATGGCAGGATGTTTTCTACTGCAGATACTTTCTTCAAATTTTCTTTTTTCCAGTTCTTCCTCGTCTTCAGTGTGGAGCGAAAGATTTTTAAATTTTGCTTCGTTCGTTTTCATGCCGCATTTGCAGCTCCATCAAACTATTTTCTGATGTGATTCAATCTGGATTTATGTTTCAAGTCAAAGATTTTAAGTCAATAGCATATCCGGATTTTTATCCTATGATGTCTTGTATGGCAGATCTTTAGACTGATCTTTGGCCTCAACTGTTACATACACCAAGTGTCTCTAAGTATAAGCGACAAATGCACAACATCCGAAATAACCGCAGACGTCGCTTTGATACACAAAATGCCTATTGCAACAAGATGGGAACAAGGTTTCAGGGTAAGAAAATTACGCGTTGATATATCATTCGAATTTGATACAAAAAGTCAGAACCGTCCTTCCCAACAATCAGGAAATTGTATTGGAAGAGGATTTGAAACAATCTAACTACTTCCTACGAACACTAAACTGGCTATTGAATGAGGCAAGAAAGTTGAGAAAAAATTCACCACCAACATTGAAATTCCTCAGGCGAATAATTTAGCACTACCCTATCCATTTTCTACCTTGGTGATGGTGACAGAAAACATTGACAAGACTCGGAAGCCAAATCTGGACCGTAATTTTAACAAATCTTTGCAACAGAATTGGAGACCGAATCTGGACCAAGATTATAGCAAACCCAATGCAACAAGACTACCGATACAGGTAGAGTATGTTTATTGATATTGTTTTTAATGTCGAAACGACTCAATTTGCGCTATGGAAAGCTAACAAGAATAAATGCTCATGACGCTCGATATTCATAATGATCAGATCCAGAAGTCTCTTTTTGTTAAGTTCCACAAACCCAGCCCGTCGCTCTGTGTTGTATTTTTTCATCGCTTCTTATATCAGTTTTGGAAATACACTAGACCTGGGATGAGTAGGTGTTTTTTGGACTACAGAATCAGTGTACGCGTTCAGCTCTGTAGATTTTGGCGCTTTCCAGGAAGTAACTCTTCTTCAAAATGAATGATTTCCATCAATTTTTCACTAGTTTTTCAGGTTTCAGTCTTTCGGTGAATGCAAGGAATTACAATGGCAGGTTGTTTTCGACTGCAGACAAATTCTTCAAAATTTCTTTTTTCCAGTTCTTCCTCGTCTTGAGTGTGGAGCGAAAGATTTTTAAATTTTGCTTTGTTCGTTTTCATGCCGCATTTGCAGCTCCATCAAACAATTTTCTGATGTGATTCAATCTGGATTTATGTTTCTAGTCAACGATTTTAAATCATTAGCATATCCGGATTTTTATCCTATGATGTCTTGCATGGCAGATCTTTAGACTGATCTTTGGCCTCAACTGTTACATACACCAAGTGTCTCTATGTATAAACCACAAATGCAAAACATCCAAAATAACCGCAAACGTCGCTCTGATACACAAAAAGCCTATTGCAACAAGATGGGAACAAGGTTTCAGGGTAAAAAAAATACGCGTTGATATATCATTTGAATTTGATACAAAAAATCAGAACCGTCCTTCCCAATAATCAGGAAATTGTATTGGAAGAGGATTTGAAACAGTCTAACTACTTCCTACGAACACTAAACTGGCTATTGAATGAGGCAAGAAAGTTGAGAAGAAATTCACCACTAACATTGAAATTCCTCAGGCGAATAATTTAGCACTACCCTATCCATTTTCTACCTTGGTGATGGTGACAGAAAACATTGACAAGACTCGGAAGCCAAATCTGGACCGTAATTTTAACAAATCTTTGCAACAGAATTGGAGATCGATTCTGGACCAAGATTATAGCAAACCCAATGCAACAAGACTACCGATACAGGTAGAGTATGTTTATTGATAATGTTTTTAATGTCGAAACGACTCAATTTGCGCTATGGAAAGCTAACAAGAATAAATGCTCATGACGCTCGATATTCATAATGATAACATCCATAGATCTTTTTTTGTTAAGTTCCACAAAGCCAAGCTGTAGCTCTGTGTTGTATTTTTTCACTGCTTCTCATATCAGTTTTGGAAATACACTAGACCTGGGATGAGTAGTTATTTTTTGGACTACAGAATCAGTGTACGCGTTCAGCTCTGTAGATTTTGGCGCTTTCCAGGAAGTAACTCCTCTTCAAAATGAATGATTTCCATCAATTTTTCACTAATTTTTCAGGTTTCAGTCTTTCGGTGAATGCAAAGAATTACAATGGCAGGTTGTTTTCTACTGCAGACAAATTCTTCAAAATTTCTTTTTTCCAGTTCTTCCTCGTCTTGAGTGTGGAGCGAAAGATTTTTAAATTTTGCTTTGTTCGTTTTCATGCCGCATTTGCAGCTCCATCAAACTATTTTCTGATGCGATTCAATCTGGATTTGTTTCTAGTCAAAGATTTTAAGTCATTAGCATATCCGCATTTTTATCCTATGATGTCTTGTATGGCAGATCTTTAGACTGATCTTTGGCCTCAACTGTTACATACACCAAGTGTCTCTATGTATAAACCACAAATGCAAAACATCCAAAATAACCGCAAACGTCGCTCTGATACACAAAAAGCCTATTGCAACAAGATGGGAAAGAGGTTTCAGAGTTAAAAAAATTACGCGTTGATATATCATTTGAATTTGATAGAAAAAATCAGAACCGTCCTTCCCAACAATCAGGAAATTGTATTGGAAGAAGATTTGAAACAATCTAACTACTTCCTACGAACACTAAACTGGCTATTGAATGAGGCAAGAAAGTTGAGAAAAAATTCACCACTAACATTGAAATTCCTCAGGCAAAAAATTTAGCACTACCCTATCCATTTTCTACCTTGGTGATGGTGACAGAAAACATTGACAAGCCTCGGAAGCCAAATCTGGACCGCAATTTTAACAAATCTTTGCAACAGTATTGGAGACCGAATCTGGACCAAGATTATAGCAAACCCAATGCAACAAGACTACCGATACAGGTAGAGTATGTTTATTGATATTGTTTTTAATGTCGATGCAACGCAATATGCGCTATGGAAAACTAACAAGAATAAATGCTCATAAAGCTCGATATTCATAATGATAACATCCGTAGGTCTCTTTTTGTTATGATCCACAAACCCAAGCTGTAGCTCTGTGTTGTATTTTTTCATTGCTTCTCATATCAGTTTTGTCAATACACTAGACTTGGGAAGAGTAGGTAGTTTCTGGGACTACAGAATCAGTGTATTCGTTCAGCTATGTAGATTTTGCCGCTTTCGGAGGAGTAATTCTTCTGAAATATGAAAGATTTCCATCAATGTGCCACCAGTTTTCAGTCTTTCGGAGGTTGCAACAGATTACAATTAAGGGCACGATCCTTTTGACTGCGGACAAATTCTACACAACCGATTTTTTCCACTTCTTCCTCGTCATGAGTGTGGAGCAAAAGATTTTGCAATTTTGCTTTGTTTTTTTTCATGCCTTACTTGGAGCTCCATTGAACAATTGTTTGATATTATTCAATTGGGTACTATGTTTCTAGTCAAAACATCAGCAGAAATCTGGAGCATATTCAAATTTTTGTCCTATGATATCTTGTCTGGCTGATCTTTGATGAACAAAATGAACATGAGCAGCCGAATTGTAGATGTTTGTGGTACACTTCAAGTTATCAATGATTCGCTGGAGATGGTTTTCTTGCTCTGACTCTCTGATCCTGATCTTTTATGTAAATGGTAAGTAGCACTAGTAGCTTACACCATTCCAGTTTTATTGAGCTTCTAAATCAAGTTTTCATGCGACACAATGAAAATGAAAAGTTTTGCAGACGTCCCTGCAAAGAACAACAAGTTTCCTTGTTTCCTATAAATCATTTCTTTCTATAGAAGTTGTCAAGGTAGATTAATATATTTCATTTGCTTGACGAAGGATGCATCCAATCAAAAGGATCAAATCTATTGAATACCACTCTTCCTCAAAATTCTGGAGGCATTCTGGATGGGTTAAAAGAAGATCAATTTACCTATAAATTGAGAAGTCCTTATCGTTTTTATGTTTGAACCAGTGCATTAATTTGGACTGCACCTTTCTTTCATTTACTCATCCCTGATTTCATCTCGTAACAACCCTGCGCAACTCGTACCTGGTGTTGTCAGTGCCTACAAACTGTTTCCTTCCTTTCAGGTAGTCGCAAAAGACACCTAGGAACACCCTTCACTTCCTAGTTGTCTCAGTTTTTTTAGTATTTGAAAAAGTGGCACCCATTGAACGCCATTGTGAAATCTGCGTAGAACGCAACCACCCCGTCCGATGGCGACCTGCCAAGTGCTATGACTATAACGCAAAATTGGTTGAGACGGATCTCCCCGGGTGAATCCAAGGTGATGAAGCGTGTAGAGTGGTCGATACATGCACTTCTTCAGAAACTTTTCAAGAACGGGAGATCTTATGTAAAGTATTTAGGTTTTTCTTAACTTCGTCAGTTTTTGGAGTCCCAAAAAATTTGGGATGGCTCTATTTAGATAAAGGACAGGGCGAACACGACTGAACTCTCTCGTTTTTTTTCTGTCCAACAGAACAAGGATTTCAAAGATCACTTGTTTCAAAATGGTTTAAAAAAAAGTCAATTTCGGATTTCCTTTTTAGTTTACTTAAAAACTGTTTCCGTGAAGAGCCATCTCATTGTTCAATCACTGACGATTTAGCCTATCTAGATTTGATTGCATGCAATTGAAGTGGGTTGAGAGCAGTTGAAAATGATCTTCGTATATATTGGTTTTTAAACCATGACTTTAAATCTTGATTTTCTAAAAAAAATCTACCTTGAACCTTAAGAAGGAAAGCATTCTAATTGTCTGATGCAGTACTCTGCTAATGATCTCATTGCTTTTACTCAGAACTCCATATTGCTTCCTTCGGTCAAAACTATGTTAACTTATGGGGTATATTGTCGAACCCTTTTTCTATTCAATATTAAAGACTGCAAAAATCTTTTATTGAATAACTTTGATCTGATTTCAAGTTAGATTTCATTGATTTCAATCACCATTACTTTCTAAAAATAATGAATTAAATTAAAAACTATTTATCGGTCTGCAATTCCATACAGTTATCATTTCCATTTTTTGGATTAATTACACAATACTTTTCCAATACTTGAGTTTATGCTTCATGCGGTCTTGTATAATATTAAATAATACTATTTTCAGTGTCTTCAAGAACTTACTGTCCTAATTTTATTTGCTTGCTTTGGATTAAAAAGGCTTCTAAAATTTGTTTTAATCTAGCGTCTTCTTAACATTGGGTGATGTTTTTCTTGTAATCAAATTTTCCTGAAAAGAACTAAAACAAGAAAATCCCCTCCTCAGCTCTTGGTGAGTAATGGCTAATCCAATGCCCTAACAGCATATTATCCTCATAATGCATTTTTTATTCTTCAAATCTATCAATCAACGGAAAATATATCACACAAACGTCAACTTTGAAAATAGCAAAAAACAAAAAGGCAGAAAACTCTTGAAATCTACCACTCAATGCCGAAAACAGATGATTCAAACTGAGAGACTCCCTTCTCTCCTTTCATCCTTTGACAAAAACTCACTTCGAAGCTTTAACATTTTCGCGCCCATTAAGTGCCCTGGAACATCGAACGCAGATTACGAAGATGATGAGTTGATTGAGGCTGATTTTCGTTCCTTTATATGGCATGTATGTGACCTTCATTTGCGCAGAAAGCTTCGATGACAATTGATTCAGAGGGTTGGAAGCTGATGGGTCAGCTCCACCAGTGCATGCGAAGACAAGTGGACAAATCGTTGCTTTCTCACTATCAATAATATTTTGCTCGTATTTGTTTTTTTTCATAGATTTGTGATAATTGTAAGATTCGCTTCTTTGTTCGGGACAACTGCTAGATAGTTTTTTTCACAACTTTTTGCTACCTTTTATACTTGGGTTGAAATTTTGTAGTTGTTTGTTTTTATATAGTATGTTTGCTTAACCGGGATTATAAAACTCCGTTTGATTTGATGTTTACTCTTGCATCATCATGCAACTTGTCGTTTATCTAAGAGGGAACACTTTTCCCATGCAACGTTTGATGAAGAATTTTAGTCTCCACATCCATCACGATAAACATCATTTAACTGAATTTAAAAAAATCGCGAAGTTCTTGGTTCCGATGTTGGGATCTGCCACACTGAAAGTTTCATTGCATGCACTTAAGGAGGAATCTTTAGTGGGTCCCAAACATAGCGATGGGCAATGAAATCACAAAACTGCCTCTGTTAAATAACAGAAACGAAAGGTTACTTTATTAATTATATGTGGAATAAAAACGGGAGCCACTTCATTTGTCGATGTATCTTATTGCAAGGTGATAGTTCAGACCAATGAGAGCATTATTTGAACAATCTTCCAAATCTTTGTTTTTGAAACTAGCTCTTATATTTTTCTCTAAAATCCTATAGGTCGTACACCAAAGCATATCATTGGAGCTATCAACCGACATGAACTAAACAACAAATGACAAATAAATGAGAAATTGCTATGCGTATTACCACTTTAGCTATGGTTTTGCATATATCGGTCAATTAAGTCAGAAATCTTGGCCATTCACTAACATCAAAACTGTAGTATTCAGGACTTTCATTCGACTTCAAGACGGTATGCCTTGGGTTTTCAAATACGAACAGATGGTCTGACAAAAATTTGCTATCTAAGTAGCTCAAAATTGCTTTCCGTGTTTGTGGCTGTTTCTCGTGTAAGGTAGGAAAAATGCTTTATATAATATTATCAGCTATAGAAAGAACGCCGTCTAGTACCTCTTCAGTAAAGCTGCAAATTGCAATAAAAATTTCCTCTTTGACAATCATATATATATATATATAAATATATGCATGTATATATATATATATATATATATATATATATATATATATATATCAAGTAATTATTGTCATCGCCAGATCGATGTTGGAAACCTTTATAGTGAGAGTAAGGATCAACATTGCGCAGTACCTTGCATTAGACTCAATTAATGCGACAGTCAGGATTTCCTTAAAGGTATCGGTGAATGTGGAGCCTTTGTTATAACTAGGCTGGTTCAAAATTCTTTCCATTGAACAATCTATTAGAGGATGTTCTTCATGAGATCTCTGCTTTTTGTAAGGTTAACATGTAGCTAATGGATTCATAAGAGGCTTTTCTTGAAGTCTAATATTTCTGGCTGGTATCCGCTGCATGGATGAAAATTGTTGTTTCTGAGGAGTTTAGAGTTGCTTTCATTTCGCACCTCACAATTTTACTGATGACAATGCCTAGCGCGTTGTCCTTCACCCTTACTAAGTGGCGTATGAATAACACCTAACTACTCAACCTCTTAGATGATCGGACAGTTTGATCGGCCTTACTGCTCAAATACTCTAATGTAAAATAATGTTAGGGCACTGTGAGTAGTCTGAAAACAAATGATTAATTAGTGCGTAACGAATACAACGTTGCGGCTAAGCAAAAAGTAACTATATTGTTACCAAATGAGAAGGAATTTCTTACACGTCTCTTAAGAACTGATAAAATGGAAAATTGATGAATGGGAACAGAATGTGAACAGTTGGAAATTAAATTTACTAAATAATTTATATAGAGTTGATTCTGATCATTTTTATGATTAATTGTGAAAAAAAAAATTTCTTGTACCAAAAGTTTTTAGACGAAGATGAAACTGAAGCAAGAATAAAACTTGTTAATGTATGTGTTTATAAATTTCGCCAATTTATTCGAAAAGTACTTTGCATCTGTGTCATGATTTCTTTTTGTTTTAGATTTTTGGCGGTTTCTGATCAAAATTATAGCACATCTTAAAGAGTGTATCGCCGTCTTTGTCTGCCTAGGGCGCAGGTACTTCGTCCACGATGTACCGTAGATCAATCTGCTTTACGATTTGAAATGCGGTGTTATCATTCACCTACGAAAAAGAATGACACGACATAAACTGCAAATGATTTGCTGATTGCTATTTTTTCTATTTGCATACTTGTACAAAAATTGAAAAATCTGATACAGAAAACGACTTCGTATGCTGAGGACTGACGGCTATCTCGAGTTGTGTTTTTTCAGGGTTTCCCTCACTGAATTGCCTAAAGAAGATTCGAGATTATATTTTTTAAATAGCGGACAACATTTGAGTTTATCACAATTGTGATTTCTGATTGCAACAGAAACTTTTGTCAACGTTACGAAAAATTAAGATCCAAGATACCGCGACTGTTCAATAATGACTGTAAATTCAAAAGAGGAACCGAACATACAAGTCAAATGATGGGTCAGTTACATAAAATTTAGTTAATAACTTTATCACAACAAAATTGACTTGGAGACCACTTCTGTTGTACTGCAGCTTTTTTGGACTTGAATGTCAATTGAATGTTTAATTTAGTCATTGAATCGGCATAGAGCACTAAGCACTAAGGAACAGATCATCAAGTCAAATTTTAGTATTAAAAAAATTTTGATGACATTATGTATTTTGTGTTTCGTTAAAACGAAGATTGGAAACCATCTGATTCCACGAACTCTTTTTTAAACGTTCAGCAGTTTCTTCAAATCATTTTAGGCCAGGAATTACATGCGTCTTTTATAAGGACGTGCCATTTTAGACCAACCCTTCTTCGTTATTGTCTCCTTGTTTGGTATACAGTAAGTTGATTGGATTACATGAAACATTTTGGAGATTCAATAGGTAAAGTTACTTTCAACCAATGAATCAGTTATGAGGATTTTCATAGTCAGGTTTTGATGAAAAAGATGACAAAGTTGTCTGCAATATGTTTAAGTCGCTCATTTTAATGATCTGATAGCAATGAACTGCAAAAATTTCAAAGACCTCAATTGAGTTTTTGAATAATTTATTTTCCATTCGTATAGAATTAGGAAACCGGAAAGGAAAATTGGCTAACAGCTACAATCTCAACTATGAGTTTTACGACCCGAATCCTATGACACCTAAGCAGACCAACCAGATTTTCAAACGCATCAAGTTTGCTTGGCCCAAATGATTTAAGCGTAACTTAAAGTTGGTTAACTTCTGATGTTCCGTCGGCACTTCTGCCTCATACTCTGGTGATCGTATAAAAAAGATTGTACAGTACTCGTTGCAATCAAGAACACTTTTGCTCAGGTTTATATCCCTCTAAAAGATGTATATTCCGAATTTGTTAGTATCGGAATCAAATGAGATATAATTTTCTATAGCTCTGTGCTGCCTGATAATTGAATGGAAAAAAAACTATTCAAAATTTCGTTTGAAGTCTTTGACATTTTGGCAGATAATTTCATTGCTATCAGATCATTATAATGAGCGACTTAAACCTATTGCAGGCAACCTTGTAATCTTTTTTAACAAAAGCTCTCTATGAAAATCTCATAACTGATTCATTGACTGAAACTAACTTTACGAATTGAGACTCCAAAATGATCTGAAACAAAATGACTAAAAATTGTCTGGCAAAACAAGCAAGAAAGACCAGTTTCAACTGCAGTATATTTTATAACAAGGACCTCAAATGAAATAGAATACGCTTCCAAAAAGCTGGCCTTGGATAAACTTTGAAATTTTAATTCGCGCACTCTTCCATCCTTATTGTAACAGGACCATCAACAAATTGTTACAACAATGGTATAAAACGTTCCGGAGGAACACAGATGAAAAGACATCACAAACAATTGAGCAAAGAAGCAAATAAGCCGCTCATATGGTCATCCAAATTTTTTATCGAATCTTTTAATTAACCGGAAAACTTTGAAAAAAAAAAACAAAAAACTTATGCAAACAGCCTAAAAGAAAGCGTATGCACACAGCCTAAATCCAATCAAATATGATTTGCAACAAGAATTAGCAGATTACGCACAATTGATCTTTGAGTGAAGAACTTTAAATAAATTGCAAAAAAATTTCTGTAGGTACCCCCAGCCCATTTTTTGAAAAACAGATGCATCAAATAGTTTTGCAAACGGTTTTTCGAAACAGGTTTTTCCCAAAATTGCTTTAGAATACTGTGTAGATCTTTAAAATTGCCATGTCTGACGCTCAAGTAATTGGAAAAAAATGCCCAGTAGCACCAATATTTGAAGCTTATGTAACTTGCTACCTTCACGGTAGCCTCCTCTGTTGCTGCTCAAAAAGTCTTTAAACATTTCCTTTTGGTAACGCAAAAATTAAACTATCTCCTTGACAAAATATAAAAAATATCAGACGAGAACCGCCTGGAATCGATTAGGGAATTAAGCAATTTGTATATCGATTCTCTCATTGCAACGCATAATGTGCTATTAAACAAGTTTCAGTCCCTCAAAATTTGAGCAAGTCTCATAGAAATCATGAAATCATATAGAGCTTGCATGCAAAGTGTACAAAACGATGGTGAGAGTTCATACCTGAGAAATATAAACAGTTGTTTTCCTCAAGGTTCAATCCGAGGTCCCCTCTGGTTTCTATTAACCATCGTGGATCTCCCTGATTTATCTTTTGAAATGGACCGCTCTGGATTTGGCGGTGATTTCAACTGGTTGCTACAAATCACTCTTTAAAGGTTAAAGCAACTGAAAACATAGAAGCATGGCTTAAAACAAGAAGAATGCAACCAAGTAGAAAGAATTCACATACAAATAATAAAAAGCAATTCTACTTTTTTATAGTGGAAGGCATTTGCCACAGTGAAACTTTCATTGCATGCGCTTAATGAGGCATCATTAATGGATCCCAAACAAAGCAATTGGCAATGTGGTCACAAATCTGGCTCTGTTAAAAAAACAGAATAGATATTTTATGATATAAATTGCATCAGGAAAAAAAACGCGAACCGCATAATTTCTTGATGTGTCTAAGGAAAACGTGATAGTTCTGATGGAAGCATTATTTGGGTCAATCAGAAAGATCGCTTCCGAATCTGTATTTTGAAAACTATGTTTCAAAAAGTCAATGGCAAGTTCAATTCCTCCATATTGGCCCACACATGGTCTGTTTCAAAACATGTGACATTGCTTCTTTCAATAACTTACTTTAGAAATTCCTATAGCTTGAACATTTATTCTTCAAGAGAGGATTTTAAAAATTTTTTCTTGAAGTTTTTAAGAATTTTAATGTTTATTTATTAAATCACTTTAAGATCAAAACATAATGTAATTTTAGAAAGATTTGAAGACGCAAATTGATAATCAATACACGTTATTTTACGTATGTATGTTTGAAAAAGTTTCAATTTTACAGGTTTTTAACTCCTGACGATGAAAGTTTAATTAAAAGATTTCAAGTACTTTAATAGTTTTATATCAATTTCCAACTATTTTTTATCAAAAAATTTAAAGGCAATCATTCTGAGCTGAAAGTTTTATATTCGTCACTAATAGTTTGATTCTTTTGTATTTACATTTTACTGTATTTTGGACTTGGATATGCTATTTAAAATTATCTTCAAAGAATTGCTAAAACAATAACGTCAGTGGTAGGTGAAAAAAGTGCGTCATAACCGATTTTGTTGCTTCTCTCCGCAACTACAGACTACCATTATCTCCAATTTCATCCCTCTGTGTACATTTGCAAAAAACAATATTGTCTTCATTGAATAACCATTATGATAACTCTCAAATCCGAAAAACCAAAAGAACGCGCCACTAGATATGGACAACATGGAACTAGTTAGAAAAATGATTGAATGAAACCCCGATTTCTTATTTCTACATGATATTTTACACACAGATATTTCTACAGGATATTTTACAAGCTTGTTTTAACAGCTATTTATTCGCCAGGTTTTCATATACCAGATATTCATTAACTAGATATACATTTACTGGATCATTTTGAACAGCAGTATAGGTGAGCCAAGGTCATGCACCCAAGAGCTACATTTCTTGCATCCTATGTACAAAGAATTAAAAACTTTGAATAGCAGAAGCAGCAAAAAAGTTTTGCATATGAAGGACGTACCTTGCTTCGGTCTTAAAAAAATCAAATACACATCAAAACCATACCAATAAAGTAAAAAAGTTATTTGCACAGAAGAACGTAATGGAAAAATATTACATATGTTAAATGTCAACAAAACAGCCGGTTTCGAAACTGGTTTTTCCCAAAACTGCTTTGAATACTCTGTAGGTCATTGGTCATTAATACTGCCATGTCTGACGTTCTTTAACAAAAAATTTTTCCCAAGTATTTGGCAAAAAAAGGAAAGTTTACTTTGGACTCGGACATGCTATTTAAGGTTATCTTCAACGCTTTGCTAAAACAATAACCTCAGTTTAAGGTGAACAAATTGCATTCTAACCGATTTTATATTTCGCCGCAACTACAAGCAATCATTATCTACAATTGCATCTTTTTGTGTCCATTTGCTAAAAACAATATTGTTTTAATTGAACAACAATGATTACAACTCTCAATTCTGACAAACCAAAACAGTGCGCAAGTAGATATGGACAACTTGGAATTAGTTAGTAAAACGATTGAAAGAAACCCAAATCCTCATTAAAATAAACATTTGATACATTGAAAATGATAAGGTTTTCATGAACCAAATTTGTGCGCATACAGCAACATCAAAAGACGTTTTTAAAGTGGCTTCCAAGTCATTCATGTATCAAAGCTTTATGAATAAAAAAAAAGTTGCGCAAGCATTGAAACTAAACGAACCCAAAGTTATTTTTCAATCATGATTGGATCTAAAGTTAAGCGATTGCCAAATTGAACAAATTATTATCGGTGGACAAATGTGCGATATATTACTGAAAGTAACAGTTGTAGATAGCTTACCATTAGAAAAACTATTTTTGCTGAATGGAAATAATAGAAAAGCTTAAATTGTTCACTGGAAGATTTGGAAGAAATGAAGAAGAGAATTAATTGCGAGCATTTGTACTATATTGCGAAAAACTGCTAGTCCCACATCCGAAGAACAAAGTTAACTTAGCAGAAAATTTCTTATACCAAATATTTTACCAGATATTTCTGTCCGATATTTTTAGAAGATTTTTTTACCAGCTATTTTTTAACCAGATTTTTGTATACCATATATTCGTTAACCAGATATTTATTTATCGGACATTTTTGAACAACAGTATGAGTGAGCCAAGGTCATGCAGCCAAGAGCTACAATTCTGGCATCCTATGTATAAATAAGATTTGAAAAGGAATCGTCAATTAAAAATTTTCTCTTGAACGTTTTTGAATTTTGAGTTCATCGTCAGGTCGTCAGGTTATAAATGAAAGAAAATGCTAAAATAAAATGCAAATCACTAAAATCCATTCATTTGAAATCATAACGAAATTTTACATAACTACAGTCTTATTTACAAATTTTTCATTTAATAGATGTTTGTGAGTGTTTCGATTTGATGCAGCAGAAGCATATCGACATGTTTTTTATTTAAAAAGAACCATATATAATTTACCTTAAAGTTAATTTGTTTTGTTCAATTGTAAAATTAAAATATTTGTTTTGCAATGTGTCGTTCTTTCAAATTGAAATTTTTGTCTCCGAAAAAAGCTTTCAGTATCAATTGTCGGGTTCGGTATTCGTCGCGTGTGTTGATGGCTGGTATCAATGTTCTTATATAAAGCGCCTCTATTGTCATTAACAAAAGTTGGTTGCCGCACTGGTCTAATATCTTCCATTGGAAAGCCGTTTTATCGATGTTGCACTCAATTGCATGTGTTACCATCGGTGAGTCCGCCTTGGCATGCTCTGTAACTCTTGTGGTCATACGTCGGCATGTCTGCCCTCCATTTATATCCATTACAAGTGAGTTCATAAACCAAGTGGAGCTTGAAGTCTTTAGCAAATCTAGACTGAAGGCTAAGTAAACAGCTTTCAGGTTTATAAGTGGTGAAAAGTATCTGTTTGTACAGGATGAATTTTGTTCAGTTTCAGTTTTTTTGTGTTGTTCTACGGCTACGCCAGCATAATATCTTTTTTTTGTTCTTGCATTCCTAGCTTGTTAATTGTATCCTTGGCAATTAATTGTTTCTACCCGATGCCTAGGAAATTGATTAAGTTTCTAAATTTTTTCATTTTTTGTCAATGTTTCATGGAAATTTTCCCAATTGCTACTGCCTCGGAACAGGCGGTGTATTGTTCCCTGAATCATGATTTTGTTATTTGATGGGGTGCACAGCTACGACAGTTGAGAATTCTTCCACTATCTGATGGTTTTTGATGCCATGTGCAAGAAAATTGTACCCTCCAGTTATAAGTTATCTGACATGTCCAGAAAAGGCAAACTGTTTTTTGTCATCATTGTTTTTCAATGTAAATTTAAGATTTGGATGGAGGTTATTGACCGCAACTAACAACTCATTGGTGTCACCTCTACCTGTTCTCATAATATCGTCGACAAAATATCCAAAAAGATTTTGTTAGGGACGAATGATTAATGTCAGTCATATCATTTTCACGGCAGAATGAGCACAACCGAATATCCATGCTATCATATTCAGTGTTACTGAATGGCCGACATTTTGCGTGGAACCTTCTATTGCAAGTTGCACTTTCAACAACTTTGGAACGTGCTGTTACACGGTGTTCGCAATTGTGAGAAGTAGTCAATTGTGCGTTGTTTTTTCCTTTAGGTGTCTCTATTTTAAAAAGTGCCTCCAACGATTTCATCCAAAGGTGAGGCAAAATCACTGCCAAGGACGCATCTATTGTCTGCCTGTCTTTCTGACAATACCAATTTTCATTGCATTTGAGATGTACCTTTGTGACGGCTAATTCAAGCAGACTTTTTATTGTTGTATTAGGTTTTTTGTCCCTATAATAAAGCGATCGCAGGGCAAAATTAATGGCTGCCTTCACGAGAACATTGGTGTATAATCTTTTTACATCTATGGAAAGAATTTGTTAATCCTTTTCAAGTTTTATTTGCTCCAGAGTTTTTCGTGCATCATTGGTTTTAGTTTTTATATTTGCTCCTTCATTTTTGTTGGAAAATGGGTGTTAGAAACTTGTTAAGGTTATGATACTAACTTAACGGGACAGAGAAAAGGTCTCAGAGTGGTTTTTTGTGTAAATTAGCTAATCCATGCAACCTTTCACAACTCTTTTCATCACAACTCTTTTCAAGTTATCTGAACTATTCGCAATCTAGAATTTTTTCCAGTTTTTCTGCGTACATGCTCTTTTTCATAACACAAAAATCAACAGCTTCGTCAAAGGGG
Source organism: Convolutriloba macropyga (assembly GCF_964194025.1). NCBI lineage: Eukaryota > Metazoa > Xenacoelomorpha > Acoela > Convolutidae > Convolutriloba > Convolutriloba macropyga. The sequence continues at coordinate 45,354,457 of NC_134472.1, forward strand.
ACAGCAACCAGGGCGTTGTCGAGCTAAGGGTCTTTTTGATGTTTTGGAGTATAATTTTGCTACCGCTTCAATTTCAAGCAATTTTTCTCCTGGTAAATTGTTTTTATGCGGATTCCTTATCAAATTGGTTTTTCAAGAAATGCAACTCTTTGTACTTGTCATTTGTTGAATGCTTTGGACCAAAAATCGAGCAATTCCCGGACTAATCCCGGCAAAAAGATTTTATCTAGAACCACCGTCTTTTTCTTAGATCATCGTAGCGGCTTGTCTTGACTTTCCGAAAGTTTGGTGAGTTTTTCCTACAGTCTATGTACAGAACTAATTACATGGTTGCAGGCTCGGTTGCGCAAAACAAAAATTATGGAAGGCAGCAGATGGTTATCTAAATTTTTAGGGAGATTTTTTCGACTAACAGCTCGCTTTTGATCACATTTATTATGAGTGTCAACTGCTGTGGAAAATTCCGGTGCAATTTTAATGAAAATTATGCACCGTTTGATCCAGAAAACCTGTATTTTGGAAAATGACATTTTAAAATTTCCGGTATTATATGTGTGCTAAGGCAAAATTTTAGAAAATTTTTTCTGCATCTACTACTTTTATACTTACAAACAATGTTTTCATAGTCCATGTATGGTTGCCAACAGTCTTTTTCTGCACACATTTGCTCAACCAACATCTTGGCAGTTTAAGCATAGCTAAATGTTTGTGAAAGATTTCCGGTGAACAAACACCATGAGATGCTATCACTTACTACTGAGCTTTTTGCTTTTGCCTTGCCTCCCGTTGATTTTTGCACAGTTTTCCCCAATTCTTTTGCAGCAGTTTCCGTAGACTAGCTTGATGCTTCAACAATATCTCCAGTGATTTAAGCTCAATTTTGGGGTCCTGATGTACCTGGAAATATCTGCTGATGATGTTGGTGTTCTTCTGTTTCCGTCCTGAAACCAAATGCTTCGTTGATTGGATCACTAAATTTCCCAATTTCAACAGCTGTACTAAAATGTTTACAGCGCCATACCATTGGCAGTAAACTATAGCCTTGATTTTATCACAATGACGTTGTAAAAAGGCAACCAACTCATCTACATTGCAACGCTTGTTGTCGTTTCTTCGTTTGTGAGGGTTGAGGAAGTTGTTCAAAGTGTCGTGCCAAATAACGAAATCACAGTGATCGTTCAAGTGACCATTTTCCCAGGCGTTTTTTATGTTCTTTTAGGCGATTCTGGAGTTTGAGTGGTGCGAAAAACCCGGAATGGCTGTCACGGACGGGAGTAACAGTTTTCGATGTTTGCAGTTTTAGGCTTTAAAGCATGGAAAAGCGGACTTGCCGCCAGAAAATACACCATTCCTCAATCTGTAAATGTTCCATGTTGATCTAGCTAAAATGAAATAGAAAGGACACCTTGCCCGATCCCGGGTTTTGGCACAGTTGAACTGATAGATTCGATCAAGATTTTAAAAAGGGATTGTCAATTAGAAACTTTCTTACGAACGTTTTCGAGCTCTGAGTTCCTCGTCAGGTTATATATGATACAAAATGCTAAAAAACAAAATAAAATGCATTGTACTAACTTATAAACATAGTTACCAACCTGCAAACATCCATATTCTTGTCAGTTCAAACAGTATGTAAACTATATATGCTGAGAAAAAGGAATTGTCATTTCAACATTTGCGAAGTTCGCATCAATTTCATTCACAATCGAAGAAAATGATTAAAAGTATTCAAAATTGATTGACTAAGTCCGATGATATTCTACAAAACGTTTTCAATATATATTCTTCTGAATCTATGCAGGTTCGATGGTCGAGGATCTAACATTAACAATACACCTTTTTCCTTGATTGGTGATTGGTTTCTCAACTCCTCGATCTGCTTAGATTAGAGGGTTGAAGAATGGACAAAAATTGAAGTGTGAACAAAGAGAAATTGATGTTGAGAAGGCCATATTTTGTCCATCGATCTTCCTCTGTACCGGGAGGAGAACCCGTCAGCGTCCAATGCGATACAGAGGTTGGCAGCAGAATCAGCGAAAAAAAAATTTTTTAAACTGCAATTATTTCAATTAAGAAATACCCCTCCCCAAGACTCGGTGAATTTTGGCTGGTCCGGGACCCTCCCAGTACTACGTCTTCATAAAGCATTTCGTATTGTTTAAGTCTACATTAATAATAATAATAATTTGAATTTACAACAACATGTTAAGGGGACTCTCTCTCGTCCCGAACCAAAGTTTAAGAGTTTTCAAGCCAATACAGTTATGGCATCTGCAAGCAATTCTCCAATAACAAAAGTTGTTTTTTTTTCTAATATTTACAGTGAAGTATTGCCAGAATATTCGATGTAACAATGGTTTCAGACTAATAGGTCTTGTAATGTTAATAGATGGAAGAAATGATAATAGTCGACTTGTGCGAGCAAAAAATTCGTTGTGGGGTGACTCAAATCATGGCTTTCTGAAACCCGGAATTTTTTCTCGTCTAGGTACTTCCTTCAGAGATATAAAGGCCTCCCAAAAGAGATCGTATGCTCCATTGCATATCTCAGTCAATGTAAGAACATCCAGTACTTGAAGGTAAAGTGCAATTGAGAGCACCTCCAGAAAGACTAAGCGCTCTTTGTAATTACTGATGGCTGGCAGAATCCGTTTCGTTCTGCAACGCTGGAGCAGTTCTAACTTCCTCATGTCGGCTCTTGAAACGTACAAACAGGGCGATGCGTAGCTGATGACAGCAACAACTGTGCTTTTATACAGGTTGAGCTTCGCACTAACTCTCAGTTTGGTGGAGACGTTCCTCTTAGGCAGATTGAGGGATCCGTATGCCTTGCCAAGCCTTCTGAATATGTGTTCTGACCATGACAAGTTTGATGAAACTATGGGGCCCAAGTCCCGTTGACTATTCACCGCGCCGATTGACTCGTTGCAGAGCTTGTATTCGGGATGCAGCCCCGAGAATGTCACTATCTTGGATTTACTTGGGTAAAACTCCATTTTGTTGGCTAGTGACCCTTTCTCCAGGCTCGCCAGTGATTGCTGAAGAGTTGCCCCGCTTCGCACGAGCTTGCTGTTATCTGCCATGAGAAACACAATCACAAACAAATCCTTGAAAGTTTCGGGAAGATCGTTTATGCACACCAAGAAGAAGAGCGGTCCTAATCTAGAGCTTTGGGGTACACCTCTGATCACTTTCGTTTCGGAAGAGTTGGCTTCGTCAATTCGAACAAATTGTCTCCGATCGCATAAGTAATTTTCGATCATTTTGAGCAATCGAGCACTGACTCCTAGTGCCTGAAGTTTTGCTACTAGAATGGAATGATCCACTCTGTGGACAGCTTTTTTCAGTTCTAAGTAGACAACATGGGTTGCCTTCGAATTGTCCTTGTTCTCCGCAATTTTGTTCAGAGAGACAAAAATCTGGAGTCGGATTATCTGCCTCCTCGAAATCCGAACTGACACTCAGAGATTTCGGGTTCAGTGATTTCGAGTAGTTTGCCGTAAATGGGTTTCTCGAAGACTTTGCTGATACAAGATAACAAAGCAACTGGGTGGTAGTTAGCGTCATAGCGACATTGTCTTTGGCTCCTTCTTTGCGGAGTGGCTTAATGCAAGAGATTTTTCAGCATGAAGAGGATTTGCCCGTCTCTTTTACTTTTCTGAAGCTGAAGGACAGCGACTTGGCTAATCCGTACTTTCAACCTTGCAGGAAACATGGTAAGATAAAAGTTGATGCACAGTTCGTCCGAGTTGAGTGTTGGTAAGTTAACGTCTCCAGCCTGGATTATGGGAGCCATGGGAAGCATAGAAGAAATTGTGCTAAGAAAAGAACGGAAGATGGCGGAGAGCCAGAGGTAATTTGCGTTGCGTGGAGGATTATAGACAGCTCTCTAAGTATTAAGCCTCTTGGTATTAGGCCTGTTTTCTCAGGACTTGTGTCAAAGTCACTCACTAGTGAATGTTGGAATTTCTCAGTTTTGCAGGTGCCTCATGATTTGTAAATTTAGAGAACGTTTTCATTGAACATGTTGGCCTTTTCTACTGCTGTTCTGGCTTTCTGGTCCGCTAATTTCATTACAGGTGGTAGAATGGTTGCCCATTTAACTCGTTTCAGATTTTTGAACGTTTTCTCTGTTGAGCGTAAAGCAAAAAGACCGTCTTTATATTCAGCTAGATTCTGCTCAGACGTGCACTCAACATCGGCTTTCAGCTGTGCAAGTTTGTATTTCTGCTCTTCAGTTATTACGCATTTTCAGCTCAGGTTTCCGTGGTTTTGAGCCTTTTGATGACGTTGGAAGTGCTTGGAGTAATCCAGCGACAAAGTGTTGATCTATGTGCAGTTTTTCTAGGGACAAAGGTTTCCAGTTTGGGTTCTAACCTTTTGTGCCAATGTTGAACCGTCAACGCAGGGTTTGTCCAGCAGTATGGAATGAATGGATTTTCTGTCTGCGCTTTCAGGATACCCTCTTTGGCCATCTTCTTGAAGTTAAAGAGGAATCTAGGCGTCCTTCTGTGTGAGCCATTGGACATCATGGTGTGGATAATGAGCGTTTCCTTATCTGACATTGGGCAGTCGTACAAGATTGGTGACGGATATGTGCTGACTGATACGATAAATGATGGGCTATTTGATAAGCATACATCAAGAATAAGATCGTTTGTCTTGTTTAATTGGGTGAGATTGAAATCTAGAAAGATAAAAGTTGATGCACACTTCGTCCGAGTTGAGTGTTGGTAAGTTAACGTCTCCAGCAAGGATAACGGGAACCATGGGAATTATAGAAGAAAGTGTGCTAAGAAGAGAACCAAAGAGGGCGGAGGGCCAGAGGTAATTTTATTTGCGTGGAGGATTTTAGACACACAGAATAATAAAAGAGTTTTCACAGGTGATGCGAACCGCAGCGAAACAGCAGCCGCTGACGTTCATGTTATGAGAGAATGTCATTTCTTTGAAGTAAATTGAAAAGCGACATCCAATGAGGACTCCTCCATGATCTCTTTCACTTCTAACGAAGTGATAATCAGGTAAGAAAAGTTCCCCATCTTTACAATTACTGTCAACCCAGGTTTCGCATAAACAAAAAATTTCAAATGTGTTCACTGAAATAAAATTTGCAAGGTACTATCTTCTTCGGGTGCTCATGAGACTTCTCACATTGTAGCTAAGAGAGAGAGAGAGAGAGAGAGAGATAGAGTTTTGGCTTCTGTGGGTCTTTCCACATGGGTTTGCACCCTTCATATAACGACTGAGCTGAGCTTCTGCACCGGGTTACAATGTCCACAGCTGCAGTTGAAAGCCCAGGAACATAAGTTGACTTCCGAATAACTTTTGAAGAAGTAGTTCCAGTATATTTTTGTTAAATATTTCTTATCAATTTGATCGAGATCGACGTTCCCTATTTTTCGTATTATATTTAGTAAATAACTGGTTTTTTTCCAGAAGTTTTCATCAGCCTTCCTTGTTCTTGTTTTATTAATTGTTATTAGCTCGTTTTGACGTGTGCTTAACAACCCTTCATTATTGTTTGTTTTAATGGGTATTTTTATATTGTAAGATCCTTTAAGCAGTGAGATGAGCATTAATAGATCATGCAATTCAAAGTAATATGACAATGGCAGCAACTTCAGTGTGGACAGTCTTTGCTTGTAACTAATTTCCCAGTTACTGATTATCCACGACGTTGCTTTTCTTTGAATGCGCTCGATGCCTTTGCTTTCGGTCTTATTCGCGAACCATGCTTGTGAGGCATAACTTATGACTGGTATAACGTAGCCAACATATGCATTAAGTTTTTTTGTTTGCGATGCAAGGTTTGATATGTTTCGTTTTAGGAAATAAAACGCTTTCCAGGCTTTGCTACAACGTTTCTTTATATTCGCTTTCCATGATAACTTAGTAGCCATAATTATACCTAGATCTTTTTGCTCGCTTTTCTTTGAGAGAGTATTTGCTGGATTTGTTGATACAAGCTTGAAATTTTCGTTTTAAGGTTGATATTCGAATCTTTGCTTACCCAAGGAGCTAAGTTTGATCTGTGGGTTGTTGTTTTTGGGACATTTTCGCTAAGAACTTTGTCTAGCCATTTGTACCATTGAATTACTAATCTGCTGTAGCAGTAATGGCAGATTTATTTTCAATGCTCGTTGAGCAACTTTTGCATCGGTTGTGTTTTGTTTTTTCTTTTTGCTCTTGACTCATTTTGTCGTTTCTGTTGATTTACTTTAGTTTCAAAAATATTTCTATTGTTTTAAAAGATTGTTACGATCTTTATTGGGGATTAAATGGGTTTTTCTCTATGTATGAGTTCAGGTCTTTCCAGTCAACTTTGTTAAATGCGTATTTTATGTTTCGTGTCATCCGTTATCGTTTTCTCAATTTGTAGGGTAGTTATAAAAGCGTCGTGGTCAGATTTAAAACTCTTATTGAATTCATTGTTCCTGGTCTTCGTGATGACAATGTTTGGGTTATTGGTTAGTAACACATCTAGCTGGATATCGAAGGAGTTTTTCTTGATTTGATTGGTTTTAAGGAAAACTTTAGAAAAGAATTCACTGAAAAACGCACACTTTTTCTTATCTTCATTAGTTTGTGCATCCTTGTACTTCATTGTTTCCGGGTATCTACTACACATAATAATTTCGTTTGATAGACCAGTACATATTTCCTATCCTGTCTGGGCCGCAAGCTTTGTTTGTTTGAAGTTTTGACAGGATTTCTTTGATCTTACTCTCGTCTATTTCAATTTTATTGTGCTGATGTTCAACAATTCGACATATTTTGTTCTCTAGTCAGACTTCTGGTGTCTCTTCAGAGCTCAGGTCCTTCACTTCGACTCCCTCAAAAAACAGTTTTAAATTGACTCTTGATTCTCCTCGGATTGTTTGCGTACTCCGGCTTCGTCAAAAACTCTCGTCGTTTTGAGGATGCGTCTCTCGAGATCCTGATCTTTTGCATTCAGGCTCGGGGAAAGAAACACTCCAGGCTTCAAAGCTCCTTACGGTTTTGAACTTCGCGAGGATTTTTCGCACATCCCAGATGCGAGGATTTTTCGCACATCCTATCAATAAAATGATATATACAACCATCAGCTGAGGAGATAAAACAAAAGACAGATAGCATTTGAAAACAAACAAATAATGACGAAAGTAGATGAGTCAAACTAACAGCCTCCCTTCTTCAGCCACAGCTCCCATCGAGGCATCCTCAATTTCGCTCCGCCTAATTGTCCTTGACCCACGAATGCAGAGGATAGAACTCCTCGGGAGAGCAAAGCTGATTTTCGTCCTAAGATATGTCTTTAGTTATGCCTTAGAATTGTCCATGTTCGGACTTGGTTACATAAATCGAAACCTACCTTCGCGTTCTTGCGTAGCTCCTTACTCTGCCTCCGTGGTGCGCAATCGATGCGCCAGGCTCACGTTGTCGAAGCTCCCATTGGATCCATAGTAGAAGAGGGGCGGTCGTTTAATAACCCCGTAAATTATTCAAATCTCGATTTAAAATCATTAAGCTCTCCTCTGTGCTTCATTTGATTAATCAATTGTGCAAGCTTTAAGTTATAAGGAGCTAAAATATTCTTGTCTCAGTGTTATTATAGTTTCTCGCCCAATCGACTTTGTCTTTCAGAGATGCCTAAAAAGAAACCAGCGGGCGATGCAGGAAGAAGTACCGATGGTGGAAGCTCAAAGAAAGAAAAATGAGGTGGATCCACTTCCGTGAAAGTTCGTCACATTTTGTGTGAGAAGCATTCCAAATGTATGGAAGCAATGGAGAAGCTGAAAAATGGTGAAAAATTTAATATAGTTGCCCAGCAGTATAGCGAAGACAAAGCAAGAAATGGAGGTGATTTGGGTTGGATGACTCGGGGATCAATGGTTGGCCCATTTCAAGAGGCTGCTTTTGCGCTTTCGACGAGCACACCTGACAATCCAAATTATACTGATCCACCTGTTAAAACACAATTCGGTTATCACATAATAATGGTTGAAGGAAAAAAGTAGTCGATTGATTTTGAGTTTATTTTTCAGATTTGATTTTGTGATGAAAACTGAAGAATTCAGTTCTAGAGTTTTTTATTTATGTATGTCATTATCAGATCTGTAATAGTTCCTTTCGAGGAAGGAATTTGATCCGTCAGAATATGGCGACAAAAGTAAGCGTTTTTTAGACCCAAGTGCAGCCTCAGAAAGCATTTGAATGTTATTCACGGTATTTAATTGGGTGAATAGCCGTTTATAAATTGGCGTTTTATAAATCTAACGAAGTGATAATCAGGTAAGAAAAGTTCCCCATCTTTACAATTACTGTCAACCCAGGTTTCGCATAAACAAAAAATTTCAAATGTGTTCACTGAAATAAAATTTGCAAGGTACTATCTTCTTCGGGTGCTCACGAGACTTCTCACATTGTAGCTAAGAGAGAGAGAGAGAGAGAGATAGAGTTTTGGCTTCTGTGGGTCTTTCCACATGGGTTTGCACCCTTCATATAACGACTGAGCTGAGCTCCTGCACCGGGTTACAATGTCCACAGCTGCAGTTGAAAGCCCAGGAACATAAGTTGACTTCCGAATAACTTTTGAAGAAGTAGTTCCAGTATATTTTTGTTAAATATTTCTTATCAATTTGATCGAGATCGACGTTCCCTATTTTTTGTATTATATTTAGTAAATAACTGGTTTTTTTTCCAGAAGTTTTCATCAGCCTTCCTTGTTCTTGTTTTATTAATTGTTATTAGCTCGTTTTGACGTGTGCTTAACAACCCTTCATTATTGTTTGTTTTAATGGGTATTTTTATATTGTAAGATCCTTTAAGCAGTGAGATGAGCATTAATAGATCATGCAATTCAAAGTAATATGACAATGGCAGCAACTTCAGTGTGGACAGTCTTTGCTTGTAACTAATTTCCCAGTTACTGATTATCCACGACGTTGCTTTTCTTTGAATGCGCTCGATGCCTTTGCTTTCGGTCTTATTCGCGAACCATGCTTGTGAGGCATAACTTATGACTGGTATAACGTAGCCAACATATGCATTAAGTTTTTTTGTTTGCGATGCAAGGTTTGATATGTTTCGTTTTAGGAAATAAAACGCTTTCCAGGCTTTGCTACAACGTTTCTTTATATTCGCTTTCCATGATAACTTAGTAGCCATAATTATACCTAGATCTTTTTGCTCGCTTCTCTTTGAGAGAGTATTTGCTGGATTTGTTGATACAAGCTTGAAATTTTCGTTTTAAGGTTGATATTCGAATCTTTGCTTACCCAAGGAGCTAAGTTTGATCTGTGGGTTGTTGTTTTTGGGACATTTTCGCTAAGAACTTTGTCTAGCCATTTGTACCATTGAATTACTAATCTGCTGTAGCAGTAATGGCAGATTTATTTTCAATGCTCGTTGAGCAACTTTTGCATCGGTTGTGTTTTGTTTTTTCTTTTTGCTCTTGACTCATTTTGTCGTTTCTGTTGATTTACTTTAGTTTCAAAAATATTTCTATTGTTTTAAAAGATTGTTACGATCTTTATTGGGGATTAAATGGGTTTTTCTCTATGTATGAGTTCAGGTCTTTCCAGTCAACTTTGTTAAATGCGTATTTTATGTTTCGTGTCATCCGTTATCGTTTTCTCAATTTGTAGGGTAGTTATAAAAGCGTCGTGGTCAGATTTAAAACTCTTATTGAATTCATTGTTCCTGGTCTTCGTGATGACAATGTTTGGGTTATTGGTTAGTAACACATCTAGCTGGATATCGAAGGAGTTTTTCTTGATTTGATTGGTTTTAAGGAAAACTTTAGAAAAGAATTCACTGAAAAACGCACACTTTTTCTTATCTTCATTAGTTTGTGCATCCTTGTACTTCATTGTTTCCGGGTATCTACTACACATAATAATTTCGTTTGATAGACCAGTACATATTTCCTATCCTGTCTGGGCCGCAAGCTTTGTTTGTTTGAAGTTTTGACAGGATTTCTTTGATCTTACTCTCGTCTATTTCAATTTTATTGTGCTGATGTTCAAGAATTCGACATATTTTGTTCTCTAGTCAGACTTCTGGTGTCTCTTCAGAGCTCAGGTCCTTCACTTCGACTCCCTCAAAAAACAGTTTTAAATTGACTCTTGATTCTCCTCGGATTGTTTGCGTACTCCGGCTTCGTCAAAAACTCTCGTCGTTTTGAGGATGCGTCTCTCGAGATCCTGATCTTTTGCATTCAGGCTCGGGGAAAGAAACACTCCAGGCTTCAAAGCTCCTTACGGTTTTGAACTTCGCGAGGATTTTTCGCACATCCCAGATGCGAGGATTTTTCGCACATCCTATCAATAAAATGATATATACAACCATCAGCTGAGGAGATAAAACAAAAGACAGATAGCATTTGAAAACAAACAAATAATGACGAAAGTAGATGAGTCAAACTAACAGCCTCCCTTCTTCAGCCACAGCTCCCATCGAGGCATCCTCAATTTCGCTCCGCCTAATTGTCCTTGACCCACGAATGCAGAGGATAGAACTCCTCGGGAGAGCAAAGCTGATTTTCGTCCTAAGATATGTCTTTAGTTATGCCTTAGAATTGTCCATGTTCGGACTTGGTTACATAAATCGAAACTTACCTTCGCGTTCTTGCGTAGCTCCTTACCCTGCCTCCGTGGTGCGCAATCAATGCGCCAGGCTCACGTTGTCGAAGCTCCCATTGGATCCATAGTAGAAGAGGGGCGGTCGTTTAATCACCCCGTAAATTATTCAAATCTCGATTTAAAATCATTAAGCTCTCCTCTGTGCTTCATTTGATTAATCAATTGTGCAAGCTTTAAGTTATAATGAGCTAAAATATTCTTGTCTCAGTGTTATTATAGTTTCTCGCCCAATCGACTTTGTCTTTCAGAGATGCCTAAAAAGAAACCAGCGGGCGATGCAGGAAGAAGTACCGATGGTGGAAGCTCAAAGAAAGAAAAGGGAGGTGGATCCACTTCCGTGAAAGTTCGTCACATTTTGTGTGAGAAGCATTCCAAATGTATGGAAGCAATGGAGAAGCTGAAAAATGGTGAAAAATTTAATATAGTTGCCCAGCAGTATAGCGAAGACAAAGCAAGAAATGGAGGTGATTTGGGTTGGATGACTCGGGGATCAATGGTTGGCCCATTTCAAGAGGCTGCTTTTGCGCTTTCGACGAGCACACCTGACAATCCAAATTATACTGATCCACCTGTTAAAACACAATTCGGTTATCACATAATAATGGTTGAAGGAAAAAAGTAGTCGATTGATTTTGAGTTTATTTTTCAGATTTGATTTTGTGATGAAAACTGAAGAATTCAGTTCTAGAGTTTGTTATTTATGTATGTCATTTTCAGATCTGTAATAGTTCCTTTCGAGGAAGGAATTTGATCCGTCAGAATATGGCTACAAAAGTAAGCGTTTTTTAGACCCAAGTGCAGCCTCAGAAAGCATTTGAATGTTATTCACGGTATTTAATTGGGTGAATAGCCGTTTATAAATTGGCGTTTTATTTAGATGAAAGGTGCAAAAGATTTTCTGAATGACTTAGCAATGCCCACAGTAAAAGGAGAAGGAATGCGTGGTTTGGCTGTGTTCATCTCGGACATCAGAAACTGCAAAAGCAAAGAGGCAGAAACCAAGAGGATAAACAAAGAGCTGGCGAACATCAGACAAAAGTTCAAAGGGGATAAAACTCTGGATGGCTATCAGAAGAAGAAATATGTTTGCAAATTGCTCTTCATATTTCTGCTTGGACATGACATTGATTTTGGCCACATGGAAGCGGTCAACCTTCTTAGCTCCAACAAATATTCTGAGAAGCAAATAGTACGTCAAATTAAATCATTAGAAGTAATGTAGAGAGAATCGGTAATGTGCGTTTGCATAAAATTTAAATTATGGTTACAATAAAAATAACAAAAGATTTAGGATAAGATATCCAAGGGTGCGCATAAAACGCAATTATTGAAGATTCAAAAATCATTGTTATGTCAATAGAAATTGAGTTTCTTGGCGTCTTTGCAATTACCATTATTATTATAAAGGATTGAGCGATCTAAAAATCATAAGGGACACTGTCCCGTTTCAGTTCAGTTTACGTCAGGCATTCAAAAGTCTACAATCTTTGAGGGTGCAGTCAAAGGCCATTCGTTTACATGAGTTTGATTCACTGTAACACTGCTCGAAATGTCTCCACATCCATCGGAGAATTTTACTTTTCGCGTCTATGTCGGTTATCTTGATGAAGTTGGGTAATTGTTTCGCTAGTCTCTGAGAACGAAACCAGATGTTATGTTCTGCAACAGTGTTATGTCTGTAGCATTTGTACGTGCGGTTGGTAGCCGATCGAGTAATAGAGCCGGCATCAAGATACTTCAGATTACCAAAGGAGTAATCGTAGTAACCAAATTGTTTTTTTGGGAGAAATAAAAGGTCTAATAACTAAATAATATGGTACAGGGAGGATATTTAACTTTAGCTAAGCAGATTTGTAGTCAACTTGCCCAAGGATCCACCTGCAAGCTCTTCTCTGTATGCGCTCGACAATTCTCATCCCTTCAACGTTAAGGTAGCAACCGACGAGTAATGGGCAGTATCATTCTCTTGTACAAATTTAGTGTAGTTCTATAGTTTAAATGAAATCGTGTACTCCGCTTGAGCATGTTAAGAACATTCGAGGCTGTTTGCTTCAAATGAGGGATCCAACTAAGATTGTTGCTAACGATTACGCCTAGGTCTTTTTCATGTTTCGAATGTTTTAGACTACGACCACCAAAGGTATAACTTTCATTGCTTGTGCTACTGATTGATTACTGCACATTGGTCTTGGTTGAAGCTCATTCTGTTGTCAACGTTCCATTGGTAGATGTCATTCAATTCATCCTGGAAGTTTAATCCACTTTTTCTAAGAAAAATGAATTTAGCGTCATCTGCAAAAAGAGGTTCAGAGAGGCGACAGAGAGTAGGTAAATCAATAATAAAAACATTGCACAGTAACGGAGATGAAATAGTCCCCCGAGGAACACCACTGCTAGCAATAAAGGAAATTAAAAGACAGTTGAGAGACAGAGATTGATTAGAGGTAACATTCAAGTAGCTTTAAAAGGTTTCCCCGAATACCTGTCCGATGCAGTTTTGTCAGAAGTTCATGATCGACACGATCGAAGGCCTTTTCAAAGTCAGTGTGAAATATATCGATTTGTTCTCTGTTGCAAATAGCCTTGTAGATTTTGTCGAGATATACTACAAGATTCACTGCACAAGAGCGACCTCTTCGAAAACCAAATAGGCTGTTGTTCGTTGTGGAGATTCTTTGTAGTGGGGATTTAAATTGTAAAACAAGCTATGTTCAAGGTCCTTTTCAGCAATGTTTAATAAGGAAACCGGTCGGTAATTTTCAACATTGGCCTTATCTTCCTTTTTGGATTGAATTTCTTTGACTAAGAATTATTGAATTTATACAGTCAAATAAAATCCGCCGGGTGCATGGGTCTGATTTCAGAAAAACTTTTTGGAAACGTTCTGAAGATATTTACTTCAACAGAGTAGCACGATTCAATAATTCTTTATCTCAACTAAACAGTCTTTCTAACTATTCACCACACAAACTGATTGATAACTGCACATTTGAAGCTAGTTTGAAGCTCATTCTGTTATCAACGCTCCATTGGTAGATGTCATTCAATTCATCCTGGAAATTTAATCCGCTGTTTCTAAGAAAAATGAATTTAGCGTCATCGGCAAAGAGGTTCAGAGAGTCGAGAAAGAGTAGTTAAATCAATAATAAAAACATTGAACAATTACGGATATAAAATAGTCCCCCGAGGAACACCACTGCTAGCAATAAAGGAAGATGAAAGACAGTTTTCTACTTTGACACATTGAGATCGATTTGAGAGGTAACATTCAAGTAGCTTTAAAAGGTATCCCCGAATACCTGTTCGATGAAGTAGCCCGATTCAATAATTCTTTATCTCAACTAAACAGTCTTTCTAACTATTCATCACACAAACATTCATGTCAGTTTCGAAGAGAAGTGTAAACTTTTTGGAAGGGGATGCGGCGAAAAGATTCAAATATTAAGTAAACCTTCAGGATGGAAAGTTTTCGAGAAATTTTAATTATTGGAACTTGATATTCCGCTAATGTGGGGACTACCAAGCTGGTTGTAACTACGCTTGGTTGAATTTATTTTTATTATTTTTATTCTTATTATTATTATCATCATTATTGTTTTTTATTATTATTTTTATTCGTTGTATGGATTTCTGGAGAACAGTTTGTAAAGACCCACTAATTTGATTTGGTGAGGATCGAAAAGAATGTCATTTTTGAAGTGATCATTTAGTAGTTTGGCCAGATTTCCGACTGCAATAATAGTTACATGGCTTCGCCGCTCAATGTCGACTTTCTCTGTTAGTATTTTTGCGAACAAGACAACAATTGCTTGATACAAGGACATAGGAAGGATGTCTAAACTGAGCAGTTTATCTTTGTATGGGATGACATTGATACTTGACATAGAGATCCAGGACACTGCTTTACATTATATACTTTCGAGAACTGTCAATTCGCATTTCGCGGGCTTCCATAAAGATGAACCGTATCTAAGAATCGGCACAACGTAGCAGACATATGCATTCTTCTTAGTATCGAACGTTGCTTTTTGAGAGGTTTCGCTTTAAAAGGAACAGCTTTCAGGGCTTTTTCGGTTTTCTTCTTGGCTTGCAAAGTCCAGGATAATGTCTCGGTTACAATGAGAAATAGATCTCTCATTACCTTATCTCGAAGCTATAGTTTGGTAATGCAACTTGCGCGGTACCTTTCATGCAGAGCAGTTTACTTCATGTACATCGTACCGAGTGTCTTGAAGGTTCGGTTGATATTTGGGGTTATAATATTTAATGAGTTTTTGTAACAACCTTTTAAATTGAGACGTTTTTTCGCAAATCATTTGCACATTGGGTGTTCTGTGGTCTTCAAGCCTGATCAGTGACAATTATTGGAAGGGTTGGCGAAACGTTAAGGATCGGCTGTGAAAAGAAAACGTTCGATGGGAAAAAGTAAGGCATGCTAGGCATTAGAAATATTTATTTTCTTATTCTATTTCATTTTCTGGTTATTAAATACGCCGCCTTTTTTAAAATAAAAGGATAAAAGGTATTGATGCATGCATCAGAAACCAAATAAGTGGAAATGAAGAGTGTGTAAAACAAACTAAAGAATCCTTTTTCCATCACATAGGGATAGCAGTATGTCAAAAAAATTTATTCAAATTGACGGAAATTATTTAGAACGAGACTGCCCAGTGCGAGACTGTGAGTAGCACAGAATGTTACAATATGGATCTCCAGTTTGTAAATTTTTTTGATCTGACAGGAAAAGGTATGCTGACCAACAGTTTTGTGAGTTCGAATTAGTCGGCAAAATTCGAATTAGTATTTTTTGGAGCAACATTGATTGAGTTTCTCTGATATGAACAGATAACATTTCTACCAATTAGTTAGAGTCAAGATCCAAAATTAATTTGACAAAAGAAAGACAAGATAGCCTAAAGTTCCTAATCCCAAATACACTTGAGGTTGGGACAAGTAGAAAACGACTGGAAATAGCCTTTTGAGTGTTGATATTTGGCATATCATTGAATTGAGTTTTTCTTAAAGTAATTTTAATTCTTTTAAGGAATTGGTAATTTCTCTTTTTTCCAGTAGTGAAAAAGTTGTTTTTTGGCCCGAATTGCTTCGAGATTCGCGTCTGTAGTTTCTAACTACGCCTCCTGTTTCAGGGTTATTTATATATTTCGGTGTTATTGAACAACCAGAATCATGAGCTGAACAGGTTGATTGTACAATCAATCAAGAACGACCTGGGATCTGCTCAGCCAATCCACATCAACCTGGCTCTTCAGTGTATTGCCAACATTGCTGGCAAAGAAATGGCCATGTCACTTGGTAAGAAATATGTCTCTTTCACCAGCTCCTAATGTCAATTTGGTTGACAAACTTTTGGCCTTAGAAGTTTTCCGCCCTACTGAATGTGCTATGATGGAGGGGGGGGGGGGGTGTTTTATCCTTATGAGGCTAACATATAAATGCTGCATAAAAAATCGGCGGTAACGTGATAAGTTCTTTTCGATGACTCAAGGAACACTTGATAACTCTGCGACTACTTATCAACTTCGATGTTTGTAGGCCCCGACATTCCTAAACTCTTGACGTCAGGAGATGTTAGTCCGGATGTGAAGCAGAGTGCATCTTTGTGTCTCCTTAAGTTGCTGAGGACTTGTCCAGAAGCTGTGCCCCATGGCGAATGGGCAACACGCGTCGTCCACCTTTTGAACGATCATCATTTGGTTTGTACCGCTTATTTCAATTCAAGAGTTCAATGGATAAGTTACACTATGTTAAGTGGCAAGTTAGCAAGTAAGTGGCAAGTTGGCCTCAGTTTAGTAATTCTAACTCGAATGCTCTGCCACCAAGTTCAATCTTAATACTCACATGTTTCACCGCCCCTTGAACATGCAGCATTGTGTTAAATGTACTTTTCCGATTTTAGTGTTTTCTGGATTAAAATTGAGTGTTGAATGTTTACAGGGTGTAGTAACTGCGGCCACTAGTCTGATCCATGAACTTGTCAGGAGGAATCCAGAAGATTACAAGTCTTGTGTATCACTTGCAGTATCTCGACTGTGCAGAGTAAGTTTCATTTCTGATTACCAAATGTCCAACAGTATAGTTATGTTAATATATAACAACGTGCTTTCATTGCTCTCAAGCATAGGTTTGTGATACAGATCCTCATTACCTACCGCAATACAACTTAAAACTGATCGGCCTGAAAACAAAGCAGAATTTCAAGATGTGAAGGGCATTGGTAGGTTTGGATGTTATCCTTTAATTCGTCGTCCGATTTTTGTTACGGTCATTTAATTACATGCCAAGACTTTAGAGATTTTTTTGGCGACGTCTGCCGCTCAGCAGCTTTAAATTTTTGTTCATGTTTTTTATTACTATTTTACTCACGCCTTACTGCGTTACTTGTCTCTAGGTAAATTCGTCCCCTCAATTAGGCTTAAGTTAAGCTCACTAAGTCCCAGCTAGCTACTGAGGAAGCCAACCGCTCGCTAGTCGTGGATTGTATTTTATATGGGAGAAGAATTACTGACGAGCTTGAATGATTGTGTGCATTTATACGAACTGTTTAGATTGTGACTGCTAGTTACACGGACTTGCAAGACTACACTTACTACTTTGTGGCTGGGCCGTGGCTCTCTGTGAAGCTGCTAAGACTTCTTCAGCTCTACCCAACACCAGAAGACCCAGCAATTCTACAGAGGCTGACCACGTGTCTCGAGAATATACTTAACAGAACTAACGTAAGGATGGATTGACCGTTTCATATTTTAAAAACAATACGTAAGATGTTCCAAATATAGTGAACTGATAAAGGATATTGCATGGTTTTTGTCCCAGTTCAAATCAGAATTCACTCAATTTGTTACAATGATCTAAACATTTCAAAAGAATAATCAAGTAGTGATTTTATAAAAATCTCATATTTGCGCGTCTTTACAAGTCAGTTAGTGTGATTGCAAGAAACTGGTCAGATATGTGGACATTTTTTTTCCTGACGAATTATCGAAGCTCTGTTTTCGATATATCTGTTTTATTAATAGTCGCACAGCGATAGCTGGGGCTATTATTGGCCTTCTCTTGGTTTTTTTACAATTCAAAGAATTTGAATTGTATTGGGGCGCTGTTTTTTTACGACTCGAGGAGTATTGGAGAAGTCCTTTTTTAATCAATTTTATTGGAGTGAATTTGAAGCGGGAAATGAAACGAGCGAAAAAATTTGAAGTGATTTTGGTGCTGAACAAAAGTGAAGAGTGGAGCGAAAAGAGAGTGGTTTTTGTTCATACCGCTGTCGAGAAATTGATGTGAAAAAATTTTCTCTAAGCGGGCGAAATTTTTTTGTTCACGTGCGGCTTTTAAAAGCAGTTTTTTGCAACTTGATGGTTATGAGGTTTAATTATGATACTGTATTAGTTTTAGGCTTGTTTTGAAATTAATGTTAATTTGGAGGTTTTTGATCGGTTTTGCTGATTTTTAGACGAAATTTAATGATTTTTTGCCTGTTTTTTTTTGTTTTGATGCTTCAAGTGGGATTTGAATAGAAGCTCGTTACTTAAGGATTATTCAGATACCAATTGGTTTTAGTTTTTCTGGTATAAATCTTTATTTTTAGGAAAATTGACAGAAAAATTGAGAAATTTTTAACCTTTTTTCTTATTCTTTTTGCAGTATTTTTTAAAAAATATTAGACAAGTTTCTTAGCCTATTATTACTTGCGCATTGTTTTGCGTGATTTTCATTGATCTAACTGCAAAGAAACTTTATTCGGCTTTTTGTTTCCTTGTACTATTTTAAAAAAGTCATTAAATTTTTTAGTTTTTTTGTTCAATTTGTTTTTGAATGCCGTTTCTATTCTTCCTTAAATTTTTTGTAGCATTTGTGGAGGTTCAGGGTTCACAATAGTTTTTCTAATTGTTTAGTAATCAGTATGGGCAATTTTCCCTTTCGAGTCGTTTCCGGAATTCTTCCGGCTATGTTTTTTTAAGATCTGTTCACACATTTTCATGATTTATGAAGTCAAATTGGAGTGGTGATTTTGGTAGAATTTTAAAGTAGAGTGAGAAAACGGTGTTTGAACAAAATTTCGCTTTCTCGCTTGTGGTTTTTTGTTCACATACGGCAATTTCACTTTGATTTTTACTTTTCTTTCAATTTTTTGGATCGTGTTTTTTTTCTAAATGGTTTTTCCAATCCATCCATAGTCCCTTCTAGGTCTAGTTTTTTGTTTGTTCAATGAAAATTCTTTGAATTGTACGTCAGGACTTGTCCTGCTATGTTTTTTATTTCGTCGTCGCGATTTTTGTTACGACCATATGACGTCACAACCACTTCAAATCTGCTTTTTGTTCATTGATTCATGCAATTTCAACTGAAGTGCTTGCGTGACGTCATTTTTCGCTCTTAGTTGAGCGAGTTTTTTTTGTTCATTTGCGTGATTACATTTTTGGTCACACTTGACTTACCTCACTCTCAAAAATGACTTCCTCACTTTGAAATTGACTTTTGTTTCCTTTAATTCAAAGAGATAAGGTCAAATGGGTGTGTGTCACCATAAATTAAGGTTATCAGAGAGCAGCTAATAGAGGCAGCAAAAACGTATACAGATTTTTAATCAAAATATAACATCAAAATATAACCTTAATGAAAAGACGAATTTTTTTGGTCTGTCTTTTTACTTTTTTTTGAGACTGCAGATCTACGAAGCTATTGCGGCTATTTACTGGTAATCTGCCAGCTATGTTTTTATGATGTACATTTATAAGGTTATATATGGTAATGTCCCGAAGTGTTATCCTTAGGGCTTAAACTTAAGCTTGTGTTCGCTTTTTCAGGAAGCTCCGAAGTCAAAGAAAGTACAGCATAGTAATGCTAAGAACGCAGTTCTGTTTGAGGCCATTAATCTCATCATTCATATGGAGAACGACGAGAGACTTCTGACTAAATCCTGCCAGCAGCTTAGTCTGTTCCTGTCACACAAGGAGACTAACTTGAGGTAATATTGTCTGCTCCATTAGAGCGATTATTGTTCTACTCAAATTTTGAAGGAGTAAATTTAATCGAAAATAAGTTATCAATAATTTCAGACTGGTTGAGATCCGACAAGGAGGCTCGGTAATGTGCGTGTGTGACTGAATTTTTTTGATTAAGAGTTAGGAAACTTCCAAAAATGCACTTACTGTTGGTGTCTTAGTTTTAAAAAATTGTTACAAACTCAAACAACTAGATAAAAAATGCTATGGCGAATTACAGGGCCGATGTGAGCTGCCATTAAAGAGATAATGTAACGAGACAAAAAACAGAATAAACAAAAGCAAAAAAACATTTGCAAAAACTCAATAATTATAAAAAAAACTTTTTAAAGTCAAAATTCCATCAGATAAAAACTGAATAACACAAGTTCGCTTGTCCTAAATATGTTCTCTACAAGAAAGTAGACGAGACCTGTCATTGATGAGACTAAGTTACATATTAAAAAGTTGTTTATAAAAACCATTAGCTGTCAACTGACCTCATTGCATAGGTCCCTTTCAACCTCATTATGAAGTCAATGAGACCTTCTTTTAATCGGTATAAGTCTTAGACTAATGTGGACAAAAACAAAAACTTTACGATAAGAAAGTGTCGAAGCCATCAAAACAGGAAGTTTTGCATCAAAAACTTAGATTTATTTTCAATTATGCCCCTTCTCAATACTTTGTGATGATTTTGCATTGTGATAATTGGCAGGTCTTGAAAAGTGAAGAAAAATCATAAACAAATATCCAAAAATCAAAAAAAATAATGAGAACGCGTAGTATCCAAGTCAAAGCCAATAGTTAAATGTAAAAAAACACTGAACAGATTCATTTTTTCACCCGATTTATTTTTGTCAAGATGGCTCCTGATATAAGTTAGACCGAGCTACGAGTTGACAAGGAATAATAAAGGGGGGCAAAGTTTTTTGAAACTGATTTTTTGAAACTCTTACCGCCATTAGGTAGCAATGCAATGCATTAAATAGGTTCATTGTGCCAATTGAACTTTTGATTAATGAGAATAAGTTATAGGACTGCAAAAACTGAAACAAATGCAGGCAAATTAGCAAAAGTTCCACAAATCAGTGTCGACGCCATAAAATCCATGAGATAACACTGAAAACAAAATTTATGTTCACAGGACGTCATTTGAATGTAAATGTGATATCTCACTTATGGGAGCTTGGTATGAAAATGGACTTGATTGTAATATACATGAAAAAGAAATGAAAAATATCAAAATGATTTTTCAAAAACCGCTCTAGAATACAATTCGAATCCTTTTGATTGTAAAAATCCTTGATGAGACGGAAACTAGCCTTTCTATCGTTCCACGTCTTCTAAGTACACGTTATTATTTGCTCTCAAATGAAGTTCTTAGCAATGATATTAGACCTGGGGTCTTTTTATGCAATTTTAGCTTAACCGATTTTTGGTCTCTCGCATTTGACCTTCTGTCCTCTAAAATGGGATAAGCAGTTAGCACCCAGTATGCGATTCAGATAAACTGTTTTGGAGACCTATACTCATGGTATGAATGGCGGTTCTCAAATAGTTTGACTCCTCCCCCGACACCCGCACCCCCCCCCCTCCCGCATTCCACTTTCCTCCTTTATTAGCACCTCCTCACTTCACCCGTACCCACCAATCCCACCCCTGCACATCGTTCAGGCCGTAATGACGTGGCCCCGTGCAGGCAAAGACCCTTCACCGTTGCCCCCGTGAACCCCATCCCGGTTGCGTTCACTTCACGCCCATTCAATTAAGCTAAAGATAGCTTCAGTAAACCGTAGCTAGCTACTGACAAAGCCAACAGTTCGACGGTCTTTTGAGAGCAATTCGCTCGACGTTAGTTGGTTATGTTTGTTCCAAATCTTACCGTAAAGTTTAATTTGAAACAATTTGATGCACATCAGAATATTAAAAATAACAAAGACTCTAAAAGTAGAAAAATCACGTTAAATATCAAGTTCACAAAAAAATTTAAACCGCGAAAAAAAAACGATATTCAAAAGAGCTTAAATTCAAATTTCTACACTGAAAGGTTTTCTATTGATACCACTCAAAATTCTGTACGATGAATATATCGATCGGTCAAAATTGACTCCAGTTGAGCATAAAGTTTCTCTCCCACAAAGTGGGGTCGGAACAATAATTATGGAAGGGGGCAACCATATCTTAAATTCAAATTCCGTGAATGAAAATGCGTCACAAATTCCCCATAATTTGAAATTATTCAAAAGTTAAACATGTCGCATTGGTCAGAATTACCTTTCGGCTGAAACTTATGAAAGCGTACATATTTTTCGTAAATACTTGAATCATCTCAAAAACCCGTTCTTCCAAAGGCATATGTGAAATTTATGGTCAATGAAAATTATTCTTCTGTAATAGGTACCTGGCCCTGGAGTCAATGTGTCATTTGGCCAGCACGGGCTGCGGAAAGTACATTGAACCGGCTCAGTTGAATCCAGTAATCAACTCACTGAAGAGCGAGCGAGATGTGAGTGTGCGGCAGAGGGCAGTTGATCTACTGTACGCGATGTGTGACTACCAGAACGTGAAGACAATCGTGGCCGAGATGCTTTCCTATTTGGAACTGGCCGACTACTCGATCCGAGAGGAACTGGTTAGTCTAAGTTTGTGAGAGGAAAATATTTTGAAATTGATCAAATATGATTTCAGTAAGAAAGATTACTCGGATTGATAACGACTGTTACTATAGCGACTCAGATTTTATCAGATTATAGCGAATGGATTGAAAGCGACTCCATTTTAACTTCCATTGCAATTGATAAGACTTCTTCAGCAATACATGTTTTTGATATTTTGTAAGCGCCATCAGTTGGTTCCGAAATTCATTACAACGCATAAATGCTCGTAAATGCTTGTCAATGTGCTATTATTTAGGAGCTCGCTTCTTTTTGCAATTAAAAATTTTTGAATTAATGCACTGTCTTGACAAACTTTTTTGTCTCATTTTTCAGTTTTGACTCATTTTACAGTTGGTGAGAAAAGTCCCAGGAGTTTTGCTCACAGTGGGTAATTTGAATTGTTTTCAGTGCTTTCGAGTTCTATCATTTTTTTAATAGCCGCGAAGCGATAGCGGCTATTATTGGGGACATCGTGGTTTTTTTTACAATTCAAAGAATTTTTACAATTCAAAGAATTTGAATTGTATTGGGGCGCTGTCTTTTTTTTAAGATCTGTTCACACATTTTCATGATTCTTGAAGTCAAATTGGAGCAGTGATTTTGGTCACGCCGAAACAGGAAATGGAGCGAAAAAGCGAGTGGTTTTGCGGCGTGAATTTTTTTCGCTCTAAATTTTAAGTAGAGTGAGAAAACGGTGTTTGAACAAAAATTCGCTTTCTCGCTAGTGGTTTTTTGTTCACATGCGGCAATTTCACTCTGATTTTTACTGTTTTTTCGATTTTGTGGATCGGATTTTTTTTCTAAATGATTTTGCCAATCCATTCACAGCTCATTCTAGGCCTAGTTTTTTGTTTGAATTAAATTTTCATTTCTCGCTAGTGGTTTTTTTGTTCACATGCGGCATTTTGACATTGATTTTCTGTTTTTTTCTTATTTTTTATCTGATTTTTCAAAAAATGGTTTTCTCAATCCACTCATAGTCCATTCTAGGTCTAGTTTTTCTGTTTAGTCAATGAAAATTCTTTGAATTGTACGTCAGGACTTGTCCTGCTATGTTTTTTTAATTCGTCGTCTCCATCGATGATTCTTACGACCTTACTTCTTGGAATTGACTTCAGTGACTTCTATTGCTTTGCAGTTAAAATTTTTGTGTCTGACGTCATTTCTGCTTTTAGGTCATTTGCGTGACTTACCTCACTCACAAAAATGACTTCTGAACTCACTTATGGAACTTTAAATTTTATGAACATAAAATAGTGTGCATCTAAGTAGTGCCAAACTTATATGCCCTAGTTCTTGAGTATTAGTCGTGAGCTTTTGATTTCGAATATCAATTTTGAAAAGGCTCTTAGCGCTTTTTCCCTATAGACTGTATATTTAAAAAAATTGACAGACCGAATCTAACCCAAAAAGTGTAGTTGTCTATTAAACGACTGGTGGTTGATCTGTCTATCTTATTTCTTTAGTTGTTTCAATTCATGGAAGGCCTCAAGCGTCTATCGCGGCTATTTTCCGGCAATCTGCCAGCTATGTTCATCAATTTGTATGCATATGGAGATCTAATGCTATGTTTTTAAACGGTCGAGTGTGAGCGAAACACAGGTGGAAACATATTTGACGTTAATCTGGTGAATTAAAGTCAAAAACCTAAAGAGAATTTTTGTGAGGCAAATGTAGGTATAAAGAATATTTTGCTGAGCGGGAATTTAAATTTTTTTCCACTTATAGCCTTTTAATTTTTTTTGAAATTTGAGGTAATTATTGTAAACAGGTGCGTTTTTATCCAAATATTCCACATGACAGGTGTTTTTGCGCTATTGTTCTAGAACATTCATTTCTCATGTGATTTTTCACGCTTGACTCTGCGTGATGTCAATTCTTTCATTATTTGTTGCAATTTCAAAGTTTGTTTCTAACATATTAAAGGCGACTTTTAAGCTTTGAAGGTAAAAAGACGATATAGATTTAAGACTATGATGTGAGAATGTCATCCTGGAGGTTGGGGGTCGGAACCCCTCTGGGGTCGGAATTTTTGCAACCATACAAAACTTCTAAGCAACACCCCCTCTTAATTAAATTGCCCCGCCTGTCGCTCAATAGTAATTCGTCCGATGTTATTCGGTTTACACAACAATGGAGAGGGAGTTTGTTATTCATTCGCATGAATAGCTTCGTAGGATCTCGTGATTTAACTCACTCTCAACTGGATTTTTCTCTCTCGAATTGGTTTAATTTATAGGATGATTCAATGTTCAATAGTGTATTCTCGTTGAGGGATCTTGGAAGTCAACTCTACAGTACATGAACCGATTACAGACATCGCAACATCTTTTTAGTAAAACCGTATCTAGTAGCTGACGTCAGCCTCTCAGCAGGAATTATTTAAGAGCTCTCATTTTTTAAAATTCGCTTTATCTTTTTGTTACATTAATCGAGATTTTCGAGTGTGACTCTTGACTGACCTCAAGCACTGTTCTACTGAATGAAACTTTGAATTCATTTGACACCTGTACGCAAAATTAAAACAGACGGAACCAAACAATAAAGACCTGGCACTATGACTTAATGTTCTAAGAAGTAGGACGTTAAATTATTAAAGTTCCTTATCGTATAATGCTGATTGATATTAGTATTATGAATAGCCTCCGCAGCTTCTCAGCCGGCTCTTATAGCGCTCCTATATTTTACAATTCAACGAATTTAAATTGAATTGGGCAGCTTTTTTTATAGCTGCGAAGCTGTAAGCTGAGCGTAGCTATATTGCGGTGCTCTTGGTTTTTTTACAATTCAAAGAATTTGAATTGTATTGGGGCGCTGTCTTTTTTTTTTTTTTTTAGGATCTGTTCACACATTTTCATGATTTTTGAAGTCAAATTGGAGTGGTGATTTTGGTCACGCCGAAACAGGAAATGGAGCGAAAAAGCGAGTGGTTTTGCGGCGTGAATTTTTTTTTGCTCTTATTTTAAAGTAGAGTGAGAAAACGGTGTTTGAACAAAAATTCGGTTTCTCGGTAGTGGTTTTTTGTTCACATGCGGCAATTTCACTCTGATTTTTACTGTTTTTTTCAATTTTTTGGATCGGATTTTTTTAAATAGTTTTCCCTATCCATTCACAGCTCATTCTGGACCTAGTTTTTTGTTAGAATCAAAATTACATATCTCACTAGTGGTTTTTTGTTCTCCATAGCAGCATTTTGACATTGATTTTCTGTTTTTTTTGTTTTTTTCATCTGATTTATTTAGAAATGGTTTTCCCAATTCACTCATTGTCCGTTCTAGGTCTAGTTGTTTGTTAAGTCAATGAAAATTCTTTGAATTGTGCGTCAGGACTTGTCCTGCTATGTTTTTTGTTTCGTCGTCTGACGCTCTTTTTTCGTTTTACATTTGTTCACACAGCAAAGCTGAAAAAGTCAAATTTTCTGAATGACTTCTTCCTCTCAGTAACGACATTTGCGCGCGTGACGTCATTTCTCACTCGCTTTAGCGAAAGTTTTTAGGTTATTTGCGTGATTAGATTTTGATCATACGTGACTTACCTCACTCAATAAAATGACTTTTGCACTTTAAAACTTAGGTTTAATTTGAATTTGTTTAAGGTCAAAGGAACTCATATGTACAGTAAAGGTCCCTAATAAGAGGCTTCTGCGGGATGATTTTTTGACAAGTTTTATTAATTTATCGCTGAATGTTTTTTTGTTTTTTTAGCTTAGTTTTTTGAGCTGCGTCGATTTTTTATCAATTTAGATCTGTATCTGTTTCTATCTCTATTATATGGCACGCAGGTCTATTCTTTCGCAGCTATTCCGGCAATCTGCCGGCTATGTTAAAGATATGTTCACACATTTTCATGATTCTTGAAGTTTCCTTAATGCGTTCGAAGTTCATTCTAGTTATTTTGTTTGAACCAAATTTCCCTTTCTCGCTAGTGGTTTTTTGTTCACATGCGGCATTGTAACCTTGATTTTCTGTTTTTTTTTATTTCTTTGATGTGATTTTTTGAAAATGGTTTTCCCAATTCAATCATAGTCCGTTCTAATTTTTTGTTTATTCAATGAAAATTCTTTGAATTGTACGTCAGGACTTGTCCCTCTATGTTGTTTTACTTCGTCGTACTAAATGTTTTCGCTTTACCTCAGTTCCCAACTGGCTCATCATCTTGACTTTCTAGGCTAGTTAATAGCCGCCCTCATCTTCTCAGCCGGCTATTATAGCGCTCCTATTTTTTTACTTCGTCGAATAAAAAAATGTTTCGCTTTACCTCATTTTGCGCCTTTTCAACATCTTGCGTGAAAACTTTTTGACTTCTCTAGGCTAGTTTCTCTCTTCTCTCATTCTGCTAAAAGTGATTTTGAACATCAGTTGCTCAGCAAAGCAATTCAAAATGAACAGAGTTAGTACAAAAATGGATGTCAGAAATAGAAACGGGATAAACCCATAAAGCCCAATTTTAGATGCCCGCTATTTGAACGTCGTTCCTTTAAGTCTTATTTACCATCTCTAATGCTTATTGTTATTGATAGGAGCCCCTGTAGCCTCTCTCTAAGAAACAGAAGTATGTTCAACTACGAAATGCCATCAAAATAAATCGGACTTAAAAAAATGTTTTTGTACAAAAATTTTTTTTTTTTCAATATCTTCTGTTATTTCAATCCCAATCATGCTCATTGGAATCAACGGCGGCTATTTTTCGGCAATCTGCCGGGTATGTTTTCACTCTTATCTCATTCTGATAAAAGTGTTTTTAGACAGCAGTTGCTCAGCAAATCAATTCAAATTGAATAGAGTCAGTAGATGCACGTTACTCGAACTTTGTTTTTAGTTACCATCTCGAATGCTTATTGGTATTGATACTAGCCCTGTGTCGTCTCCGTACGAAACAGAAGTATGTTCAGCTCCAAAATGTCATCAAAATAGTTTGCACTTTAAAATTGTTTGTACAAAAATCATTTTTTCCATTAGTTTCTTTTCTTTCAATCCCAATCTTGGTTATGGGAATCAATGGTGGATTTTTTGGCAATCTGCTGCTATGTTGTTTCTTGTACTCTAGTTTAGATGCTGAGTTCACCATATTTAATGAATCTAATGAAACTGCGGACCAGATTGGAACTTTTTTGACACTTCGAAAAAATCTTGATTTTTGTCTAACTGCTTCAATCCCCAAATCGGTCAGTTGGGTCAACGGCGGCTATTTGCTGGCAATCTGTCGGCTATGTTTATGTTATAAGTTTATACTTATCATTTTTTTCTTTGATGATTTTGAGGCTTTCGGTGTACGAAGCCATGGTAGCTTTTTTCTGGAAATCTGCTATTCAGAGTGCCAGAAGTTTTTAGCGCCACTTTTTAACTCTATTCAACAATAGCAGAGTACCAAAATACTTTTTTATCTATACCTTGAATGAACCAAGATTTTTCCACGAAAGCATTTTTGACCTCCCTAAACATTTAGTCTTTAAGAGGCAATTGTCTTGTCATTTTGCCATTTAATTAATTTTTAATTGCTCTTGAACGAAGTTAATAGCAATTATTGTAAACGTGTTTTTTATGCAAATTTTTCGCTTGACAATTTTGCGCTTTTCTTCTAGAACATTCTTTGACTTTTCAAGTGACTTTTTTCACGCTTTCGTTCTTCATTTTTGTGTGATCTCGATTGCTCCGAATTTAAGCTTGTTGCTAATATAAAATTGGTTGCAGCATAGCGGAGGCAAGTGATTCGTAGCGCAGTGGTTAGTGCGGGTGGTTGTGGATCAGTGGTTCGAATCCCGGCGGGGGAAAGGTTTTTGTTTTTTTGCACCCATGAAGAAAAAATTGATCTAGGCTACAGCCCCTGAATTAAATTGCCTCGCCTGTCGTTCAAGAGGAATTCTTCCGACCTTTGTCGGTTTATATTTCCTATCTTTAATGCCTTTTTAGGTTTCTACAACAAGTTGTTAGGGTTTTAGCGATCTATTGTTTTGATTGCTATTTATTTCAAAGTGCTTTGTTGAAGCAAATAGATTGAATTAAGTTATATTGGTATCTATTTTTAATCTATTTTTTAGGTTTCCTGCATTATTTTTCTGTAAATTGGGCTTTTTAGAATAGTTGGTTTGTGTTGCTTTTCCGGATTGTCGTTATTGCTTAATGCGTTGTCTGTCGTATTTTCAGTAACTGATTGAATAAGAGAGGTGTCACAAGAGTTATCGATAGTTTTTTTGGACGTAGCAACTTGTTATTTTTTGAAAATGACTTTTCACATATTTTCTGTTGTATCAAGCAATCTAATTAATTGCTCTCGAACGAAGTTTGAGGCAATTAATCTAAGCCTGTTGATTTTTTTTTGCCAAATTTCCGCTTGACTGATTTGACTTTTCGAGTGACTTCGAGTAACCCCTCCCCCATGCACACACATACACATTATATTAGGTTGCAATAGATTAGAGTTCCCACTAGTTGTCCAAGAGCAATTCTTCCGACAGTAGTCTGTCATGTTATTTTTTATCTCGTTTTGCTTTTTATGCAAGTCACTATCTTCCATAGAGTTCAGATTTACCTCACTGTTGCAATTGTTGATTTTAAATTTATGCATAGTAAATGATGTCAAAAGCACTGATAACGCACTCTCATTGATTCCTAATCCATTTGGTTATCAAATTTTTTTAGAGCGAATGGTAGACGGTTTTAGTTTTAAGTCTGATAGCCTTTTTTCATTTGCTAAATTATGTATTACTGTTTTTAATTATGTTTTCTTTGTTTTATTATGTTATATTTGGACGTAGCAACTTGTATTTTTTTTGAAAATGACATGTAACATTTTGTTTTTTCTTTCTAGTGTTTTGATCACTCTAATTAATTGCTCTTGAACGAAGTTTGAAGCAATTATTGTAAACGTGTCAGTCTTTTTCACGCAAGTTTTTTGCTTGACGGGTTTGACGCCTTTGACTTTTGTTGTTTTGTGTGATCTAAATTTCTCTCATTTGCACTTGTAAGTAGCTGAAATCAAGTGGCGGCATTTCGCTACTAAAATTCAATAGAAAAGTGCGCCAAAATTTGTGTAATTTTTTTCACTTTGAGTTTTATTAGTGGTTAATAGCCGCCTTCAGCCTCTCAACGGCAATTAATTAGTCGCTCTCCTTTTTCATCAATTTTACTTAAGTCACGATTTTCACGCTTGAGTTTTGACTTACTTCACTCACTGTTTCAACTGAATGGATTTTAAATTCTTTCACGTATTGAATTCGTTAATATAGAGAATACGGTCAAAGTCAAAAGAGCAAAAATAAAAAGAAACGGGATAAACATATAAAGCCTCGTCCTTGCGTCTTAATGCATTAGGTTATCAAAGTTCATTAAAACGATTGGTAGCTGGCATTAGAATTATGCCTTATAGCCTTTAGTTTAGAAGCTGAATCGAGTGTAATTTTGGAATCTAACAGAATATGCAGACTTTACACGCCAAATAATACTGTGACACTTTGATAAATTCAGTCAATCTTTTTTTTTCAGTTTCAATCCCAATGTGCGTCAAGCGGGTCAACGGCGGCTTTTTTCGGCATTTAGCCGGCCATGCTTGTAATCGTATACAATATTCTCTAATGACGTCATTTGAAGCCTCCTTAGCGATTTTAGCCCCCCTCCCCGACTGAAGCAGGCTGGAATAGATTAGAGCTCCCACTAGTGTTGTTCGAGAGCAATTTTTCCGACATTAGTCGGTTCTTTTTAATTGCTCAAACGAAGTTTGTAGCAGTTATATTAGTCCTGTGGGTCTTTTTTATGCGATTTTTTGCTTGACCGATTTTTTGCCTGACGCTTTTGACTTTTCCTTTCTAGCTACTGACGAACAACATCTCGCTAAACACACGCAAATTTATACTTTTTTGCAATTTTTTTCCAGCTTTTTTGAAAATTTTTGACATTTTATTTTTTAAGCCCTAGTTGTCAAGGAACCTCCTCTAGATTTTAGCAATAGGTTACTGCATAGTCTCTAGTGGGAATGGAATGGTTTCAACATTTTAACATCAAGAATTTTTTTCACAAAACGTGCAATTTCAAGTTTTTTGGCCTTTATTTTTCATTATTCAGTTCTTTCCAGACCCAGGGGCCAGAAAGCATCTTAAGGGGTTTGATAATAAGTTGCTGAAAATTTTTTAGTGGCCATGGAATTGTTTTTCAACTTTTTAATGTCTCAAATTTTGATAAAACTTGCTTTAGAAAATTTTGTCGTTTTTTTTGTTTTAGCCTCAAGAGCCAATGAACCTCCTCTAGTGTTTAAAAATAGGTTATGGTGTAATTTCTAGATGTAATGGAATGTCTTGCAAGATTATAACATCACGAATTTCAGCATACTTTTTGCCATTTTAAGAAAAAAAATTTATATTTGTAGTTATTGTTCAGGTTTTTGAGCCTCAAGGGTCAGAAAACCTCCGTAAGGGTTTGATAATAAAATACTGGAATATTTCTGTTGGTCATGGATTAATTTTCAACTTATTAATATCACAAGATTTAGCAATTTTTTTAAATAAAACTTGCAATTTTTAGAACAAGTTTTTGGAAAGTTTTCATTTTTTTTGGTATCTCTAGCCTCAAGTGGCGCAGAATTTCTTCCAGGGTTTGATAATATATTACTGCATAGAGGTAATAGAATGTTTTTCAAGATTTTGATATCACGAGTTTAAGCAATTTTTTAAAAAAACTTTCAATTTTTTTTGATGTTTTTGAATTTTTTCCCGCACCAGGGGCCCTGGGACTTCCTCCAAGGTTTGATAAGCTGATGCATAGTTTTTAGAGTTCATGGGATTGTGATCAATTTTTCTTATGACTCCAGTTTTAGTAATTTTTGGATAACATTTAAAGTTTTCATCATTTTCGAAGTGTATGGATCTTTGAGCCAGTGAAATTCATTCAGGCTTGAAACAGGGATACTAGATAGTCCCTTGAGACAATGAAGTTTTTATGCAGATCTTAATTTAGCAAGATTATACCAAGCTTTAGCGAGTTTTAGCAAGCTTTTGTGGAAATGTTCAATTGTTTTTAAAATTTTTGTATATTGTCCTTTTCAGAGTTTAACGATCATTACTGGCCAACGAAAATTTTTAGGTTTTGGAGATGTTTTCCGTTAAATAACTTTCGAGAGAAACAATGGTTTTGAACTTTTTTTACTGAGAAGTTGAAAACTTTTTTCAATTTTGCCGTTTTCAGATTTTTTCGAAGATTTATTTACTAACAAGGCTAGAAAATTTAAGTCGCAGAGTCCAATCCCATAGTGGAAAATATTGCTATCTCTCCTTCTCTGTGTCGGTTAAGGTTTCTTTACTTGTCTTCCTTACTTTCCTTACTTGTTAAATAACTTTCGAGAGAAACAATGGTTTTGAACTTTTTTTACTGAGATGTTGAAAACTTTTTTCAATTTTGCCGTTTTCAGATTTTTTCGAAGATTTATTTACTAACAAGGCTAGAAAATTTAAGTCGCAGAGTCCAATCCCATAGTGGAAAATATTGCTATCTCTCCTTCTCTGTGTCGGTTAGGGTTTCTTTACTTGTCTTCCTCGTTCACGTTTTATCTCTCTCTCTCTCTCTCACTCACTCTAGCTCTCTCACTTAAGATATTAATTTCTTGAATTTGAGCAAGATTTTGTTAAAATTTGCAATTGGTTCAAATGTTTTTCTTTATTTTTTGTCTTTTTCTGAGTTTAACGACCATTACTGGCCAATGAAACTTTCCAAGTCTCGGAGATGGGATACTTGACAGCACTTTCGAGACAACAATTGGTTTGAAACTTTTTTACGGTAAATTTGAAAACTTTTCTTCATTTTTCCTTTTTCAGTTTCTATTCTTTTACTAAATGGGCTAGAAAACTAGAAGTTGCAGAGTCGAATCCCTTCATGGAAAATGTTCCTCTATCTCTTTCTCTTTCTGTCGGTTGGGGTTTCTTTCCTTCTCTTTCTCTTTCACGTTTTCTCTCTCTCACTCTATCTCTTTTTTTGTATGCTACACCTCAGCTGGTGTTGTGTGGCGTAATATCATTATCTCTGATCCTCATTAACAATGGGTTATAGTAAAATTGTTTTTTTATCACACATGACTGAATAGGCACTTAGGAAATCATTGTTAATTGCTCTCAAAAGCAATTTGTAGCAAATATAATAATCTTGTTTCTCTTTTATACAATTTTTCGCTTGGCCGATTTATTGTCTGACCCATTTGAGTTTTGTCTTCAGAAACTGGATATAGAGGTAGCGCCCAGTTTGAATTAAGTTTTCTTAGAGCCGTTCAGCCCACTAGTCTTCAAGTATGCGATTAACAGAAACTGTTTTGGAGACTTATACTTATGGCGTGAAGGGCGGCTCTTGGAAATTGATCCCATACACCACCCACCCACCGCCCCCACATTAGTCCCCCAAATCCCATTTTGCTCGCCAGCTGCAGTGCACCCTCGCTGCGCTCACCTTACGCCCCTTCAATTAATCTACAGCTAGCCTCACTGAACCGTGGCTAGCTACAGACTAAGCCAACAGCTCGCTGGTCGTTTGAGAGCAATTCGCCCGACGTTAGTCGGTTAGGTTTTATTTTTCAATCATGTGCGGATGGTACCGCAATCTCAGCTGAGATTATTTGTCTTCAAGGTGCTAGTGCAAATCATATTTTGATTTTTGCGCTGTTTTTTGAACACACTAATGAAGCATCCATTGAGATCTTGGCTGTAGTCCGTCGAATTTTAATGCGATTCCCGAATGTTCCGGCTACATTTTATACGATAAGGTTTCAGATAGATTAACTTTTTATTGTAAGTTAGACTGAGATTGCCATTGGTTGAACATTTTAGGCCGCGATATATATATCACGGCCACTGAGGCATGTGGACTCCTGCTCTAATTTATTTGACCGTACAAATAGGGATGAGTTTTAAGCAATTAAATACTTCAATTTAATGTACTAATTTTTATTAAGTTTTCGGTCAACTGAATTTTTGATCGGCCCTTGCCGTTGGTGCAAATTCTTAACATGAAAAGAAGAATTGTACTATTTACCAAGTTTTTTTACAGGTTTTGAAAGTGGCTATATTGAGTGAGAAATGGGCTAAAGACTACACGTGGTACGTGGACACTATCTTGCGCCTGATTAGAGTGGCTGGCGATTATGTCTCCGAGGAAGTGTGGCACAGAGTCATCCAGATTGTCACCAATGTCGAGTCTGTCCGAAACTATGCCGCAAAAACTGTTTTCGAGGCTTTGCAGGTTTGTCAGCAAAACACAGACGTTGCTTGCACTACCGTTATGTCTCTTTAGTGTTCAATTCACTAAAATATTTACTGCTCATTATGTCAATACATAAATATTTGATGTGTTTTTTTCCTGGTGATCTCTACGAATGCTGCTCTAGGAGTTGGGGAATACTAACTTAATATTTAAATGCGTTGAGTGGATGACTTTTCGACTTTGAAAATTTTTTTTCGACTTTGAAAATTTTATTGGTACTAATATAATATATATAACAATATTTTGAATAAAGGAACTGGTATGTCTTTAAGGAACTGTGGTCTTTTTTATGCAATTTTTCGCTTGACAGATTTTTCGTCTGACTCATTTGTCTTTTCGACCTCAAAAACGGAAGAAACAGGTAGAGCACAGAGGGCATTAAGTTTTCTTAGATCCTTTCGATTCACTTGTCTTCTAGTATGCGATTCTCAGAAAGGTTGTATTTTCTGAAGCTGAATATCTGTAGAGGATTCAAAATTCGAACAATGATAACACGCTTTTTTTTTTACCGCACCGCCTGTTTTCTAAAGTATTGATTAGGTTGTTATCAATGATAATCAATAGTACCCCTGGATACTGGAAATGGCTAGTCAGTAGTGAATTAATCATAACAGGAAGTAGCTTTTTGGTAGGCAGTGACTCATTGTATAACCATTTAATACTTTGGGTCATTTTGAAGAGCAGATTTGCGACTTTGATTAATAGCTTAGCTCTTTATCTACTCTTACTCCCCGATAGTTCAATTCAGTTTTCTGTTCAATTTTTTTGTGTTCGAAATCGTAGTGATTGCAGTTGATACGTTATGCCGACACGGTTTTATCTGCATTCAGTTTGTGCATTACAAAAAATAATTGTCCACTTATCTTTTTAGAGTATTCAAGTGACCATCTATAGTTATCAAGGTTGCGATGGGATGTTAAAAGAACAAAATCATCAGCATAGTGGATGCTTTCGAACCTTTTTTTTATCGGCACTGAACAAAAGTGGATCCTGATGAACAATTTGTGTACCTCAATCCATACGAAATCAGTTACTATTTGCATTCTAACGCTTTATAAACTTGACAAAATTGACTTAGTTGGGTTATCTTCCTCGCCTTTTTTTCAGGGGATTCACATTGGCTATTTTCAATTCCTTGAAAAATTTGTCCTTATGGTATGCATTAAATAGTTCTATGACTGGTCTTACTAAAACTAGTAGCATCACGGGAATTATGTATAAATTTTCCAGCCCACGATGTTTTTGTTTTTCCGAAAATAATGGATTCACATTGAGTTAAGAGTGGGTCACGTTTGAATATTTCTTCACGTGTTGGCGAGATAAACGTTTTAGCTAAAGAATAAAGAGTTTTATTGTTATGCACAAAAATCTTTTGTAAGGGAGATCTTTCATATTGAAATTTCAATGTCAAATATTTCTGATTTTAAATGTTCAAATATTTTGACTTTGCTGCGGCAAAGAGAATTGCTGACCGAAAAAAGTTTTTGGTTTTGGCTGCAGTTGGGCCGGTTTTCACCCCTCCTCTCTCGACCCCCACCCTCCCACTCCCGCTTCAACCCTACCCTCATCCTTATGCTAACCTCCTAAAGTTGAGGCTATCTACTACAAAACCTAACCACCACTCGCCCGTCGTTTGAGAGCAATTCGGCCAATATTAGTCGGTTGTTTTTCTCTTAACTAAATCGTCTTCAAAGGTAATAGTCGAATTGGTGCTTTGACTACTGAGGCACAGTTTGTCCTGAGGAAAATTGAATATGTCATTGCTCGAAAGACGAGGCAGTAGATGGTTTTCTGCGTCTGCAGAAGTATTTACACCTGTGCGATAGTTATGTTGCGAAACGATAGTGTAGGATTTCTGCATGGTGGTGTAGCAAAGCGGTAGTTCTCATACAAATTTGTTACTTTGATTACAGGCTAACGCGTGCCACGAGAATATGGTAAAGGTGGGCGGATACATCCTGGGAGAATTCGGACACCTGATTGCGAATGACTCTAGCTCCTTCCCCTTGACCCAGTTCCAACTCCTACATTCCAAATACCCCCTCTGCTCCGTCTCGACTCGCATCATGCTTTTGAATACATACGTCAAATTCGCCAATGTGTTCGCAGAGTACGCTGGAGTTAAAAGCGCTATTGAAGATGTAAGTAGTGTAAATGAGCAGTTTTGTCCAGCTCTGAGTATGAAAGTACCTCAAGTTACTTCAAACATTTCTGTTCAGGTGCTGCTGAATGATTCCAACATTAAAAGCAGTGACGTGGAATTACAACAGAGAGCATCTGAATATCACAAACTTATTACGATGAACAACACAGACGTACTGGTAGGAATACCCATTTCGCTGTAATTTTTCCATTTTTAATAGCCGCCCTCATTTTAGCCGGCTATTATACCGGCCCTGTTTTTACGACTCGAAGAGAAGAGGAGTATTTGTGGAGCGTCTTTTTACGACTCTAAGAGGGAAAGTGACTTTTATATAGCTGCGAAGCTGAAAGCTGAGCAGAGTTATATTTATATTGCCATAATTTTTTGCAGTGTATTGAGAGCACGATGTAAAAGTCAATGCCGCACGTGAACACTAAGCGTTTAGGTGAAACGGCTGAACGAACTGAAGAGCAGAGAGAAGAGTGAATTTCTGTTCATGTCGCGTTTTTGAGAGAGTGAGAGAGAGGAAAATTGGAGTAAAAAATTGATCAACTGCTAAGTTGATCAGGTGTGGCTTTTTTGAAGCAGTTTTTCTGTTTTTACTTCAACAAATAACTGTAGGTTGAAGAATTTTTTCGGCCATCTCAATAATATTTTAGAGGTTTATATGTAATCTTGATCTATTTTTGTTATTTCGCCGTTTTAGACGCTTTTTGACGGTTTTTGTACTCCTTCATTTTTTAGTGACTGGTGTAATTTTTGTGGTTGAAATGTTTTAGTTGAAGAAAATTGAATCAAAAGGCTGAATCAAAAAATGTTGCTTAATTTTTGTTTGTTGTTTCTTGCATAATTCTTATTTTTCCTGCATTTCAGAATATATTTGTTATGTTCAATTGTTATGTTAAATGAAATCATGTCAAGTTTTGATAGCACATATATTCATTAATTAAATTGATCAACTCAAAACTTTTTTTGTTGTTCCTAATTCTTTCTCAAGTATTAATTGTTTTCCAGAGCATTTGGATATCGTGTGGTGGCTCAATTAATCAATAGTAGCTGTTTCATATGTTGAGAACAGTTTCCGAGATTTCACAATTTTAACGGAATATTTTTCAAAAAATATATAACTGTTTAATTGCTGTCAAACGAAGTTTGTAGCAATTATATTAGTCCTGTCGGTCTTTATTTTTATGCGATTTTTCGCTTGACTGATTTTTCCTCTGACGCTTTTGACTTTTCGTCCTCAAAAACGGGATAAACAGGTAGAGCCCGGAGCATAGTAAGTGCTCTTAGAGCCTTTCAGACCTGTTTCAGCTCAAACCGTTTTGGAGACTTATACTTATGTTGTGAAGGGCGGTTCTTAGAGGTTGACGACACCCCCCACTGTTGACCCCCCTATTGCCCCCACCCCCACCGCGCTGTTGCCCACCCCCTCCCCATCAGACCCCCGGTGTACACACCCTTCTCCCTTGGCTACTGACGAACAACCGATCGCTGAAAACACGCAATTTTATACTAATTTTCACAAATTTTTTCAAGTTTTTTTGAAAATTTTTGTCATTTTTTGTTGTTTTTCAGCCCCAGGTGTCAGGAAACCTCTTCTAGGGTTTTATATTAGGTTACTACATAGTTTCTAGTGGTAGTGGAATGGTTTCAACATTTTAACATCACGAGTTGTAGCCTTTTTTTTTAACAAAACGCGCAAATTTTTCCAGTTTTTGACATTTAATTTTTATTATCCACTTCTTTCCGGACGCAGGGTCCAGAAAACGTCCGGAAGTCTTTGATATTAAATTACTGAAACAATTTTTTTGTCATGGAATAGCTTTCAATTTTTTAATATGACAAATTTTATCATTTTTTTTATAAAACTTACATTTTTTTTCAAGTTTTTGTTGGTTTTTAGGTTTCTCAAGACTCGAGAAACCTCCTCTAGGGTTCAATAGTAGGTACTATATAAATTCTAAATGTAATTTATTGTTTATTGAGATTAAACACCACGAAATTTTGCATTTTTTTTTTACAAAACTTGCAACTTTTAAATGTTTAGCATATATTGTCAGTTTATTATCGCTATAATAAGTATAGTTTAGTATATTTGTCAGTATTGTCATTTATTCAGGTTTTTCAGGCTGACAGAAAATCTCCGTTAGGGTTTGATAATGAGTTACTGAAAAAATGTTTATTGGCCATGGATTAGTTACAACTTTTATCACAAATTTTAGCCGTTTTTTTGCAATTTCTAATTTTTCTCAAGTTTTTTGAATGTTTTTGTCATTTTCTTGGTTTCTTCAACCTCAACAGCCACATAGACTCCTCATAAGTTTGAGCCGACATTACTTCATAGCTTTCAGATCTAATGCAAGGTTTTTCTAGATTTTAAGATTAGCAAGTTTTAAAATTATTTGCAATTTCAATTTTTTTTGAATCTTTGACTTTTTTAATCATTTTTTCCGGCACCAGGGTCCTAGGGACCTCCTCCAAGGCTTCATGAAAAGCTGTCGCATGGTTTCTAGATTCCTGGAATTCTTATCAATATTGCAATGACTCCAGCTTTAGCACTTTTTTGATAAAATTTAATTTTAAATTTTCGAAAAGTTATTATCATTTTCCAAGTTTATGGATGTTTTTGAGCCAGTAAAACTAATTAAAGCTTGACATTGTGATACTGGATATCCTCTTGAGACAATGAAATTGTTTTGAAGATTTTAATGTCTGGAATTTTTGCAAGATCTTGTTAAAATTTGCCATTGTTTTCAAAATTTTTGAGTGTTTTTGTCCTTTTCTGAATTTAAGTATCATTACTGGCCAACGAAGTTTTTCGAGTCTTGCAGATTTGCAGATGGGTTGACATAACTCAGGAGAGAAAAAATAGTTTTGAACATTTTCACTGCGAAATCTGGAGGCCTTTCTTTTAAATTTTGCAATATTTTGCAAATATCAGTTTTCTATTTCATTTGTTTAACAAAGCTAGAAAACTAAAAGTTGAAGAGTCGAATCAAGCTAGCGCTAGCTTCAAAAAACCGTGGCTAGCTACTGACGAAGCCAACCGCTGCCGGTCGTTTGAGAGCAATTGGCCCGACGTTAGTTTTTTTTAATAGCCGCCGTCAGCATCTCAACACGGCTATTCTTTAGGCGCTCTCGCTCTTTGTAATACGCTTTACCTTTTGATCAGGTTTTCGTTTTACATCAGTCACGATATTCACGTTTGACTTCTGACTTACTTCACTCACTGTTTCAACTGAATGGATTTCAATTTCTTTCAAGCATTCAATTTCGCAATGTAGTGAATATTGTCTAAGACAAAAGATCAAAATCAAAAGAGACGGGATAAACCGATATCCCCGGTCATTAAGTCATTGAGAATTAGGTTATCAATTTTAGTTTTTAGTTTAGGAGCTGAATTAAGTGTAGTTTTAGAATCTAAATGAAACTACACACCAAATTAGAACACTTTTTGACAGAAAAACAGAAAAAAATTGCTCAACTTATTTTTGTTCTTCTTTTTCGGTTTCAATCCCGATGTGCATCAAGCGCGTCAATCGGTGGTTATTTTCCGGCAATCTGCTGGCAATTTTTTGAATTTTGATCTTTCCTTAGTTTTTTTGCCGTTCGAGATTTATCGTTATATTTCCCTATCATTTCTTTGACACAACTAAATCATATCTCACAATCTATTTTTTACAATGTTTAAAACAAAAAAATTTTCCAAAAAATACTTTTTCAACAATGGTTTCAAGAAAAGATTTTCATTCATTTGCTTTTCCCCTGATATTTTGTTTCTAGCTAGCGTGCAAGTTAAGTTTTACTTTGAGTTACTTCTGGAGTCTTCCGGCTATGTTTTTAAGATCTGTTCACACATTTTCATGATTTTTGAATTCAACTTGAAGTAAATATTTTTGTCACGCCGAAACAGGAACTGGAGTGATAGAGCATGTGATTTTGCGGCTAGAATTTTTTGCTGTAATTTTTAATTAATGCGAGGAATTGGTAATTGAACAAAAAATCGCTTTCTCTCTAGCCCTTTTTTGTTCAAATGCGAGATTTAGACATTTTTATTATTTGAAATTTTTTTTCTGAATTTTGTCTAAATGGCTATCGCCATCCATTCTGGGTCAATTTTTTATGGTTAAGTCAATGAAAAATTTGAATTGCGTCGTACTTGTCCTGCTATGTTTTTTATTTCGTTGTCTGACGCGCTGTTTTCGGTTTACATTTGTTCACACCGCAAGTTGAAAAATTTGATGGTTTCCTCCTCTAACGGAATTTACGCGTGTGACGTCATCTCTCAATCACTCGAGCAAAAAAGCTTCTATGCGGTTCGAGTTATTAAATTTTGATCTTACGTGACTTACGTCACTCAATAAAGATTTTCATTTTCAATTTAAAGTTTA
This sequence comes from Convolutriloba macropyga, assembly GCF_964194025.1. Classification (NCBI taxonomy): domain Eukaryota; kingdom Metazoa; phylum Xenacoelomorpha; order Acoela; family Convolutidae; genus Convolutriloba; species Convolutriloba macropyga. The sequence continues at coordinate 45,394,512 of NC_134472.1, forward strand.
ATTTAAACTATCTTAAGGTCAAAGGAACTCATTTTTGCAATAATGATCCCTAACAAAAAAAAGGCTGAGGAATGAACTTAACAAGCTTTACTAACTTATGGCTGTTTTTTTACATAGCTCTTTGATCGGCGCTTATAATTTGCTGAAAACTTATTGCTGTCTGTTTTTAATTGCTCTTGAACGAAGTTCATATCAATTATTGTAAACATGTGTCTTTTCTATGCAAATTTTTTGCGTGACAATTTTGCGCTTTTCTTCTAGAACATTTTTTGACTTCTCAAGTGACTTTTTACGCTTTCGTTCTTCATTTTTGAGTGATCTCGGCGTTGCTCCGAAGTAAAGCGTGTTGCTAATATAAAAACGTTTGCAGATTAGCAGTGGTAAGTGATTTGTAGCGCAGTGGTTGGTGCGTTTGGCTGTGGAGCGGGAGGTCAGTGGCTCGAATCCCGGCGGGGGAAGGCTTTTGCACCCATAAAGAAAAATTGATCTAGGCTACAGACCCTGAATTAAATTGCCTTGCCTGTCGTTCAAGAGCAATTCTTCCTTCATTTGTCGGTTTAGGTTTAATAGCCGCACAGTGATAGCTGGGGTTATTATTGGCCTTCTCTTGGTTTTTTATTTCGTTGTCGCGATTGAAGGTTCCTGACAGTTAAATTAAGTGATACGCTCGTTTGAATGTTTTTTTATGGCTGCGAAGCTGTAAGCTGAGCGAAGCTTTTTTGCGGTGCTCTTGGTTTTGTTTCGTCGTCTGATGCTCTTTTTTCGTTTTACATTTGTTCACACAGCAAAGCTGAAAAAGTCAAATTTTCTGAATGACTTCTTGCTCTCACTAACGGCGTTTGTGCGTGTGACGTCATTTCTCATTCTCTCTAGCAAATGTTTTAAGACCATTTGCGTTATTATATTTTAATCATGTTAGTCGATTATGTTTTTGCATTGCAATATCATTGAACGGGATGAACTGGTAAAACTCGAGCGGAGCTATTGTCTTTTTTTAAGATCTGTTTACACATTTTCAAGATTTTTGAAGTCAAATTGGAGTAGTGATCTTGGTCACGCCGAAACAGGAAGTGGACCGAAAAAGCGAGTGGTTTTGCGGCGTGAATTTTTTTTGTTCTAATTTTAAAGTAGAGTGAGAAAAGAGTGCTTGAACAAATATTCGCTTTCTCGGTAGTGGTTTTTTGTTCACATGCGGCAATTTCACGTTGATTTTTTAGTGTTTTTTCGATTTTTCGGATCGGAACTTTTTCTAATTGGTTTTCCCAATCCATTCATAGTTCGTTCTCGACCTAGTTTCTTGTTTGAACCGAGTTTCCATTTCTCTCTAAATGTTTTTTGTTCACATGCGGCATTTTTGCATTGATTTTTGCATCGTTTTTTAAATTTTTTTAATCTGATTTTTTTAGAAATGGTTTTCCAAATTCCGTTCTAAGTCTATTTTTTTGTTCAGTCAATAAAAGTTTTCACGTCAAGACTTGTCCTGCTATGTTTTTTTTGTTTCGTCTTCTGACGCTCTTTTTCGTTTTACATTTGTTCACAAAGCAAATTTGAAAAAGTCAAATTTTCTGAATGACTTCTTCTCACTAAGAGCGTTTGCGCGCGTGACGTCATTTCTCACTCTCTTTAGCAAAATCTTTTTGCGTGATTAGATTTTGATCACAAGTGACTTACCTCACTCAATAAAATGACTTTTGCACTTGAAATTTTAAGTTTAGTTTGAATTGGTTTAAGGTCAAAGGAACTCATATGTGCAATAAGGGTCACTAATGAAGAGTTCTGCGCAATGAATTTTAACAGGCTTTATTAATTTATCGTTTAATTTTTTTACAAAGCTTTTCTAAATGGACTTACCTCACTCAATAAAATGACTTTTGCACTTTAAAACTGATGTTTAATTTTATTTTGTTTAAGTTCAAAAGAACTCATGTGCAGTAAAGGTCCCTATTAAGAGGCTTCTGGGGATTGATATTTAAAAAGCTTTATTAATTTATCGCTGAGTGTTTTTTACCTAGTTTTTTGTGCGGCTTCGATTTCTTTTCAATTTAGATTTATCGGTTTCTATCTCTTATATGGCACGCAGGTCTATTCTTTCGCAGATATTCCGGCAATCTGCCGGCTATGTTTTACTTATTTTGCTGATTTGAAGTGGTTTTCAAGCATCGGTATGAAAGAGATAGAAAAATATGTAAACAAAATTTTACGCTAAGCGAGAGATAATTTTAATCACGTGCGACTTTTTCCACAGCGGTTGTTTAGTTTTGACACAAAATTTTTCCGTCGAAGGTTTTCTTCTCTGTTAGCTCAGCTAATTATAGTGCGTTGGGGTTCATTTTTGAGCTTTTGAAGCAAATTAGACTTTCAGATGCAATTTTTGAGTTATTTTGCATTTTTGCTCTGTTGGACCCTCTTTACCAGTCTCTGTACACATTTTCATTTTCTATTGCGTCTCTGGAGTTTTTGGCTTAACTTAGTTATCTAAATGATTAAGGTGGTCTTTCTATTCGACAGATTTTGAGTCCTGTTTATTAACAGAAATGGGATAATTTTACTTAATTTTGGCCAATTTTCTTTTTTAATAGCCGCGAAGCGATAGCTGAGGCTATTACTGGCCATCTCTTAGTTTTCTTTATTTATTTCGTCGTCGAAATTTTTGTTACGACCATATGACGTCACAACCACTTCAAATCTGCTTTCTGTTTATTCGTTCGTGTAATTTCAGCTGAATTGCGTGCGTGACGTTATTTTTCACTCTTAGTGGAGCTCGTTTTTGTGTTCATTCGCCTGATTTAATTTTCGGTCAATCGTGACTTACCTCACTGTTAAAAATGAATTCCTCACTCTGAAATTGACTTTTCTTTGCTTTAATTCAAAGAGATAAGGTCAAATGAGTGCTTGTCACTCTAATTGACGGTTATTTAAGAGCAGAAAATAGAAACCGCAATAAGTTATACAGATTCTTAATCAAAGTGTAACGTCTCAGCCCTTGATGAAAAGAATAAGTTTCTTTTCTGGTCTATCTTTTTTACCTTCTTTTTGAGACTACAGATCTATAAAGCTATTGCGGGTATTTTCGGGCATTTTGCCAGCTTTGTTCTTAGTGTTTTGCCTATTTCAGGCCTCGTAATGGCTCTTTGTTTTCACTGTTTTTGTAGAGCTATTACATTAGTACCTCGGTATATTGCTACTAAGGTTGTCACTTCAAGCTTATACATGGACATTTTCACTGAAATAATTTGTATAAACGAAAAATCTGATGAGATTATAAGTTTATACAAATTATTTCAGTGAAAATGTCCATATATAAGCTTGATGTGTCAACTTAGTAGCAATATACCTAGGTACCAATGTAATAGCTCTACAAAAAACAGTGAAAACAAAGCCATTACGAGGCCTGAAACGATTGGCGTTTTTTTTCACTGGCATTAGATTGTTCACTGATCCAGCAGTAAATTTATTTAAAGGTTTTCCCAGAATAATTGTTAATAGCCGCCGTCAGCCTCTCAATGGCTATTATTTAGAGCTGGCATTTTGCTTTTTAAGAAATTTTTTTTTACTTTTCCTTTGTCTCTGTTGTTTTTGATCAGATTGTAATTCTAAGTTTTAACTCTAAATTTCCGGCCAATAGATTTATCTGAGTTATCTAAGCTAGTAATGGTGCGTTTCTGATCATTTTTGAAGTCTTGAAGCAATTTTTAGACATTTAGATGCAATTTGAGCTTTTACAATTTTGCCCTGTTGGACGCTCTTTATCAGTTTTTGTAAACTTATTCATTTTCTATGGCATCAGTGGAGTTTTTTTGTTTGAACTTAGTTGTTTAAGTGGCTTCGGTGGTCTTTCTTTTCGAGCGATTTTGAGTTGTGTTTAGTTGCTCTTGAACGAAGTTCATAGCAATTATTGTAAACGTGTGTCTTTTTTATGCAAAATTTTTGCGTGACAATTTCGCTTGACTTTTCGAGTGACTTTTACGCCCTTGCCTTTTTGCGTTTCACGTGACCTAAAATTCTCTCTCAATCAAAATTTCAAGCAGTTGAACTCAATTGGCGGTAATTTAATACTAAAATCAAATGAAAAGTGCGCCGAAACTGGTGCCATTTTTTACTTTAAATCTTAATAGTGGTATATGTTAACCTCTAATGTGGTTATTTGAAGCCCACTATTGAACTTCTTAGTCCCATTTAGGCTCTCCCCCGACTGAAGCTGGCTGCAGTTGATTAGAGCTCCCACTAGTCGTTCGGGTTCAATTCTTGCGAGGTTTAGTCGGTTATGTTTATTAAAGGAAATTGGATATTTTTAATCAATTTCGGCCCATTTTCAAGTCTTTTGATTATTTTCTGAATTTAAGTCTTTCGCAATAGCTTTTTGTTCAGTATTTAATTTAGAACTTTTGAATAAGTTCTATGGTATATTGCAAATAAAGTTGACACCTCAAGGCTATACATGGCCATTTCTACTGAAATAAATTATATAAACTTGTCCTGGTTATTTGACCCGGTTTCATGTTTAATTGCTCTCAAACGAAGTTTGTAGCAATTATATTAGTCCTGTGGGTCTTTTTAGGCAATTTTTCGCTTGACCGATTTTTCGTTTGACGCTTTTGACTTTTCGTCCTCAAAAACGGGATAAACAGGTAGCGCCCAGCGGGCATTAAGTGCTCTGAGAGCCTTTCAGCTCTGTTTTAGCTCAAACTATTTTGGATACTTATACTTATACTTATGGTGTGAAGGGCGGTTCTTAGAGGTTGAGGACACCCCCACTGTTGACCCCCCTCCTATTGCCCCACCCACCCCACCCCCACCGCGCTAATGCCCCCCACCCCAGTGATGCCCCCCAATGAACCCCCAGTGACTCCCAACCCCCCCCCCCCCCCCCACCTCCCGTGGCTAGCTACTGACGAACAACCGCTTGCTAAAAACGCAAATTTTTACTGTTTTGCAATTTTCAAGCTTTTTGAAAATTTATGACTTTTGATTTTTATCAGCCTTAGGCGTCAAAGAACCTCCTCTAGGGTTCGATAATAGGTTACTGCATTGTTTCGTAATTGAATGGTTTCAACATTTTAATATCACGAATTTCAGCAATTTTTTTTTTACAAAACGTGCAATTTTTCATTTTTTTTCATAATTTTCCTTATTGAGGTCTTTCCAGAACCAGGGACCAGGAAACATCCTAAGGGGTTCGATAATAAGTTACTGATAAATTTTTAATGGCATTTGAATAGTTTTTCATTTTTTTAATGTTAGAAATTTTAGCAATTTTTTAGCTTTTTTTTGTTTTTAGCAAGTTTTTTAGAAGTTTTTTTTATAGTTTTTTAGAATTTGTCTGCCTCAAGAGCCGAGGAACCTCCTCTATTGTTTAAAAATAGATTACTGAATAATTGCTAGATTAAATGGAATTTCTTGCAAGATTTTAACGTCACGAATTTGGCAAATGTTTGATATTTTTGCCATTTTTTTTCAATTTTTTTTGACATTTATAATCATTACTCAGATTTTTTGAGCTTCAAGGTTCACAAAACCTCCCTTAGGGTTTGATAATAAGTTACTGGAAAATCTTTGTTGGTCATGGATTAATTTTCAACTTTTTAATATCACAAGTTTTGGCAATTTTTTTAAACATAAAGCTTGCAATTTTTGTCTTTTTTAGGTTTCTCTGGCCTCAAGAGACGACACTGAATTTCCTCTAGGGTTTGATAATATTTTATTGCATAGTTTATAGATGTAATGGAATGCTATTCAAGATTTTAATATCAGTAATTAATAATTTTTTTTTATTTTAATATATTAATCATGTTTGTCCTTCATGCAATTTTTCGCTTGGCCGATTTTTTGTCTGACCCATTTGACTTTTGTCTTCAGAAACGGGATAAAGAGGTAGTGCCCTGAGGTCACTAAACCGTGGCTAGCTGTTGATGAAGCCAACCGCTCGCCGGTCGTTTATGAGCAATTCGCCCGACGTTAGTCGGTTATGTTTGTCTTTTGATTTTTTATAAGCAATTTTCTTACAGACTAGCATTAGTTTGTTCACTGAGCGAGCAGCATATTTCTCGGAAGAATTGTTGAGAGCTGGCTTATCATCTTTTGTAGCGAATTTATCTTTACTTTTCCTCGGTGTTCTCTGTATGTTCTGTTTCTGTTGTTTTTAAAGTCAGATTGTAGTCATATAATGAATGATGGTTATCTGGTCTGCAAACTGTTTCGGCACTGGTAGTTTCGAAGTCGCAAGAATTTTTATTAGATATTTTTCCAGACATCCTTTTATGTTAACTTTCATCTTTTACTGTTTAAAAATGATTAGTGAATAATTAATAGGCTCATTTCATTTACTGACTGATTGGTTGGGGCCTCATTGATTGTTTACCATGAGTTGGCTCCGGAGTCTTCTGGATACGTGTTGGATCAATAATTTGTGTTTAGGTCAAACGCCTGAACAGAATGAAGAGCAGTGAAAATAATTTTTTGTTCATCTGTGTTTTTGAGAGAGCAAAAAAATTAGGGGTAAAAAATTTTCGCTAAGCGAGTGAAAGAGCGAAATATTTTTTAGCACGTGCTGCTTAGTCGAAGCAATGTTTTTCATTTTTGCTTTACTGTTTTGGCTAAAGTTGTTTTTAACAATGTTAAAATCTAATTGTAAGTTTGGGAGTTTTATACGAGCTTTTTGGTCGGTTTTTGATCTTTTTCAATTTTTAGTGTTTGGTGTAATTTAATTGGTTGCCATTCAATTATATGTTGGTTTTCGTGGACTTTGTATTGGTTTTTCTCTAATGTTTCTTTTAGTTGCAGAAAACATGCTAAAGTTCAACAATTTGTCACTTAATTTTTCTGTTTGTCGAGTTTTTCGCCTAATTTTGCTTTTTTCGTCCTTTTAGAATCTTTTCTCATGTCCAATTGTTCAGTTAAGGTTGCTAACAGAGTTTTTGTTACCAAGAGAAAACACCAGAGGTTTGATAGCTCATATGTATACAAAATAAATTAACCAATTTACAGTTTTTAGTGTTTTTTACTTAGCTCATATTTTAATTGTTTTCCAGCGCATTGGATGTCGTGTGGGTCTCAATGAATAAGCAGGAACTGTTGTGTTGGGATCTTAAATTTTGTTGGGAACATGTTGAATTTTTACAATTTTAGAGAATTTTAAAAATTTAACATGTTTCGTTAAGTGTGTTGAGGTCAATTCTTGAATGTTATCCACAATTTTTTTGAGATTAATAGCATGTGAAAAATTGACAGGTTTCTTAGATTTTGTTCTGAAATTTCTTGCTTTCTGCTCGGTTATTCTTTATTGAGATATATTGTTGGTTGTTTTGTTAGTCACTTTTTGAACACTATTAAATCCTACCAGACTACTTATTATAATCAATGCTTTTGCAGTGGCAACTTATGAAGAGTTAAAGCTGGTATAAATATATTTTTATAATTTGCCTTCTCCCTGAAAATTTGTTTCCTCTATTTTTTTTCAGATTGAATGGTATAACTAAACTATAGTTTTGCCAGCATGTGGTTGGTGACGGTAAAATTTAATTTTGACTTCGAGTCGATTCCAAAAAGTTCTGGCTATGTTTCTTTTTTACTTTGTCAATAAAAATTTGTTTTGCTTTACCAAAACTCAATTTGTTCAGCTTTGTGCGTGAAACCTATTTGAATTCTCTAGAATGGTTTGGTTCTTGGCCCATTCTGCTCAAAGCGCCTTCATACGGCAGCTGCTCAGCAAAACAATCTAAAATGAGCGTATGTGAAGTGGGAAATGAAATCAGGACTAGAAACGGGTAAGACCCCTGAAGCCCATTTTTAGATGCCCGCTGCTTAAACTTCTTAGATACCATCTCTAATGCTTATTGGTGTTGATACTTGCCCATGTATCCTCCCATTAAGAAACAAGGGTATGTTTGACTACGGAATAATATCAAAACACTTCGCACTCGAAAAATATTTGGGAAAGAAACCGAATCTATTGTTTCAACCCCCCCACCCGCGGGCTTAGTTGTGATATATCTTTTATGACCCACAAGCGCATGTGATATTTTTTACATGGTAACTTGCTATACAACAACGCATAAATTGTTACGGTGGCATAAAAAACACTTAGGTGAAACAGAATAGATCCCAGAAATCAATTTCCATCTTCTGTTCTTGCTATCTCTGTTGGGGGCATTGGAACCAATGGTGGCTATTTTCCACCAATCTGGCGGGCATATTTCGAATGCTGCTTTTTTTAAGACATTTATCTGAGGGTTTTCTGTTTTAAGTTTTCTTAAATTCTTTTCCGCCAGTTATTTTCACTGCAGAATCTCTGAGGGAACCATTTCTTCCATTTCTACCGCGCTCCTTATTTAAAAATCAGAGAATTTGAGCTGCATTTCGACACGCTTTCTTTTTTTTACAACTGCACGAGGAGTTACAGTGATTAATTGCTCTGGAACGAAGTTTGAAGCAATTATTGTAAACGTTTTCGCTTGACCGATTCTTCTAGTCTTTCGATTTCACTTCTTGGGTGACTTTTTCACCTTTGACTTTTTTGGCAAATGCAGCGTGAGTTTCGAGCAAATTTTTGCGCGGTGCAACTTGGCTGCCGTTTTTTATTGTTTTTCTTCGAGTGTTATCTTTTTTTTGCAAATGTTTACTAAATCAATTGGTAGGTATCCCTCACATACTTTTACTTGACAAATTGAGTCCTCCGTCTTGTTTATGTGATTTTATGTACCGCCAAATTTTTGACCAATTTTGTCTGTGACTTTCAGATGACTTAATTTCGACTTCTTGATTTCTGCGTGTTGAGTTGCTCTAATCTAAGAGTTTAAAGCAGCTTAATTTAATTTGCGGCATTTTACTGCTGAAATTATAATGGAAAGCATCTTTTATGTGCGTTGTATGGGAAAGCATAGTTTATGTTTATAAAATCATATTTAGCTGACTGTTCTGGATGAAATGCCGGCATTCCCAGAGAAGGAGTCAAGCTTGCTGGCCAAGCTGAAGAAGTACAAGGCAGCTAATGCCATTGGGACACAAAATAGCGAGGAAGAGCAGGAGGGGGCGGCAGCTGCTGCTACAGGAACAGGAGGAAGTGCTGCTAAGTCTGTTCCAGCCGCCAAAATCAAACCTACAAATGAAGCAAGTTCCCATATAACCCACTATAGTCAATATTATACTCTTAGTGTGGTATAGAATAATGATCATTGCTATTGAATGATCCCACACCTATTGGATACGCTAAAACAAGCTTTTTTTGTTCGGTACATTAATGGTTGATCGATATCGCTATGATAGCAGAGGATAAGAAATTTGCCGTTTCTTTTACCACAATTGAAAACCTGCAACTTGTAACCTGCAATATATATTAAAGAAACCCAACTTAAACTCAATTTAATGTTGGGTCAAACAGCGCGCATCGCCTCAATTTCAAATCTGGCTCGCTGCTGACAAACATAGGTTTAAGATACGGAAGTCTTCTCTGCATGAATTTGATTTGTTAAGCAGTCTTTATTTCAGACTAATGGAGAAACAGCACCGCCCACAAATGTCTCTGGCCGATCCTCACCAGTAGCACCCACATCTATTCCCCCATCGGCTTCCGAAGACCTGCTCGGGTTGGGTGACTCATCTTTAGAATTCTCAGCGTCCAGCACCAATCCTTACTCTCAACCCTCAAGTGCAGTTCCTGACACTGTAAGTGCGGCGCCAACTTCGAATGTTGACTCGTTGCTAGACATTTTTGGACCCACGCCGGGTGCTACCAATGGCTCAATGACAAATGGATCCTTGACATCCCTTCCCGGAGGTATCCATCCAAATGCTGAGGAAGCGTTCAAAAGGTGAGCATACGTTCCTGGGTTTTTAGTGCATTCGGCTTTTGAGAAGAGGAGTTTTCACGTAATGTTTCAGCAGCTTTTGACATTTTAAAAACCGTTTAGTTGAATTTTGTGTGCATTTTGTGGCAGTTACTTCTCATTTGATGTCAAAGTGGTGAGTCGCAGGTATGCTCTGGCAGTCTCAATGCTTCAAGTTATGAGCTCAATATCTTCAAGGAAAAAATTTCGTGACGTTTTTTTTTAGTTTTTTTTTATCGATGCTATGGGAAGTGTAAGAGCTGCTCTGGCATTTTAATGTAATCTTTAATTGCTCTCGAACAAAGCTTGTAGCAATTATATTAGTCCTGCTGGTCTTTTTTAACGCAATTTTTTGTACTACCGACTTCTCAGCTGGTTGATTGATAGCCGCGTCCTCAATTCTAGGCGGCTATTATAGCGCTCCTAATCTTTTTTTACAATTCAATGAATTTGAATTGTATTGGGGCGCTGTCTTTTTTTTTAAAGATCTGTTCACACATTTCCATGATTTTTGAAGTCAAATTGGAGTAGTGATCTTGGTCACGCCGAAACAGGAAGTGGAGCGAAAAATCGAGTGGATTTGCGGCGTGAAATTTTTTCGCTCTAAATTTAAAGTAGAGTGACAATACGGTGTTTGAACAAAAATTCGCTTTATCGGTAGTGGTTTTTTGTTCACATGCGGCAATTTCAGTTTGATTTTTACTGTTTTGTCGATTTTTTGGATCGGATTTTTTTCTAAATGGTTTTTCCAATCCATTCATAGACCATTCTAGGTCTAGTTTTCTGTTTAGTCAATGAAAATTCTTTATAGAATTGTACGCCAGAACTTGTCCTGCTATGTTTTTTTACTTCGTCTAACAGATTTTTGTTTCGTCTTACCGTGACTTCTTGGAATTGACTTTTTCAATGACTTACCTCACTCAAAAAATGACTTCTGAGCTCACTTATGAAACTTTAAATTTTATGAACATTTACTTATTAAAGGTCAATAGTGTGCATCTAAGTAGTGCCAAACATATGCCCTAATTCTTGAATATTAGAGTCTTGAGTTTTTGATTTCGAATATTAATTTTGGGATCTTTTCCGTTTGTGCCCCCCCCCCCCCCCAAATATTGCACGTGCATCTGTGGGGTGCAAATAATATGCGCCCACTAAGCTGAGGGGGCACAAACGGAAAAGATCCTAATTTCGAAAAGCCCTCTTAGGGTTTTCTACTTATAGAGCTTATGTGTCTCATAAAAATGAAAGTCCGAAGCTAACCCAAAAAGTCTAGTGGTCTATTAAAGGACTGGTGGTCGATCTGTCTATTTTATTTCTATAGTTGTTTCAATTCATGTAACGCCACAAGCGTCTATCGCGGCTATTTTCCGGCAATCTGCCGGCTATGTTCATCTGACCGGCTATGTTGTCCTCAAAAACGGGATAAACAGGTAAAGCCCGGAGGGCATTCTGTTGCTGAGCAGTTCTCTTGGAGCCTTAATAGTTCTTAAGCGAGTCGCCGAAACTTGAAGAGACATAAATTGATGGTGTGCAGTTCAGAAGTTTACCCCCCCCCCCCCACACACACACACACCCACCCACATTTTCCTGATTTTGGAAGCCAAATTGAATTATTGATTTTGGTCACGCCGAAACAAGAAAAAACGCTGAACAAAGAAAAAAAGAGTGGCTTGGCGGCGTGAAATTTTTTTACTCTAATTTTAAAGTAGAGTGAGAAAAAGGTGTTTGAACAAAAATTTGCTTTCTCGCTCGTTGTTTTTTTTATAGTTGCGAAGCTTCAAGCTAAGCGGAGCTATATTGCGGTGCTCTTGGTTTTTTTGTTTCGTCGTCTGACGCTCTTTTTTCGTTTTACATTTGTTCAAACCTCAAAGCTGAAAAGTCAATTTTTCTGAATGACTTCTTCCTCTCACTAACTGCTTTTTCACCCGTGACGTCATTTCTCACTCTTCAGCAAAATCTTTTTGCGTGATTAGATTTTGATCACAAGTGACTTACCTCACTCAATAAAATGACTTTTGCACTTGAAATTTTAAGTTTAGTTTGAATTGGTTTAAGGTCAAAGGAACTCATATGTGCAATAAGGGTCACTAATGAAGAGTTCTGCGCAATGAATTTTAACAGGCTTTATTAATTTATCGTTTAATTTTTTTACAAAGCTTTTCTAAATGGTTTTCCTGGTCCATTCATAGTTCATTCTAGGCCTAGTTTTTTTGTTTTAACCAAATTTCGTTTCTCGCTAGCTGTTCTCATGCGGCCTTTTGACATTGATTTTGTTTATTTTTTATTTGATTTTTTAGAAATGGTTTTCCCTATTCAATCATAGTCCGTTCTAGGTCTGGTGTTTTCTTTATTTCTAGGTCTGGTGTCAATGAAAGTTGAATTGTACGTCAGGACGACTTGTCCTTTATGTTTTTTTTAATTCGCTTTACCTTTTGATCACGTTTTTCGTTCTACATAAGGCACGCTCGTTTGACTTCTGACATACCTCACTCGCTGTTTCAACTGAATGGATTCTAAATTCTTTCACCTATTGTACGCAATGTAGTGAATACGGTCAATGTCAAAAGATTAAAATCTAAGTAGAAAGAAACGGGATAAACCGATAAAGAGCGCCCATTAACTCAGTGCATTAGGTTATCAAAGTTTAGAGGGATTGATAGCTAATATTAGTATTAAGCTTAATACCTTTCAGTTTAGAAGCTGAAGTAAGTATAGGTATAGAATCTAACTGAAACTGCACACTGAATTAGAACAATTTTTGAAACTTAGGAAAAAAATTTGTCAATTTCTATCTTTCTTTTTTTCTTTTTCTGTTTTAATCCCGATGTTCGTCTAGCGCGTCAACGGCGGCTATTTTCCGGCAATCTGCCGGCTATGTTGCTGTTATTTTTTAAAAATACTTTCACTGAGAGCTTAAGAGAATGAATACCTTGCTAATGTAAAAAAAAAGTAGAAGAGTGTGCTTGTGTTGTTTAAGATTTGTGGTGGCAGATTCTGGACTCCTTCACGAGGATGAGCAGATCCAAATTAGCGCACAGCTGGAACCTAGACAACAATCAGCAGGTAAATATTTTCTGCCTTTTTGCTCGTGTCTTAATATCTTGAATTTAAATTGGGGTATGTATCCATTTTCGCCCTCCAACTTAGTGGGTGGTTATCATTTTACCCCTAACAGCTATATTTACTGTTTGAACTCATCGAAGTGCCACGTAACAGATTGTTCGTACGTGTGCATTGTGTAATCTACTGTAAAAATTAACGGAAAAGGTTCTAAATGTACATTCATTTCGACTGTAGATAAAAATTACCATACTGCCCCACGTGATTTTTTCTGACCTTTATCTTCAACTACTCTTTGCCCGCAGTGATCTTCATTTCTGCTCCATATTGCTAGTGTACTCGGTTGCAATTCCAATTATCAGTGGTAGTTTTTTCAGGCCTTAAGCCTCTTTTCCAAAGTGAGTATTCATCTTAATATCTACATGCATCATCTAATCTCATCTAATGTGCTTGTGTTGTTGCAACGTTTATCTCTCTGCTTCTTCTCTCACACTTAACGTGTTATTGCAGGTACTGTTGGATCAGAATTTTGATTGTTATTACTTACTTATTAGCCACCGTGAGCCTCTCAAAAGTTATTGTTTAGGCTCTCTCCTTTTTCCACTATTCAAAGAATTTGGATTGTATTGGTGCTCTATTGTTTTTACGACTCGAAGAGGAGTAATGGTGACGTATTTCTTTTAACGGTGACTTCTCTTTTCACATGATGCAAAGGCAAATGCCGCTCATAGAAACAAGTGTTTAGGACAATCTGCTCAACAAAGTGTAAGCAGAGAGAAGCTTTATGGTTTTTGTACATACAATGCTCTGACAGAGAGCGGGAAAAGTCGTGAGATAAAACGTGTGGCCTTTTCGAAGGAGTTTTTTTCTTTAAATAAACACTATTTTTGTGCCAAATGGTTTTTCACAATAGTAATTGTACGTTTTAAACCTATTTTCTATATTTTTAGCCAGGAAAATTGTTAAAATTAGGTCCGATTTCGGACTGTTGTAGTTTTTTTGATACCTTGAATACCTTGCTAATGCAAAAAAGGAAGTGTGCTTGTGTTGTTTAAGATTTGTGGTGTCAGAGTCCTTCATACGTTTTAAACCAATACGTTTTAAACCTATTTTCTGCATTTTCAGACAGGAAAATTGTTTAAATAAGGTCCGATTTCGGACTGATGTAGTTTTTTGATGTTTTGTCTAATTTCTTTCTAATTTTTGTGCTTTTCGGAGAATTTTTCCACGTGACTTTTTATAGGCCCATTATATGAGATGGGTGTCTAAATGGAGAGACTTCAATGTTTAATAGGCCAATATTTGCAGAAATGAAAAGAAATTTGTTCAATTTTTTAATAGCCGCCGTCAGCCTCTTAACGGCTTTTATTTAGGCGCTCTCCTTTTTTAATTCGCTTCACCTATTGAGCACGTTTTTCGTTTTACATAAGTCACGATTTTCACGTTTGATTTCTGATTTACTTCACTCACTGTTTCAACTGAACGGATTTTAAATTTTTCACATATTGTATTACGCAATCTAGTCGATCCGGTCAAAGTCAAAAGAGCAAAATCAAAAGAGACGGGATAAACCGATAGAGTGCGGTCGGTCATTAATCATTGAGAATTAGGTTATCAGAGTTCTTTAGAGTGTTTGCTAGCTGACATTGGTATTAAGCTTATTAGCTTTCAGATTAGAAGCTGAATTAAGTATATTATTAGATTTTAACTGAAAATGCACGCCAAATTAGCAAACTTTTTGACACTGAAAAAAAAAACAGAAAAGAATTTTTTCAATTTATCTTTTCTTTTTCTGTTTCAATCCCTACGTGCATCAAGCGCTTCAACGGCGGCTTTTTTGGCAATTTTCCTGGTACGTTTAATTCTTTAGCTAATCATTTTTTGGCTTTCTGGGTTTTTATTCTTATTCACTGTGTCTTGGGCCGCATCTTGTGTTTTCAAAATAATTGAGAACTTTGTCCCACATTAGATGACACTGTAGAAAACTTTGTCAAAAAAGATAATCAGATATCTAATTTTTGTTAATATTGTATACCTTGCCTTTTTTTCAGATTTGTTGTTGTAGAATCCCAGAGAGGGGGGCTACCTCTTTGGCGCTGGTCTGTCCCTGAAGTAGCATCTTCTCTGTGATCTCTTTAAACTGTGTTTAATAGCTGTGTCCTCAATTCCAGGCGGCTATTATACCGCTCCTAATTTTTTTTGCATCAATCGAAGAAGTTTTTTGTGTGCCGTCAGTAAATTTTATTTAATATTTATTTTTATGGAATAGTTTTTCAGTCAAGAATCTCTCGTAATTATTTTTAATATTTTTTTTCATTTATGTGCTTGCAAATTATTCTACTGTTTCGATTCTGCTTACTGTTTTTAAATTATTTTTCGTGTAAATGATGATGGCTATTTGATTTCTTAAGCCTCGAATGCTAAATTATTAAACGCATTTGTTTTTCTACTTCAATTTGTTTTTCAGTTGGCTTCTTAATTTTTAAGTGTTTATAAAGATCAGAAAGTAGTCTATGTTTTCACAATGTGTTCATATTTTCCTCATTCTAGCTGATATCCTTCTATCATCCACTTAAGACTAATTGGTGTACTTTTTCGATCTGCTTTTTATCAGCTGCTTAATGATTTTGCTTTTTCTTATTAATAGCCGCCCTCATCTTCTCAGCCGGCTATTATTGCGCTCCTATTTTTTTTACTTTGTCGAATTTTTTTTGCTTTACCATTTTGCAGCTTTTTCGACATTTTGCGTGAAATCATTTTGACTTCTGTAGGCTAGTTTCGCTCTTTTCTCATTCTGCTAAAAGTGAATTTGAACATCAGTTGCTCAGCAAAGCAATTCAAAATGAACAGAGTCAGTATAAAAAATTGAAGTCAGAAATAGAAACGGGATAAACCCATAAAGCCCAATTTTAGATGCCCTCTATTTGAACATCGTTCCTATAAGTCTTAGTTACCATCTCTTATGCTTATTGGTGTTGATAGTAGCCCCTGTAGCCTCTCTAAGAAACAGAAGTGTGTTCAACTACGAAATGCCATCAAAATAAATCGGACTTAAAAAATTTGTACAAAAATTTTTTTTTCAATATCTTCTATTCGTTCGATCCCAATCATGCTTATTGGAATCAACGGCGGCTATTTTCCGGCAATCTGCCGGGTATGTTTGTTTAATAGCCGCCCTGATCTTCTCAGCCGGCTATTATTGCGCTCCTATTTTTTTTACTTTGTCGAATTTTTTTTGCTTTACCATTTTGCAGCTTTTTCGACATTTTGCGTGAAATCATTTTGACTTCTGTAGGCTAGTTTCGCTCTTTTCTCATTCTGCTAAAAGTGAATTTGAACATCAGTTGCTCAGCAAAGCAATTCAAAATGAACAGAGTCAGTATAAAAAATTGAAGTCAGAAATAGAAACTGGATAAACCCATAAAGCCCAATTTTAGATGCCCTCTATTTGAACATCGTTCCTATAAGTCTTAGTTACCATCTCTTATGCTTATTGGTGTTGATAGTAGCCCCTGTAGCCTCTCTAAGAAACAGAAGTGTGTTCAACTACGAAATGCCATCAAAATAAATCGGACTTAAAAAATTTGTACAAAAATCTTTTTTTCAATATCTTCTATTCGTTCGATCCCAATCATGCTTATTGGAATCAACGGCGGCTATTTTCCGGCAATCTGCCGGGTATGTTTGTTTAATAGCCGCCCTGATCTTCTCAGCCGGCTATTATAGCGCTTCTATTTTTTTTTACTTCGTCGAACTTTTTTTTGGCTTTACCCATTTTGCCGCTTTTACGAAATTTTTTGTGAAATCTTTTTGACTTCTCTAGCCTAGTTTCAGTCTTCTGCCATTCTGCTCAAAGTCCTTTTAAACAGCAGCTGCTCAGCAAAGCAATTCGAAATGAAGAGAGTCAGTATTAAAAAAATCAAAGTCTGAAATAGAAACGGGATAAACCCATAAAGCCCATTTTTAGATGCCCGGTACTTGAACTTTGTTCTCATAGGTTTTAGTTACTATTTATAATGCTTATTGCTTATTGGTATTGATACTAGACCCTGTAGCCTCGCACTGAGAGACAGGAATATGTTCAATTACGAAATGACTTCAAAATAGATTGCACTTAAAATGTTTTTTATACAAAAATCAATTTTTGTTGATATTTTATTTTAATCCCAATAGAGTTATGGGAATAAACGGTGGCTATTTTCCGGCAATCTGCCAGGTATGTTTTTTTTTGGTTTGCCATTGATTTGACTGATTATTGTTTTATGCGCATATTGTTAGCTCTTCGGTTTTGGACTCTAAACGATTTATCGCCTTTCAATTTTGTTTCCTCTGTATTTTGTTGATTTAGTTTTTGCAATGGTTTGAACTCGTTTAGTCTGTGATATCTGCAAGAAGAGATACGTATATCTGATTAATAGCCGCCGTCAGCCTCTCAACGGATATTATTTAGGCGCTCTTCTTCAATTCGCTTTACCCTTTTGATCACGTTTTTCGTTTTGCATAAGTCAACGGTTTTTACGTTTGACTTCTGACTTGCTTCACTAACTGCTTGAATTGAATATATTTTTTCCACGTATTCAATTACGTAATGTAAGAGTGAATAGGTCAATAACAAAATTTCAAAATCAGAACGGGATAAACCAAATTATCCCGGTCGTTAAGTCATAGTGCATTAGGTTATCAAAGTTCCGAATATGCTAAATTTGCGCACAAAAAAAATTTGACACAGAATTTTTTTTACTCTGTATTTGCATTGACTCCAGAACGGAAGTCCTGCTTTTCAGTATTCTTTTTCAAAAATTCAGTAGAGTGTATAAGTAGAGTGTAGAGTGCTTATACAAAATTCAATTGTTTTTGATATTTTCTTTTCTTTCAATCCCAATAGAGTTATGGGAATCAACGGCGGCTATTTTCCGGCAATCTGCCGGGTATGTTTTAAAATTCTCTCTCAATCACAATTTCAAGCAGCTGAACTCAATTGGTGGCAATTTAATACTAAAAGTTTAATGAAAAGTGCGCCAAAATTGGTGCCATTTTTTAAATCTTTATAGTGGTATATGTTAACCTCTAATGTGGTTATTTGAAGCCCACTATTGAACTTCTTAGTCCCATTTAGGCTCCCCCTCCCCCTCTCCCCCCCCCCCCCCCCCGACTGCAGCAGGCTGCAAGTGATTTAGAGCTCCCACTAATCGTTCGAGAGCAATTCTTCCGACGTTTAGTCGGTTATGTTTCAATATTGCCCGTTTTTGTTGTTTGTTGTAATGTTATCTTTTAGGCTTAATGACCAGTCTCATTCGTTTTTAATTGATGTTAGTATTTTTAAACCTTTTTAAACCGTTTTTCATTAAACCTTTTTAATGTTATTATTTTGCATGAAAAGGGTTTTTAATTGCTCTCCGACAAAGTGTGTAGCAATAATTTTAGTCCTGTTTTGACGACTCGAAGAGGCGTATTGGTATTCTACAGGTTTTTTTTAGCTGAAGCAAGTTTGTTCATGACTTGAACGTTGACTTATCTATTAGAACAAGGGACTTTAACAGTAGCTAGGTTACTAATACATAGTGATCTTACCATTACAGACACTCCTCCCTATCCAAATTACAGAACCCGTCACCCACCTACACACCCCACCAATCTACCTCACCTACCTACCACCGTATCTATCTACCCTCCCCCATTCACACCTACCTACCCCCCACCGAGTAACCCCCACCAAACCACACCACAAACTAAATACTGTGTTTGCTTTTTTCAAAACACTAGTTCTATTGTATTTCATTTTTTTTTCATTCTATCGCTCTCGCTCGCTTGACTGAGATTTTTTCGCTTGGACGATTTTTTGTCTTGCCCATTTATTTTTTCGTCCTCAAAATCGCAATAACCAGCAACGCTTGGAAGGCATTACCTTATAGCCTTACACCTAACCAACCAGTAATTCCAGTAATTCGATTCGCCGAAACTGTTTTGAGGAGATAATTTAATGGTGCGAAGGGTGGTTGTTAATCTCGAAGTTTGACCCCATTGTTACCCCCACCCACTCAACCCCCTCCCCCCAGTGCACCCTCCTCCAACTGAAGGTTTGAACCCCGTCTCGTCCAGCCCTCTCAACCCTACCCCCGCCCCAATCGCTTAACCCCACTCTGCTAACCAACTGCCCCAATGCTAGCAGCTCTGTGCTCCAGTCGGGTACTATCAAAGCCAACCGCCCGCCGGTCCTTTGAGAGCAATTTGCCGACTTTAGTTGGTTATGTTTGTAAAATTGGCATTGTTTTTCATATAAAATTTAATTTACCCGCATTAATTTGTTTGTCTATTGACAGTTCACATTGAGTCTTTATTAAAGTTCAATTGTTGCTTATTCAATTTTAAGTCAACCTGTCCCTTTATGTAGTCAATAATGAACATTTCCTTTAAGCGTTAAATGTTGTGATGTGCTTAATGGTTTCATTCTTTTAATGACTTTTACGGTAGCAAAAATTGGTAAAACATTACTTTTTATACTCTGCTCTGGTTGTTAATACTGTGTTTATTTGGCCATGTGCTCTGTTGACAATCGGAAGCTAATTTTTGTAGTTTGGCTGATTGTGACAATTGGAAGCTAATTTTTGTAGTTTGGCTGATTGTCAGGTTTTAATATTTTTCATTTCTTTGGATTGTCATTCAGGACTTGTACTGCTATGTTCACTTTAATTAGCTTTTAATTGCTCTTGAACGAAGTGAAGCAACTATTGTAAAAGTGTTTTTTATGCGAAATTTTTGCTTGACCTTGTTTGACTTTTTGAGTGATTTTTGTGCCCTTGACTTTATCGTTTTGCGTGTTGTAAACTGCTCTCTCATTAAAAGTGTCAGCAGCTGAACTAAGGGGCGACAGTTTATTCCTAAAAGTCAAATGAAAAGAGCCAAAATTTGTGGATTTGTTTCGCTTTAGGTCCCCTCTTTTGCCCCATGCCGGTTTTAACCCCCACCTCCTATCGTTTTTAGCCCCACCCCCACCACACACACACTCAATCAGGCTGCAATAGATCAGAGCTGCCACTAGTTGTTCCAGAGCAATTCTTCCGACGTTAGTCGGTTATGTTATTTTTTGTTCTCGTTTTGCTTTTTATGCAAGTCACTGTCTTCGTGTTTGACTTTCGATTTACCTCGCTCACTGTCGCAATTGTTGATTTTAAAGTTAAGCATAGTAAATGCCAAAAGCACCGAGAACGCACTCTCATCGATTCCTAGTCCATTTGGTTATCAAAGTTCTTTAGAGCGAATGCTAGAAAGTTTAAGTTTTAAGTCTAATAGCCTTTGTTTCGATTGATAAATTCTGTTTTGTTGTGTAATCTGAATGAAATTGCACACCAAATTAAAAGTTCCTGTTTGAAAAAAAGGCTTTCAATTTTCTGCATCAATCTCATTTAGCGTCCAAGGGGTCAAAGGCGTCTTTTTCCGGGCAATTTGATGGCTATGCTATGATTTTTGACCCCTCAACTATCTGATCCCTTTAGATTTGCAAAGCAAATCAGTATTTTTGCCTTGTGAAAAGTGCTGTCGATTTGTATCGTTTTCTTTGTTTAATAGCCATTGTCAGCCTCTCAAAGACTGTTATTTAGGCGCTCTCTGTGTTTTACAATGGAAAGAATTTGGATTGTGTTGATGCTCTGTTGATGCTAATGATTTCGACACATTTTTTCTCATGGCTTTGAGCTTTCAAAAAGGGATAAAGGTATAGCGAAGCGGGTAATAAGTTTGACTAGAAGCCCTTTGTTGCCTTTAGTATGGTTTCAAGTGCTTAGAATAATGAAGCTGCTTAGAACTTAATTTCAAGTTGATAATCTAAATTTTTATTTTTAATCTATGGCTATCAATGTTTTACGATTTTTCGTCTTTTTCAGTATTTTGTTTGATGTGTATTAAGCTGACATTTGTCAATGTTGATAATGGTCTTTTGCAAGCTTCAATTTTATTTTTGTTTTTCGGTCTTTATGTTTTGGTAAGTCAAACTTTAACACCCAAAGTTTTTGATATTTTTTGAATTTTCTGTCGTTTTTTTTTGTGTTTCTGATATTTAGAGTGTAATTTTCTATGGCTTTAATATAGCTTAGCGGATGATCTCTAGACACATGGAAAAAGTTCGATCAAAACGGTTAATGAAATCAGAAGTCAGCTGTCAGCTCCATAGAAACTTACATACACCTTTGAATTTTTTCTTCCTGAAGACAACTTATTAGTTTTTTGCACTAATCAGAAGACATTCATTATCTTAATTAGAATCGAGTATTCGGCACTCTTATCTGGGACTTCTTTTAGTATTCTTCATCTGGTGAGACTAATCCAATATTTTCCAAATTAACAATTGTTTCACTCTCAGGTCTTTTTTAGGTCAAAGTTTTGATTTGTTTTTTTCTCACCGTTTTTTTTCCAGAATGAGTCACTAGTGTAATATAACCAAGCCCAATGTATCCAGCGACAAAATGGAAGCGGCTGTTCTAACGAAATGGAACAAAGATAAACTCATTCAAGAAATTCTAAAACTAAGAGAGAACAAAAGATCATCACTCGATACTAGTAACTTGCGACAGGATGAAATAACAGAACTAAAAAAAGACTTAGAAAAAAACAAGCAAGCAAATAGAGAACTCCAAACAGCTCTAGACAACAGCAAATCCCTATATGACCAAGCAATGTCAGAAATTGTTTTTTTGAGAGGACAAAATGAGAAAATGTTGACAAAAATTATTGATGGCAACAAAGACAAAGAAACTAAACAATTTTATGCCAACAACAGACAGCTTTTCCGAAGTTTGTACCACGATTTACTAAACATCTTGTCATATCAGACAGCACGTATAAATCTGTTAAACAGGGTGATATAAGTAATGAAACTGCAATACACTCATACCCTTCGGCAACACTAATTGATGCTAATAACATTATTGATTCTTATTCGGCTGGAACAAAACCTGAAAGCCTTGTTTTTCATTTGGGACACAATGCAATTGACCAAGGTACTGATGGAAAAAGGGCAGCTGAGCAAATGGGTGACTTAGTCAGTAAGTGTTTAACTAAATTCAAGCCCCATAAGGTTGCTATATGCCAAATTCCACAAGTTAAAATTGGACTATACGGACGGGACTCGGACAACAAAGAAATTGATGCTTATAACCAAGAAATCAACAGCATTGCTGACCAAATTAGAGGCGAATTCCAGTGGTCAAATGTATACGTCCTCAATTATGGTCTTGAGGCAAACGATATCAGACAAGATGGTGTACACCCAAACATATATGGAATTCAAAAAATAGTTACAACTTTGCTGAAACATATGAAAAACATTGGCTACAACTGTTCATCAAACGATATATCATTGAGACAAATGCGTCCTAAACAGCAAAATGGAAATTTTTTGGCATTCAAAAGGGGATGGAATAACTTCAATAGTCCAAATGAGTTCTGATACATTTGGGTGACTTAATTCTTAGTTCTTTAATAGAAACGTTGAATGTTTCTTATGAAAAAAATCTGTTTTGTTTGTGATTTTAATAATAGGCTTTGTTTGTAAAGGGGGGAAGTAGCCTTTTTCAAAAGTCACTCAAATCATACTAAAAAACCAAAATTATTTTTTGTCAGATTTATTATAATAATTTGTTTTCACTAGGGTTCGGTTTCATCAATATTACGTATTTATTATCCGTCATATCAATTATTCTGCAAAAAAGTGGTGATATTGAAACAAACCTTGGCCCAGCTCGAATAGAAAAATTGAAAACATTAGACCAGTACTACAAAGAAAAGAACAGAACAGACGATAATCTCAAGTTCTGGTACATGAATTGTAGAAGCCTAAATAATAAATACGAAAAGTTATCAAATTTTTTGACAACTCTCGATCAGTTGTCTTTCCTAGCTGTTACCGAAACATGGATTAATGAGAACAATACTATTCCAGATTCTTTTTTGTGCAGTAATCATCAATTTATTCACCAGCCGAGATCATCATCGACTGAACTGGAAAGAGGGGGAGGTGTAGGCATATGGATACCCAAGAAGTTTTCAATCAAAATAAGAAATGACTTAAACACCATCAACCGGAGTTTTTTTTGAATCACTATGGATAGAAGTAATTGAGCCTCTGAAAGAAAAACTGCTCATAAATGTGGCGTATTGTTCAAACGTAAACCTTTCAAAATTCTTCCTTGATGAAATGACATCAGAAATTTCAAATGTTTACTCTAGCGCTGACAATCTAATCCTGTTTGGAGATTACAACATAAATATACTTAAAGAAACTGGGAAACAATTACTAAACAACTTCATTGCAGATAATGGGCTTCAGTATGTAAACACAAAAAAAAGCAACATGGACAAATGGAGAAAAATTTTCTTTAATCGACCACTGCTTTATTTCTAAAAATCAAATCTTTGAAACAGATATAATAGAGTCAGTACTTGAAAATGATCATTTCACTATTGTATATCAATCATCACTGAAATTAGAATGGAAGCAGCAAAATACAAAATATTTAATGCGAGATAAAAAGAGATACATAAGAAGTAAGTTTAACCGTGATCTCGATTTGCCAGACTGGTCACTAATGTACAAAATCATTGGAGCAAATGACATTTTTCATAAATTTATTGAAATTTTCCAAAATGTATTAAATAGTCACGCACCTTTGAAGAATATAGAAGTGAAAACAAAAAAGGAGAACAAAAAATGGCTATCAAAAGAACTGCGTAGTCTCATTAATGAAAAGCATCGTGTATTCAATGAATGGAAAAAAGATTCTAATCAAGAGCTCTTTAACAGTTACAAAGTACTTAGAAACAATGTTAATAGAAAAATGCGTAAAGCATCTAACGATTATACCAAACAGTTTTTCGAGAATCTCCCAACTTCAAAAGAACAATGGAAATTTATCAAGAACAAAATTAACTCAAAGAAACAGACAGAAAAAATTGCATAGCTGAAAGAGGGCCATAACGTAATACCAGATGAAAAAAGCATTGCTAACTGTTTGAATAATTGTTTTGCCCGTCGAAATAATTGCTCCTAAGTTGCCTTCTTTTAACTTTAAGAGAAATGAATTCAAATTCAGGCCGGTAACCAGAAGAGAACTATACAAAGTTATTGACAAACTACCAACACAAAAATCAGCCGGACCAGGGTATTTACCATCTTGGGCATTGAAAGATTGTAAGTTGTCCATTGGAACCCATTTACAGTTTGCTATTAATGAGTGTATAAACGCTAACACATTCCCTGAAATTTTAAAAGAAGCCTATGTCACTCCCATCCTTAAAAAAGGAGACAGGCATAACCCTGAAAACTATCGACCAATATCGGTCACTCCAAGGTTAGCAAAAATTTTTGAAAGACTTCTCTTGGAGCAAATGTCGGAACATTTAGATATGAATAAAATAATTAACAAAAATCAATTTGGTTTCTAAAAACAAAAGTCGTGTCTTAATACAATAATTGCACTGACAGAGAAAATAAATCATTATGTTGAAGAAAAAGATATAGTCTTAACAATCTTTTTGGATTTAGCGAAAGCTTTTAACTCAATATCCTTGGACATTTTTAAAAAATTGAAAAATATGGTTCTGGAGAAAACGCAAGAGTCTTATTGAATTCGTTTCTAATTAACAGGAAACAGTGTGTTAGAAACGGATTAGTTGAATCCGACTGGACAATTATAAATCATGGTGTTCCACAAGGTACTGTACTAGGACCACTAGTATTCATACTTTATGTAAATGACTTCGGTGAGGAAATAGGGAAAAGTTCGAATGTTTTACAATTTGCAGATGACACAGCAATTTTGTCATGAAAAAAATGAACAGTGTTTTGAAGCAAAGGCTAAAAAAATATTGATGGAAACTGAACAATATATGAAACAAAACAAGTTAACTCTAAATGAAGGGAAAACAGAAATAATGGTTTTCAAAAATGAGAAGTTACCAACTGTCAATTGCGTTGAATTTAATTATGATTCATTGAAACCAACAGATGAAGTCATATACTTAGGTGTTATTCTTGACAAAGAGTTGACATACCAAAACAACTTAATAATGTGATCAGTAAATGGCTTTAGCTATCAGATCAATTTATTTGGTACGCAATCAAATACCTTTAAAGGCTCGAATAAATCTCTTTAGATCACTTGTTTTATCGCATTTAGAATTTAGTGCAATATTTTTTTCAAAGTTTGCCATCCTACTCAATTGACAGAATAAACAAAAAAATTAGATGGGGCATAAAAGTTTGCTTTTTTTCGAACAAAATATGACAGTGCTCATAAACTACTTCTTGAAAATAAAATACTTCCAGCAGAACTTCAAATAGCAAAAAACTTCATTAAATAGACTTTTCGATATTGTCCAACAAACAAACATACAAGAACAAAAAAAATTCAGAGTAATCGGAGACGTTGAAATTAAAGTTAATAATCGTACATATGATTTTTCTATCACAACAAAATGTAAATCAAAATGGAGTCAAAATTCAATTATAAGAAACTTTGTTCGGAAATGGAATAAACTTCCAAGAGCTCTAAGAAAGGAAAAATCAAAGAAAAAATTTAAAAATGAATTAAAGGAAGAGATGCAAAAAAGACACAAACGAGTTCCAATGGACAAAAAAATTGAAGGCTTTAAAAGTTTATTTTTATAAAATAATTCACGAGAACTAGAAACTGAACCTTAGTTTTTTATTATTATTATTATGTTTAGTTATTCAAGGGAAAGATGTAGTATGTTTGATTTATAATATTACAACATGTAACTTTAACCTTGGGGTTATTCGAATTTACATGTTTGAGATTTAAAAAAAAATTTATCACAAAACGACTTTTCAGTGAATGCCCAAATGTTTAAGTTGGAAAATTGTCATTTTTTTGAAGTTTCTCTATATTTATGGTCTAATAAACTTTTTCAAAGCTTGTGCGAGGATAAATGGTTTTTTCAATGGCATATATTTGGCTTTCAGAATTTTTAGCTGCAGAGTTTTAAGCAATAATTTTGTTTTTCTAGAAAATCTTGTCTGTTTGGCTGGCGTTCTTCATTTTTCCAAATGCTTTGGATTGTAATTCAAGACCTGTCTTGCTATCTTCTTTAATTCCTTTCACACATGTCACTGATCTGACTTCGATCTCATTCACAACTGAATGGATTTTAGCATTTAATCAGCAAATACGGTCAAGGTCAAAAAGTGAAATAAAACATCGGATAAAACAATAAAGCGAGGGCACTAAGATTTGGCGCATTAATGTATCATAGTTCCTTAGAGTATTCTGCCCCCACCCACCAACGTTCCCCAGTCTACCCTCCACCTACCGATATGGACACTCCTCTCTTCCAGCCATCCCAACCTTCCCCCTCCCTCACTACTGAGCACCTTAAAATGATAGCATCGCTGAGCCCCAGATGGCTACTATCGCCGGTCGTTAGAGAGCAATTCACCCGATGTTAGTCGGCTGTGTTTAATAGTCGCCGTCAGCCTCTCAAACGGCTATTATTTAGGCGCTCTCCTTTTTACAATTCAAAGAATATCAATTGTATTGGGGAGCTGTCTTTTTACGACTCGAAGAGGAGTAAAAAGACAGATTTTATATGAGTGAATTTTGAAGCGAGAATTGAAACACGTGAAAAAATTTGGAGTGATTTTGTTGCTGAACAAAATGAAGAGTGGAGCAAAAAGAGAGTGGTTTTTTGTTCATATCGCTTTTTTCTAGAGAGCGAGAAATTGAGGTGTGAAAAAAAATTCTGTAAGCGAGCGAAATTTTTTGTTCACGTGCGGCATTTTAAAGCAGTTTTTTTCTCATTTTTTTGGTTAAGAGGTTTGGTTATGATTTTGTTATAGCCGCGTCAGCAATTCCAGGCGGCTATTATTGCGCCCCTAATTTTTTACCGTCTAACAGATTTTTGTTTCGTCTTACCCTGACTTCTTGGAATTGACTTTTTTAGTGACCTAATTCTTGAGTATTAGTCTTGAGTTTTTGATTTCGAAAATCAATTTTGAAAAAGTGCTTTTTCGTTATAGACGTATGTGTATCATAAAATTGACAGTAGGTATCTAACCCAAAATATCTAGTGGTCTACTAAAGGACTTTTGGGCAATCTGCCTATCTTGTTTCTTCAGTTAATTCAATTCATGGAAGGCCACAAGCGTCTATCGTGGCTATTTTTCGGCAATCTGCCGGCTATGTCTTTAATTTTAGGCTGGTTTTGGTAGTGGTTTGAAATTCATGTGAATTTTATGCTTATTCGGAGGTTTTTTGTATTTTGCTGATTTTCGGGCTAATTTTTCCGTTTTTTGACAACTGTTTTTACAGTTTTGTGGATATGAATCATTTCTTTGTTGAGAAATGACAAAAAATGGCGACGATTGGAACTATTTTTCTTAATTTTTTTGCAGTTTTTTTGTTCTTTTTCTGTTTTTTAGAAGTTTCTTGGCCTATTATTTTGCGAGCCTCTGGATACCCTATTGGCTGAAAGGATTTTTTTGGATTTATATGCTTTTGTACTAAAATTTAATCAGATTTCAGATTTTTTTTTATCATATTCTAACAGATTTGATTTTTTTTTTACTTTTTTGTTTTATGGTTTTATGGATATTAATAATTTAGTGGAGGCACGTTTTATCTGATGAGTAGGCGGATGGCGTTTAAATGGATTTCCACTACGAGTCGTTTCTGGAACTCTTATTCCAATCCATTCATAGTTTATTCCATGTCTAGTTTTTTTGTTAAGTCAAATTTGTTTAGTTTCCGGCTATGTTAGGAACGTTTTTGTACTCTCCCAATACTTCAGAACTAGCATACTTTTATTGACAGCTAACTTGCGCTTTGCTCACCATGGCGCTGCTGCTATGACCAAGACCTGTCCTCACCGTTTGCAGAACCAATCCTCACCGCTATCCTCAGATGCTTATGTATTGTAATACTAAAAGTTGAATAGTCTTTAACATTCTTTTTATTATTAAGAAATAAATCACGAACTGACTCTTTGTATTATATAAAGGTAACTACATTAGGGTCTATCTCTCAATCTTTTTTGTCAACTTATGGGCTGTTTTTTCTGAATAGTTGTATCATTTCAAAGCAAATCAATCTTTCAATTCTGATGGATGTTTGCTAAGCTCTCACGAAAATTGATCATAGATAATAATTTTAAGCGTTTTCAAGTTTGTTAATAGCCGTGGTCAGCGACTCAGTCTATTTTAGCGCTCTCCTTTTTTACGACTCGAAGAGGTGTATTGGTGGAGCGTCTTTTTTGACCGGTAACTTTGTTGGAGTGTATTCCAAAGAGGAAGTGAGATGCGTGAAAACAAAATGTATAGATCAAATTGCTGAAGAGCAGAGAGAAGAGAGCGTAGTTTTCTGTTCATTTCGCTTTTTTTAGAGAGAGATAGAGGGGGGGGGGGGAGAGCGAGAAAATGGGTGACATTATCAAAGCAGTTGATTTCTTCAGTTAAAGGTTTCTAGATTAGTATCTAGATTAATATTATTGGTCTAGATTAGTAATCGTGCGGTTGGAAGCATTTTGATCATAATAAAATTTTGCCATATTGGACGCTTTTTGCAGTTTTTGTGGTCTTGTTTAGATTTTTATAGCATGTGAGGAGTTCTGTGGCTCAAATTAGATGTTTTGGCTGCCATTTGATTTAATTGATATTAATTTTGAGTTTTTTAAAATATTTCAGTAATATTAAGCAAATTTTGGTCGATTTCCTGAACTTTTTTGTATATTTCTGATTTCATGCTTCTATAATTTTTCGTGTTCATTCTTAGTAATCCTTAATTAAGAACTATTTTATAGTTTTTACCCCTAAAATGTGACATTGAAGGCTCAACCTCACAAATGGCAATGTTTACTATTGAAACAAATAGTAAACTTTTACGGTTATTTTTTAGTTTTTTTTGGGTATATGCTTGAGCAAATTATTTAGTGCAATCTTTTTCTCAAATTAATGGTTTCTCAATTTAAGGACAAATAACCGAGTGGCAAGGTCTTTTGCCAATATTTGTTTTGGGGCAATTTGTGAAGAATTTTTTTGGTCGGATGCTTTATCAGATTTTGTTTTCAGATATTTTTCCATTGTTATTTCCGGATTGTTTCAATGATTGGTGTAATCTAGTTAGTGGGAGGTTCATTATATCATTAGGGATGTCAATTTTCTACTTCGAGTGGTTGGTTTCAGGGTTGCTTCCGCGCATGGTTTTGCAACTCAAGTAATTTGCAGGCACATTGGAGTAATGGTTTTGGTCACAACAAAACAACTAGTGGAGTGAAAGGATTGATTTTGCGACGTGGAATTCTTCGAGCTATTTTGAGTGAGAAAACAGTATTTCTCGATTGTCTTTTGTCCACTTGCGGCTATTTGAATTTTGCTTTTACTTTCATTTTTTGTCAAGTTTTCTGTCGTTTTTCTATGTTTCTGAATCAATTCTCGTTCGTTTCTCGGTCTAGTATTTTGTTTAGTCAATGAATTTTGTTTGAATAGTATGTCTACCCTTACCATTCTTAGAAGGACTTACCCTTCTTAGTTTTTTTATTTGGTCGTTCGTTACGGCGACTTTATGTCACGACCATTTGATGTCACACTCACTTCAAATCTGCTCTTTGTTTCATTCAATCATGCTTTTTCGACTGATTTGTGTGCGTGGTGTCTTTTTAAATTTCTGCTATATTTTTTCAATTCGTTTTTGCCTTTTATTTTTTCTGTCATACATAAGTCGTCACCACTTTGACGTTTAACTTTTGACTTAGTTAACTCTGTCAACTGAATAGCTTTTAGAATTGATTCAGAGAATTCTCGCGAATATGTCAAGGTCAATACACGAAATTAAGTGAAACTGTAAACCAATGACGCCCAGGCGCTAAGAGCTAATGTTTACATACACTGCACTATGCTATCAATGTTCCTTCGAGTGTATTGCTAATCAGTATTACTATTATGCTTATATTCCTCCAATTTAGAGCCTAAATTCGCCTTTTTTAATCGAATCTAATGAAAATTCTCTAATTATTTCAATCCCAACGGAGGTCAACGGCGACTGTTCTCAGGCATTTTGCCGGCTATGTTATTATTGTCCTTGATTGGCTGCAATTCATTTTGAAGTGAGAATATCAATATTGTAATTTGTGTGGTACATAGGTGTACGGCGATTAAATTACAGACGAGACTTGTGTGACGTCTAATTAACTTGCAGCATTGTGTTGTTCGTTGCTGCAGTTTAATCCAATCACTTTGCCAATCTCCTTTCTATATTCGTACTACTTTCAAATTGCATACTTTAACCCTCTTTGTCATTGTGCTATAGAACTGAATCTAAGTTGAAACTGCGTTGTATTTCTCATTTGTTCAACTACATGTTGCAAAATGAAAACGCATGGAATAACAATTGGTATACGATCTGGATAGATCCAAGACTCTAGGAAGTCTGAATTGAAATCGTGAATAAGTTTGATTGAAGGTGCGATCTCGTTCGAATGTTTATTGTAGCTCATCATTTGACTGAGTCATTATATGTAAAATACGTGCATCAGCGAGAAGTAAACAATTGAAGTTCGCCATAATAAGCATTATTGTTCAGACCTCGTATTGATGGAGGAAACTCTATGCAAGCCAGACTTTTTCCTGCCATTTTTCAATTCAAACCCGAAATATTCTTCGGAATAAGACACCAGTGGTAGCAGTTGAAAGTCCCTACAGAATGGAATATTACTGCAAATATTTTACTGCAAAGATACTACTGAATTTTGTTTTAGTTTGGAAGATATGAGATTTTTTAAGAACTGTTTAATATCCGCCCGCATCTTCTCAGCAGGCTATTATTGTGCTCCTATTTTACAATTCAAATAATTTGAAATGTATTGGGGCGCTGTCTTTTTAACGACTGGAAGAGGAGTATTGGTGGAGCGTCTTTTACGACTCGAAGAGGAGTATTGGAGAAGTGTCTATTTTAATCAATTTTTTGGAGTGAATTTTGAAGCTGGAAATGAAACGCGTGATCAAATTTGGAATGGTATGCGTGCTGAACCAACGTGAAGAGTAGAGCGAAAAAAGAGAAGGTTTTTGTTCATACCGCTTTTGCATTCATACCGATGTTTCTAAGAGAACGAGAAATTGAGGCGTGAAAAAACTGTCTGTAAGTGAGCAAAATTTTTTGTTCTCGTGTGGTTTTAAAGCAGTTTTTTGCTATTTTGGTTAGGAGGTTTTATTATTTTATTGTATTAATTTGAAGCATGTTTTGATAGTGTTTCGAAGGTTTCTAGTTATTAATTTCAGTTTTTTGCCAATTTGGCGGTTTTTCATCTATTTTGCTGAATTTAGACGAATTTTTGGCAGTCTTTTTGATTATTGTTTAATTGCTCTCAAAGTTTGTAGCAATTATGTTAGTCCGCTTGGTCTTTTCTAATGCGAATTTTTGCCAATTTTTTGTCGGACCCATTTGACTTTTCGTCCTCAAAAACGGGATAAAAATGTAGCGCTTAGCGGGTATTAAGTTCTCTTAGAGCCTTTCAGCTCACTAGTCTCCAAGTATGCGATTCACAGAAACTGTACTTATACTTATACTTATGGTGTGAAGGGCGGTTATTAGAGGTTGACCCCCCACAACCCCCCATCAGCCCCCCCCCCCCTCGCTTCAAACCCCCCCCCCCCCCCAATCCGCACCCTGCACATGTTCAGGTCGTATGGACCCCGTGCAGGCAAAGACCCCTCCTCCACCACCCCACACTGTTGCCCTCATCTGCCCCCTCAGTGCACCCCCCCCCCCCCCCACCGCTGCGCTCACCTCACTCCGCTTATTCGTACACTATCTCTCTCTCTCTCTCTTTCTCTCTCTCTCTCTCTCTTTCCTTAACACTTTTATTGATGAAGCACTTAGCTGCTTTTATGTGGCGTGATGTGATATCATCTATTACCCTCACCTCACGCCCCTTCAGTTAAGCTAAAGCTAGCCTCACTAAACCGTGGCTAGCTCCTGACGAAGCCAACCGCTCGCCGGTTGTTTGAGAGAAATTCGCCCTGCGTTATTCGGTTATGTTTCGTTTTACTGCTCAAAGTGAGATTTGATTAGATGCTTTATAGATAACAAGCGTTTAATGTTTTGTTTCGAAAAATGGCAAAAAAGTCAAGAATTTTTAATCTATTTCTGAATTTCCATGACTCAACTATGACTTTCTTTCTGTTTTGTGTACATTTAGATACTCTCTTTGCTCGAAGGAACTTTTTTGGCTTTATGTGCCCCTGTACTGTTCAAAAAATTAAATACATTTCTAGATTTTTTTAGTGCAGTTTGTTTTTGAATGCTTTTTGTGATCTTTTTCATTTTTTTTAGCATTCAGGGATGTCTATTGTTCAGATTAGTCGTTCTAATTATTTTGACTGTCTTCTGATTGAATTGATTTTGTTTTTGAGTTGTTTTGTGTAAAATTGAGTAAGTTAAATAGATTTTGGCCGATTTTGGCGTAGTTTTTGGTTATTTTGCTTCTGATATTATGCTATTCGCTACGTTTTCTAGTTTAATCTTAGTCTAAAGCTTTTTTTAGAGGCGTTGTTCCTAATATGTGCCACTGGAAGCTATATAGGACTTTTTTCGATGGAATGAATAATCCGATTTTTGGAATTTTTTGATTTCGTTTTTTGTTTTTTTTTGTTGTTCCATATAAATTTGCAAAGTCGTGGTTGGGTGAATAGGAGCAGTAACAAAAATTTGAGCAGTATTAAAAATTATTAGCTACATTTTTGGATATTTTGTTGCTAACTTTTGGAAATTTTGAAGAGAATATTCCTTTTGATTTTGTCTTTAATTTCTTTTCCATTAAATCCGCTTTCTCTCGCTGTTATTTTGTCAATGGGCAATTGTTCAATAAATGACAGCTCACCGTTTTTCATGGTCTTTCGCTAAAAGTTCTTGGTATCGCAACTAAGAAAATTTTTATCAGATGCTTCATCAGCTTTTCTGGTGCTTTATCAGCTACTTTTCGATTGTTCTTACCTGTTACTGTTTCAAAATGAGTAATGTTATTGTGTAGGAAGTTCATTTTGTCAGTTATGATTGTCAGATTTCCTTCGAGTCGTTTCCAAAGTTTTTTTGGGCTTTGTGTTTTTGATCGATAAATTTTGGAGTCTATTGAAAACACGATGTAAAAGTCGAATACTAAATGACGCTCTTGAAAACTAAGTGTTTAGGTCAAACGGCTGAACTAATTCAAGAGAAGAGAGGAGAGAGTAAGTAACTTGTTGTTCATGCTGTGTTTTGGAGAGAGAGCGAGAAAAGTAGGTGTGGAAAAAAGGTATGGTCGAAATTTTTTGATCACGGGCGGAGTTTTCGAAGTTTTTGTTCATTTTTTTTACGTTTCTGTTTCGGGCACGTTGATTTTCCTAATCTTTTTTAGCAGATTAATTTCTTTGGGAGCGTTTTTGACCATTTTAATAATATATTAAAGTTTTATGCCATGTTGAGCTTTTTTTCTCTGTTTTGGACGCTGTTTTGTGCTTTTTTCTCTTACAAGCTAAATTTGAAATTTTTTGCTTAATTTTTGTTTTTTGAAGAAGTTCTTTTTGCCTATTTCCTCTTTTTTCATGTTAATTGTAGCGTTTTTGGTAGGGTCGTTGTTACTAAGTGAAACGATTAATAGTTTCGCAGCAAAATTTTTTATAGAAATATTTTAGTCAATTCTGCAATTTCACTTTCTCCTGTTAACGTGCTTTCCAGTGCGTTGGGGTGTCTTGTGGGTGCTGAACTCAGCGAATAATCAGAATATAGTTTGCGTTGGGAACATGTTGAGATTTTGCAATTTTTAGAGAACCTTTTTTAAAAAATTAATAGGTAGGTTTTTCTTATTTTTTCGACTTATCTAGGCTAGTCTTTTCGTTCTTCACTTATTCTGCGCAAAATATTTTAAAACTGCAGTTCGAAACAGAATCAGTCGGCAGTTCAAAACAGAATCAGTATCAAAAAGCGAACCACAAATAGACACGGAATAAACCCTTAAAGCCTATTTGTAGCTGCTTGCTTCTTGAACTTAAAAGTCTTAGTTACCATCTGTAATGCTTATTGGTTTTTTACTAGCCTTTGTATCCTCTCAACAAGAAGCACAAGTATGTCTAACAGTGGAATGAAATTAAATTAATTCGCAATTAAAATGGTTTTTTACATCAATCAGTTCTTTTCCATTTCTATTGTTGTCAATCCTAATCGGGGTTATGGGAATTAATGCCGTCTATTTTTTTTGGCAATCTGTCTTGTATGTTTAATAGCCGCCCTCATCTTCTCAGCCGGCTATTATAGCGCTCCTATTTTTTTTTACTTCGTCGAATAAAAAAATGTTTCGCTTTACCTCATTTTGCCGCCTTTTCAACATTTTGCGTGAAATCTTTTTGACTTCTCTAGGCTAGTTTCTCTCTCTTCTCATTCTGCTAAAAGTGATTTTGAACAACAGTTGCTCAGCAAAGCAATTCAAAATGAACACAGTTAGTACAAAAATGGATGTCAGAAATAGAAACGGGATAAACCCATAAAGCCCAATTTTAGATGCCCGCTATTTGAACGTCGTTCCTATAAGTCTTATTTACCATCTCTAATGCTTATTGTTATTGATTGTAGCCCCTGTAGCCTCTCTCTAAGAAACAGAAGTATGTTCAACTGCGAAATGCCATCAAATTAAATCGGACTTAGAAAAATGTTTTTGTACAAAAATCTTTTTTTTCAATATCTTCTGTTATTTCAATCCCAATCATGCTTATTGGAATCAACGGCGGCTATTTTCGGGCAAGCTGCCGGGTATTTAATAGCCGCCCTCATCTTCTCAGCCGGCTATTATAGCGCTCCTATTTTTTTTTTACTTCGTCGAATAAAAAAATGTTTCGCTTTACCTCATTTTGCCGCCTTTTCAACATTTTGCGTGAAATCTTTTTGACTTCTCTAGGCTAGTTTCTCTCTTTTCTCATTCTGCTAAAAGTGATTTTGAACAACAGTTGCTCAGCAAAGCAATTCAAAATGAACAGAGTTGGTACAAAAATGGATGTCAGAAATAGAAACGGGATAAACCCATAAAGCCCAAATTTAGATGCCCGCTATTTGAACGTCGTTCCTATAAGTCTTATTTACCATCTCTAATGCTTATTGTTATTGATTGTAGCCCCTGTAGCCTCTCTCTAAGAAACAGAAGTATGTTCAACTGCGAAATGCCATCAAAATAAATCGGACTTAGAAAAATGTTTTTGTACAAAAATCTTTTTTTTTCAATATCTTCTGTTATTTCAATCCCAATCATGCTTATTGGAATCAACGGCGGCTATTTTCCGGCAATCTGCCGGGTATGTTTTTATTTGGGCTCTTAGATAAATGTCAAGATTAATAATTTTTGAGAACCAAGTTTTGTTTGTTTTGCATAATGATTGCCCTAAAGATTTGATTTATCTGTTATCTGGTGAGTTTTTTTTTCACGTTTGAATTTTTGCGTTTTGCGTGATCTAAGTTGCTCTCTCATTCAAAAGTAACAGTCGATAAACTGAAGCGAAGCATATGTTACGATGAAGTTCCGCCTGTCGTTCGTCCGACCTTAATTAGTTTGTTTCGTCTTCGGTCGTACAATTTAGTAAGACGGAATGAT
Source organism: Convolutriloba macropyga (assembly GCF_964194025.1). NCBI lineage: Eukaryota > Metazoa > Xenacoelomorpha > Acoela > Convolutidae > Convolutriloba > Convolutriloba macropyga. Next base: position 45,430,007 of record NC_134472.1, read on the forward strand.
TATCAATTTGACGGAACTTTTTTGAAATCTATAATGAAATCTATTTATTTTGAAATCTATACTGTCTAATCACTTAATTTTTATTTTGAAATCTATACTGTCGAATCACTTAATTTGAAATCTATACTGTCTAATCACTTAATTTTGAAATCTATACTGTCTAATAGATTATTTTGAAATCTATATTTTGAAATCTATACTGTCTAATCACTTAATTTTTTGAAATCTATACTGTCTAATCACTTAATTTTTTTCTAACTTCTGTTTTCTTTCAGTCAGATATGGCGGATTCAAAAAATTTGAACTTTTTTGTTCAAAAGGCCCATATCTAAGAAAAGTCGCAAGTTTGAACGGAAATTCTAACATTTTTTTGGTTCTAACCAATTTTTATATTTTTCATTTGCTGCTTTCATTTTTTCGATTTTACGTCGGCGTTTCCAAAGGAATTTCTTGGTTGATAAACGAAAAAGCCGTTATTAAATTAAACGTCTTATTTCTTATTATTTGGTGTTTCAGCACAAGTCACCCTCCTGTTTGGCAACTGTGGGCCACACCCTCTGAACGATTTCACTGTGTCAGTTCAACTACCTGATGGACTATCCGAATTTCTCTCTTACAATGTTAGTGAATCCAGAATGTTAGTTTCTCCATAATAGGATAATGGCAAAGATCTAATGGCAGAGGATAATGGTGTCAAAGAACACCGGGTAGGATAGCAATTGGCGTTAAGTTCACAGGAGGAATGATAAAGGAAAGAAAATGGTGAAAAGAATAAACACCTTAGCCTATTGCTTGAAACTGCAATATGATGCGCGTTTGTCTGAGCTTCTGTTGTAATTAGCTGTTAATGTAGACTTAATTGTGGAGCAGTGTTATGAAGCAATGTACCTGACTTACATCTAGAGGCTACTTAGGACATCCCCGTAGTACCTGATGCATTAAAAGCTTGAAATGTACCTGGTTAACTGCTAGATGTTGTTCTCCTGGTGAAAGCACCAAGTTTAAAATACTGAAAAAAAACACGACTCCCCGCTCCAAGGTTATCAACAGCCCGTGTTTTGGGACACGTTTGTAATTGCTCTCAAACAGATTGCTACAGTCAGTGTAGGTTCTTGCTGCTTTTTATTTCTAGCGCAGGTTATGTTGGTATTGAATTTGAGTGTCTCTTCGGGTTGGTGCACCTTTGTCCTATTTGCGTTGTTTTAGATGGTTCCTATAACACCTTCTTCCCTGGCGCCTGGAGCACAGGCAAAGCAAATGGTGGAATTACTCTGCAAGGCAGATTACAGTGGCAGACCAATTCTCAACGTTTGCTTCACGTATGTTGTGACCCTTAATTGTATATCGATTGAGCTTTAGAGAACATTACATTCCAATTAAATTGACGCTTTTAAATGCTAAGATGTCTTGGCTATCTCTCATTCATGCGAATTAAAATGTTTCCTACATGTGTTGAGGAATGAAGACAGTATTGTTTTACGCCAGCGTTTGTACGACAACAATTATTGGCTTTGGAACCAATGTTAATGCGCCAGTGTTAATTGCTCTTGAACGAAGTTTGAAGAGATTATTGAAGCGGTGTGTCTTTTATGTAAAATTTTTGCTTAACCGTTTTCGACTTTCAAATATCACTGACTGGGTGACAACTGTTGCCCATATGTTAGATTTTGGAGGAAGCTTGTACTCATTTTATTTGAGCCCTGACTTTCTGCCTAATTGGTTTTTCTGGTGTACATTATTTTAAGTTGGGGCGCTTTGGAATCTTTTGAGGTTCTGAAACAGATAATAGGTTTAAATATATCTTTCAGAGCTGTTTTTTTGTCAGATTATTTTAGAAACTGTTACATTCTTTGAGATTTAAGTTTGTATGTTCCCTTAATGTTTTATGTGGACATTTTGAGTACAAGTGGACTTTCTTCCTTGAAATTTAACCATGATCGAACGTTTTTTTGTGTGTTCAATAGCCGCCGAGGGCCTCTCAACGGTTATTATTTAGGTGCCCCCATTTTTTGCGATCCAAAATTTTTTGGATGTATTGGTGCGGTGTTTTTCTATAAGATCTCCTCAATACTTTTTTCGCCTTTTCACGTTTGATAGAAGTCAAATTAAAGTGGTGATCTTATTCACGCTGTAGTAGTAAAGAGAGCAAAAAACGTGTGGCTTTGACCCGTTACATATTTTAAACTACCTTTAAAGTGGAGTGAGAAATAGGTATTTGAACAAATTTCTATTTTTGAAAGCGAATCTTTTTACACGTGCGTCACTTCGAGCTCTTGTCAGTATTTCTATCATTCCGAAGTAAATTTTGTTGCTAATATAAAATCGGTTGCAGCAAAGCATCAAGAAGGGCCTGATAGGTGAATGACCAGTGCTTCTGGTTAGGGATCGGGAGGTCAATGGTTCGAATCCCGGCGTGGTTGAGTATTTTCCACCCGCCAGTCGTTCCAGAGCAATTCTTCCGACATTAGTCGGTTGATGTTCATTGACTGCGATACTGTTTGTTATCGAAATTTTTGAGTCGTTTTGTGAAGCTGGCTTTCTTTTTTTTGTTACATTTTTTTTTCTTTTTCAGCCATTAGAGCTGCTAAAATCTTTTTTAATTGCTCTCAAATGAAGTTTTTAGCGATTACATAAGTCCTATCGGTCTTTTTATGCAATTTTTCGCTTGACGGTTTTGACTTTTCGACCTCAAAAACGGGATAAACAGGTAGCGCCCAGCGGGCATTAACTGCTCCTAGAGCCTTTCAGCTCTGTTTCACTGTTTCAACTCACTGTTTTGGAGACTTATACTTATGTTGTGAAGAGCGGTTTTTAGAAGTTGAAGACCCCTCTACTGTTGACGCCCTGCACTGTTCCCCCCCCCCCCGCCACGTTTTTTTCAGCATTTTTTTTTACAATATTTGCCATTTTTTTCAATTTTTGACATTTATAGTCATTGTTTAGGTTTTTTGACCCTCAAGAGTCAGAATACCTTTTTTAGGATTTGATAATAATTTACTCGAACGTTTTTGTTGGTCACGGATTAATTTTCCACTTTTTATCGCAAAGTGTCAGCAATTTTTTAAAATAAAACTTACAATTTTTTAAATATTTTTTTGATTTTTTCATTTTTTAGGTTTCTCTAGCCTTAAGAGACACAGAAGTTCCTCTTGGGTTTGATAATATGTTACTGCATAGTTTATAGATGTAATAGAACGTTCTTCCGGATTTTAATATCACGAATTTAAGCAGTTTTAAAAAAAATGTATTTGCAATTTTTTCATGTTTTTGAATTTTTTCCGGTACAAGTGGCCCTGGGACCTCCACTAAGTTTTGATAATAGGCTGCTGCATAGTGTCTGGTGTTAATAGAATTATGATCAATAATATTTTACTCTAGTTTTAGTAATTTTTGCATAAAATATAATTTTTTCAAATTTTCGGAAATTTTTTGTGTGGACCTTTGAGCCAGTGAAACTTTTTAGGGCTTGAAATAGGGATACTGGATAGTCTCTTGAGACAATGAAATGGTTATGCAGATGTTAAAATTACGATTTTTAGCAAGCTTTTCTGAAAATGTGCAGTTTTTAAAATTTTTGTATATTGTTGTCCTTTTCAGAGTTTAACGATCATTACTGACCAACGAAAATTTTTGTCTTGCAGATGTGTTCCATTACAGAACTTTCGAGACAAAAAATGGTGTTGAACTTTTTTACTGCGCAGTTGAAAACTTTTGTTTTTAATTTTGCCTTTTTCAGATTTTCGGAATTTTTTTTTAACAAGGCTAGAAAACTAAAGTTGCAGAGTCCAATCACATCATGGAAAATGTTTCTATCTCGTTCTCTCTGTCGGTTGGTGTTTCTTTCTTTCTCCTCCTTGTTCACGTTTTATCTCTCTTTCACTCACTCTCTCTGTCTGTCAGTCTGTCTCTGTCTGTCTGTCTGTCTGTCTGTGTCTGTCTATCTGTCTGACTGTCTGTCTGTCTGTCTGTCTGTCTGTCTGTCTGTCTGTCTGTCTGTCTGTCTGTCTGTCTGTCTGTCTGTCTGTCTCTCTGTCTGTCTGTCTGTCTCTCTCTCTCTCTCTGTATGTGTGTGTCTCTTTGCTGATGCCGCACTTCATCATTATCAGTGAGTTATAATAAAAATGTTTTTTTTTATCATATATGACTCAACAGGCTTTTTTTAAGGAAATCATTGATAATTGCTCTCAAGCTATTTGTAGCAAATATTTTAATCCTGTTTCTCTTATGCAATTTTTTGCTGGGCCGATTTTTTGTCTGACTCATTTGACTTTCGTCTTCAGAAACTGGATATAGAGGCAGCGCCCAGTTTGAATTAAGTTCTCTTAGAGCCGTTCACCCCACTACTCTTCAAGTATGCGATTAACAGAAACTGTTTTGGAGACCTTTACTTATGGTGTGAAGGGCGGTTCTTAGAAATCGACCCCACACCCCGCCTACCCAAAGCCCCCACATCAGTCACCACATTCCACGTTTGCTCCCTCGCTGCGCTGAACTTACGCCCCTTCAATTAATCTATAGCTAACCTCACTAAACTGTGGCTAGCTACTGACGAAGCCAACCGCTCGCCGGTTGTTTGAGAGCAGCTCGCCTGACGTTAGTCGGTTAGGTTTTATTTTTCAATCATGTGCGGATGGTACCGCAATCTCAGCTGAGATTATTTGTCTTCAAGGTGCTAGTGCAAATCATATTTTGATTTTTGCGCTGTTTTTTGAACACACTAATGAAGCATCCATTGAGATCTTGGCTGTAGTCCGTCGAATTTTAATGCGATTCCCGAATGTTCCGGCTACATTTTATACGATAAGGTTTCAGATAGATTAACTTTTTATTGTAAGTTAGACTGAGATTGCCATCTAATTCTGATTTTTTTATCAAATGCTGTATTTAGAATGTTAACAGTTGAGTTTCTCTTACATTGACCCCATTGATGTTGAAAAAGTCTGATTTCTGCAATTTCGTTAGTTTTTGCCTCATTTTTGCTTCGCCTGTCATTGATTTCCACAAGGATGTTGTATTGTGTACTCATTGTAAGGATGCGTTGAGTCAATTTCTGCAGAGTTTTGTTTGTGTGATTCTTAAGTCACCTGGTTTGAGAATTTTGTAATATTTTGACTTTTTATTTGTTCGATTTTGCTCACATAGGTTCGTGGTTTTGTTGACTGTCTTATTAATTGCTCTCAAACGAAGTTTGTAGCAATTATATTAGTCCTGTTGGTCTTTTTTTATGCGATTTTTCGCTTGACCGATTTTTCGTCTGACGCTTTTGACTTTTCGTCCTCAAAAACGGGATAAACAGGTAGCGCCCAGCGGGCATTAAGTGCTCTTAGAGCCTTTCAGCTCTGTTTCACAGCTCAAAATTTTGGAGACTCTCAAACGACCGCTCACCGGTCGTTTGAGAGCAATTCGCCCGACGTTAGTCGGTTATGTTTTTGATGATGCTCTAAAATTGTTAATCGTCAGGTCATAAGTTTACTCAAATCTTTGAATTGTAAATCAAAACTTGTCCCGCTATGTTTTTTATTTCGTTTTACCTTTTGAGCAAAGTTTTCGTTTGACATGTCACGACTTTCAGGTCTGACTCCTGACTTACCTCACCGGCTGTTGGGATTTCAAAGAATGGGTTTTAATTTCTTTGCGGCTTTTTTCGGGCAATTTGCCGGCTAATGTTGTGTTGGAAGTGATCGATAACAAAATGTCAAAATTGCTCCCTGTTGCAGTTCGGATGAGGATTAAAATGACAATTATGTTGATTTTTTTTCTTTCTCGGGAACTTCGGGGTCGTGTACTAAGATAAATAGTTTTAAGCGCTATCGAACGAAATATGAAGCAGTTATGTTATCTTGTTTATGTGATTAAAATGCTTTTTTTAATTTGCTTGAGTTTTGATTAATTTGTATCCTGCTCTCATTTGAAATTTCGAGTATTCAAACGAAGTTTGCAATTGCTTTCACACAGGCTCACATTAAATTGTCTTGTTCAGTCTTAGGCATCTGAACTCCTATGGCTGTATTTTTTACTACAAGTTAATTAGAGTCGGTGCCGAAACTGGTATCATTCTCAAGCTCTGCATCTTAATAGTTGTTTATAATACTTAGTCCCACCTTCTTAGGGCTTCCTGCATCCCTCCCTTCCCCCGGACTGAAGCAGGCTGCAATACATTAGAGCTCCCAATAGTCGTTCGAGAACATTTCTTCCGACATTAATCGAGATATGATCTCCTGAATTCAAATAGTGAAACGAAATGTGTTTCATTTTTTATCTTTGATGCGTAAGGGGTCAAAAATAAGCTGCAATGATAGCATCTGAAGCTGTTTAGTTTATTAATTGCCCCTACAAGCCGAGTTCCCGCTTTTCAGCGGCTGATATATGCTTCAATTGTATCAAGCCCCTACCAGTCGTGAGAGAGCAATTCGTCAATGTAGTGTTTTGTTTATTCATTTTCATTGAAAGACTTTGTTTGGGACACTTGAGTACTTGTCTCCTACTAGCCGACTCCCGACCTTTCAGCGACTGATACAGGCTTCAATAGTATCAAGCCCCTACCCTCCTACATGAATGCTTGTTAATGACCGCCGTTAGCCTCTCAAAAGCTATGATTTAGGCGCTCTCTTTTCGGAATTCATGAACTTTGAATTGTATTGGGCTCTGTCTGTGCACGACTCAAAGAGGAGTATTGGAGAATTGTCTTTTTAATCAATTTCATTGGAGTGAATTTTGAAATTTGGTTTGTTTTTATGGCTTTTAGATAAATCGATTCAATGTCAAGATAAATAATTTTTGGGAAATTGGGCCGATGTAGAACTGATCTTGAATGAATTTTCAAGCATGTATCATTGTCGTTCCTTTGTTTTTGCAAAATTATTGCCTTAATTTGAGCTCGCTGGTGACTCTTTTCACGCTTGAATTCTTGTATTTTGCGCGATCTAAATTGCTCTCTCGTTCAAAGTAACATCTGATAAACTGAAGTGATGCATATGCTACAATGAAATTCCGCCTGTCGCTCGTCCGATCTTACTTGGTTTATTTTTTTGTCTTCTCTCGTACAATTTACACTTTATAGTGATTTTGCAAGAAAGAATGAGTATCAGATTGACGGAACTATTTATCAATGATGGGTTATTTTTGAAATATATACTGTCTAATCAATTAATTTTTATCTAACTTCAATTTTTTTGCGATCAAATGTGACGAATTCAAATTTGTACGGCAGTTTTTGGTTCTAACCCATGTAATGTTTTCCATTCGCTGCTGTCTATATTTGGACGCTATAAAGTATGCATGTGTCCCTAACAAATATCTCCACAAAAAATGGTCACACAAAAGTTGTCAAATGCCCTCAAAATTGGTCGGACTTTTTCTTAATATTTGTTATTTGCAGAATTTTTTTTTACGAATTTGAAACATTTTTCCGAATTTTCCTACGCCGCATTTGAAACATTTGAAACATTTTTCACAAATTTTCCTACGCCCCATAGCTTTTATCTATATTAGGATAAAGCAATGGATTTTTTAAACCATGTTCTCCACTCTTTCCTCCGTGTTTTTTTTGCCGAATTCATTCGCCCGAATGCTACCGAGGGAAAAAATAGTTGGCAAAAATGGTACATTTTACATGTGTTTCGTGCACTGATTTTCAATGCAGTGTTATGTTTATGCATTTTCATTGAAAGACATTTTCAGGGACACTTGAGTACTGTATAACGTCAAGTGGAATTTATTGTTATTTTGGTGTTTGCCTAATATCCACAAAACTTTAGGTCAAAATTTTCGCTTAATCGAGTTTTCGCTGCATATCCTGTGCGACAGAATTGCTGTTTTAAATTGGTTAAAAGAAGCTCTGAGGTTAATTTTGGACCAGGGAAGTTTCATTTGAAGCAATTATTGTTGTTTTGTGACCCTTCTTTGTGAAAATTTTTTTGCTGGGCAAATTCGTTGTTTTGGGTGATTTATTTCGTCCAGTTTTTTAGTTTTGCTTGATCTAAGTTTTACTCAAATGGTGTGGCCGTTTTCTACTTTAAGACAAATAAAAATAAGTGCACTGACACCTTTATAATACTATAGATTGGAGCACCCGCGAATCGTCCGGGCTGCTCTCGAAATGAAGTGTACGGTTCATCGAATCTGTTTGCGGCACAAAACTGATGTTTTAAGAGCCGTTTTGGGAGATTTGATTATTCCTACATCATTTTTTATAATACATCATCTTCCTCCGCTTTGTCGTGTCATTGTACCCCCAAGGAGTCGTTTGAGAGCAACAAACTTGGCCAACATTAGTCAATTATGTTGTACTAGCTGTAAAAACAACTCAAGGTTAGGCTTTTCGTTTTAAGACTGGGTTGTTTTAAAATGAAAAGCCTAACCTATTTCGTGGCTATCTTTTGATTATTTTCTGGCCTTAATCATCTTATATTGACTTTTTTGTAGAAATGGAGGAACAGGTTTGCCTACGAATTTGTCCGTGTACCTGCCTGTTCCAGTCAGCAAATTTTTCCAGCCAGTAGTGTTCAATTCTGGCGACTTCTTCACCAAGTGGAAGTTCCTCAGTCAGCCATCGCAGGAGTGCCAGAAGATCTTTGCTGCCAAGAACCCACCCATTAATTCAGTCACTGACCAGACAAAAGTCAGTAGTATCTCCATAGCATAGAAAATTGTTTTCTTAATTCTTTAACTCTTACGCGCATATGATGAGAACGTGAAGATGTAGATTAGTTGGATCTTCAGTGTTAATCCTACCTGTATTGATCTTCATAATGGAAGTAAAAACATTAATCTCATCATTATGTGATATGGAAATTAGAGCGCTCAATTTAAAATTTCATCATCTGTGAATAGCGAATTTTGATTCGAGTAAACTTAAAAACCTTGGCCTGTATATGCTATAGTGTGAGATACGTTGTACTTCCAACAGATAGGAGCAGGTATCTTCGCTGATACACATTATGTCCGACCCCCGCATTAGTGCGAGGCTTTATCATTAAGTTCGAGGCATTATATCATTAACAACGGTTGGAACGCTAGTTTTACAATGCCTTTTAATAAATAAAAATGCATCAAAACTTGAAAACAATTGATCCAGAACAACAGAAAATTCAAAAGTTTAATCTAACCTAATTGAGGATGTTATCCAGTTTTTGCCTTGTTTAGTTGCAAGGATTTGGGATGGGTCTGTTGCCTAGCATTGATCCAAATCCTGCCAATTATGTGTGCGCAGGAGTGCTATACACCTCAACCGCAAACATTGGGGTATTACTCCGTCTAGAGCCCAATCTTCAGTCACAGGTTTGTATTCAAGTGCATCACTTGGTTTCCAATGTCACGGTCTTCGCTAATTTGCGAGAATCTATCAAACGAGCAGCCAAAGTTTTTTCAAATCTGAAGCTGCTATGACCCCATAATAATAATAATGTATATATTTCTCAGAAGTCTAATGTCCGGTAAACCGCTTGTCTGAAGAACTTACTAATTAATAAAATCCCCCATTGCTCTCCACACATTACACCTCTAGCACCACACGATATCTATTAAGCGCCCCGCCCTCAACAATACTACTTTTTAATTGCTCTCGAATGAAATTCGAAGCAATTATTGTAATGTGTGTCTTTTTTATGCAAAGTTTTCGCTTGACCGTTTTTGCGCTTTAGTCTGGAGCCTTCTTTGACTTCTTGAGTGATTTTTTCGAGCCTACGTTCTAAAAAAAAGAACACTGAATTCAATCCATTATTGCTGTGCAAAAACAAATAAGTAGATTGCGCAAAACAAAATGGCAGTGCAAAGTATCAATAATAATAGCAATGTCATTACTGAAAAAAAGTTTTATTTATTCGAATTGGAACACAAGAAAAGTTAGTTTTTAAACCTTACATGTTTCCAAGAAAAACAATCCGATAACTGCATGCAAGGGTCTCCTTTAAATTCCTCAAAAAGATGATTAAATATTTGTTTTTTGAATTTTTTTTTATTTTCGTTTTTTCTTCAGAGAAAAGGTCCTGTATTTTCGAATTCCAGTCCTGTAAAGCTTTTCTAACGAATGAATTTTCTAGTTTTGAGCTCTTGAATTTATAGCCCCAGTACTCGAGTCCAGTTCTTTCGTTTTTGTTTATTTTCCAAGTTTTAAGTTCACGGCCCCTGCTTTTATCAAATGCTGGTAGTTGGTTGGTTTTAATCTTCCAGATGTAATTAATTCGCTTTAATTTCAAAAAATAATGCATAGGTAGAATTTTATGCTTTAGTTTTAGATCTCTAGATGAATCAAACTTTTTCCTAAAGAAGCTAGCTTTAACTGCCCAGTTAAGTTGTCTGTCCAGTGTTAGAACAAGATTTTGGTTGATAGACTGAATGATAGTTGCTGAATAATGTATGTGACTCAACACTAATGCGTTGAGAATGAGTTTTTTCATATTGTCTGGAATTGTTCTTCTTATTGTATAAATAGTCTTAATACCGGCAGCCATTTTTTTAGTATGTGTTTTGTTTCTTGTTGGAAAGCTAAAAATCTATCAATGTGGACGCCTAAAAATTTGATCGCCTCTTTTTCATCAATGACTAAATTGTCAACAACCATTTGTGTATTGGCAGTTCGTTTTGTTTTGCTAAAGACTATGAACTCTGTTTTAGAGGCATTGAAACTTAACTCATTTGATTGGAAAAAGGTAATTAACTTTTGTGTTTCCATTTTAAATTTTTTTTGCCATCTTCGATTGAGTCGTTGGATGTGAGAACGATTGTGTCATCTGCATATTGAATAAGCTCTGTTTCGTTGTCAAGGTATTTATCCTTGTCATTTATGTATAAATTGAACAGCAGTGGACCAAGGACCGTTCCTTGAGGAACTCCTCTTGTGAGCCAACTGGATCCGATAATGTTTTGTATTTTCACTTGCTGCTCGCGATGAGACAGAAAATTTTTGATTAATATCGTAGACGATGTATTAAAAGCTAACATATCTAATTTTTCATCAAGAATTTTGTGGTTTATAGAGTCAAAAGCCTTGGATAAATCCAGTAGGGCAGCAGATACATATTTATTTTTATCAGCTTCTGCTCGTATAAACTCAGTACAGTACGTGATTGCATCTGTGGTTGAAAATCTTTTTCTAAATCCATATTGCGTTTTGGTGATCAGCTTTTCACATCATAAGTAATCTACAATTTGGTCTCTGAGAAGAGTTTCAAGAATTTTTGATATACTTGGTGTGAGTGAAATTGGTCTATAGTTGTCTGGATCCTCTGTGTCTCCTTTTTTGAAAAGTGGTATTACAATGGCTTTCTTTAAAGATTTTGGAAAACTTAGTTCTTTGATGGATTGATTTATTATGAATGACAGATTGTCATGAATAACAATTTGTCATGAATATATTAAATCAATCGGGGTTGTTTTGTTTTTGCATAGCAGTTAAAAATTCATAAAACACCAAAATGGTCACTTTTTAGGTTAGTATCACAAGCGAAAACTTTTTCGAATAAGCTGGGTTCACATATGAGATAATTATTTAAGGTTTGAGTTTTTGAGTCGTTGGAGATTCTTGTTGGTTCTCTGTTATTCTGAACCTGTAGTCCATAAGGTGTAGTTACTGTACACAGTCTTTCTCGTTCTCCCTTTTTTAAAAAATCAAATTTGAAATCGCCTGTGACAATTATCTGCTTATTTTCAGTTGTAGCATAGTCAAGGTTTAAAGCTAATTCATTTAAACACAAGCTAGATTGTTTTTTATTCGGGCGGTAAGAAATATTTAGTAATACTTGTTTTTTATTTCCGATGGTGAGATTTATCCAGATCGATTCAAACTGTGGGCTAAATTTGTTTAGGTCATGCCTTATTTTTGGCGACAGATATTTTGGAACTAGTGTCATAACTCTCTCCCCCCCCGTTTCTTATTGTCAGACATCGATGCTAACCTGTCGTTGCGCAAGCATACATAATCGTCTAAGAGAGGATTGCGAGATTTTTCTCCTCAAGTTTCGTTAACGAGGTCTCCGTGAAGCAAAAAATACAGTTGGTATATTTTGTTACATCTGTTTCAAGTGAAAAGTTTTTTTTAGAGATGCTCTGGTAATTCAAGCAAAGAAGTTTCAGTTTTTTTGCGCCTTTTGAAGTGTATTTTGGGTCTGAGTTTGAGACAAAACTGGCCCTGGATTTGTTTCAATGTCGCCAGATCTAAGGAGATTGATTAATATGAAAAGAAAAGAAGTAAAATTCAGAGTAATTAAAAATGTTGCAGTTGCATACAGTCTTTTTATGACACAATTTGTTTGAATTCTCTTTCTCTATTGACGCGGGAAAGCTTGAGGTCAATAGAAGAAAGAGGACAAAAAACTTTTTTTTGGCTAGATACAGCATAAGTATGATCACAAGAAATTGTTATAACTACGCTTCCGTAAATACTGTTTTCAATTCCGTAGTGTCATCAATAGTTGTAGTAGTGATCAAAGTTGCTTCTTGAGTGATCAAAGTTGCTCTCATTCCGAAATAAAGTGTGTTGCTATTGCGAGCGAAAGAAAAGCAAAGCAGGAGTGCTATAATTGTATAGCACTCCTGCCAATTATGTGTGCGCAGGAGTGCTATACACCTCAACCGCAAACAGTGGGGTATTACTCCGTCTAGAGCCCAATCTTCAGTCACAGGTTTGTATTCAAGTGCATCACTTGGTTTCCAATGTCACGGTCTTCGCTAATTTGCGAGAATCTATCAAACGAGCAGCCAAAGTTTTTTTCAAATCTGAAGCTGCTATGACCCCATAATAATAATAATAATGTATAGATTTCTGAGAAGTCTAATGTCCGGTAAACCGCTTGTCTGAAGAACTTACTAATTAATAAAATCCCCCATTGCTCTCCACACATTACACCTCTAGCACCACACGATATCTATTAAGCGCCCCGCCCTCAACAATACTACTTTTTAATTGCTCTCGAATGAAATTCGAAGCAATTATTGTAATGTGTGTCTTTTTTATGCAAAGTTTTTGCTTGACCGTTTTTGCGCTTTAGTCTGGAGCCTTCTTTGACTTCTTGAGTGATTTTTTCGAGCCTACGTTCTAAAAAAAAGAACACTGAATTCAATCCATTATTGCTGTGCAAAAACAAATAAGTAGATTGCGCAAAACAAAATGGCAGTGCAAAGTATCAATAATAATAGCAATGTCATTACTGAAAGTTATTTATTCGAATTGGAACCCAAGGAAAGTTAGTTTATAAACCTTACATGTTTCCAAGAAAAACAATCCGATAACTGCATGCAAGGGTCTCCTTTAAATTCCTCAAAAAGATGATTAAATTTTCGTTTTTTTGAATTTTTTTTTATTTTCGTTTTTTCTTAAGAGAAAAGGTCCTGTATTTTCGAATTCCAGTCCTGTAAAGCTTTTCTAACGAATGAATTTTCTAGTTTTGAGCTCTTGAATTTATAGCCCCAGTACTCGAGTCCAGTTCTTTCATTTTTGTTAACTTTCCAGGTTTTAAGTTCACGGCCCCTGCTTTTTGTCAAATGCTGGTAGTTGGTTGGTTTTAATCTTCCAGATATAATTAATTCGCTTTAATTTCAAAAAATAATGCATAGGTAGAATTTTTTGCTTTAGTTTCAGATCTCTAGATGAATCAAACTTTTTCCTAAAGAAGCTAGCTTTAACTGCCCAGTTAAGTTGTCTGTCCAGTGTTAGAACAAGATTTTGGTTGATAGACTGAATGATAGTTGCTGAATAATGTATGTGACTCAACACTAATGCGTTGAGAATGAGTTTTTTCATATTGTCTGGAATTTTTCTTCTTATTGTATAAATAGTCTTAATACCGGCAGCCTTTTTTTAGTATGTGTTTTGTTTCTTGTTGGAAAGCTAAAAATCTATCAATGTGGACGCCTAAAAATTTGATCGCCTCTTTCATCAATGACTACATTGTCAACAACCATTTGTGTATTGGCAGTTCCTTTTGTTTTGCTAAAGACTGAACTCTGTTTTGGAGGCATTGAAACTTAACTCATTTGATTGGAAAAAGATAATTAACTTTTGTGTTTCCATTTTAAATTTTTTTACCATCTTCGATTGAGTCGTTGGATGTGAGAACGATTGTCATCTGCATATTGAATAAGCTCTGTTTCGTTGTCAAGGTATTTATCCTTGTCATTTATGTATAAATTGAACAGCAGTGGACCAAGGACCGTTCCTTGAGGAACTCCTCTTGTGAGCCAACTGGATCCGATAATGTTTTGTATTTTCACTTGCTGCTCGCGATGAGACAGAAAATTTTTGATTAATATCGTAGACGATGTATTAAAAGCTAACATATCTAATTTTTCATCAAGAGTTTTGTGGTTTATAGAGTCAAAAGCCTTGGATAAATCCAGTAGGGCAGCAGATACATATTTACTTTTATTAGCTTCTGATCGTATAAACTCAGTACAGTACGTGATTGCATCTGTGGTTGAAAATCTTTTTCTAAATCCATATTGCGTTTTGGTGATCAGCTTTTCACATCATAAGTAATCTACAATTTGGTCTCTGAGAAGAGTTTCAATAATTTTTGATATACATGGTGTGAGTGAAATTGGTCTATCTGTCTGGATCCTCTGTGTCTCCTTTTTTTGAAAAGTGGTATTACAATGGCTTTCTTTAAAGATTTTGGAAAACTTAGTTCTTTGATGGATTGATTTATTATGAATGACAGATGTGGAACAATTTGTCATGAATATATTGAATCAATCGGGGTTGTTTTGTTTTTGCATAGCAGTTAAAAATTCATAAAACACCAAAATGGTCTATTTTTAGGTTAGTATCACAAGCGAAAACTTTTTCGAATAAGCTGGGTTCACATATGAGATAATCAATTAATGTTTGAGTTTTTGAGTCGTTGGAGATTCTTGTTGGTTCTCTGTTATTCTGAACCTGTAGTCCATAAGGTGTAGTTACTGTACACAGTCTTTCTCGTTCTCCCTCTTTTAAAAAATCAATTTTGAAATCGCCTGTCACAATTATCTGCTTATTTTCAGTGGTAGCATAGTCAAGGTTTAAAGCTAATTCATTTAAAAACAAGCTAGATTGTTTTTTATTCGGGCGGTAAGAAATATTTAGTAATACTTGTTTTTTATTTCCGATGGTGAGATTTATCCAGATCGATTCAAACTGTGGGCTAAATTTGTTTAGGTCATGCCTTATTTTTGGCGACAGATATTTTGGAACTAGTGTCATAACTCCCCCCCCCCGTTTCTTATTGTCAGACATCGATGCTAACCTGTCGTTGCGCAAGCATACATAATCGTCTAAGAGAGGATTGCAGAAATTTTCCTCCTCAAATTTCGTTAACGAGGTCTCCGTGAAGCAAAAAATACAGTTGGTATATGTTATCATCTGTTTCAAGTGAAAAGTTTTTTTAGAGATGCTCTGGTAATTCAAGCAAAGAAGTTTCAGTTTTTTTGCGCCTTTTGAAGTGTATTTTGGGTCTGAGTTTGAGACAAAACTGGCCCTGGATTTGTTTCAATATCGCCAGATCTAAGGAGATTGATTAATATGAAAAGAAGTAAAATTCAGAGTAATTAAAAAAGTTGCAGTTAGTTTTACTGTTAAAGTAAACTTAAAAGAGAGGCCCTTGCATACAGTCTTTTTATGACACAATTTGTTTGAATTCTCTTTCTCTATTGACGCGGGAAAGCTTGAGGTCAATAGAAGAAAGAGGACAAAAAACTTTTTTTTGGCTAGGTACAGCATAAGTATGATCACAAGAAATTGTTATAACTACGCTTCCGTAAACACTGTTTTCAATTCCGTAGTGTCATCAATAGTTGTAGTAGTGATCAAAGTTGCTTCTTGAGTGATCAAAGTTGCTCTCATTCCGAAATAAAGTGTGTTGCTATTGCGAGCGAAAGAAAAGCAAAGCAATTGTAGCTGAGTGTTTAAGGTGGCTGAGTGACATTCTGGAAGTCCGGGGTTCGAAACTTTGTCGGTTCGTGTTTTTACACCTATAAAACCTTTAGCTACGCCTTTAGCTAACTTTAAAGCTACGCGCCCTAAAAAATAGCGCGACTGTAGTTCGAGAGCAATTCATTCGACTTAGTTTGTTTTTTACTCCTTTCTTTCCCCTCTAGTTAAGCTGGTCTCTCTGAGCCCCAGCTAGCTACTAACAAAGCCAACTGCTCGCTAGACTTAGAGCAATTCGCCTGACGTTAGTGGTTTGTTTAATTGCTCTCAAACGAGTTTGTAGCAATTATATTTGTCCCGTGGTCTTTTTGTGCAATTTTTCGCTTGACCAATTTTTATCTGCAGCTTTTAACTTTTCCTTTTCAAAAACGGTAAAAACAGGTAAAGCTCGGAATCTTAGAACTTCACACCTTACTAGTCTCTAAGTATGAGATTCATCGAAACTGTTTTGTGGAGACATAAATTCATGCTGTGAAGTCGACTCTCCTCTCGGCTCCCCCCTCCCAATACGCGCGCCCTAATGCTAGCTGCTACAAAAGTCAACCGCTTGCTGGTCGTTTGTAGGCGTTTCGTTGAAATACCTTTTTAAATGAGCCTGCAGTCATAGGGGTTCACAGATTATCACATTTCAGTAGTTATCAAATATGGTATGTCATGACCTTTATAGCTTGTGGATGTTTTTTGATTAGTTGGTGTGTATTGTTTACAATCCTTAGGCATATGTGTTATATTTAGACAGCTATTTGCTATATAATCCGTGTTTCGTAGCGAGGCACGCTTACGTACCGTGTGTCGAAGAGGGAAGACATCCGTTTGTTTTGTTCATCAGCCCAGCTAACTGCTTACAAAGCTAACCTCTTGGCAGCCGTTTGAGAGAAATTCAACTCATTGGGCTCAACTCATGTCCCATCAATTAAACTAAAGCTAGCCTCACTAAACCGTGGCTAGCTACTGACGAAGACAACCTGCTTGTCGGTCGTTCGAGAGCAATTTGTCCGACGTTAGTCGGTTATGTTTTTTAAAGATATGTTCACGCATTCATGAATTTTGGAGTCAAATTGAAGCGATGATTTTGGTCACACCGAAACTGGAAGTGGAGCGAAAAATCTAGTGGTTTTGTGATGTGAAATTTTTCCATTCCAATTTTAAAGTAGACTAAGAAAACGGTGTATGGACAGAAATTCGTTTTCCCGCTAGTTGTTTTTTGTTCACATGCGGCATTTTCGCTTCGATTTTTTTTTCTGTTTTTTTTCGATTTTTTGCATAGAATTTTTTACGAAATGGTTTTTCCAATCCTGTCATAGTCAATTCTAGGTGTAGTTTTTGTTTAGTCAATAAAATTGTCCTGCTGTTTTTACAATTCAAAGAATTTGAGCTGTATTGGGGCGCTGTCTTTTTTTAAGATCTGTTCACACATTTTCATGATTTTTGAAGTCGAATTGGAGTAGTGATTTTGGTAACGGCGAAACAGGAAGTGGCAGGAAGTGGATAAAGCGAAAAAACGAGTGGTTTTGTGGCGTGAATTTTTTTGCTCTAAATTTAAAGTAGAGTGAGGAAACGGTGTTTGAACAAAAATTCGCTTTCTTGCTAGTGGTTTGTTGTTCACCTGCGGCAATTTCACTCTGATGTTTACACTTTTTCGATTGTTTGGATCGGATTCCATTCTAAGTGGTTTTTTCTGATCCATTCATCGTTCCTTCTAGGCCTAGGTTTTTTTTTGTTTGAAACAAATTTCAATTTATTGCTTGAGGTTTTTTGTTCACTTGCGGCATTTTGACATTGATTTTCTATTTTTTTAAAATTTTTTTTGATCCGATTTTTTAGAATTGGTTTTTTCAATTCACTCATAGTCCGTTCTAGATCTAATTTTTTGTTTAGTTTATGAAAATTCTTTGAATTGTACGTCAAGACTTGTCTTGCTATGTTTTTTTAATTCGCTTTACCTTTTGATCACGTTTTTCATTTTATATAGGCCACGATTTTCACGCTTGGCTTCTGACTTACCTCCCTAGCTGTTTCAACTAAAAGGATTTTTAATTCTTTCACGCATTGAATTACGCAATGTGGTGAATAATGTCAAAGTCAGAAGAGCAAATTCAAAAGAAATTCAAATTCATAAACCGATAAAGCCCGGTCATTAATTCATTGAGCAGTAGGTTATCAAAGTTCATTAGAGTATTTGTTACCTGACATTTGTTTTAAGCTTGTCAGCTTTCCGTTTAGAAACTAAATTATGCACAGTTTGAGTCTAACTGAAACTGCACGCCAAATTTGAACTTTTTTGGCACTGAAGAAAAACAGAAAATTTGGTCAATTTGTGGCTCTTCATTTTTCTTTTTCTGTTTCGATCCCGATGTGCATCAAGCGCATCAACGGTGGCTATTTTCCGACATTCTGCTGGCTATGTTTTTAATTGCTCTCGTCCGAAGTCAGAAGTCATTTTTGTAAGTGTGTTAGTCTGTTTACGACTCGATGAAGAGTATTGAGATTCTACATGTTTTTTTAGCTGACACAAGTTCGTTCATGACTTGAACTTATGACTTCTGTTTTTGAACCTTGACTTCTGTTTTAGAACAATGACTTCTGTTTTCGAACGTTGGACTTTGACAGTAGCTTAATTACTAATTCTTGGTAATAAGGAAGGGCTCGTAGTACTCAAGGTCAAAAGGGCGTTTTGAGCAGCTTTCTTCCCATAACAGTCCCTCTTCAGTATTCAAACTAGACTTCCCCAAATTACCCCCATCCAACAACTTCCCCCACATACCGCATCCACCACTTGCCCCCGCCACCTACCGCCCCCTCTTTTTAAAAACTTTGTCTATAGTTTCATCAGGCTATTAATTTCGTCGTTATTTCTTTTCTTTTCTGTATTCTACTGGCTATGTTTTTATGCAAAATTTTCGCCTGACCGATTTGACTTTTTGATTGACTTTTACACTTAACTTTTCCGTTTTGCGTGATTGAAGTTTGCGCTCATTTAAATTTGTCAGCCGAATTTGGTGTCATTGTTTTCTTTTTAAACACGCTTGACCCACCTCTTCGCACTCCTCGCCCCTATGCTCAAACCATATCACTTCAATAGAACTGAAGTTACACTGCCTCAGCTGCAGCTACTGACGAAGCAAAGCGCTCGCCAGTCGTTTGACAGCCATTCGCTCGACGTTCGTCGGTTTTGTTTTGGTTGAATACTTGATATCTTGCTACTTAGGCTTCGTTATAACAAGCGTTATAGGCTTCTGAGTATTGCAAAATAAATTACGCTCTATTTCATGAGTTTTGTTAGTAGCTCTTCTTAATTGTCCCTTGAGACGTTCTTTTCAACGTTCTTGTTAATTTAGTTGTTTTCGAATCTTATGGTATCACTATTGACGGATATAATTGTTTTTTTTTCAACATGATAAACGATGGAATCTTTTTGAATCTAATGTTATTGTGAATTTGCAGATATCAGTTGATTTTTGTTGCCCGCTATTCGTTGTTTGTTTTTTTTAGATGATTCCATGGTTGTACCTATAAATGTTTTTTTTTTTACAATTCAAAGAATTTGAATTTCATTGGGGCGCTGTGGTTTTTTTCCAGTACGCAATAGTTTTATGGCTTAAAGTTTAAAAATGCTAGTTACGTTTTTTAATTAAATTTAAAACATAATAACGTTAACTTAAATTACATTAAATTGCTCCTCATATTTCTGAGTTTGGTGCAATTTGGATGTCTCAAATTTTCCTATCTGTTCTTTTATGTTCGCTATTAAAGGTTGCTCTTCTGAGAAGGCTGACAGTCAGATCATTAGTTTCTTTAATTCTGTTGATTTCAGAACTTGTCCTAAAATTCTTAAAATATTTTTTAACTTATATCTTTTAAATATTATAATTCCTTATAAATACATTTGATACTTAAGTCGCCACTTCCACGTTCGACTTTTGATTTACCTCACTCACTGTTTCAACTGAATGGAATTGAGAATTATTTCATCTTGTTCACTCAAAAACATTCAATCGCAAAAAGTGAAATCAAAGAAAATGTGATAAACTGAAGCCCGGGCACTACGACGCAGAGGTCAAAAACTTAGTACATTTTGTCGTCAAATTTTCTTCGATTGTACCGATAGCTTAATTTATAGCCGCCTTCAGCCTCTCAGAGTGATTACTTCGCTCACTGTTTCAACTGAATGGAGTTTAAATTCTTTCACTCATTGAATTACACAATTCAGTGAATACGTCAATATCAAAAGGCAACATGAAAAGAAACGGGATAAAAGGATAAAGCCCGGTCATTAAGTCATATTGCATTAGGTTATCAATGTTATTAGAGTGACTGCTGGCTGACATTAGTAATAAGCTGAATGCCTGTCAGTATATAAGCTGAGCTAAGTATAGTTTTAGAATTTAACTGAAACTGCAAGCCAAATTCGAACACTTTTTGATTTTTAGTAACAAATTTGATCAATTTCTATCTCTTGTTTTTCTTTTTAATAGCCGCCCAAAGTGGGCATTAGTAGTCATTCAAGTGCATATAGTGGTGCAGCTTTGATAAAGTGTATGAAGGTAGATTACTGCTTAGTTCCTAGTGATAATGGAATGGTTTTCAACATTTTGCCATCATGAAATTTAGCATTTTTTGACAAAACTTGCGATTTTTTTTCATATTTCTGGAAATTTGTTGTCATTATTCAAGTTGTTTGAGTTCCAGGGGCCATCAAACCTCATCAGGGGTTGAATGATAAGTTACTGAAAAATTTTAAGTCACAAAATTCGCATTTTTTCAGGGTTTTGAAAATGTTTGTCATTTTTTTCAGTTTTCCGGCTTCAGGGACCAGGCAATCTCCTTCGAGGTTTGTTAATAGGGCACTGCATAGATTCCAGTAACAATGGAATGGTTTTTAGTGTCTCGCTAATTTTAATCATTTTTTTGATAGTCTTCAATTTTTTTAAGGTTTCCTAAAGCTTTTTTCAGTTTTTGATATTCGTCCATTCTCAAGTCCGAGAGAACATATTCCACGTTCTGATGAATTTACTGCATGGTTTTTAGTTTCAATTGATTTGTTTTCAAAAATTCAGAGTTTCGAATTTTAGAATATTTTTGACAAAATTTTCAATTTTTTCAAGTTTTTTCAAAACATTTGTATTTTATTTATTTTTTCTTGCCTCAGTAGCCAGGCAATCTCATCCAGAGTTGGATAGTATGTTATTTAGCGCTCCTGTTTTTACAATTCAAAGAATTTGAATTGTGTTGGTGCGCTGTGTTTTTTTTTAAGATGTGTTCACACATTTTTCAGCGACTTTGATCTTTCAAAACGGGATAAACAGGTAAAGCCCAGCGGGCATTAAGTTTCATTTGAGGCCCAAAGTGGGCATTAGTAATCCTTCAAGTGCTTATATTGGTGCAGCTGCTGGGATGTCCTTAATTTAAGGTTAAAAGGTCTATTTTAGGAGTTTTTCGGCTCAAAATTGTGCAATTTTTCATATTTGTGATTTTTTTGAAATTTTTGTTTGATTAGTCTTAGGTTGAAGTTTTTAAAAATTGATGAAGGCCTTTTGCGAGACAAAATTGCTTGTTATAACCCTTTTATGAGTTATATGTTTTGGTACTACAAATACAAACACGCAAAATTATACTAATTTTTGCAACTTTTTTCCGGTTTTTTGAAAATGTGTCATTTTTTGAGTTTTTTAGCCCCAGGTGTCACGAAACCTCCTCTACGGTTTGATAGAGGGTTTGATGATAGATTCTAGCAGCAATGGAACGGTTATCAAATTTTTGACATCGTGAATTTTAGCATTTTTTGACAAAAGTTGAAATTTTTCTTGTTTTTGACAAATTTATTGTCATCATTCAAGTTGTTTGAGTCCCAGGGGCAAGAAAAACTCATTAGGGGTTGGATAATAAGTTACTGAAAAACTTTTAGTTGCCATGGAATAGGTTTCAACTTTTGAATATCACAAATTTTAGCAATTTTTTTTGTACAAATTCGCATTTTTTCAAGTTTTTGAAAGTTTTCATCATTTTTTCAGTTTTTCCAGTTTCAGAGACCAGGCAATCTCCTAAGAGGTTTGCTAATAGGGCACTGCATAGTTTCTAGTAATAATGGAATGCTTTTTAACTTAATGTCTCGAATTTTAGCACTTTTTGATAAGACCTGCAATTTTTTTCATGTTTCCATTTTTGTCAGTTTATGATATTCGTCCATTCTCAAGTGCAAGAAAACTTATTCCACGTTCCGATAAAAAGTTACTGCATGGTTTTTAGTTTCAATGGATTTGTTTTGAATAATTTAACGATTCGACTTTTAGATGCTTTTTGATAGAATTTGCAATTTTTTCAAGTTTTTTTAAAACATTTGTATTTTATTGATTTTTTCTTGCCTTAGTAGCCAGGTAACCCAATCCAGAGTTTTACATTATGTTATTAAAAAGTTGCTAGGGGCAATTGAATGGCCTTCAACATTTTAATGGAACGGATTTCTATTTTTAGAAGTTTGGAATTTTTTCTGAAAGTTATTGCCTATCGATCCATGAGCCATTGAGTTTTTTAAAGCTTGGAATTGGTTTACTGGGTAGCCTCTAGAGACACAGAAATGATTCTGAAGATATTTATATGACAATTTTCAGCAACATTTCCTTATAATTTGCAATTGATTTCTTCTTAAAATATTTGGTCATTTTCGAGTTAATCAAACTTCAAGGGCCAATGAATTTTTTTCAGGTCTTGCAGATATAATACTGGACCGATTTCAGAAACAAAAATTGGTTTTGAACATATTTTTAAAATGGGTATATTTAAAGGGATCAAATTTTGCCTTAGGGTTAAAATCTTGAGAGTTTAAGCAATGAGTATGTTTTTTTTTAGTTTGGTTGATTATTTTAGTTTCTCAATTTTATGATCATTTTGTTTGTTTTGGCTGGCATTCTCCAGTTGATCTCTTGGTCAGGTAGAGTACTTCTAATTTTTTCAATTAATTCTTTGAAATGTATTTCAGGACTTGTCCTGCTATGTTTTTTTACTTCGTCGAACAAAAAAATGTTTCGCTTTACCTCATTTTGCCGCTTTTTCAACATTTTGCGTGGAATCTTTTTGACTTCTCTAAGCTTTTTCTCTTCTCTCATTCTGCTAAAAGTGATTTTGAACATCAGTTGCTCAGCAAAGCAATTCAAAGTGAACAGAGTCAGTATAAAAATTGAAGTCAGGAATAGAAACGGGATAAACCCATAAAGCCCAATTTTAGATGCCAGCTATTTGAACGTCGTTCCTATAAGTATTAGTTACCTCTCTAATGCTTATTGGTATTGATAGTAGCCCCTTTAGCCTCTCTCTAAGAAACAGAAGAATGTTCAACTACGAAATGCCATCAAAATAAATCGGACTTAAAAAAAGTTTTTGTACAAAAATCTTTTTTTTTTCAAATCTTTTCTTTCAATCCCAATCATGCTTATTGGAATCAACGGCGGCTATTTTCCGGCAATCTACCGGGTATTTTTCGATCTTGATGTGCGTCAACTGCGGCAATTTGACAGCTATTTTTATGTATTAGGTTTTGAGTTCTTCAATTTAGAGGCTGTATGGTGAAATTAATAGTTTTGAACTTTTATACTGACTGGTTACTAAATGAAGATCTTTGATTATTTGACCTGTCATTTTTCATATAATTAGTACTTCCGTGTATTTTTCAGATTTTTTTAAGTTTAATTGAGTTTATGTGTGTCTACTGAAAAAAAATTTTAGGATGTCTTATTTTTTGGATATCACGAGGTCTAGAGTTTTTCGTGAGGCTTTGAATGCTTTCCATTATATGTTTCGTCTGTTTTCTCTCTGTATGCCTGGTGGGTTATGTGTTTGTTTTAAATTGTGATCAATTGTTGTTACGCACTAACTTTTCAAGAGATCATTTTCTCGGTGTTTTAAGAGTTAATATTCAGAGTAATTAACTAGAATTATCGCCATGTTAACCGGACTTATTATGGTTGGTTCATTGTTCAATTGTAGCGGATTTAAATTCATTACGTTTAGCTAGTAATGGGCTTTGCAGTTCGAATGCGTGATGTAGCCACTAGTTGACTTTTGTTTTAATAGCTTTTCACTGCTAAGATTGAGCTTCCTTAAATCATTATAAATGAGATATTTCGCCCGTTTTAATAAAATATCTCAAGAACAAATACGAATTCTCGCAAGATTTTATAAGTTTCAAGGCTAGTTTTCAACTTAATATCAGGCTAGTTCTCTTGTGTTCTGTTCGTTGTTAATTCCGCAATTTTTTAACCTCTAGTTGTATTGGTTCTTGGTAAATGTTTATTGATCTTCAAGTTGGGCAATTTTCGGCTTTTGTACGTTTCTTGATGTTGGTTGGGTACATATACACTTCTATATTAGCAACTACTTTATCAGCGTATTTAAATCACCAAATACGTAACTTCTCTTACTGTATTTATCAATTTTACAAATTCATCTTCATAGAACAAATGATAAATATTGAGGCTTTCTGTGGTCGTTTTCATTAAACATAAACAGATTACGGGTTACAGTCCTAAATGGAAAGTACGGCCGAAATATGGCCCCGAGAACTATTCAAGTATGAACCAAATGAAAGCAATTATTTAAGGATTTTTAGTATTTTAAGGAAATCATCACGTAACTAGGGACTGAATAGGGGCGTGACATTTGTTTTTTTTTTAACCTTTTTTCGAGGTGAATAGCTCATTGAAACAAATGTAGGATTCAATTGGCTGCGATCAAGGTAACCTTTTACTTCGGGAGTGAGTAATTTTTGGAGTGTTCCGGCTACTTTTTTCACTTCGTCAAACAAAAATTGGTTTCACTTAATTGATTTCGCTGATTTTTTGACACTTTGCTTTGTTTTACTTCATAGGCCAGTTTCTTTTTCTCATTGTGCTCAAGACGCTTTTAATATGCAGTTGTTCAGCAGAGCCATGAAAAATTCATATGTTTGTATTGAAAAAATAACCTAAAATAGAAACGGGATAAACCCATAAAGCCCAGTTTTAGATGCCTGGTATTTGAACTTTATTCTTATTAGTTTTTGTTACCAGTTCTAATGCTTATTGCGAATGATACTAATCCCTGTTTCCTCTTTTTTTGTGAAGCAGGAGTGAGCTAAACTACGCAGTTCAATCGAAAGAGCACAAACTTTTGTCATTTTTTGTTTAACATTTTTTCTGTTCTTGTTGCAATCCCAATCGGAGTCTTGAGAATCAATGGTGGCTATTTTCTGACAATTTACCAGGTAATTGTTGGTAGCGTGTAGCTGAGTATTTTTGAGCTTGCCGTTGAAAAGAAGAATTCTGTGACTATTTAATGCCGAATCCCAATTGTGGTTATGTCCAGCGATGTAACTAGCTTCAATTTTTTTAGATGTACAGGTTAACAGTTAGATCAGTGAAGCCCACAGCCGCACAAGCAGTCTGCGAACTTCTGGAACCTCATTTCTAAAATAAGTGAGGCCATTTCAATTTCTCGATGCGCAACTTTTCAAACTCAAATCTCCAAATGTTGACTTGGCCATAGTTTTCGTGGGTGTCTTCAAATCGCCTCTGAATGATTTCCTAACAGCAGGAAGCACAGGAATGATTTATACTTGTTTTGCGATAATGGACAATTGACCAGAGGTTTAAACGCGTTTTGCTTAACCTGTATGCAATGTAGAGTATTGCTGGCTGATGAATGGCACGGAGATCCTGTTTTAGGATTAGAGCTATTGCAGTCAGCATATTTCAATCATACCGTGTAGTGCTTTCTCATCTCAGTTCAATCATAAACCCAACATCTGACAAGGTTCCACTTACATCAACACCTCGCAATCAAAAGTCTACTTTCCTTATTGCTTTAAGAGACCTCCCTGTTTATTTCGGTTTATTTTTCTATCGGCCAGATATTTGCAGAATATTACGCGCGAGCTTGTAATCAAATATCGGATTATAATATGGCTGATATAGACCCACTGTTTTTGTTCTGTGAGTCCAGAATTAGAGCATTTGGCAGTGATTTTTAGATTGAATGCAGTTCACACTTGAAGAATTTTAACACCCAATTCCCCTCAATTAAGCTGAAATTGTTGTCTTTTCGAAAAATTGTTACGATTGAGTGAAATTCGTATCATTTGTCTTCATAAATATGGCTTTTTTGTGTTTATGAAACACATTTGAGATTTAAATACTCTCTGAAATCAACATTCAATGCGTGTTTTGTTCTCAGCTTTCCTTTTGTAGCAACACTGAAGGCTGAGAAAAAAGGAAGGTATGCTTTTTGAAGCTAATTGAGGGCGTTTGATGGAATAATGGGAAAAGCGAGGAATTAAAGTTGGGAAACGAGAAGTTTTTTTGAACGCAGCATGCAGACTGCTTACTTTGCATGTACAAGAGCGGCATATTTTGACGATTTCTCTGCCAGTAACTTAAAATAAATGACGAAACTGACGGAATGTGTTTGACAGTTTTCTTTTTTAACTATTTGAATGTGTCATGAACCCATAAAATAATGTAATAATGTTAGTGTATCAAGAGCATATGAAGAGTCTTATTAAAAAGGATAGGAAACTCATTAAGCCAAAAAACAAAAATGGTTCCTGTTACGAAGACTATGCCGGTAAAATCCTGGGGAAAATTTACGATAAGGCTAGTTCCCTAAAAGTCTTACCGAGCTTATTAAATTCAACACTCGCACCAGATATTTTTTCCGAACGCTCAAAATAAATTTTTTGTTGCGGAACGATGAATCCATTTTTGAAAGGAAGGTACATTGAGCACTATATCAGTGTGTAGGTGTTGTTTCTGTGGCGATAGATCGATTATCGTTATTTTATAGCTGCCTGAATGTATAGTAGCCTCCCAATGCACAGATATCAATGATATTCCTCCTCAATTTCTCTTTCCCTCGATGGAAAGGGCGTCTTGCTTACAATCAGATAAGACGTTGATACGTTAAAAATCAATTCTCAATATCGAAAAGGGGTAAATTAATGATTGTCACTTCAGAAGAGTTATATACTGATTGTTTGCAAAACGAACCGAAGAACCTTATATTGAATCATTATAGTAAAAAATAATCTAGTTGAATAAATTATGGAATCTTTTCTTGATGATTAGACGATCCTTAATAGTGAAATTGATAATTCAGTGATTGCAATTTGATCAAAATGTACCACTCACCAAATCAAAATGAGCGCAATATTTATACACTCTTGTTGTACTACAAATGTAGTTTGTCGTTACAAGTACTTTCTATAAAGTGTTTATCTATTCTTTGTAGCTTTTGAGAGATGATGATTAATTACTATTACGAAATATTTATTTTTTCTGGATAATTGTGCAAATTTGTTGTTGCTCCTCCGTGTTGCTCACAACCAGATAAGGGACGAGAGTTAAGATGTATTTATGACAGTCGCGCGACTACTTTTCTGTGAATGATACATACATAGCCCTTGTGTGAAATAAGGTTTGCGAAATAATGTGAATGACTTCCTGATTAAAGTAAATAAAAGAATAAATGTGTACCATGAGACGTAATTTTGCATCCTATAGATTGTACTGTATAAATCAAATTGTTCTTCTCCATTTGAATATTTGTTTAGACTAAATAAATTATGAATTGAAATTTTCTACTCTTCCAATTTTGTGTTCAGCGACTTTCAAACCCATTATTTTGTGAACAATCCCAGAAACTTCACAAAAAGAGGTTGATCATAATGCAATCTATTTCGAAATATTTATCGAAGAGAGATTATTGCCATCATTTGAAAACACTTACAAGGTAGTATATACAAGCAGAGCTGTTTGTATCTGGGGAGAATTTTGGTTTTCTGACCGTACTCCTTGAAATATATGAAAGTTGGAATCTGGAAAATGAATAATAGCCGCCCTCATCTGGTTAGCTGGCCAAGGAATTGTATTAGGTAGCTGTCTTTTCTTAAGATCTGCTCCCATATTTTTGTGATTTTTGAAGTCAAATTGCAGTAGTGATTTTGAACAGGCCGAAACAGCAAGTACAGCGAAAAAGCGAGTAGTTTTGCACCGTGAAATTTTTTCTCTCTAAATTTTAAGTAGAGTGAGAAAACGGCGTTTGAACAAAAATTCGCTATCTCCATTGTGATTTCTCGTCAAGTGCAGCTGTTTTACTTCGGTTTTTTTCTGTTGTTTTTTGAGTTTTTAATAGCCGCGAAGCGATAGCGGCTATTTTTGGGGACATTGTGTTTTTTACAATCCAAAGAATTTTTTGGATTGTATTGGTGTTCTGTTTAATAGCCGCCCTCATCTTCTCAGCCGGCTATTATTGCGCTCCTATTTTTACTTCGTCGAACTTTTTTTCGCTTTACCCATTTTGCCGCTTTTTCGACATTTTGCGTGAAATCTTTTTGACTTCTCGAGGCTAGTTTTACTCCTCTGTCATTCTGCTCAAAGTCCTTTTAAACAGGAGTTGCTCAGCAAAGCAATTCAAAATGAAGAGAGTCAGTATATAAAATTCAAAGACAGAAATAGACGCGGGATAAACCCATAAAGCCCATTTTTAGATGCCCGGTACTTGAACTTTGTTCTCATAAGTTTTAGTTATTATCTATAATGCTTATTGGCTTTGATACTAGACCCTGTAGCCTCTCACTGAGAGACCGGAGTATGATGAATTACGAAATGACATCAAAATAAATCGCACTCTTTCGTTAATACAAAATTCAATTTAGTTATTTACCTTTCTTTCAATCCCAATAGAGTTATGGGAATCAACGGCGGCTATTTTCCGGCAATCTGCCGGGTATGTTTTTAATAGCTGCCGTCAGCCTCTCAAACGGCTGTTATTTAGGCGCTCTCCTTTTTTGCAACTCAAAAAATTTGAATTCTTTTGGGGCGCTTTCTTTTTTTAAGATGTTTTCATGATTTTTGAAGTCAAATTGGTGTAGTGATTTTGGTCCCGAGGAAACAAAAGTCGAGCGAAAAAGCGAGTGGTTTTGCGGCGTGAAATTTTTCCGCTCTAAATTTAAAGTAGAGTGAGAAAACGGAGTTTGGAAAAAAATCGCTTTGTGCACATTGATTTTTTGTGCAATTGCACTTTGATTTTTGCTGTTTTTCGAGTTTTTGGACCGGATTTATTTCGAAATGATTTTCCAGATCCATTCATAGTTCATTCTATGTCTAATTTTTTGTTCAGTCAATGAAAACTCTTTGAATTGTACGTCAAGAGTTGTCCTGCTGTGTGGTTTTAATTTGCTTTACCTTTTGATCACGTTTTTCGTTTTACATAAGGCTTGATTTTCTCGTTTGACTTCTGACTTACCTCAATCACTGTTTCAACTAATTTGATTCTAAATTCTTTCACGCATTTAGTTACGGTGGATGTCAGAAGATTAAAATCAAAGTACAAAGAAACTGAAACTGCACACACAATTTTTGAAACTTCTCAATCTTGAAACTTTTCTTCAATCTGGATGTGCGTCTAATGCGTCGACGGCGGCTATTTTCCGGCAATCTGCCGGCTATGTTCTTCTTAATTTTTTGAATAATTTCACAGAGCTTAAGAGAAAGAATACCTTGTTAATGTAAAAAAAGTAGAAGTGTGCTTGTGTTGTTTAAGATTTGTGGTGTCAGATTCTGGACTCCTTCACGAGGATGAGCAATTGTATTACGCAATCGAGTGGGTTAGGTCAAAGCCAAAAGAGCCAACTCAAAAGAATCATTAAAGTTGTTCTAGCTGATATTAGTATTAAGCTTAATACCCTTCAGTTTAGATGCTAAGGTAAGTATGGTTTCAGAGTCTAACTGAAACTGCACACTGAACTAGATTAATTTTTGAAACTTAGGAAAACTTTTAACTTCTATTTTGTCTTTTCTTTTTCTGTTTCAACCCCTATTTGCGTCTAGCGCGTCAACGGCGGCTAATTTTCGACAATCTGCCGGCTATGTTTTACGATGTTTTCAAACATGTTTCAATGAGTTTGATCTTTCAAAACGGGATAAACACGTAGAGCCCACTGGGTATTAAGTTTCATTAGAGGCCTTAAGTGGGCTTCAGAAGTGGGCTGGGATGACCTTTTAATTGACCTTTTAAGCTTAAAAGGTCATTTTTAGGAATTTTGAGCTCAAAATGGTGCAATTTTCCATGTTTGTGGATTTTTAGAGTACTTTGTTTGATCAGTCTTAGGTTGAAGAATTTAAGAGTTGATGAAGGTCTTTACAAAACTACTTGTTATGACCACCTCATGAGCCTACATGTTTTGGTACTACAAACTGAAACACGCAAAATTATAACTGGTTTTTGTAATTTTGTACAATTTTTTTGAAAGTTGTCCTTTTTTGAATTTTTCAACATCAGGGCTCAGGGGATCTCTTTTAAGATTTGATAATAGGCACTGCATAGTTTTGGTAACAATGGAATGATTTTGCATGGTTGTTGGTGTTTATAGAATTGTTTCTAACAATTTAACATTTCGATTTTTAGAATTTTTTGACAAATTTTCAATTTTTCCACATTTTTGAAAATGTTTTATCTTTTATTCAGTTCTTGTTGCCTCAGTAGCCAGGTAATCTCCTCCATGGTTTGATAGCATGTTATTACATAGTTGCTAGGGGGAATGGATTGCTTTTCAACAATTTAATAGAACAAAATTCTATAATAAATTTTGAATTTTTCTAAAATTTTTTTTACTAGTTTATTGATTTTTGTGCCAATGAATGTTTTAAGGCTTGGAATTGGGTTAATTGATAGCCTCTAGCTTTTCAGCAACCTTCATTAGAATTTGCAATTGATTTCAATTTTTTTTGAGGTTTTCATTTTCTGATTTAATCTTTATGGGCCAATGAATTTTTTCAGGTCTTGCAAATTTAATTTTGGACCAATTTTCAGAGATAAAAGTTGGTTTTGAACATATTTTTGAAATAGGTATATCTAAGGTTAGCAAATTTTGCCTTGGCAAAATTATTGACAATTTTAGCATTGAGTATATTTTCTTAGTTTGTTTGATTGTTTTAGTTTCATTTTTTTGGGATTATTTTTGTGTTTTGGCTGGCATTGTTCAAATGATCTACGGGTCAGGTAAATTACTTCTAAGTTCTTCATTCAATCTTTTGGATTTTTCTTCGGGACATTTCCTACTTTGTTTTTTGTTTCGTCGTCTCCATCGATGATTCTTACGATCTGACTTCTTGTAATTGACTTTTTCATTGATTTCAGTGACTTCTACAGCTTTACAGTTAAAATTTGTGTGCGTGACGTCATTTCTGCTTGTAGGTGAATTGCGTGTGACTCACCTCACTCAAATAGTTCTGAACCAACTTATGGAACTTTAAATTTCATGAACATTTACTTGTTAAAGATCAGTAGTGCGCATCTAATTATTGCCAAACTTATATGCCCTAATTCTTGCGTATCAGTCTTAAGTTTTTGATTTTGAATATCAATTTTGAAAAAGCTCTTTTAGGGCTTTTTTCTTATAGACTGTGTGTCACAAAATTGATAGTCCGAATCTAATTCAAAAGTTATAGTGTTCTATTAAAGGACTGGTGGTCGGATCTGTAACTTTTTTTTCTAGTTGTTTCAATTCTTGAAAGCCCCCGAGCGTCTGTCGCGGATTTTTTCCGACAATCTGCCGGCTATGTTTTTGGTCTGGTTTTTTTTCTAGTTTTTTAGTAGCCGCGAAGCGATAGTGACTTTTTTGGGGAAGTTTTTTTTACAATTCAAAGAATTTGAATTGTATGGGGCGCTGTCATTCTTTTAAGTGCTGTTCACATATTTTCATGATTTTTGAAATCAAATTGGAGTAGTGATTTTGGTAACGCGAAGCAGGAAGTGGAGCGAAAAAGCGAGTGGTTTTGCGGCGTAAAATTTTTTCGCTCTAAATTTAAAGTAGATTGAGAAAACGGTGTTGGAACAAAAATTCGCTTTCTCGCGAATGGTTTTTTGTTCATATGCGGAAATTTCACTCTGATTTTACTGCTTTTTCGATGTTTTGGATCAGGTTGTTTTCCAAAGAGTTTTTCTCAATCCATTCATAGTACATTCTAGGCCCAGTTTATTGTTTGAAGCAAATTTTCATTTCTCGCTAGTGGTTTTTTGTTCAAATGCGGCCGTTTGACATTTTCTGTTTTTGTTTATTTTTTTGATCTGATTTTTTTGGAAATCGTTTTCCCAATCCATTCATAATCTGCTCTAGGTCTAAATTGTGTTTAGTCAATGAAAATTCTTTGAATTGTACGTCAGGACTTGTCCTGCTATGTTTTTTAATTCGCCTCCAACGATGATTCTTACAACCTGACTTCTTAGAATTGACTTTTTCGAAGACGTTAGTGACTTCTACTACTTTGCAGTTAAGTTTTTTGTGCGTGACATCATTACTGATTTTAGTTCAATAGCGTGATTTTCCTCACTCGAAAAAAATGACTTTGAACTCACTTATGGAGCTTTAATTTTTGTGAGCATTTACTAGTTAAAGATCATGCATCTAAGTAGTGCCAAACTTATATGCCCTAATTATTCAGTATTAGTCTTCTGTTTTTGATTTTGAATATCAATTTTGAAAAAGCTCTTTTAGGGCTTTTTTCTTATAGACTGTGTGTCACAAAATTGATAGTCCGAATCTAATTCAAAAGTTATAGTGTTCTATTAAAGGACTGGTGGTCGGATCTGTAACTTTTTTTTCTAGTTGTTTCAATTCTTGAAAGCCCCCGAGCGTCTGTCGCGGATTTTTTCCGACAATCTGCCGGCTATGTTTTTGGTCTGGTTTTTTTTCTAATTTTTTAGTAGCCGCGAAGCGATAGTGACTTTTTTGGGGAAGTTTTTTTTTACAATTCAAAGAATTTGAATTGTATGGGGCGCTGTCATTCTTTTAAGTGCTGTTCACATATTTTCATGATTTTTGAAATCAAATTGGAGTAGTGATTTTGGTAACGCGAAGCAGGAAGTGGAGCGAAAAAGCGAGTGGTTTTGCGGCGTAAATTTTTTTCGCTCTAAATTTAAAGTAGATTGAGAAAACGGTGTTGGAACAAAAATTCGCTTTCTCGCGAATGGTTTTTGGTTCATATTCGGAAATTTCACTCTGATTTTACTGCTTTTTCGATGTTTTGGATCAGGTTGTTTTCTAAAGAGTTTTTCCCAATCCATTCATAGTACATTCTAGGCCCAGTTTATTGTTTGAAGCAAATTTTCATTTCTCGCTAGTGGTTTTTTGTTCAAATGCGGCCGTTTGACATTTTCTGTTTTTGTTTATATTTTTGATCTGATTTTTTTAGAAATCGTTTTCCCAATCCATTCATAATCTGCTCTAGGTCTAAATTGTGTTTAGTCAATGAAAATTCTTTGAATTGTACGTCAGGACTTGTCCTGCTATGTTTTTTAATTCGCCTCCAACGATGATTCTTACAACCTGACTTCTTAGAATTGACTTTTTCGAAGACGTTAGTGACTTCTACTACTTTGCAGTTAAGTTTTTTGTGCGTGACATCATTTCTGATTTTAGTTCAATAGCGTGATTTTCCTCACTCGAAAAAAATGACTTTGAACTCACTTATGGAGCTTTAATTTTTGTGAGCATTTACTAGTTAAAGATCATGCATCTAAGTAGTGCCAAACTTATATGCCCTAATTATTCAGTATTAGTCTTCTGTTTTTGATTTCGAATATCAATTTTGAAAAAGCTCTTTTAGGGTTTTTTCCTTATAGACCGTATGTGTCATAAAATTGACAGTCCGAATCAAACCCAAAATTTTAGTGGTCTATTAAAGGGCTGGTGGCTGATCTGTCTATCTTATTTCTTTAGTTGGTTCAATTCATGGAAAGCCACAAGCATCTATCGCGGCTGTTTTTCGGTAACATGCCGGCTATGTTTACTAACCAATTCCTGGTCAATTTTAGACCTAGTTATTGTTTATTGCTAGGCAACAATTTGCTTAGCTCTACCTCATTTCGCTGCCGTCCTCACATATTGCGTTAAATCCTGTTGAATTGTTTCGTTCAATGAAGCCTGTTTCATTCTTTGATCTGTCAAAATACTCTGTCAAAATACTGACGTTGGGAAAAGTACCGACATTTCGAGTCATTGCCGTTCTTCAGGCTATGTTTTTGATCTGCTAAAAAATTGTGCTTTTTGAAGTCAAATTGGAAGTAATTTTGTTAACTTCGAAACAGTAAGTGGAGAGAGGGGTTCGACAGCGTGATTTTTTTTCACTCTAAATTTCACTCACAGTGAGAAAACGATGACTGCTGTATCGAGAATAATTCTTAGAATTGTAACTGAGCACTTTTTCTGCTGTTTTGGTTTTGGTTTTGCCATTTTGACTTAGAAGCGAGGGTTATAGAA
The DNA here is from genome assembly GCF_964194025.1 of Convolutriloba macropyga. Lineage (NCBI taxonomy): Eukaryota > Metazoa > Xenacoelomorpha > Acoela > Convolutidae > Convolutriloba > Convolutriloba macropyga. The sequence goes on from NC_134472.1 coordinate 45,464,194, forward strand.
TTGACAAGAAGAACAAGTCTTTACCGCATGACGAAAGTGTTTGGCTCATGCGACCCGTTGTCTAATGGAATTTGTGACTTTATTGTAGGTCAATTTAAGCTGTTAACGCGCAATTGGCTCTTTTTTCAGTTTGCTTAGTTTTTAAATGGAAATTGTGATGTGATCGAGTGGTTAGAACTGTGTAACAGGAAGCAATTGATTATATAGTTCTTTCGGTGCATTGGATATGCTTTTAACAAACTTTCACCAAAATTTTTGGTTGTGGAATCTTAATTTTTTGTTCAATTTTACTTATTGTCAATAATTTTCTTTTTTGAGCTGTTGTTCTGCAATTGACATAGACAGCAGTAGATTCGATTTAATTTTGACCGTAGCGTTTTTTTTTCGATTTTTCTTTCGTTCATCACCTAAGTAGTTTGTGATCTCAAATACTCTTCATCAAATTATCGTTTTTGTTAACTGCTATCAGACAATGTTTGTGGCAATTTTAGACCTCTGGTCTTTTTTATGCGATTTTTGCTTGATCATATTTTTGTCTGACACATTTGGTTTGGTCCTTGATAACTGGATTAACAGGAAGCGCAGGGAGAGCATTAAGTGGCCCAACATCTCTTAGAGCCTTACACCTTAATAGTCTATGTATGCGATTCATGGAAACTTGCGCCTAACTACGAGTTTCAATTAATAATTTTAAACCAATCAATATTTTTCTTTTTCTTTGATCCCAATCGCTGTTCTAGAGATCGATGGCGGATGTTTCCGGCAATCTTTTAGGGTTTTTTTCCTTATAGACCGTATGTGTCATAAAATTGACAGTCCGAATCAAACCCAAAATTTTAGTGGTCTATTAAAGGGCTGGTGGCCGATCTGTCTATCTTACTTCTTTAGTTGGTTCAATTCATGGAAAGCCACAAGCATCTATCGCGGCTGTTTTTCGGTAACACGCCGGCTATGTTTACTAACCAATTCCTGGTCAGTTTTAGACCTAGTTATTGTTTATTGCTAGGCAACAATTTGCTTAGCTCTACCTCATTTCGCTGCCGTCCTCACATATTGCGTTAAATCCTGTTGAATTGTTTCGTTCAATGAAGCCTGTTTCATTCTTTGATCTTTCTAATAAAAATACTGACGTTGGGAAAAGTACCGTCATATCGAGTCATTGCCGTTCTTCAGGCTATGTTTTTGATCTGTTAAAAAAATTGTGGTTTTTGAAGTCAAATTGGAAGTAATTTTGATAACTTCGAAACAGTAAGTGGAGAGAGGGGTTCGACAGCGTGATTTTTTTTCACTCTAAATTTCGCTCACAGTGAGAAAACGATGACTGCTGTATCGAGAATAATTCTTAGAATTGTAACTGAGCACTTTTTCTGCTGTTTTGGTTTTGCCGTTTTCACTTAGAAGCGAGGGTTATAGAATTGACAAGAAGAACAAGTCTTTACCGCATGACGAAAGTGTTTGGCTCATGCGACCCGTTATCTAATGGAATTTGTGACTTTATTGTAGGTCAATTTAAGCTGTTAACGCGCAATTGGCTCTTTTTTCAGTTTGCTTAGTTTTTTAAATGGAAATTGTGATGTGATCGAGTGGTTAGAACTGTGTAACAGGAAGCAATTGATTATATAGTTCTTTCGGTGCATTGGATATGCTTTTAACAAACTTTCACCAAAATTTTTGGTTGTGGAATCTTAATTTTTTGTTCAATTTTACTTATTGTCAATAATTTTCTTTTTTTGAGCTGTTGTTCTGCAATTGACATAGACAGCAGTAGATTCGATTTAATTTTGACAGTAGCGTTTTTTTTCGATTTTTCTTTCGTTCATCACCTAAGTAGTTTGTGATCTCAAATACTCTTCATCAAATTATCGTTTTTGTTAACTGCTATCAGACAATGTTTGTGGCAATTTTAGACCTCTGGTCTTTTTTATGCGATTTTTGCTTGATCATATTTTTGTCTGACACATTTGGTTTGGTCCTTGATAACTGGATTAACAGGAAGCGCAGGGAGAGAATTAAGTGGCCCAACATCTCTTTGAGCCTTACACCTTATTAGTCTATGTATGCGATTCATGGAAACTTGCGCCTAACTACGAGTTTCAATTAATAATTTTTAAACCAATCAATATTTTTCTTTTTCTTTGATCCCAATCGCTGTTCTAGAGATCGATGGCGGATATTTCCGGCAATCTTTTAGGGTTTTTTTCCTTATAGACCGTATGTGTCATAAAATTGACAGTCCGAATCAAACCCAAAATTTTAGTGGTCTATTAAAGGGCTGGTGGCCGATCTGTCTATCTTATTTCTTTAGTTGGTTCAATTCATGGAAAGCCACAAGCATCTATCGCGGCTGTTTTTCGGTAACATGCCGGCTATGTTTACTAACCAATTCCTGGTCAATTTAAGACCTAGTTATTGTTTATTGCTAGGCAACAATTTGCTTAGCTCTACCTCATTTCGCTGCCGTCCTCACATATTGCGTTAAATCCTGTTGAATTGTTTCGTTCAATGAAGCCTGTTTCATTCTTTGATCTGTCAAAATACTCTGTCAAAATACTGACGTTGGGAAAAGTACCGACATTTCGGGTCATTGCCGTTCTTCAGGCTATTTTTTTGATCTGTTAAAAAATTGTGCTTTTTGAAGTCAAATTGGAAGTAATTTTGATAACTTCGAAACAGTAAGTGGAGAGAGGGGTTCGACAGCGTGATTTTTTTTCACTCTAAATTTCACTCACAGTGAGAAAACGATGACTGCTGTATCGAGAATAATTCTTAGAATTGTAACTGAGCACTTTTTCTGCTGTTTTGGTTTTGGTTTTGCCATTTTCGCTTAGAAGCGAGGGTTATAGAATTGACAAGAAGAACAAGTCTTTACCGCACGACGAAAGTGTTTGGCTCATGCGCCCCGTTGTCTAATGGAATTTGTGACTTTATTGTAGGTCAATTTAAGCTGTTAACGCGCAATTGGCTCTTTTTTCAGTTTGCTTAGTTTTTTAAATGGAAATTGTGATGTGATCGAGTGGTTAGAACTGTGTAACAGGAAGCAATTGATTATATAGTTCTTTCGGTGCATTGGATATGCTTTTAAGAAACTTTCACCAAAATTTTTGGTTGTGGAATCTTAATTTTTTGTTCAATTTTACTTATTGTCAATAATTTTCTTTTTTTTGAGCTGTTGTTCTGCAATTGACATAGACAGCAGTAGATTCGATTTAATTTTGACCGTAGCGTTTTTTTTTCGATTTTTCTTTCGTTCATCACCTAAGTAGTTTGTGATCTCAAATACTCTTCATCAAATTATCGTTTTTGTTAACTGCTATCAGACAATGTTTGTGGCAATTTTAGTCCCCTGGTCTTTGTTATGCGATTTTTGCTTGATCATATTTTTGTCTGACACATTTATTGGTCCTTGATAACTGGATTAACAAGAAGCGCAGGGAGAGCATTAAGTGGCCCAACATCTCTTAGAGCCTTACACCTTAATAGTCTATGTATGCGATTCATGGAAACTTGCGCCTAACTACGAGTTTCAATTAATAATTTGAAACCAATCAATATTTTTCTTTTTCTTTGATCCCAATCGCTGTTCTAGAGATCGATGGCGGATATTTCCGGCAATCTGCGTTGTTTGTGCATAACAGCTGTTCGATTTTCAATTCGGAAAATTCAAATCTATACTCTAATCAAAAAGCGGACAATATTGCAACCTTTTTGGGATCTGTAAACGCAATGAATGAGTGAACTATTTGCAGCAATCTGAAGTGATATTTTCAAAGACTTGGAATTGGTTTGGGACTCTGTTTGGAGCTTTTTCAATATCTGGAGGCCCAAACTGGGCTTTAGAAGTCTGCCAAGTGCTTAGAGTGGTGCAACTGCTGGGATGATCTTTTAATTCAATGTTAGAAGGTCATTTTTAGGAGTTTTTGAGCTCAAAATGGTACAATTTTCCATGTTTGTGGATTTTTAGAGTACTTTGTTCGATCAGTCTTAGGATTAATTTTTTAAGAGTTGATGAAGGTCTTTACAAAATTACTTGTTATGACCATCTCATGAGCCTATGTGTTTTGATACTACAAACTCAAACGCACAAAATGATACTGGTTTTTGTAATTTTTTTTTCAATTTTTCCAAAAGTTTGTCATTTTTTGAGTTGTTCATCCTCAAGATTCACGGAATCTCCTTTAAGATTTGATGGTAGGGCACTGCATAGTTCCTAGTAACAATGGAGTGATTTTCAACATTTTAAAGTCTCGAATATTCGCATTTGTTTTTATAAAACCTGCAATTTCAAGTTTTCCTGATATTTGTGTCAATTTTTGTCAAATATCACGGGCCAGAAAACCTATTCCACGGTCTGGTAACAATAAAAAGTTTTTGCATGGTTGTTAGTGTTAATGGATTTGTTTCCAACAATTTAACTTGTCGGATTTTAGAAATTTTGAATATCAATTTTGAAAAAGCTCTTTTAGGGCTTTTTTCTTATAGACTGTGTATCACAAAATTGATAGTCCGAATCTAATTCAAAAGTTATAGTGTTCTATTAAAGGACTGGTGGTCGGATCTGTAACTTTTTTTTCTAGTTGTTTCAATTCTTGAAAGCCCCCGAGCGTCTGTCGCGGATTTTTTCCGACAATCTGCCGGCTATGTTTTTGGTCTGGTTTTTTTTCTAGTTTTTTAGTAGCTGCGAAGCGATAGTGACTTTTTTGGGGAAGTTTTTTTTTACAATTCAAAGAATTTGAATTGTATGGGGCGCTGTCATTCTTTTAAGTGCTGTTCACATATTTTCATGATTTTTGAAATCAAATTGGAGTAGTGATTTTGGTAACGCGAAGCAGGAAGTGGAGCGAAAAAGCGAGTGGTTTTGCGGCGTAAAATTTTTTCGCTCTAAATTTAAAGTAGATTGAGAAAACGGTGTTGGAACAAAAATTCGCTTTCTCGCGAATGGTTTTTTGTTCATATGCGGAAATTTCACTCTGATTTTACTGCTTTTTCGATGTTTTGGATCAGGTTGTTTTCTAAAGAGATTTTCCCAATCCATTCATAGTTCATTCTAGGCCCAGTTTATTGTTTGAAGCAAATTTTCATTTCTCGCTAGTGGTTTTTTGTTCAAATGCGGCCGTTTGACATTTTCTGTTTTTGTTTATTTTTTTTTGATCTGATTTTTTTAGAAATCGTTTTCCCAATCCATTCATAATCTGCTCTAGGTCTAAATTGTGTTTAGTCAATGAAAATTCTTTGAATTTTACGTCAGGACTTGTCCTGCTATGTTTTTTAATTCGCCTCCAACGATGATTCTTACAACCTGACTTCTTAGAATTGACTTTTTCGAAGACGTTAGTGACTTCTACTACTTTGCAGTTAAATTTTTTGTGCGTGACATCATTTCTGATTTTAGTTCAGTAGCGTGATTTTCCTCACTCGAAAAAAATGACTTCTGAACTCACTTATGAAGCTTTAATTTTTATGAGCATTTACTAGTTAAAGATCATGCATCTAAGTAGTGCCAAACTTATATACCCTAATTATTCAGTATTAGTCTTCTGTTTTTGAGTTCGAATATCAATTTTGAAAGTCTTTTTTAGGGTTTTTTCCTTATAGACCGTATGTGTCATAAAATTGACAGTCCGAATCAAACCCAAAATTTTATTGGTCTATTAAAGGGCTGGTGGCCGATCTGTCTATCTTATTTCTTAAGTTGGTTCAATTCATGGAAAGCCACAAGCATCTGTCGTGGCTGTTTTTCGGAACATGCCGGATATGTTTACTAACAAATTCCTGGTCAATTTCAGACCTAGTTATTGTTTATTGCTAGGCAACAATTTGCTTAGCTCTACCTCATTTCGCTGCCGTCCTCACATATTGCGTTAAATCCTGCTGAATTGTTTCGTTCAATGAAGCCTGTTTCATTCTTTGATCTTTCTAATCAAAATACTGACGTTGGGAAAAGTACCGACATATCGAGTCATTGCCGTTCTTCAGGCTATGTTTTTGATCTGTTAAAAAAATTGTGGTTTTTGAAGTCAAATTGCAAGTAATTTTGATAACTTCGAAACAGTAAGTGGAGAGAGGGGTTCGACAGCGTGATTTTTTTTCACTCTAAATTTCGCTCACAGTGAGAAAACGATGACTGCTGTATCGAGAATAATTCTTAGAATTGTAACAGCACTTTTTCTGCTGTTTTGGTTTTGCCATTTTCACTTAGAAGCGAGGGTTATAAAATTGACAAGAAGAACAAGATTTTACCGCATGACGAAAGTGTTTGGCTCATGCGCCCCGTTGTCTAAAGGAATTTGTGACTTTCTTGTAGGTCAATTTAAGCTGTTAACGCGCAATTGGCTCTTTTTTCAGTTTGCTTAGTTTTTTAAATGGAAATTGTGATGTGATCGAGTGGTTAGAACTGTGTAACAGGAAGCAATTGATTATATAGTTCTTTCGGTGCATTGGATATGCTTTTAACAAACTTTCACCAAAATTTTTGTTTGTGGAATCCTAATTTTTTGTTGAATTTTACTTATTGTCAATAATTTTCTTTTTTTGAGCTGTTGTTCTCCAATTGACATAGACAGCCGTAGATTCGATTTAATTTTGACCGTAGCGTTTTTTTTCGATTTTTCTTGCGTTCATCACCTAAGTAGTTTGTGATCTCAAATACTCTTCATCAAATTATCGTTTTTTTAACTGCTAGCAGACAATGTTTGTGGCAATTTTAGTCCTGTGGTCTTTTTTATGCGATTTCTGCTTGATCATATTTTTGTCTGACACATTTGGTTTGGTCCTTGATAACTGGATTAACAGGAAGCGCTGGGAAAGCATTAAGTGGCCCAACATCTCTTAGAGCCTTACACCTTAATAGTCTCTATGTATGCGATTCATGGAAACTTGCGCCTAACTACGAGTTTCAATTAATAATTTTAAACCAATCAATATTTTTCTTTTTCTTTGATCCCAATCGCTGTTCTAGAGATCGATGGCGGATATTTCCGGCAATCTGCGTTGTTTGTGCATAACAGCTGTTCGATTTTCAATTCGGAAAATTCAAATCTATACTCTAATCAAAAAGCGGACAATATTGCAACCTTTTTGGGATCTGTAAACGCAATGAATGACTGAACTATTTGCAGCAATCTGAAGTGATATTTTCAAAGACTTGGAATTGGTTTGGGACTCTGTTTGGAGCTTTTTCAATATCTGGAGGCCCAAACTGGGCTTTAGAAGTCTGCCAAGTGCTTAGAGTGGTGCAACTGCTGGGATGATCTTTTAATTCAATGTTAGAAGGTCATTTTTAGGAGTTTTTGAGCTCAAAATGGTACAATTTTCCATGTTTGTGGATTTTTAGAGTACTTTGTTCGATCAGTCTTAGGATTAATTTTTTAAGAGTTGATGAAGGTCTTTACAAAATTACTTGTTATGACCATCTCATGAGCCTATGTGTTTTGATACTACAAACTCAAACGCACAAAATGATACTGGTTTTTGTAATTTTTTTTTCAATTTTTCCAAAAGTTTGTCATTTTTTGAGTTGTTCATCCTCAAGATTCACGGAATCTCCTTTAAGATTTGATGGTAGGGCACTGCATAGTTCCTAGTAACAATGGAGTGATTTTCAACATTTTAAAGTCTCGAATATTCGCATTTGTTTTTATAAAACCTGCAATTTCAAGTTTTCCTGATATTTGTGTCAATTTTTGTCAAATATCACGGGCCAGAAAATCTATTCCACGGTCTGGTAACAATAAAAAGTTTTTGCATGGTTGTTAGTGTTAATGGATTTGTTTCCAGCAATTTAACTTTTCGAATTTTAGAAATTTTTTGATAGAATTTGCAATTTTTCTCATTTTTCTCAGTTTTTATCTTTGTTTTTCTTGCCTCAGTAGCCAGGTAACCTCCTCAATTTTTTGATAGCATGTCCCATAGTTGCTAGGGGCAATGGATTGCTTTTCAACAATTTTCTAGAACAAAATTCTATTTTGTGATAATTTTTGAATTTTTCTAAAATTTGTTGTATTTAACCTAGCTTATTGATCTTTGTGCCAATGAATATTTTAGGGCTTCGAATTGAGTTACTGGATAGCTTTGCAATTGATTTCAATTTTTTTTTCATTTTCTGATTTAATCTATCTTCATGGGCCAATGAATTTTTTTCAGGTCTTGCAAATATTATTTTGGACCAATTTTTAGAGATAAAAATTGGTTTTTAACATATTTTTGAAATAGGTTTATTTAAAGGGATCAAATCCTTCCTTTGGGCAAAAGCATCAAGAGTTTTAACAATGAGTATTTTTTATAGTTTGTTTGATTGTTTTAGTTTTAACTGTTTGAGATGATTTTGCTTGTTTTGGCTGTCATTGTTCAAATGATCTGCGGGTCAGGTAAAGTACTTCTAAGTTTTTCGTTGAATTTTTTGAAATTTTCTACGGGACTTGTCCTGCTATGTTTTCGGTTTCGTCTTCTCCATCGATGATTCTTACAATCTGACTTCTTGTAATTGACTTCTGCTTTACAGTTGAAGTTTGTGTGCGTGTGACGTCAATTCTGCTGTTTGGTGAATTGCGTGACTCACCTCACTCAAATAGTTCTGAACTAACTTATAGAACTTTAAATTTTATGAACATTTACTGGTTAAAGATCAGTTGTGCGCGTCTAAGTAGTGCCAAGCTTATATGCCCTAATTCTTGAGTGTTAAATTTTTGATTTCGAATATCAATTTTGAAAAAGCTCTCTTAGGGCTTTTTCTTATAAACTGTATGTGTCACAAAATTGACAGTCCGATTCTCATTCAAAAATTCTAGTGTTCTATTAAGGGACTGGTGGTCGATCTGTGTCTTTTTTCTTCAGTTGTTACAATTCTTGAAAGGCCGCAATCTGCCGGCTATGTTTTGGTCTGGTTTTTTCTTTGTAATTTTTTTAGTAGCCGCAAAGCGATAGTGGCTTTTTTGGGGAAGTTGTTGTTTTTTTAACAATTCAAAGAATTTGAATTGTATGGGGAGCTGTCATTCTTTTAAGTGCTGTTCACATATTTTCATGATATTTGAAATCAAATTGGAGTAGTGATTTTGGTAACGCGAAGCAGGAAGTGGAGCGAAAAAGCGAGTGGTTTTGCGGCGTAAATTTTTTTCGCTCTAAATTTAAAGTACATTGAGAAAACGGTGTTGGAACAAAAATTCGCTTTCTCGCGAATGGTTTTTTGTTCATATGCGGAAATTTCACTCTGATTTTACTGCTTTTTCGATGTTTTGGATCAGATTGTTTTCTAAAGAGTTTTTCCCAATCCATTCATAGTTCATTCTAGGCCCAGTTTTTTGTTTGAAGCAAATTTTCATTTCTCGCTAATGGTTTTTTGTTCAAATGCGGCCGTTTGACATTTTCTGTTTTTTTGTTTAATTTTTTTGATCTGATTTTTTTAGAATTCGTTTTCCCAATCCATTCATAATCTGCTCTAGGTCTAAATTGTGTTTAGTCAATGAAATTTCTGCGAATTGTACGTCAGGACTTGTCCTGCTATGTTTTTTTAATTCGGCTCCATCGATGATTCTTACAACCTGATTTCTTAGAATTGACTTTTTCGAAGACGTTATTGACTTCTACTACTTTGCAGTTAAATTTTTTGTGCGTGACATCATTTCTGATTTTAGTTCAATAGCGTGATTTTCCTCACTCGAAAAAAATGACTTCTGAACTCAATTATGGAGCTTTAATTTTTGTGAGCATTTACTAGTTAAAGATCATGCATCTAAGTAGTGCCAAACTTATATGCCCTAATTATTCAGTATTAGTCTTCTGTTTTTGATTTCGAATATCAATTTTGAAAAAGCTCTTTTAGGGTTTTTTCCTTATAGACCGTATGTGTCATAAAATTGACAGTCCGAATCAAACCCAAAATTTTAGTGGTCTATTAAAGGGCTGGTGGCTGATCTGTCTATCTTATTTCTTTAGTTGGTTCAATTCATGGAAAGCCACAAGCATCTATCGCGGCTGTTTTTCGGTAACATGCCGGCTATGTTTACTAACCAATTCCTGGTCAATTTTAGACCTAGTTATTGTTTATTGCTAGGCAACAATTTGCTTAGCTCTACCTCATTTCGCCGCCTTCATCACATATTGCGTTAAATCCTGTTGAATTGTTTCGTTCAATGAAGCCTGTTTCATTCCTTGATCTGTCAAAATACTGACGTTGGGAAAAGTACCGACATTTCGAGTCATTGCCGTTCTTCAGGCTATGTTTTTGATCTGTTAAAAAATTGTGCTTTTTGAAGTCAAACTGGAAGTAATTTTGATAACGTCGAAACAGTAAGTAGAGAGAGTGGTTCGACAGCGTGATTTTTTTCACTCTAAATTTCACTCAGTGAGAAAACGATGACTGCTGTATCGAGAATAATTCTTAGAATTGTAACTGAGCACTTGTTCTGCTGTTTTGGTTTTGGTTTTGCCATTTTCACTTAGAAGCGAGGGTTATAAAATTGACAAGAGGAACAAGTCTTTACCGCTAGACGAAAATGTTTTGCTCATGCGCCCCGTTGTCTAAAGGCGCAATCGGCCCTTTTTTTTTCAGTTTGCTTAGGTTTTTTAAATGGAAATTGTGATGTGATCGAGTGGTTAGAACTGTGTAACAGGAAGCAATTGATTATATAGTTCTTTCGGTGCATAGGATATGCTTTTAAAAAACGTTCACCAAATTTTTTGGTTGTTTAATCTTAATTTTTTAAATCAATTTTACTTATTGTCAATAATTTTCTTTTTTTGAGCTGTTGTTCTGCAATTGACATAGACAGCAGTAGATTCGATTTAATTTTGACCGTAGCGTTTTTTTCGATTTTTCTTTCGTTCATCACCTAAGTTGTTTGTGATCTCAAATACTCTTCATCAAATTATCGTTTTTTTTAACTGCTAGCAGACAATGTTTGTGGCAATTTTAGTCATGTGGTCTTTTTTATGCGATTTTTGCTTGATCATATTTTTGTCTGACACATTTGGTTTGGTCCTCGATAACTGGATTAACAGGTAGCGCAGGGAGAGCGTTAAGTAGCCCAACATCTCTCTTAGAGCCTTACACCTTAATAGTCTCTATGTATGCGATTCATGGAAACTTGCGCCTAACTACGAGTTTCAATTAATAATTTTAAACCAATCAATATTTTTCTTTTTCTTTGATCCCAATCGCTGTTCCAGGTATCGATGGAGGATATTTCCGACAATCTGCGTTGTTTGTGCATAACAGCTGTTCGATTTTCAATTCGGAAAATTCAAAGCTATACTCTAATCAAAAAGCGGACAATATTGCAACCTTTTTGGGATCTTTAAACGCAATGAATGAGTGAACTATTTGCAGCAATCTGCAGTAATGTTTTCAAATACTTGGAAATGGTTTGGCACTCTGTCTTGGAGCATTTTTACTATTTAGAGGGAGGAGTCATAGTGATTTATGTCTAAGGATCTCTGACTTCCCTGATCACGAGATGTAAAGTCAAGAGCAGGTCTTGAAACAAATGTTATGCTGAATAAAATTGAAGAGCCGAGAAAAGAGGGAAGTAGTTTTTTTTAATTCTCTCGAAAAATGTTTGAAACAATTTTTGTAGACATTTGTCTTTTTTATGCAAAATTTTTGTTGGACCGTTTTCTTCCAGAACTTTTTTTCGCTTTTACTTCTTGACTGACTTTTTCGCGATTGACATTTTTTTTTGTTTTGAGTGGTTTCAATTGTCAGAAATTAACTGTGTTACAAAAATAAACGCGAAAGATTTGGAAAGACGCGCGCATAGCTCGGGAAGTCTAGTGGTTACTACTGTCCACAACTCTCATGCGGGAGCTCTCGGGTTCAAACCCCTCCCTAGCCAGAAGCTTTTGCATCGCCAAGGGTTCTCTAGCCGATGCCCCTTTCTGAATTGATTGCCTGGCCAGTCGTTCGTTGGTCTATGTTATAATACTGGTGTTCACGACATAAAAAAGTGATAGTAAAAACATTGTTGCTGATAGCAGCCTTGCAATTTTCCCATAAACGTTAATTCTACTATGCATTAATAAGTATGTTTATGGCCATTTTTAAGCGTTCATTATATTTTAAGATGCAATAGAGTTAAATTTTTGTCTTTTGAACTATTGGACGCTCTTTTGATCTTCATATTTTTCTTGATGTTTCATTGTAAAGTTTATGGGAGAGTTTTGAGTGGTAGTTAGTCTTTACCATTGCGATGGTTTGATTTGACTGGCGTCAAATTGCAGTTATAATTGCTCTGAAACCAAGTATGTAGCAATGCTATTTGTCCTTTGGTCTTTTTAATGCAATTTTCCGCTTGACCGATGTTTTTTCTGACCCTTTTGACTTACCGTTCTCAAAAACCAGATAAGCAGGCAGCCCACGGAGGGCCTTGAGATCTCTTAGCGCTTAACGGCTCACTAGTCTTTATGTATGTAATTCATGAACCTGTTTATGAGACATAAATTAATTGTGTGAAGGTTAGTTCTTAAGAGTTTGACCACTCTACCTCACTTAACACCCCCACCTCCAGTGTAAAAATTGAGTTGAATAGTTTTCAGAAATGATTAATTGCTCAAACGAAGTTGATAGCATTTGGATTCATCATGTGGTCTTTCGATGAAATTTTAACTTTTCGACGCTTTAATTTTTCGTCCTCAAGAACGGGATTCACAGTTAAAGTCCTGAGGGCATCAATTCGCTGCGTACCTCTTACAGCTCTGGTGGCCTCTAAGTTCACCATTCATCCAAGCTGAAGGGATCAGATAACATCATACAGTAAAGGGGAGTTTTTGGCAGTTTGGACGTACCTCTTTACATTGATTCTGGGTTCTTTAGTTTGTTTCTTATGAACTATTTTTATATTGACTTCTGAAATTAATTAGACGTAATATTTTTCATTGGTGTTAAAAGTCTGCCAAAACTCAAAATTGATACTGTGAATAGTTTTGAGGCTGGAAAATTTTCATGCATCTTCTAATTTAGACTTGGAAAAAAAGACTTGGCTGTCCTTTTGTCTGGGAAAAGTTACTTCAACAATTGATATCATAAAGAGATGCACATTAATTAGTTCTGAGTCATTTCTCTGTCAAAGTAACTGTCAATTACAAGGCTAAAATAAATTGATTCCATAGTCATTTCGGTTCCATCTGTGAATGGTATCCCTTAATGCTTACTACGCGTCAACTCGGAGCAGCGTCTGCTCAAAGTTGAATTTTTTGCAATTCAACCGATTTTTTTAATCAATCTGTCTTTTGATTGCGATCCATGTGTCTGATTAAAATATCCTCAACAACTGATGAAGAGATATACATATCAATTAAATATGAGAATTTTCCCGTCAAAGTAAGTTGTGTTGATTAAAGCTTCAGTTCAATTAATTTTAGGCAGCCATTATTCGTTTTTACCTGTAAATGGCATCTAGTACTGAGGGTGCTTAAAAATTCAATTCGGCGCTTCTGTTCATTGATGCATGTTTTGGTGTTCACTGTTTTTTAAAAGTTGCTTCAATCAATTGTTCATTATTTTCACAGTGCGTGATACTAATAATACAATAGTAGCATTGTGTTTGCGTAACACAGCAGACTTTCTATTGAACAAAATTGAAACTTTTCAGCCTTGCTCTTAAATTTGTTTAATAACTGCTGGTTTGAGTCAACTAAAACCACTGTTCACCGGTTAACTCTTATTCACAGCTCTGCTTATGTTTACTTGTCATTTTGTAGGTTGTCATTGTTGTTCTTCTTTTCTAGATATTTATGATCGAGTGGACAAAGCTAAATAGAAGTTCATAGCCTGTTTATTGAAGCCAAGATCTCATGATGTAAAGTCACAGTCCAGCCAGTGTAAATTGTCAATGCCAACATGTGTTTTGTAGTCCGATGAATAGCGAATAGTGCAGCTTATTGACCTTAATTATTCGAGTGCAATCTTAATCATCATCATTAGCAGCATATCTCAATCTAGATCACAACTTGTAGACGACGTTATAGTCATATTCGCTACCCGGAAGTCGCTACAAATCCTTGACTTATCCATCCAGTCACAATTATCAGCAGGATATGAAGGAAGACGCTTCTGAGAAGGATAAATGTGAGTGATGTTATCTCCGCTACTCATTCATATCAACGAAGCCATATCTGAGGCTTTTTTATTTTGTCAATTGCGATAAGGTATTAGTTGATCTTTTGGTGGGTTTTTTCGACTCATAGAGAAGTATTCGTTTTCCGATTTTGTTATGATTTGAAAATTTGTTATACACCTTAGTTATGAAGTAGAAGAACGCAGTATCAATGGGAGCGTTTTAAGACGGGAAAAGTGAGAGCGAAAAACAGAAGGGAACACGTCTCATCCGAAGTTCGTCGGTTGTTCTATTGAAATACTCTCTTGCTAGTGGATTTTATCAAACGGTCATGGAAGGTCTCAGAGTATAAATGGCTGAAATTTTGACTGGAAGCAATGATTGCTGTTAGCAATGTTTTATTATTGATAACTTCCTTAATCCCAACTGTGAAAATCAATCCAAATTGGACTCGTTTGGCTTAATATGCTTTCTGATGATACACTCCTATTTTTCTGCATGATATATTGATCGGTCAACGTTGGCTGATCAGAAACCTTTCATGGAGCTTCGAATGCTTCCTCAAGTTTTGTTCGATTTCGAGTGACCATTTACATGTTTTACAGCCACTTTGAATTAAACGGATCTGATTCTGATTTCCAATTTGAAATTTTCTTGCTGACTGATGTTTTTTTTTCTTTACTTATCTCTCTGTGAGCCTCTTTTTTGCAGAGAGAATTATTGCAATTAGGGATATGTAAGATTGCGAATTTGTGTTAGCAGTCTTGAGTGTTTAACCGAAAAGTTACTGAACTTCTGTAGAATTAATCTAATTGTCAACTAAAACATCTGATGGCACAGTTGAGTTTTCAGTCTGTTTGCATTTTTGGTAGTCATCATGGCAGCAGGTCAGTATAGTTTTTCTGCTGGTTTGTGGTGTTATTGAATTCTGGATTTTGACAATTATAGTAGACAGCGTGTTGAAGGTTTTGTGTAATCCGCTATTCGGGTGATTTTTATGTAATCCGCTAGAACATGTTTGATCCCGTGCATAATTCAGCTTAGCTCTGTTATTGGATCGCTTCCAGTAACCCATCGGGTCGTACAAAAATATATCAACAGTTTGCACATTCGAAATATTTCTGACAGTTGAATCATTTTTTTAAACTTAAGAAGTTTGCTCTTTGTTGCATCCATTGCTGAGTTGTTTCCATAACGATGTTGCAATTACGTTGTAGATCCCGGCCTTGTGAACACAAATAAGACCGAAATGGACATGAATGGAGATGCAGGTGCAGCAATGGCAGAAGAGGCCCTGGACACCATCAGCCACTCAAAGGAGAGAGGTGTTTGGGGCACTAAGGCAGAGTTCATTCTCTCTTGTGTCGGATTTGCGGTGGGCTTAGGCAAGTAAAAAAAAGAGCAACGGTTTTTATTTCATGGGATCATGGCATTATACCTTCTGCGTCATACTCAATAGCCAGGGCTATGAAAAAGGAATGATTCTAGGCGATCCTGTTAATTTAGAACATCATTTAAGCATAAAGATTTATTTTGGATTCCAGGTAATGTAATCAGATTCCCATACGTGTGCTACGAATCTGGCGGAGGAGCATTTTTGATACCGTTTTGTGTGTTCCTCGTTATTGCTGGAGTTCCAATGTTCTTCCTGGAGCTAGCAATTGGCCAATTCTCCAGTTCTGGACCTATCACGGTGTGGAAATGTGTGCCACTGATGGGAGGTCTGGGCTACTGCGTGTGTTGCATTTGCTTCTTACTCACCTTCTATTACTCTGTTATGGTAGCATGGTGCATTTACTACCTCTACCACAGTTTTTCATCGGAACTGCCGTGGTCATTATGTTACGATGACCCGAGGTGTATCGGAGTGCCATGCAATAATTCTCAAGTAAAGAGTGGAGATGGAATCGAAGTGGTTGATTGTAAGAAACAACAAATGTCTCCAGCTTCACTATTTTACTTCAAAAATCTCCTCGGTGTTACAGCATGTTAGTACTGCAGCCCTTTGCTTGTTTTGACTCCTGAAGATGCAGTATTTATACGGTGACCATTTTGTGCTTTCAATTGTGATTGGTCGAAATATTTCTTCGTAATCTAAATATCCGTCAAGGATGACTTATGTTTGCACTTTTTTTGCTCTTGATTTTCTTAGAATGCTAGGATACTTATGTCCTAATGGTGGATTTAATCGGGCCTCTATTGCCCCAAAATTGATCTTTTGGATTTATTTTTTTTGCAGCTGATGGTTTTCTTGCTTAAACACTATTTGTTTCCGCACAGCTGCAGTGAATTTTTAAAACTAATTCCCTTGTTTGCTGGTATATGTGTCGCTCTGTCCCCTACTGTAATTATTAATGGATTATGTATCGTTCAAAATTTGAAGTTTACGATGTGCCCAGAGTTGAAAATGGTAACATAATTGTACAGAATTCCAGAGATCTGCCGGCACAAGTTTGTTTTGTTTTTACAATTTCACGTTTTTAAGACATCTTTCGTTGAATCTTCTGACTTTTATAGGCTAATTTTGTTCTTCGCTCATTCAGCTTAGTTCGTAATATCCCTAGGGTAATTCTTAGGTTTTTTTCCTTTGAATTAAATATTCGGTTTCTTCTCATACTTGTTTCAATTCGAATTGAGGAGAAGCAATTGAAATCAATCTGCTAGCTTTTTCCGAGGTTGACTTTGCTTTTCACATTTTTTCGTTGTGGTGTTTTGTCATTTTGAAACTATGATTTCAACATAGTTGAAAACAATCTTAGCGTCTAAGAACTTCGAAAGGGTATGAATGTGAAATGTTTTCACAGACAATTGAATTCACGTTAATCAACCAATAATGAGATTCCATTCTTAACCTGATTTGTTTGAACGTGTGTTTGGAGCGGTGGAGGTTATCTAATAGTTGTGGTGAGTTGTTACCTGTAAATTGTCAGCTATCCTGGCTAGAATTTATGTTTGATTGACTATTCGTGATAGCTATTTTTCGTAACTGGCATGAGCTCTGATTTTTTTTTCAGCCATAGATGAAATAGGTGACTTCCAATGGCACATTGCGGTGTGTCTGTTCATAACGTGGCTCTTGATCTTCCTTGCCCTTATCAAAGGCATCCACAGTCTGGGAAAAGTGGCCTACTTCACTTCAGTAATGCCCTATTTTCTCCTGACAGCCCTGCTTGTCTTCGCACTCACATTAGAAGGTATCAGATATCAAATTAATTAAATTTGAAATAAGTGTACTGTTTTGGTCAAAAATGAGTTTGTTTTTGTTATTTTGATGTAAGAAATCTCTTGCATCGCCCCAAGAAGTTAAAAAGAGGTTTGCAGTGTGCAGCAAAAACTAATGAAACCAACTTATGCTAAACGCTACGCTATCTAGTTGTTTTTGAGACCCGTGCTCGTCGAACTACTTTTCAAAGTTCAGAATGTCGTCTCAATCGAGATGTTTTCAGGCAGTTTAAATGGAATCAGATTCTACGTGGAACCGGATTTCAACCGATTGAGTGATCCGTTAGTGTGGAAAAGCGCAGCATCCCAGATATTCTTTTCATTTGGAATTGGGTGGGGCTGTCTCATTGCATTCTCCAGCTACAGTAAATTCGACAATA
The DNA here is from genome assembly GCF_964194025.1 of Convolutriloba macropyga. Lineage (NCBI taxonomy): Eukaryota > Metazoa > Xenacoelomorpha > Acoela > Convolutidae > Convolutriloba > Convolutriloba macropyga. Next base: position 45,481,841 of record NC_134472.1, read on the forward strand.
ACTGTCTCAGGGACGCAGTGCTTGTCAGTATTCTGGATTGTGCCACCAGCATATTTGCCGGATTTGTCATCTTCGCTATCATGGGTTTCATGGCACACCAACAGGTCAGTGGCAGATGTGATAGTTTTCTTTCTGTGATAGTTTTCTTTCAACATTCAAAAGAAGGCGACTGATTGCTCTCAATGTAGATCCCCTGTATACAGGATTTATCAATTCTCATGCATAAGAGAAATTAGCTCTAATGGTACTCTGATTGTTTTGCCGTCCTCTAGGAGGAGTATTCAAGATGGCTTCGTTTCTCAGTAAAGTTCTTGATCTGTGACTTTTTTGACATATTCCTGACATTTTTGGGAGTGAAGCTGCCAGGTACTGTTTAAATTCGTCCATTTTTAATAGCCGCCGTCAGCCTCTTAACGGCTAATATTTAGGCGCTCTCCTTTTTCCAATTCAGGGAATTTGAATTGTATTGGGGCACTGTCTTTTTTTACAATTCAAAGAATTTGAATTGTATTGGGGCGCTGTCTTTTTTTTGTTAAGATCTGTTCACACATTTTCATGATTTTTGAAGTCAAATTGGAGTGGTGATTTTGGTCACGCCGAAACAGGAAATGGAGCGAAAAAGCAAGTGGTTTTGCGGTGTGAATTTTTTTTGCTCTAATTTTAAAGTAGAGTGAGAAAACGGTGTTTGAACAAAAATTCGGTTTCTCGGTAGTGGTTTTTTGTTCACATGCGGCAATTTCTCTCTGATTTTTACTGTTTTTTCGATGTTTTTGGATCGGATTTTTTTGTAAATAGTTTTCCCAATAGATTCATAGTCCGTTCTAGGTCTAGTTTTCTGTTTAGTCAATGAAAATTCTTTGAATTGTACGTCAGCACTTGTCCTGCTATGTTTTAAGATCTGTTCGCACATTTTCATGATTTTTCAAGTCAAATTGGAGTGGTGATTTTGGTCACGCCGAAACAGGAAATGGAGCGAAAAAGCGAGTCGTTTTGCGGCGGGCATTTTTTTTCGCTCTAATTTTAAAGTGGAGTGAGAAAACGGTGCTTGAACAAAAATTCGGTTTCTCGGTAGTGGTTTTTTGTTCACAAGCGGCAATTTCACTCTGATTTTTAATGTTTTTTCGATTTTTTGGATCGGATTTTTTCTAAATAGTTTTCCCATTCACAGCTCATTCTGGAACTAGTTTTTTGTTAGAATCAAATTTACACCGGCTCTTTAGAGATTATTCTGCCGATTTAGAGATTAGATTGTCCAACTCTTCGTGTCGTTTCTGGTTATTTTACCGGCTGTTTTATTCTATTGTTTGCGTGACCAATTTTTCCTCTGACCCATTTGACTTTTCGTTCTCAAAAACGGGATAAGCAGGTAACGCTTGGAGGGCATCAAGATCTCTTAGAGCTTTACGCCTAACCAGTGTCTAAGAATGCGATTCACCAAAACTATTTCGAGGAGATAACCCAATAATCCCCCACCACACCCAGACAGCCTCCCCCACTCATCCTCAACAGACACCTCGAGTCCTCCCTCCTCTACCTGGCGGGTGGTTTTCACCCCCTCCCATCTCGTCCAGCCCACCAAGCCCAACCCTCATCCCCTATAGCTTGACCCCCCCACCCCTATGTAAGTATCTCTGAGCCGCAGCTAGGTACTACCGAAGTCAACTGCTCGCCGGTCGTTTGAGCCAACCACTCTCACCGGCTTTTATTTAGGCGCTCTCCTTTTATTACAATTCAAAGAATTTGAATTGTATTGGGGCGCTGTCTTTTTTAAAAGATCTGTTCACACATTTTCATGATTTTCGAAGTCAAATTGGAGTAGTGATTTTGATGACGCCGAAACAGGAAGTGGAGAAAAAAAGCGAGTAGTTTTGCGGCGTATTTTTTTTAATTCTAATTTTAAAGTACAGTGAGAAAACGCTGTTTGAACAAAAATTCGCTTTCTCGTTGATTTTTTGTTCACATGCGGTAATTTCACTTCGATTTTTACCGTTTTTTCGTTTTTTTTCGGATTTTTTTCTTAATGGTTTTTCCAATCTATTCATTGTTCATGCTAGGCCTAGTTTTTTGAACCAAATTAGGATTTCTCGCTAGTGGTTTTTTGTTCACATGCGGCATTTTAGCTTTCTGTTTTTCTGTTTTTACGACTCGAAGAGGAGTGTTTGTCAAGTCCTTTTTTAATCACTTTAGTTGGAGTGAATTTTGAAGCAGGAAATGAAACATGTGAAAAATTTTAGAGTGGTTTGGATGCTGAACCGAATTGAAGAGTGTAGCTAAAAGAGTGGTTTGTTCATTCCGCTGTTTTGGCGAGAGCGAGAAATTGAGGTGTGAAAAAAAATTTATGTAAGCAAGCATAATTTTGTGTTTGCATGCGGCTTAATAAAACAGTTTTTTTTATTTTTTGGTTTCGAAGTTTGATTATGATATTGTAATATTTTTAGGGTTGTTTTGAGAGTGTTTTGTAGGTTTCTGGTCAATAATATGGATTTTACACCAATTAGCAGGCTTTTCAGCTATTTTGCTGAATTTTATGTGAATTTTAGCAATTTTTATACTGCTTTGTATGGGCTTTGAATAGATGAAAATTAGCTATGGAGTTTTTAGATACCAAGTGATTACAGTTTTTTGTGGTATTAAAAGATTTTGTTCGTTACGAAAACTAACAAAATGACAATAAGCTGAAAAATTTTTAATTGTTCTTAATGTTTTTGCTGTTTTTTGTTTTTCTAATCTTAGAAAAGTTTCTTAGCGTATTCTACTTGCTTCTTGTTTTGGAAGCTTTTCAATACTCTATTTGCTCCAATTAACGTTTTTTGGCTCTACTCTCGTGAAATCAAAAAATGCATAATTTTCTTTAGATTTTGTTTCAATTTGCTTTCAAATACCTTTTGTATTTGTCAGATTTTTATAGAATTTGGGGACTCCTATAGTCCAAATTAATTGTTATTGCTGCATGTTAATGGTTTTGATTTTATTTTTGAGTTGTTTTGGTAAAGATAATTGAATAATTTTTATGCAGATTTAAGCAAAATTTCGTGATTTTTTTGCTTTTTAATCTTCTGATTGTGTGCTTTTTGCTATTTTTTGTTGTTGTACCTTTTAATAAGAACTTTTTTGGAGGTTTTGTTGGAATTTATATTGTAAGTTTTCCAATGACAGATATTACAAATTTGTAAATTTTTTCTGTTCTCGTTCTTCGTTTTTACTTTTATAAATCGACAATGTTTTGGATTAGTGGACGCATGACCAGAATTAGCATTAAAAGTTTTTAAAGTATTGATTTGGGTTCAGCGTAATGGCAGTTGATCAATATTTTGTGGCTAAATTTTACTGAATACTTTTGTGTTTCATTTCCTTTCTTTTACCTCCAGTTTCTCTACTTGAAAAATTTGTGTTGTTTTTCTCAATTTGCAGTGATTCAACGAATTAAAACTAAACGTATCGCTTGGTTTTCGCCAAAAGTTGGTTTTTAAACTTGCAACTGAATGTGAAATTTTTATCACCTGCTTTACCGTCTTATCTGGTCAGATACTTCATTGTTCTTTTTCATCTCCTTGTTTTAAAGTGATTAGTTTTATTCAGTTGGATAATCATTATGTTAGTTATTGTGGTCTTTTAGTAGGATTAGTTTTATGTTTTAGTTTTGGGCTTTAGTTTTTTCCTTCGAGTCGTTTCCGTAATTCTTCCAGCTGTTTTTTTTTTTAATTTTTTGATGTTTTTTTTTGGAAATAGTTTTCACAATTCACTCTTAGTTCGTTCTAGGTCTAGTTTTTTGTTTGGTTAATAAAAATTTTCGAATTATACGTCAGGACTTGTTCTGCTATGTTTTTTATTCGTTTTATATTTTTGATCTCGTTTTTCGTTTTACATAAGTCACGATTTTCACTCTTGACTTCTGATTTACTTCACTCACTGTTTCAATTGAATGGATTTTAAATTTTTCACATATTGTATTACGCAATCTAGTGGATTCGGTCAAAGTCAAAAGAGCAAAATCAAAAGCAACGGGATAAACCGATAAAGCCTGGTCATAAAGTCACAGTGCATTAGGTTATCAAAGTTCATTGGAGCTATTCCTAGCTGACATCAGTATTAAGCTTAATAGGTTTCAGTTTAAAAGCTGAATTAAGTATTCTTTTTTAGTATCTAACTGAAACTGCCCAGAGAATCACAACGCCTTTAGAAACTTGGGAAGAAATTCTGTCACTTTCTATTTTTTTTTTCGTTTTTTTTCAACCCCCATGTGATTCTAGCGCGTCAACGGCGGCTCTTTCCCGGCAATCTGCCGGCTATGTTACTTTTTAATGTTCATTGTGACAACATTGTAAGCTGAGCGTAGCTATATTGCAGCACTGTTTCTGTCGAGTTTTGAAGTTATCTGGCCATTTGTTCTATTTGTATTTAGTGTTCTATTAATGAGCGCTCCCGGCGTTGAGTGTTCTGACCATGTCTTAGTTTTTCCAATTGCTCTCGAACAAATTTAGAGCAATTATTGTTAACGCGTTTGTCTTTTTGTTGAGCAAAATTTTCCCTAAACCGTTTTCTTCAAGAATTTTTTTATTTCATTTCTGGAGCAACTTTTTCACAATTGACTTTTGATTGAGTGATTAATAGCCGGCGTCAGCCTCACAACGGCTAGTATGTGAATTTCATGCATTCAGAAGTTGAGTCTGTTGATAAAAGCGATTGTGAACGATGGGCGTACATAGCCAGTTCAGCGTAGTGCTTAAATTTCGCGACTCTCATCTGAGACGTCGCGGGGTCAAATCCCACAGAAGTTTTTGCAGCATAAAAATTTCTCTAGCATTTCCCCCTCGCCAGTCGTTAGAGAGCAGTTCATCTGACGTTAGTCGGTTTACGTTTTTAAGATCTGTTTACACTTGTTGACGGTTTTTGAAGTCAACGAGAAATGTGAGTGGTGATTTTACTAACGCTGAAGTTATAAAGAAAGCGAAAAGCCGGGTCATTTAAGACGTGATGTGAACGAGTGCTATGTAATGAAGACTGTTAATAGTAAATGGAACATGACGTCCAAATTGAACAGAGCAAAATATTGAGAAAATAACTTTTTAATATGTTGCATCAGGAACTCCATCAGCTAAATTATGTATCTATTGCTGTATGTATTCTACAGCATGCACGAGTACGTTCCAGGTATTCGGGCAATCTGTGGGCTATGGTTATAATTGGCCTGTTGTCGCCAAACGTTTTGTCCTTAGAAATTTGCGCACAGTCGATCTGATTAAATCGGCAGGGACATTTTTGTAATTTTTTGATAGATTGTGTTCGTTAAATTGTGATCAGTTTCCAGTCTGAATCACATTGTTTTGATCTATTTTGCTGCACCTGTCAGCTCTGCAGTCCAGAGTTGATGAGAACTAAAGTTTTGCATTCTCTACGTTTGATATAATAGAAACATAAAGTAAATTTTATTTGCTTTATTTGTGTGTTTTGTTATCTTAGATGACACCAGAAGGCTGTCATTAGAGTCATTTTTTTTTAAAATGAACAATTTCCTTAATATCTGGTGGTGGTTATAGATCTAATGTTTCTGTAATTATTTGACGAATCATTTAAAGGAGATTATGGAATTTTTCGAAAATATAGAATTGTTAGCATTTTTCACCAGGTCGTTACCTGATTATAGCTGTAGGCTGATCGGAGCTGTGTTGATGTACCCTTGGATTTTTTGTCGTTTGACGTTCCTCTTCGTTTTGCACTTCACGCCCCAAACCGCAGAAGAGTGGTTTTGTTCATAAGGAAAAACCGGCTTTCGTAGTCCTGCAAGTGCTTAGAGTGGTGCAGCTGCTGGGAATATCTTTATTCAGGGTTAAAAGGCAATTTTCACCATCAAGGGAGTTTTCGAGTCCAAAATGGAACAATTTTTCAAGTTTTTTGTTTGATTGGTTTTGAATTGACGTCTGTTAAAGCCGATAAAGGTCTTTTGCAAGATATAATTACTTTTTCTTGCCATTTTATAAGCTATATATTTTGGTACTGTAAAGATAAACATGCAAAATGCAATTTTTCAGGTTGTTTGTGTTTTTGCAGCCTTAGGGGTCAAGGAACCTCCTCTGGGTTTGACAATAGGTTAGTGCATAACTTTAGCGGCAATCTAATGATTTTCAAGATTTTAATATTGCGCAGTTTTTTTGAAAAGTATTTTTTTGGAAATTTTGTTTTCCTTATTGTTTCTATCCCCAGTTGCAAGGGAACCTCCTCCAGGGTTTGATAATATATTACTGCATAGTTTTTTTGGGCAATGGAATGGTTTTCAAGACTTTAATATCACAAATTTAAGCAATCTTTTGATACAAATTGAGAATTTTTTCAGGTTTTTTAAATTCTTTTTTTTTAGGTTCTCTAGCTTCAGGAGCCTTGCAAACTCCTCTGAAGTTATATAGTATGTTACTGCCTACTTATAGCGTCTATGCATTAGTTTTAAACATTTTAATTAGACAAATTTTTCCAATGTTTTCATAAATTTTTTATTTGTTTTGAAAACTTATGTCCTTTTTTGAGTTAATGGAGAGGTTTTCAGCATTTTAATATCACGAATTTTTCAAGTTTTTATGAAAATTTTTGTCATGTTCCTAGTTTATCGATATTTAGTTTCGAATTAAAGTTTTTAATCCTTGATTTTTGGCTACTGGATAACCTCTGGAGAGAATGAAATGGTTCTGATGAAATTGATATCACAAATTTTGGCAAAATTTCATTAAAATTTTGCAAATGTTTTCATATTGTTTTCAATTCAAAATTAAGTTTTCGTCATTTTCAGAGTTTATCGATCTTAACGAGCCAATGAAACTTGGGTTCTAGATGGTTACTGGGCAGATTCCAGGGACGAAAAGGTGGTTTTAAAGATTTAATTATTGCGAATTTAAGAACATTTTTTTAAAGTGTTTCTTTCTCTATTTTTTCTATCTTTTTGGCCATTAAACCTCTTTCAAGGATTGTGCGTGATTTAATGGATATATTATAATGAATGAAATTTGGCCTTCAGGGTAAGAGCCTCAAAAGTTTAGCAATGATTATATTTTTGTTTAGTTTGTTTTTTTTTTCATTTTAGTTTCACAACTATCAAGACTGTTTCTTTTTGGCTGGTAATGTTCAATTGATCTGCGGTCCAGTAGTTCTAAGTTTTTCAATCAGTTCTTTGGAATGTATTTCAAGACTTGTCCTGCTGTTTTTTTAGTTCGCTTTACCTTAGTTCACTCACTCACTGTATCAACCGAATGGATTTTAATTTTTTCACGCCTTGAAATACGCAATGCAATAAATACGATCAAAGTCAAAAGAGCAAAATCAAACGAAACGGGATAAACCGATGAAGTTGGCCATTAAGTCGAAGTTCATTAGGTTATCAAAGTACGCTAGAGCGGTTACTGCTAGCTGACATTAGTATTAAGCGTAATAAGCTTCACTTTAGAAGTTGAATCAAGTTAAGTTTTAAAATAACTGAAACTGCGCATCGAATTAGAACACTTTTTGAAACTTACGCAAAAAATCTGGTAAATGTCTATTTCTTTTTTATTTTTCTGTTTCAAACCCGATGTGCGTCAAGGGCGTCAGCGGTGAATTTTTTCCGACAATCTGCCAGTTATGTTAATTTTTTGATGACTTCTAATGTGTTAATGCGGCTTGTTACTTCTGCAAATAATGAACAATTACGTTTGTTAGTTTAAACCCAACTTATTCCAAAATCTGTTATTAATTGGTCTATCATTTTATAAATCCCTGACTTCTATATTAGAGGATGCGTTTTAAAGGAAGTCAAGTACCGCCCGTGAAAAGGAGTGTTTAGTTTACGTGAATCTGTTGAACAAAAGGCAAAAGTAGAGAGTGGTCCTTGGAATTGTTTTCGTTCATTCATTGATCTGAGAGAGAGAGAGAGAGAGAAACGTGAAAAAGCGTTCGCTAAGCTAGAGGCTTTTTCAAAGCAACTAGTATTAGTGCTTTGGGCTTTTTTGCCCTGTTGCACGCTTTTTCAGCAGTTTTTGTAATCCTTCTTGATTTTTTTATAATATCTGCGGATTTCTAGGATAAAAGTAGGTATTTTAGGGGTGTAGATGATCTTTCGATGAGTTAGACTTCAACTTTGAGTTCTTTTAGTTAAACAAATGAGGTAATTTTAATCAATTTTCGACCCATTTTTGTCTCTTTAATTGCTCTCGTACAAAGTTTGAGGCAATTATTGTAAACGTGTTCGTCATCATTTATGCAAAATTTGCAAGACAATTTTTGAGTTTTATTCTAGAACATTCTGTGATTATTCAAGTGACGTTTTCAAGCTTCACTTCTTCATTTTGAGTGATTTCAATTGCTCACTCTCATTCTAAAATGAAGTTTGTTGCTTATAAAAAATTGATTGTTAGAGGTTGAATAATAACATGATTGTAGCCTAGTGGTAAAGATGTCAGGTCCCAGTTTTTGCAATAAAATTTATTAGCTTCAACCCTATATTAATTGACACTCGGCCTGTCGTTAGAGAGCAATTCATCCGACGTTATTCGGTTTTTTTTCGATATCATAGGGTAGTCAGTTTTTGAATGAGTGCAATTTGTATTTGCTTGTTGTTTTGCCGGTTGTTGTTTTGGTGGCGCAACATGTGAAGAAATTTTATCATAGCCTTTCTCGTGTTATTTTTCCTCTGTCACTGCTTCAAAATGATCAGTGGAATTACTTAGTTGGCTCAGTTTCTTTATTGACTGTTTGGAGGTGGCTTAAAAGAATATGTCTTTTGAGTTGGTTCGGGAGTCGTCCGGCTATGTTTTTTCTTTCTTCTGGCCATTGGACTTTTCGTCCTCAAAAACGGGATAAACAGGGAACCGCCTAGAGGGCATTAAGTTCTCTTAGAGACTTACGGCTTAATAGGGGACAATAATTCGTGGTGTGAAGAGCATTTTTCATGTTTTAAACCTCCCTCACTTCATCCCCCTCCCTCCCCTCCATGTAATCCCACCCGTAACCCAGCACCCTCAACGACCTCCCCCCCCCCCCCCCCCCCCCCCCCCCACCGACGGGCTCACCACCACCGCCCCATATCACCACACGCCACTTCAGTTAAGCCAAAGCTAGACTCCTTGCTGCAGCTACTAACGAAGCCAACCGCATCGCTCGCCAGTCATTAAGCAAAAAGTATGACAAAGATTCTGAAAGTATGACAAAAAAGTTGAGATTTTTCGAGCCGTATTGATCATGGGATAAATATTTTGAAAACGATGTTTTTGTCATATTTTGAGCACTCCTGGTCAACTTGCTTGCGTGGTGGCCTTAATGTGTAAAATAATTCTGGATTTTGGAATTAGAAAAATTTGATTTTGTTTCAAAGCGGCAGGGATCCAGGTAGGTGAATCACAGCTTCTAATTCAGTCCGCAGCAATAGATGCATTTCACAAAAATTACGCGTGGACTTCGAAGCCCTTTTGATTCTGTTGTTGTTGTTGCTGCTTAGGGAAGTTCAGTGGCAGAAGCAATTGAGAACACTCCTGGACTTGCCTTTGTAGTGTACCCAACTATTGTGAACGAAATAAAGTGGCCACAACTATGGGCTGCACTCTTCTTCGTCATGCTCATCATAATCGGCTGCGACACATTGTTTGCCCTAGTCGAGGGAGTGATAACAGCGCTGTGTGACAGATTCCCGCAAGAGTTGAGAACCAAGAAAATGTACGCTACCTTAGTGTATTGTCTTCTCAGTTTATTCTGCGGAGTATTTTTGTGTTTCGGTAACGGTCTGTATGTCTATACGCTGTTTGACAGCTTCGTTGCAAATATTAACCTGGTTGTGATAGGAATTCTGGAGTTGGTATTGATTAGTTGGGTGTATGGCGCTGACAGGTTCATCGATGATATCAACTTCATGTTGAACAAGCAAATTTCGAAAGTGTGGAAATGGGCATGGGCCATTGTTTCGCCTTTGTCTCTATTTCTGGTCCTAGTTGCGAGTTTGATCAAATACAAAGGCGCATCTGTTGATACTTTATATGGAGAGTATAAGTACCCATTATGGTGCGAGTGTATTGGATGGTCAATGGTTGTCCTGCCCTTTATGTTCATACCTGCTGTTGCGGTGTCTAAGATATCATCAACGCCAGGATTGAGTTTGAGTGAGAAATTGACCAAGTTGACGAAGCCGGATACCTCGTGGGGTCCCCGTAACATTGATGACTGGTACAGAGACAGAGAGAACAGACCAGAATTGTATGAGAAAAATGACAGATACGATGAAATCAAAGAGTCAAACGCTTAAAGCTGTCTTTGGAGGATTTTTGTTTGTAGTTATTACATCCTTGTACACCTTTGTAGAACAAAAGTTTACTTACCGTCACCTCGTGAACAAAATTTGGGGCTTTCGTGAACAAATTTTGGAGCCAACCTCATTAACGTAGGTATACCATAATTTTTATCAGCATATCGATTCGAATAAACTAATGCAAGCTATTGTATCGAGAAAACTAGACAAAGTATACCTAAACGGTTGAAAAATATAGACAGATGTCATATTCTACCCGGGGATGAAACAGATACTAGCTTCTATTGATCAACTTTATAAAAAATTAATCACGAGAAGTATTTGTCTTTCAAAGGGTTGTCTGGGATGCAATAATTATTAACATAATCAGGTTAATTTGAAGTGGAATATTGAACTCCTTTCGGCAATCTGTTTTTTGGGATTGTTTCATTCTCAACTTTGCTTATTCATATTCGACTAAAAAATCATCATTTAAAGCTTGCTTCAAACAATGTGACTTCATGTAATAATTTTAACAGCCATGAAACATTTCCAACGAACAAAAATTGTCAAAGCTATGTATGATCTTACTATTTCTCTGCCATTTTCATGTTTAAGTATTTTGATTGAATCAAGATGGTAATAATTTGTTTGTTTAATAATTTTATTTGTTATGATGCTCAGGATTAAATTGATTATTGGTGGAGGATATTTTGCTTTGTCTTCTTTGCGACTTACAAATTGTAAAAATCTGAAATGGAGACTTTTCCAAGGTACTAATGAGCGTTTCTTTGTCCTAATTGAGGCGCAATTTTTGAGACATGGCATTTCAAGGGCGTTGATTTGCTATAAGATTATGATCATTTTTAAGAGAACAATTGATATTTGACGATTTTGACTTTTCGTCGTCAGAAACTGTGACTTTGACTTCAGAAACTTTTTTGACGAATTTGACTTTTCGTCGTCAAAAACTTTTTTCCGTCAGAGCTTAGAGTTTACAGTTTTCTACGTATAGTCTCACCGAAACTGCGGGAAGGCAAAAGTTGTAAAAGACAATTTTGTTACTGAACATCCTTAGTGATGTCGAAAATGTTGCATTTCGATGTCATTTTGTTGAGACGCGAAGAGGAGTTTCACGAGTTTTATCGGTTAATTTTAATGGTTAATATTTCATCGGTTAGTTTTTCAAACAGAATATAAATGTATTTTCATTTATTAATAGCCGCCTCAGCTTCTCAGCTGGCTATTATAGCGCTCCTATTTTTTTACAATTCAAAGAAGTTGAACTGTATTGGGGCGCTGTCTTTTTTTGAGATCTGTTCACCCATTTTCATGATTTTTGAAATCAAATTGGAGTAGTGATTTTGGTAACGCGAAGCAGGAAGTGGAGCGAAAAAGCGAGTGGTTTTGTGGCGTGAAATTTTTTCGCTCTAATTTTAAAGTAGAGTGAGGAAACGGTGTTTGGACAAAAATTCGTTTTCTCGCCAGTGGTTTTTTTGTTCACTTGCGGCAATTTCACTTTGATTTTTTTTCTGTTTTTTTAAATTTTTGGGATCAGATTTTTTTCTAAATGTTTTTCCCAATCCATTCATAGTTCATTTAGGCCCAATTTATTGGAAGCAAATTTCCATTTCTCGCTAGTGGTTTTTTGTTCAAATGCGGCCTTTTGACATTGATTTTCTGTTTTTTGTTTAATTTTTTTGATCTGATTTTTTTAGAAATGGTTTTCCCAATTCACTCATAGTCTGTTCTAGGTCTAAATTCTGTTTAGTCAATGAAAGTTCTTTGAATTGTGCGTTAGGACTTGTCCTGCTATGTTTTTTTTACATCGTCGAATAAAAATTTTTCGCTTTACCTTAGTTCACAGCTTGTTCAACATTTTGCGTGAAATCTTTTTGAGTTCTCTAGGCTAGTTTCACTCTTCTCTCATTCTGCTAAAAGTGATTTTGAACATCAGTTGCTCAGCAAAGCAATTCAAAATGAACAGAGTCAGTATAAAAAATTGAAGTCAGAAATAGAAACGGGATAAACCCATAAAGCCCGATTTTAGATGCCCGTTACTCGAACTTTGCTCTTAGTTACCATCTCTAATGCTTATTGGTATTGATACTAGCCCCTATGTTGTCTCACTTTTACGAACAAGGAGTTTTTCAGCTCCAAAATGACATCAAAATAGTTCGCACTTCAACATTTTTTGTACGAAAACCATTTTTTCACTAGTTTTTCTCTTCTTTCAATCGCAATCGTGGTTATGGGAAAAAACGGCGGCTATTTGCCGGCAATCTGCCAGGTATAATTGATTTATTGAACAAAATTGAAGAGGAGGTGGATAAATTTTTGTATGACAGTTTTTGAAGAAAGTACGTAGTGATGAATTTTTAAATGAACAAAATCATTTGCTCATGTATGGTGTCTTTAAATCTTTTAAATCAATTTTTAATTGCTCTCGAATGAGAAGCAATTATTGTAAACGTATGTCTTTTTGTATGCAATTTTTTTGCTTGATAGTTTTCGCGCTTTTTTCTAGAATAGTCTTTGACGTCTCAAGTGACTTTTTCACTCACTTCTTAATTTTCGACTGATTTCATGTGCCCTCACTCCAAACTAAAATTTGTTTTTCAATTAAAACCGATTGTGAGAGTGACGATGAAAAGGCACTGGTAGCTGAGTGGTTAATGCTGCTGTCAAAGTTACAGAATTGGACCCAGGAGGTCGGGATTCGAGCCCGACCTTAGTCTGTAATTTTGCGACCATAAAGCAAATGAATTATATTAACCCACCTGTCATTCGAGTGTAATTTTTCGGACGGTAGTGAAGCAATTATTGTAAACGTGTGTGTCTTCTGAAAAATTGTTGTTTAACCGTTTTTGAGTTTTTGTCCTGGAACATACTTTGACTACAAGTGAGTTTTTCACGCTTGGATTCTTCATTTTGGATTGACCTCAATTGCTGTCAATTCGAATTAAAATTTGTTGCTAAAATAAAAGATTGTACGATAGGAAATCACAAGGGCCTGACAGCCGAGTGGATAATGCTTCTGTCGAGAACTTACGGAGGTTGGGGATTGGAATCCCTCTGGTCGGAATTTTTCACCCATAAAAGAATGTTTATCTAGTTCTGCATTAAATTACCCCGCCTTTCGTTCGAGAAAATTTATCCGAAGTTAGTCGGTTTATGTTTTTCGGTTCAACTAATTTTTTCGGTTAAGGTTTTTGTCTAAGATCCATTAACAAGTAACTTCGGGTTTGGGAGCCCTTTTGACCGTTTCAAGCGTTTATTAGCCTTTAAGATGCAATATAAAGCTATCCTTTTTATGCCCAACAGAATTTATTACAGTTCACTGAGAGTTTGTCGATTTCCAATTAAATGTTGACTGCCAATGATGAATTTTGAACTCTTTTGCCTATAAGTTTTGCTAATCGAGAAGCTAAATATACTTCTTATTGACGAGACACTGCTGAAGTATTGTGTTAACAGATTTTGCTTTCCAATCTTTGTTTAACCCTGTTTTTTTAAAGATCAATTTGACTGTCAGTTTTGTTAGAGTGATTCCGGAGTCTTCCATCAATGCGTTTGCACCCACTAATAGCCGCGCAGCAATATCAAGGCCATTAGGCCGTTATTGGTTTCATTGTAGGTTTTTAGTATAGCTCGTTTTTAATCTAAAGTGGTTTAAAACATTAACAGGCAGGTTTACGCCTGAGAGCATTTTAACCATTTTCAGGCTTTGATGCATGCGAGCTAATGTTAATTCGTCGTCCTAGACGCGTCTTAGCTGAATTTTCTTTGTGTTTCTTTGCTGAATTTTGTCTTCGTAGAAAAATCTATTTGTTGAAGTGAAATTCTGAACTGTTTTTCCTTATTGTTGTGTGTTGTCTGTCGTGTGGGTAGTTTGTCAAACAGACATCACAAGTTCTCGGGAGAACATTTGCTTGATCATCGCATCTACTAGAGAATATTGCGGAAGATGTAAGATTTTGTATTTTGGCTATTTTGGGATATTGGACAAAAACTAACTACCGAGAATAGTTATAGAAGCAAATTTAGCTTCAATTTCAGCTATTCTTGCGGCTGAACTGGAAGAGTCTTTTTTTATTTTGGCGTTTTGATTAATCATCAGTTGCCATTGTTCTATTCTACGCTTTTCAGCCGATTTCAGCTGCATGTTGATAGCCTTGTCATGCCTGAATGGGAGATTCTATCATCTTTGTTGTCGTTATTTATGCGTCGTTATATTCATCCTTGTCGTTATATTCATCCTTGTCGTCTTGATTGCGGCCAGCTGTAATTAAGGCAGATTTCTCTTTGTCAATTCCCAACCACATGGTCGAATATGTGTAGATTAAATTACCGCTTGTCGACTGATCAAGTTGTTAATGTATTTAAACGAGGCCGGCAGGCCTTAAGAGTCTACGCGTCAAAAACAAGTATATGTGAGAACATAAATCTTAGTGACCCTCGAGACAGTGCCTGGTAAGAGGGCGCTTGCACCCAGTGCTAGGCACAAATGGGATTAGGGCTTATGTTCGAACGTATTTAGAGAATCGAGAATCAATGGATAAACGATTAGTTGTCCTTTGTCAGCTCGATTGCGCACGATTTGAATGTCAAGTTCGTTGCAAATTCTGGCGACTTTTTGTCCAGAGATATGGGTAAAGTAGTAAAGCTCAAGGAATCAAGTAACTGTGGTGTTCCCAAGGAGCCTTACTTGTTTCTAAATATGCGAGTCACCGAAATGGCTGAGCAGACAGCAGACTTTAATTTGTGGAATTAACACCCTTCTCCACCCCCATTTCACCTATCCCGACCCCACCGGTTGTTTGTTTTCGAGACTAATATCCTTTATTTGTCTCATTTTCCCAAATTAGAGTAATCAATTACATCGTATGCAGGAGATGACGTTCGCGCCATATTAGAGAAATGGTAAGGTAAATATATCTGGTATCATATTCGCGCCAATAGTTCAATTAATTTTGATTTTGAAAACGGGGAAAATCCTAGCTATAAGGAAGTAGAGAAATAAGAGCAAACATTTCATGACTTTGGGTGACGGAAAGTTAATGACTTGTTTCAATTGATGATTATAGCAAATTGGTAGTGGGGTGAAGCAAATATGAAGAAGAGTTCATCTAATCAATTGACGGATGAACTGACTTGGAATGATACAAATAATATGTTTATGAAGTTCAGCGAAAGTTTCTAAGAAATCAAGGAGGACGTGCTATCTTTTTGCTTTTTGGTGTTTTTATTATCATGAAACAGGTCGTCGAATAATTTGCGTAAAAAATGAGCGTTAAGTACCTGGTGTTTGTTAAAAGGTCAGATATTAACAAATTAAAAGTAAATAATGTATTAAATAAACAGATATTTTAAACGACCATTTAATTCACAAAAATTTTACAAATTAAATTTGGTCGGGCTAAATAATTCAGTCATAAGGTGGATAAATCCATTTTTATCGCAAAGGAATGTTTTTGTGAAGATAAATTCCACTGTCAGTGATAGTTTCAGCCCGACAGCTACATTATCTTAAGGGAGCGTAATTGTGCCTATTATCTTTCTCATATACGTTAGTCATTTGCCTCAAACAAAAGCCCAGATCTCACTGTTCGCTGACGACTTTGCCCTCTACAATAGGTCACGATCCCCCAAATTAATTCAAAAACATCTCCAATCGTCACTGTACGGTCTAATTGATTGGTGTGACTCATTGAAAATCAAAATTAACCCAAATAAGACTCATTACCTGATCTTTAAAAACCCCTCAAATAATCTTGTCTTGAACTCAACATAAAAGGAGTATCTATTAAGAAGACGCAATCGATAAAATTCTTAGGTATCACGTTCACTTCACACCTCAAATGGAATGAACAGTACAAAGATTTTGTACGAAGATCGAACAGC
Organism: Convolutriloba macropyga; assembly: GCF_964194025.1. Taxonomy (NCBI): domain Eukaryota; kingdom Metazoa; phylum Xenacoelomorpha; order Acoela; family Convolutidae; genus Convolutriloba; species Convolutriloba macropyga. The sequence goes on from NC_134472.1 coordinate 45,497,979, forward strand.
AGGCTATTTCAACTCTGGAAACCTAATAGCCTAAACGTTAACGAAAAAAGTATAATTTTGGTTTACAAATCATGGATGAGACCCCTATTTCTGCACTCAAATGCTTGCTGGATGGATCAATCAAATGCCCTTGTCAATAAAATACAAAACGTGCAAAACTGAGCTCTACGAATTTGCCTTCGAAAACCAAGATGGTACCAGGTTCAAAAACTCCACGAAAAGGCAAACATGAAGTCCGTCAGGGAAATGCAGATTAAATTGGCCAAAGGGTATATTTGAGAAACGACAGTGCCCGCTCAACTCTTGTAAAAGCACTCTGGACCATCTCGATTACTAAAACTTCTAGCCGCATATACCATAGGCTAATGGCTAAAATGACTGCTCAAAATAGTGATCATCCAAACAAAAAGAGGATCAATCACATTTCAATCCCGGAAAATCTGTATCAAAGATCAAAGTCATTCAAACAACAGAAATGCGCTCAACGACAGAAGAAAAGCAAGAACTGAAAGCATAAAAAGGAAAACTAAGGAAACTTGGAGAAAATAAAGTACAGCAGTAAACTGAAAAACAGAGATAGAGAGAGAGACAGACAGACAGTGCAAATGAAACACTGGCAGCCGGATAAACACAAGTTGTTATCGAATGGCACAGCTGCGAAGAGCACAAAAGCGGTTGAATAAAGTACAGCCAGCTACGGTTCAAGTCGAACTCCAGCAACTTTGTATTATCTCATTGAGGCGCTTCTTCCATCCATTAAATTGCAACAAGATTCGAACGCCTTGAAGAGGAGAAAAGTGACGCAGTGGTCAACAAAGCGTGGAAGAATTAACAGACCAAAGGTCTTTTTTTCTTTCACCGAGTGCGGTTCGATTCCAGCTCAGTTACCTCCAACTTTCCACTTTATTTTTTTCTGCTATACTACAAGAAATACAATATGAAATGCAACAGAAAATCAGACATGTTATGAGTATCCGGTCAGCCGCTTGCCTAATCAATTCGGGGCCAATTACAACTCAGTCCTTGTCATTTTCTGTCCTCATTCCATTTTTTTCATCTGTTCAGCCAGCCGCTCACTTAGTCAATTCGGGGCTGAACAGATCACAGCTGTAATCAATATCTTTATTTGTAATTAATGACCAACAGTTTCGCCTTCTCCCGATGCCTTTCTTTTTACTCCATTTATGATTATTTTACTCTTTTCCTCATCACTCCACTGATTTAAAAAGAAAACGTCTGTCAGATTGAAAACAAACACAGACATTAACTATTGTCCTTTGTGTGGTTTGGTTTCTGTAGTTTTATGGTTTAGTTTAGCGTAGCAGCACTTTTATTTAACAATCTTGTAAATTTGTCAGTTTTATATTAAGGCTGTTTCAAGTCGGAAACAACGCTTTTATTTATTAGTTTTCTCCTTTTTTTTTACTCATGACCGTTCGTTTTTTCTCCAATCTGATTTCAACATCGAAGCAGTATTATTTGAAAACAGGGCCGGCGATCTAAGCCCCTGCTATAATTGCATCAAACGGAAAGTTAATATGTTCAAATGAAAAGCTGAATTTTTGTAGCATCGTACAGGGCACTTAGCGCAGTCTGCTAATACAACATCAGAACTGGGCGCTTCGGTTCGAAACCGTTCAAATCGGTTTGTCAATCTCCATTTTAAATTCGGGACGACCTGAACATTGAACGAACGAAGCATTGAATCGAAAAACCTGCTGATGCGTAAGTCAACTTAGTGCAGTGAATTTTCACCTAGAAGAACCAGAACATCAACTATCACCTAGAACCAACCACGCGCATCGAAATTTCAACTTTTCCCATTCTATTTTATCTTTTTTCGTTTAATCTTTATCATACTTTCCTGAAGAAAATGTCACGCGCCTTTCATGCAATTTCTACGAAGCTAGCCAAGGAAACAAGCCATTATCATTTGTATACGTCAAGTTCAGCCAGCAGATGTCCTCCATGGTACTTGAAATGGCTGAGTTCATCTGAGGCAGAAGAAGTCTTTTACTACAGTCTGAACCAGAACTTCACAAACTCAATTTTAAAAACTCAACTCTTCTTACTGTGGATATATATTCTTTCACCTCTGGTTGTACATAAATTGTCGAAACGACCCAAATGTTTTGGAAACATAAATGTTTGGCCAAAATTTCTCAACGGATATTACTTTAATACGGTTTTGTGCCGCAAATCATAACTTTTCAGATGCGAAAACCACGAGAACAAAAAGATTGTTCTCTAGTTAAGTCCTTTTGAGTAATGGTATTCTTTGTTCTCTAAAACTGTTCTCTAACTAACCTTGAAGCAATTATTTTGTCGTGTCTCTTCCTTAGCAAAAATTTTAGCTTGAGCTTATTGACTTATCGACTGCCTTTTTAAAATTTTCATGGTCTAATTTTTAGTTTTTCGTGATTTAAATGGTCATCTCATTCGCAGTTATAAACAGCTATTTATTGGGCAACATTTTAATACTAACAGTCAAATGAAAATACCAAAATTGGTTTTTTTGAACTATAATAATAACCTTTAATGACGTCATTTAAAGGCCCCTAGTGAAAGTTTACCTGCAATGATTACCTTCGTAAAGATTGCAAATATAAAAACTTGTTTCATAGAAAAAAGATAAATTCTCTGCTGATTATGATTAATGATAACTCGAGTTAAACTAGAATACGAGAAATAAAAACATTTATCTCACCTTGATTCCTTTTAAGCTTCGGTCCTATCATGCCTCAGAATGCCATTCCGGTTAACATCTTCAGCTTTAAACTGGAGTTTGATATAAAAATTGTGCTTCAAAAATTGTGATATAAAAACTGATAGATTCACTTCGCACCATGGTCATTTTAACAAGTGTCACAATAATCAAATCCTTTATTTTATTATTACCTCTAGTATACACGCTAGTACAAATTGAACTCTTCTATTGATGAATAAATTTTGTTTGTTTGTATTAGTTTCAGATAATTGCGATTGGTATGAATTTCAGGGAGAAATTTGTTAATCGCTTCGCATATACTGAAACCAACCGAGTTGATCTTTAGCTACTGCAGTAATAACGGAACTGTTCCCTTTTCTCCTGTGAACATCTCTAATTGAAAATGTAATACAATCTTATACAATTTTACAATGTTGTGTAATTGTAATAGCGTTTACATCTTTGTTACGGTATACGAGGTGTTACTCTAAACAAACACATTAAGTTGTCCACACATTATAAAAATGAAAATTACGCTCATGAGGGGGAGGGGACAGCTCCATAATTAAAGATGACATTTGGTTATAGTGATGTAGTGACAGAAGCTGACTTAAACCTCAGTTTGACTTTTATCGAGTTTGTCGCTCTTTTGTTTCATCCACATTCCCTGAAACACAAAAAAAGGTATATATTTCGTGATTCCGTGTTTCTTCCTGAAGTCACCGAAAATCTCTGGCGTTTATAGAAAGTCGCGCACTCCAACAATTGTCGTTTTTAAACGCAAGAAAATTGTTGTTCGGTTTTAGTGAGAAAAATGACAAAAGCACTGAAGTTTTTTTCTGATGTCGATAGTATGTTTGGTTTTCAATCGTAGGAAATCATGAAAATCACTTCTTAAATTCTCATGATCATATTCGATGTCAGTAAATGTGAATTTTTGAATTGAATCCCCATCAATGTTCATGAGATCCACATGCACATTTGTGCACGAAAAGCTGAAGAAGAAATGTTATAGAAACTCCTGCAATTAGATTGCTATCATAACATTTGACATAACAGAAAACTCAGTTTTTCGTTTGAATTTCTTACGCTTCAAACCAAACATACCGACGATTTCTTTCGCTATAAAGCAAACATCTTTTATATCGTTTTTGTTCGGACTTCTGGACTAGGATAGAGAAATTCAAATTGACTCTGCTGAGTGAGGTAACCTTACTTAAAACACGCACGTACGAATTTTAAAATGACGAACGTCTGCGGGGCCAGAAGCTAAAATATGCCAGAAGTACCGGTATACATTGCCAGAAGTTGACTTTCATGAATTTTCGTCTTTAAAAGGAGCAAGTTGCGTGTTTTAAGTGAAATTACGTGGCTCTACAGGAATCACCGGGAAATTTTGTTTGTTAATTGCTAGATGTTCTCACTGATTTCAAGCGAGTTTTGAATTAAACGAAACTTTATGAAGCAAACTTCTGGTTACGTATTTAAGACTTTGGCGGTTTCTGCTACTATAGACTTCCTATATTTAAAACTTTCACGCGCTAGTTTTTATAAACACCGGGTCACCATTCTGTACTTCTGAAAAATAATTGAGAAAACCTATTATAGATTAAATTTATCGAGATGATAAAGTGGAAATCATAACTAGTAATCATTTCAGTTATTCACCTTTTGTTGTTCACATTCGTATGGTCTTCCATAGAGCATCTTTTGCTCTGCGGTTTAAATAAGTAATGACAACAAATGTAAGGGTGGGAGTTGAAATTGCGATTGAGCTTTGGTGCTGCCTTTAAATTTTACCCTTATGAACTATTCGGCCTGTTCAGCTAATTTTTGAACCTATTTAGTATGAATGAAGCGAAGAAACTGTTGTGAGAAGCGACAAATGTTTCTCTCTTTTATGTAATTGCTCACCAAATCGCCTGCAAGGGGAATTATAAAATCCATCTCAAAACCCAAGTGTCTGTCGAAGTCGGAGTTTCAGAATTTCTTGTCAATGTTTTTAAGACAAGGTTCTCGCCATTTATGCCAAACTAAATTGATAGGGGAATATGACTTTTATTCTCATTGACAAAAACTTGCAAAAATGTCTTTTTAGAACCCAAAGTTGGGAGTACAGTTTTACTATAAATATTGGGGACTTGGAAGTGGTGCCACAAAGTCGGCTTTCCGAGAAGGGGCCTGACGCGTAGGGTACAACCTTGTTCCGTAACCTCCACGTGGGCCCCAAAGGTAACTACTTCTAGCTGAAGTTAGCTAAGAGGACAGTCTGGTGATTGAGCCCTGAACAAGCCACCTTGGACTTAATTAGTTCTAAAGAATTCCAGTCCAATTCACATCAGCGCAGGCAAGACCTTAAGATGCGAAGTGTTGAGGCAGAGCATTGAATTTGCGCCCTTGAAAGAAGGGAGCAGCGTGGCTGTGAGTGAGACCCTGTTTAAAGTGGCTATTGCAATCATGTCTCCTGACCTCTTACTGTGGAAATGTCTCCAATGAGCGAAAGATGGTCTACTGATTCGAAAGTCAACAAAGTAACGAAAGTGAAATCGAGACTAGTAGATGATGTTGACTGTTCAGTAGTGATTTGGCTAGACTCCAAATGATAGCTACACTGTATGATTGAAAGATTGTTGGTAGTGGACGTACAAACTTTGTGTGATCCCTGCGCATTGTTATTAACTGAAGTGAAGACCATCTACTAAGAAATACTGTGTAAGTTCTAGACAAGATAGATGTAGTGTTAGTCTTAGAAATGAAAATCACAGAGTAGTATTGCAACTGTGATCGCAGAGCTAGGATGATAAAGAGTGACTATACTTCATGCCTGGTCGAGACAACACTTGCTCTGCTGGATCCGAAAGATGGTTGAGATACAGAGAGACTTGATTCTCTCGGGGCAGAACATCTCAAAGCTGGACCCCAGATGATCTTCGCACCGATGCTCTGGTTTTCTCTGGCTTGGATTTCGTCCCTCTAGAGGTGACTAAATATCCAAGGCACCGGCCAAAAGGGAGGTGCACTATGAAAATATGAGCAAAAATATGAGAATTTTGTACCTTCTTCGAGAGCTATCATCTGAATTTTTTACATCAATTTTCTGCCCAAGGCTATTGCGGGCTTCCAAAGCAGATTTTCAATAGAAATGATAAATTTTAACTGTTTTTGTCTACTGTTTGGTCAGATCATTTTTTTGTTTTTTTAAACAACTATTTCTCACGCAAACCGTAACGCAAACATAACCCACGCAAACCAAATATGTTTTTCTTATATGCAGTCTAGGTAACTCTGAACGCCTTCACGATCACGGTTCTGAAATTAGGAATGCCATTTTTATAAAGGCTGTTGATTATTTAAATTTTTTAATTTTGTAAAGAAAAACGATAGTTATGTACCCTAGTGGGTAGCGAGGTTGCCAATTTTTGAGCAATTGTAAAATTAATTAATCAAAAGTTACTCCTAAGGTCTGAATTGGTTGAAAAAGGAAATTTAAGTTCCACAGATATCGTCTTGAGCTGATCACTCTGGATTCATCCAGGTTTGTTCGAATGCTACAGATTGCTGAGATTTTGTTCAAATTAACTGTTCACCTTAAAAAATGTCTTGGTTAATTTAACTTAACTTTTGCAGTTAAGCATAATTGCAGGCAAGTATATTTGCAAAATTGTCTGCTTCAAAATGATGCGTCCATTTCATCGAGAATACATTATCTAGAATTTACCTGCAAACTCAGAACAGATTTTGTTTAAGGTATCTAAATTCTTGCATAGAACATTTGAAAACACATTAATATGTAGGTATTTTTTCATTGATTGATTAAGTTTCAGAGTAAACCAGACCGAGACACTAGAAAACTTGAACAATACTTATTATTACCTATCAGAACAATCATGCATCGTTCCAGCAATTATTGATAGTTTTCTCATGCTTAATTTTTTCTGCAATTCGAGCAACATTTTTGGAAAGTTTTTAGCCTTATAAAGATTGACATCTCAATAGATCTGCTTTCTTGAAATCAACGACTTGAGGTAAGTTGGTTTTCAAATCTCTGAGATTGTATATTTATTGATGAAATTTGCTTTTCCAACCATGAGTTGTGTTTTTATTCGCCATTTTGCTCTTCAAAAATTGGAAGAACAGTTGAATTGTTATAACACGAAACCACTAACGTCGTAAAAATTGCTCGCGAATGACAAGTGGGCAATTTAATTCAGGAGATTTGGTCTAATAAATTGTGATCGTAAGAAAAATTGACGAAGAGTGGAATTGTCAAAGCATCAATCGACTAACGTCGGACAAATTAATCGTGAATGACAAATGGGGCTACTTAATTCAGGAGCCGTAGCCTAAATATTTTTTTATATGTGCAGAACCGACTAAGGATGATTTGGTACCCCCTGACATCCGGGGTCTGCTACGAAAGTATTAACCACTCGGCTGTCAGGCCCTTATAATTTGTGATCTTACAATCTTTTTTTTTTGTATTAGCAACAAACTTTATTTCGAAATGAGAGCAAATTAGATCACTCAAAAATGCAAAAGACAAGCGAGAAAAAGTCCCTTGCGTAGTCAAAGAATATTCTTGAGCAAAAGCGCAAAACTGTCAAGCAAATTCGCCAAACAAATGACACACTTTTACTATAATTGCATCAGACTTCATTCAAGAGCAGTTACACATCTCTGGATGAACACAGATCTCTCCGCTGATTGTTTTATCAATAGTAAATTTAGTTGTAGTTTCCAGCTTCAAAGGTAAACTAGTTATTTAATATTTTTTAACGTCTTTGATAACCACTAGAGGTTTTTAATACCGACTAATTTCCACTCTGTTTTTATAATTGGGTAATATTAACATAATTAAAATAACCGATTAACGTCGGGCGAATTGCTTTCAAACGACCGGCGAGCAGTTGGCTTCGGTAGTAGCCAGCTGCGGTGTAGGGATGCTAATATTAGGGGGTGAGCGAAGTTGGGGGATTAATCGATGGAGGTGGCTGAGAGCGTCAAGCTTTCAAGACTAAGAACAGCCCCCTGACACCCTGAAAATGTGAGAGAACAGTTTTGGTGAATCACATTTTTAGCGAGTAGTAATGCTCTAAGAGAGCTTCTCCGCCACTTAAAGCCCACCGACCGCTAATGTTTGTCCCATTTTTGAGATCTAAAAGTCAAATGAGTCAGACGAAAAACCGGTCAAGCAAAAAATTGTAGAAAATGGACCACAAGACTAATATAATTGCCACAAACATCGTTTGAGAGTAATTAATAACATTATTATCACATTTATTACCTCGGTCTTCAAACTCATAGGCGTCTTGAACGTCGAAGTGCCCGATACAACGCCTATATCTGCAGGTTCTGCTTCACGCATACTTTCTCCCAGAAGCTCATCAGACTCTTGCGGGTTCTCCTCAACTTCCATCCTTGATAACCTTTCCATGGACTCTGGAGGATCGCTTTGCAGTTCGTAGATTTTTGGTATCTGTGCTGGTTGTTGCCGGGAGAAATTTTGGAATATGGTTGTTGGGATTTCCTTGACGGGGAATTTGAGTTTGGATAAGAAAGCCACTTTCACATTGGCTTTGATCATTGCAATCAAAGATACCTAGTACAGTTAAACAACAGTTCTTAATTGCTCTTTTTAATTACAATATAATATGCGCTGTCGTTTATTTTTCGTGTTTGCTGTTATTTGCGTAAACGGAACCATGCAAATAATACTTGTGCGTACATTTAATGGAAGTTTCTTCAATCTCAGCGCAGCATCAAAACTGTCTTCACATGTTTTCTGTTCCAACAGCCTACCAGAAGTAAAATATGTTGTAATAAACTAGTTTGTTTAGAGAAAGAGACAATAAAACCGGTTTATGCATACCACTTCCAAATGCACATCACATCTTTATGAATTAAGCTAACAAAGGCCATGGGAATTGAACAAAAGTCCCAAAAGATCATTACAGCCCCCAAAGAAATCCATCATGGGAATTTCAGCTTGTCATCCTAGTTGAGAGGTCGACTTATAAGGCACCGTGGTCGACTAAATATTCAGTATCAGAGGACCATAGTAGAATATTTGGAATGAAACAACTTTGCGTCGATTCTAATTGTCGTGCCCGACCGATAATAGTCGGGTTTGACCATGTGTCAACCAAATTATTTGTTAAAAACCCATGGAAAGAATATAGGTCAACTTGAAATCAGTGAAAAGACAGTAAACATACATTTTTGCACACAACGTCATTGTTTTTTTTGTCGTTTTTGCCCACGACGAAATCAAGCGGTTATTGCAGCATCTCCCGTATTAAGGAGCTTAGCGAGTGGTATTCATATCCTAAAAATGATTTTGTTTTAGTAACGTTTTAATTCAGTTTTTTTTGCGAAGTTTTTCCAAGTGCGGGTTACAAGGCAACAATATTCTGTTCTATTTTCTGCTAGATTAAATTCTAAGTTAATAGCTGGTTGTATATAGGCAACTGCATGGCAGTGAGGGACTGGTAGTATCTGGAATTATACAATTTTACAACGTGTAATATTTCATCAAGCTATGAAAAGCTAAAGCGTGATAGTTGGAAGATCTTGCAAGATAACCGTCCGATTTTGACTGGGCTGACTGCAGTGTGCAAGAGAATTTGGTCTCAAAATTTTGCCTAAAAAATTTGGCATAAATTGTCAAGATTTTTAGATGAGCAGATGTCAGCGGAAACAACTTCTTTGCGATGCTCGGAGGCCTAACTCTGCCTAGCTCCAACACAAGTTTTTATGCCGGGGAGAACTTTTAAGTTTTTTCTATATGCCTTTTGCCTTAATCGACAAAAAAAGACCTGGGTCGACCAATATTGGATTAAAAAAGACCGTAATTCGACATATTAACGACTTTGTAAAATCAACTTGTGGTCTAGACCATATAATTAGAGACAAATAAATTATCCCCCCCTCCCACTCTCACCCACGCCCACACCTCGATTTTGTGTCTTTTGGTATGGTCGTCCTCTCAACGTAATATTTTCCTGTAATTGTTCAGACCCCACTTGTGGGGGGACTATTTACTCAAATGGATTTGTTTTGTTCAGACAATTTTGGCCGATCGATATTTTCATCGTAGAGAAATGTTAATGGTATCATTAAAAAACTCGTCCAGCCTAAAATTCGAAATTAAAAAGATTTTTTTGAATTTCGTTTTATTTTCGAGGATTTATCGAGGTTTAAAGTTTTGTGTGAACACGTGATATTTGGCATGATTTTGTTCACTTTTAGGGGAATTTTCGTTCAAATGAAGATTTTCTATAAAAATACTAATTCAAAATTACATTTCACACCACAAAATGAATCAATTTTGTATTGATATTAGTCTAAAGGCTATAAAAGGACTAGTTCTGGTCTCATAGAAAAGTTTAACATCAAAAAAATTCGTATTCTAATTGAGAGCTCCTTTTTTAGAAAACGTTTCATTTTTTTGTTTTTTATGTGACCTAGAGGCTAGTCGCTTCTCATATCGCGGTACCGTTAATGACAAACCTCATTTATATTCAAATGAATCCCAATTAACAAAAGGTTTGTGTTCGAGGAATCGCTCATGTTTTTTTGGCTTCGAATCTGAGTTTTCGCAACTTTAATTGAATATAATTGATTTTCCTTTTTTTAGGTTTAACAAATTTTTTTGGAGTCCTATGGCATAGACTCGTTGACTAAAAGTGCAATAGATTCTGTAATGCGCATTAAGTGATGCTCTCAAGTTCTTTAAATGGACATGGATAAAGTTTTCAGAGAAAAGCATATGGTTTAAAAGGCTTCGACACTTTCGTCTCGCACTGTTCTACTGAAAATTTGCCAGTGTTTATTGTTTTCATAGTCATAAGACTTACTGTGATGTGTAACTGATTACCTATGCTTGGCAACCATCATTGTTCTTCCACCGAGGCATAACGGGGCGTATTTATTAGCATCCGCTGAAAGCTATTGAATTTAATGGCTGTCAAGACTGTAAAAATAGTTTTTCGAAAGTTTTTTTGAACATCAACCAATCGCAATTTTTTTCGGGAACTGTAAGTCAGCCTCAGTAATGTCAGGACCGGTTTACTTTTTACTTGATTGAAATTTTATCTAGTTGGCGGTTTTATCTTCTAACTATTGGTTTTATGACTTCGATGCACGAGTTTGCAAAATTTTTTATTTAAATTTTGGATATTTTTTTCGTAATTTTGCTTCCTTTTGAAATCTTATCACTTTATCTTAATGTTGACAGCTCCCTTTGTCTTAGAGAAGACGTTCAATCGATCATAGAGAAAATTTTTAGAGAAAACCTTGTGATTTAAATGGCCGCGACACTTTCTTGTCGCACTGTTCTACTGAATTGTTGGATTTTGCCTTTATTTGTGGTTGTCTTCATTGTCAGTGACTTGTTGTAATGTCTTTTTGCTGACTTATAAGTGACAAAGTTCGTTTTTGTCCCATCGAGGACTTACTTAGCGTATTTATTTGCTTCCATTGAAATCTATTGAATTTAATGGTGTTGATACTACGGTTTTTCTCAATAAATTTTGTGGTTTTAATGTATTTGTTTATATTTGTAGTTTTTTTAAGTCATAGTGTTAAAAAAGAATCATATTACTGTTCAAGACATAATTGGAAATAGAAAACTTTACTGAAAATTTCATTTTTAATGGCTTTTCGCTTGACACTTTCCTCGCTCAAATTTTTGAAATTGCTGTTTTTGCCTGTTTTTTATTCTTTATGACGTAAAATGCTGACCGGTCTCATAAACTTCTGATTAAGTACTGACTAAAAAAATTACTCGAGGCAGTCAATTTACAGCGAATAGTCATAAAGTTTATTTTACAGTTTTCAAAAATTTATCAAACTTTTCAGTTTTGTTGTTCTTTTCGTCAACTTGTCACTTATTCTCATCATTATGAGATCCCATCTAATTCTTTGTTTTTCAAAATTTAGCATGTCTACTGATATAATGCCGTAACTGTTGTTTTGTTTGTCGTACAAAATGTGTTTTTTTAAAAAATTTTGGGAGTGGTATACTTGTTTCTTTTTCTTTTATTTTTAGCATATTCGGGTAATAACAGATCGCATTGATTTTCAAATCCGGCCTAAATGAACTTATTTGATTTTTTCAGTATAATTTTAGCTGAATAAGTATAAATAAAAATGGAAAAAATATATATATTTGATAATATCTAATGATTTTAATGGCTTCAATAATTTGTGTTTTCACAAATTGTTTAATTTTTTGAGTTCTTCTGTAACTTTAGTCCTTTCCCATGGCTTAGTCTAACCAAAGACAGTTTCCATTGGTTTCATAAAAACTTTTTACTAAATTTAATGGAAATTATTTTGTTATAAGTTGATGAATTTTAAGACTTGAAATTGATTGGTTTAAAAAATGTTGATTGATTTTTGAAATTTGACTTATTATTTCTTCTCTTTGTCGACTTGTTACCTAGTCTCATTAAGGAAAATTTCCATCGGATGTAAAGTTAGGGAAAAGTAAGCCTGTGTAGTTAAAGTTTTATCTGATTGCATTTTGACGTTGTTACTTGGTGCTTTTAATTTTAGATATTGAGCTTTGCCGTGGAATTTTTGTTTTGGCTTATTTCATTTGTTTTTTTTCTCGTAGTCTTTTTGATGACAGATCTCGTGAGTGTTGCAATGAGGCATGGCATTATGTAATTCAATTAGTAGTTAGTTTTTGTAATAAGTTTTTAAACTCAAACATCTATTTTTTGTTATCTCTTCATTTGGCTGACAATTAAGTCAAAAATGTAGATCAGCTCTGGTTGGAACATCCTGTGCGAACGCACATTAACGAGCCTCCTTGTTGATCTCCACTCTCATTTATTGAGTCAAAACAGTTTCAAACAGATTTTTTAACTTTGCTCCCAACCAATTGAGACAGCAAAACATAATCGGGGATTTAAAAGCATTCAATCAAAAATGGTTTTTAATTGCCTCCTAATTGGTTCATGGTTTCTTCACACGATATTAGTGACTCAGATACAACAATTTACCCAATGCCATTTTACCCAATGCATTTTTACCCAATTCAATTTTATCCAATGCCAACTTACCAGTGCTCTTTGATCTCTTCGTTCAATTATCCGATGTGCGGTTGTGATAGTTCCACATCACGTCCCATGGGCCATTTAATTCCATAGTCGGCTAAATAGTCGTTCAGGTTATTTTTAACAATAGGGTTGATTAAATTTGCCATTGGCTAAAGTGGCAGGTTGGGTAAAATGGCATTGGGTAAAATGGCATTGGGTAAAATGGCATTGGGTAAAGTGGCAGGTTAGGTATAACGGCATTGGGTAAAACGGAATTGGGTAAATTGTCCTGACACCTAGTTACTCACACAACATGTCAGAGCAAAACGGACTTGGCTTTATAATCTGTGTTATTTGACTCGACCATCAGAGAAGCCAATTATGCCCTGAAGAGGGTCACAAAGGCTAGTTCTCAATTATAAACGAAACTCAGCTGTCATCGTGATGTCCGAATTCCCTTGATGTTTTGAATCTGTTTTTAGGTTGATCAATTAGTAACGTCCCCAGTAATGGTAAGATCCAAATCTTGCTATCAAAATGGAAGAACTATGCATTACTGTGCAAAATTTCTTGCAAGATTTTTAGAATTTCATTGCTTGGGTTTACACGGTGGAAAACTGCGAAAACAAAATGATCGTCATTTTTTAATACTCGCCTTCAGATAGACAGCCTGACATATAGAGACGTAGAGTATCTCTATGAAGGCTACTAGGAATCCGATCACGATGGTACCCGCGAGCAGGTAGAAGATTCCGCCGACCCTGTTGAGCTTCAGGGCCGCCGCTTGTGCTGCTGTATTTGCCTATAACACCCAAACAATATTTACCGAATACTTTCAGCTGTGAAGTGTCTACAGATCCACTTTTTTGTGGACCAGGCTGGCAGAATACTGGTATACCAGGTTAATTTAATCAGTTTTGTCAACGTTTTGTCAAATTCGTTATTGTTTTACACAGTTTCATCACGTGGCTCTCATTGTAGGCAACAGGATTAAAATATTTGGCAATAGTTTTTAATTTGCGCAATTCTTTTTAAGCAGTAGTCGTAAAAATACCCGAAAACTGTCGTTTTATAGGAAAAAGATAATGAAATTTTATTCTCCAATAGATAAAAGCTTTGTTTAATGTTGCTTCTAAATAACTATATTCTTGTAAAGTTAGATATGTGGACCAGTTTATTCAATCTATTGCATAACAATCCCTCGCCTGAAAATTTAGCTTTTCTTTTATCGCTGGATTAGAACTTCTGATTAAGTTTAAACTTTGCCACTGTTTAATTTATGTTTATAGATTTCATCCTAATAATAAATTTTTAACTAATTATACTTGTTCATAATTAATTGGATGAAGTTTTTCAAAAATTTTTGCATGTTCAGAATTAGATGAATTTTTGAAAAATTTTGCATGCAATTCTCACACGGTCTATTTATTTCTGCAAAGGCTTTAAAACCATTTATCCAAAATTAATTATCTCCCGTTTTATAATTTAAGTGATTTTACAAAATCAAGGTTTATCGGTGAATTATCTGATGACTCCCTGAAGACTTTCTGTGAAGTACCTTTTTTTAACCAAACTGTTTTTCCCATTTTTGATTTAAAAAAGCTATCAAACAGTTTGTTTTAAAAGATATAATTATCGTATACTACTTGTCAAAGCACTTGATCCACAATTGGCTAGAATAGCGTTAAAAAAGATCGCAAATCATAAATCAACTGCACTGGAACCACAGTTTCCATTTGCACAATTAGTAGAAAAGATACATCAATCTTTCTTTAGATATCGATCATCTCACAGTAGGTGATATACACATGATGGAACAATATATTGCTCATGGAATTAATGTAGTTCGACACAAGTACTCAAACGATTCTAATTTTAAAGGAAAACCACTCTTCCTAAAATTTTGCAAAAAATGTTTACGTTCAGTACAATGCATTTCAACATGCCCTGATAAAAGATACACGAAACCACTTGACAAGCCTAGTTTTCAAAAACAAACATTTAATCAAGCAATGAAAGGTTACCAAAACCTTCCAAACACAAGTCACTTCAAATAATATGACAGGTAAACAACTACCGTTCTCATATCGCTCTAGAAGTAACAGTAGAGAAAATCATAATAATTAAGGCATAGAAGCCCAAATAAGTTCTCAAAATCTAACTCAAAACCCTATTACGGTATTAGTAATTTTAAACCACCGATTAGAAATGGTTCTCCATACCCAAGACCACCAAACTCTCAGAACAACTCTAATTATAACTCTAAACCACGATCACCTCATTATAATAGAGATGGAAATCGTTCACGATGACCATTCTCACGTAATCATCTTCGTAACGTCAGAAAATATATCAACTCGCTTTCAGACGAAGTACAAACAGACAATACAGTGTCCAACGCTGGAAATACAGACACAAAAAATGTCTCCTAGGAAACACTCCTCGAACAACAATTTAATGATTTACTTTTAGAATTAAATCAAGAAACCAAGATGAATATTTAATTGCCAAGAGGAATGTAATACTATCACAGAAGAATACATTCTTTCCACATCATGTAAGAGCAATATTTGAGTACTACTATTAACGATTTATAGACAACAAACAATCATACGGAAACAATTTCACCACATCTAGAAATTGACTTTCCACTAGATTCTGGTGCAACACTTAATGCATTAAATAATGACACTTGGAATGAAATTAAAGTACCACAAATTACAGCTAAAGGCATCAACATTTGTCCTCTCAGCAGCAAATAATTCTCGGTTACAATCGAATGGTACAATAAAACTTACTTTAAATCCAGATGTATCTGAGAATATAAACCTCAAAATTACTTCTTTTACACTCACTTTCCTTGTATCAAACACAAAATTTAATATCCTAGGAACACTTTTCCTAGAAAAATATGTTGATTCAATTAAATGTTCATCTCGCAAACTAAAGATCAAAAATGAAGATATTAAATCACTAAAATTTTATGACTCTTCAATAAAACCACCCCCATATTATTCACGCTTATTCCCACTCATTAGTGACCGCTCACTGTATTTCAAATCTTTCGAACATAGAATCTTAACTTATTCTTTAACCGCAAACGAATGTAAAAATAAATATGGCAGCGGCACTATCCTCTATGCATCTGATTTTTCATTTATACCACTACAAAAAATATGTTCTTTTCTATAATGGACATAAACAATCATGAATATCCGTATCAATCATTTATACAGATTTTAATAAAATTCCCTTGAATCACCCCCTCAGCTTGGTAAAAGGAATAATTGGATATGCACAACAAGATGTCTGACTCAATGATTTTCAAACCACAAAATACCGCATTAATGAACTCACAGAACTCATGGATGCCTATAACTCAAATTACCTTACACAAAGTACATCGGAAACACTCAAGAAACTATTGTTTAAACCTCACTAAACAACAGGAACATGAATATAAATCACAACAAAAGAAGTTCCATATACCCTATGATGTCTAAAAATTCACAGAACTGGATCGAGAATTTCTCACTACGTTCAATTTCGAACATACAAAATTAACACAATTTGAAGCATTAGCACAACTTCTTACACAATTTAAACAACGCTATGCAACGTCCAAATTCGGTGTCGGTAAAATTAAAGTAGAACTAAATCACCCCTTAAAACCAACAGCAATATTTAAAAAGCAGAGAGCTACTCGTTTTCCGCTCCAATTACAGGATCGAGTACAACACTTACTCGACATTTTGATTCAATTCGATATTATAGCACCTGTAAATACAGATTCCCTCACTACGGGAAACACTCATAAACCCAGTGATTATTCTAAAAAAAGGAGAATCATTAAAAATCGTTTTAGATGCTCGTCAGTTAAACACAATTATTGATTAAAGAAAATGCAGCTGGCCCATAGAACCCATGCAAATTAAACTAAAACGTATTAAAGGACCAGTTTTCTCTATAGCTGACATGAACAGCGAATACAACCAAATGCCACTTGATAAACCATCACAAAGACTCACAAATTTTGTAATAGCTGCATAACAGTATTGTTTCAAACGCCTATTTTGCGGAATTTCAATTGGCCCAGCAGCTTTCTCGTCCTTTATGAGTTGCATTTTCAAACCACTCATTCGGGAAAATAAAACTATCACATATCTTGATGATGTTTTCAATCAAGATACTACAACAGACACAACGTTACAAACACTTCAACAATATCACAACATTCTCAAAAATGAAAACCTTAAAGCCGCTCCAGATAAATGCTTCTTTTTCTTAGATTTAGTTAAATTCTTGGCACACCAAATAAAAAAAAATCACATGCACCCAATTAAATCAAAGATAGACGGATTTTTAAAATCACAACCACCAAAAAACAAAAAAAGAATACAAAACTGCGTCGGATTTCTTACATTCATCCCAAAATTTATTTATAACCTACAAGTTATTTTAAGACCCTTTATCTCCAACTCCGAGGTACAACAGATTTCAAATGGACTCCAGAATTACAACAAACTTTCGATAGAGTAAAAAAAGAACTTACAGACGGAACACTCCGCCTTGCAATTCCTACTTCAGAAATACCTTTCTATATTCTCTGCGATGCCTCTAACTACGGCATTGGAGCTGCACTCCTTCAAAAAAAATTAATTTGGAAAAATGGAATTAGTATTCGCGAAATCCCGTTTATTTTCCACAACAGAACTTAGACATTCAACCATTCTTTGCGAATGTTCAGCAACAATCTATGCACTCTTAGAATATGAATTCCTTTTTCAAGGATCCAAACACCCTATAATTCTGTATACTGACCACAAGGCAATCCGTTTTTTTTCACACAGAAAAATAAACCCAACAACAGAGTTTAAAAGTTTCAGCTAATACTAATGAAAATCCCAAAACTTACACATAGTTTGGACGGAAGGAAAGATTCTTTCACTTCCAGATTTATTGAGTCGCTCACTAACGACAACAACACAAGACGAACACCGTCTTAGAACAGTTGAAATCCCAGATTCCATTAAATTTTTATGACACACAATAAAATTACCCCATCTATACAATGCCACTATGCTTTATCAAAAGAATATATTAACACACTACTGTAGAATCACCACACTTTTCAATTTACTTACAGATTAAAGACAACTATTTCAAAGTACAACTAGAAAATGATATCTATCTTCCTGTTTCGTATCACGAATTTCAAACTAAAGCCCAACCCTTAGAACAAATACAACAAATCAAAATACAACAATTTAAACACAATCACTCACTAGTGGAAACCTACCCCATTATACAACATACGGATGCCACACCAAATACAAATTAAACCAAACTCTTTACTCACTCTATCCATGATACAAATTATGCCGAGTTATTAAACACCATAAAGTTCTCACTTCCAGCACTGGATGATTTTTTACCAAAATCCCCAGAAATTTACAATTATTTCTATAGTGAACAAACAGAAATAACTGACATACTTCTTCATGAAGCACAACAACAAGACCCAGTTCTTAGACAGTTCCTCCTCTGGAAATGCTACAAAAATCAACCCTCCATCCCTTCACTAACTATTCGCGCAAACAAAGGTTTCTTACAGACTTTTCCAAGTTTTCAGTATCAATGAAACGAACCATCTATTGTATTACATACAAGAAACAACATCACCAAAAATTTGCCTACCATTTTCTCTTCTTTTAGTAATATTTCATGTAGCATATTCTCACGATCTTCCAGGTCACCCTGGTCGTGAAAATACACACGCTACAATCACAGAAAATTACTATTTCCCCAATATTCAAACATGGATTGCAATACTTACACAAGATTGCCTGAATTGCCAAACGAGCAAATCCATGCCAAACCTCCTCATGGCTCCACAACAGCCATTTTTAGAAGTTTCACCATACTTCAAACATTGTATTTCAGTGGACACAAAAGGCCCAATTTCCCCGTCTTCAGATGGGAATTCTTACATCTATGTTTTCCTAGACGCATTCATACATATCGTAGACGCATTCACACATTACGTTGTACTTCACCCTTCTCCCAAAAATGATGCCACAAATGCACTCACTTTGTTATTTGACCATTTGACTGTCAAATTTGGAATACCAGACATTTTAGTAACAGATAACGGAAATGAATATATTAACGGAGAATTTGAACACTTCTGCCGCACATATAATGTACAATTTAAACCAGGAACCATGGTCAAATGGACTTGTGGGAATTAGTAAACGCCAATTAAACACATTTCTTCGCACAGTTTCGTCACAGAAAGTAAAAGTATTTCATTATGCATTCAATTTACAAGTCCGAACCAATATGAATATATCACCATCTGAATTGGTATTTGGACAAAAACCAAAACGACACATAATGTTTAACCTATCTTCCACTACAGATAGTTTCGGAAATTTTAAACCTTCACTAAATTCACCTGGTAATTCCTTACCCAAACATAAACATACTGACCATCTCGGTCGCCACCACCAAATAAAAAAATTACAGAAAGGAACCCTTACACATTGGTTTCTCAATCGTGAGAAGATACACTCTTAAATTTATAACGAAGTTTACAACTATTTAAACCAAAATAAACATTTACGTACGTTTATAAATCGCCGTTTTGGAACGGCGCAACCACTTAAAATTAATACTTATGTTTTAGTTGTCAATTAAACTACACAAACAGGAATATCAAGAAAGATCCAACCACAAAAAAATGGACCTTACAAAATAATTTACACCCCCGCATTGGTAACTTATAAACTAGAAGTTTTCTCTGGTAAACAAATCACCCGTCACAGAAGTTACATTGTACCATATTACCCGAAAGAGGTTTTCGTTCAAGAACTAATGGAGAAATACTTCTCGGATAATTCACTAGTAAGGCTTCATCCTAAAAAATTGACTATCACTAAGCCAAAGTCTGTTTCGTTCAGTCTAGACAACCCAGACATACCATCTACTACTGACCCTTCTCCCCCACCACCTTGTAGTTCGTCTGATATATCCGACAGCCCTTCGGAAGACTACACTACAGGAGATAATCGTCTTCGACGCCTACCGATGAAAGACTATAGAGTCTTTATACCGCAGTCAAAAACTTCGGCTTCAAGAACAACGCACGTATAAGCACATATAAATGCCACTCTTAAAACACACAAAATCACTCTTCTCGCTTTAGTTAGCCGAATAAAATTTAGCATAACACACAAATTACCTAGTAAATTTAACTCTAATGAAACTACACTTCCCTCGTTCTCCTATACGAGAGGGATAATTCAAATAGTTCCTTCACCCCTCTTTCCCATTCATACAACTACGTTCACTGGGAAAATAATCAAGCTCTTTAGTATACTAAACGAAGCACACGGACAATTTCTTCTCCTGCTACCCTAGCAGAACCACAAAAACCCCTCCATCAGGAAATGAAAGGAAGGGGATTACAGTCGATTCCCCACGAAACTAATAAAAAGGAAATTAACTAAAAATTAAGTTAACAACCGACCCACGGCTCGGTCCGGAAAGAATTCCCTAATCTCATTTATTTGGCAAGATATGATTCGGTAACTTTTTCCTCCGATCAAAAAATCGTGATCAGGCTATATCATATCGTCTAAAATCACTTCTCAGTCTACCACTCTCTCAACCTTGTTGCTTCTCTCTCTGCTTTCTCTTTGCCTAGAAAATTTTCTCTCTAAACCTTTCTCTCAACTTTAAACTTAGAAAAATTTCCTTTCTAAGGCTCTCTCTCTCTCTCTCTCTACTCAAATTATCACTTCTTCTCTAATCTAAAGAACTGTCACACAGTACAGTTCTTTCTTCAATACTTTATCTAATTACTTTCTAAAACATTTGCTCCAAGCAGCACCCCAACTCACTGCTAGCTGAAACACCACTCTGTGCCAACTTTACACTTTCAGTCTGACAGTACTGAACGAAAACTCCATCTACTATAATAACCAGGTATGCAAGTTACTTCACAGCACAAGCTGGAAGTATTTTTTAAGAGAACATCACACGCAGACACTTTTCGTTATATTCAGAACTTTAAACCTAAACAAATTCGCTTTCGATATTTATTACAACATAGATCATATTTTAGTTTCACACATTTGTTGTGAATGGGTTTTCTATATTAGGGATTTTAACAATGAACATATTGCTTTTTTCTATCTTCCAATCTTTCCACCACAAGCGACACCCAACCTTCCTACACAGACATTGCATACACAATTACTCTCGACGCTATCCCAGCCTTGTATGATTATGAAATATAGTAAGAAACTTCTTAGGTTGGATGAACAATACCAACAAATCGCAAAGCAACAACTCACAAAGTGAAATTATATACCCACACATCATTATCTTTTCGTTTGAACGAAAAGACTATACAATTGCTGAATTGCTAACCGTTTTCTCTGCTGATGTTTTTAGATCTCATCTATCTCCATAATGTCATCCCGCCAGAGTTACCCTTCGCAACAATCCGAGTTAGTGTACCTAATTTAAATCTTTTAATTATTGTTATTTCAACTTTCATTATAAAATCTATTATTGTGATAATTGCCCCAGTCTGGGCCAAAGATTATCATCACAATTGCGTCCTCTCATCAACAACCCAACACTAACCCAAGTGCTCCCCCCGTCTCAGAATCAACTATTTGCTCATACAGCGAAGCGAATAAACAATGCACCACCAAAAAGTCATCAATCAAACTCTTTACTAAAAAATATCACAAGCACAAAAAAAACGGAGGAACACCCATACTCAATCATTACTAACGCCAAATCTGCAGATCGACCTCGTCCTACTGGACACTCCCCCACTTTACCCCACAATCAGTAATCCCGTATCCCCCATCAAAGTCAAACGCAAATACACCAAACGCAAACACAACAACAACAACCCCACCAAATGAACACACACAAACCTTACTACCCTATTCAGGTTTTCTATCAAACACAACACTCCAACCGCCAACTATTATACCCGCTCTACCAAGAGCACCACAACCCAAACTAATTAACTATTCAAATACTCCACAATTCTCTACTCAACCTATAAATTTTGCAAACACAGATATAACTCATAGCTCTGAATTGCCACAGCCAGTTCACACTGTCTCAAATGTTAGTGATACATCAAAGGAAATCAGCTTATTTTCAGACGCTTCTATATCGCACTTAGCTCTCAATTTTCTTCGCCTACTCCATCACAAATCGCGAACAACCCCTTTAATCAATCCGCCACAAGGACCAATTTCTAACATTGAACGTTTACTCTCACAAGAACATTGGAACCACTCTTTTAATATAGTCAACTCATCACCATCTTTTCAAAGTTCACTACTAGTCAATTTCCCAGGAACTACACCTATAATTACACTAAGTTCTAATTCACCTGATGCCGATCAACATTCTCACCACTGTATCGGAAATCATCCAGATATTACTAGAAGTTATACAACTTTACCATTAGAACTTGATCTGAAATTTATTGTCCCTCCTCCCGCCCTTTTTGGAGGTCATAAGAACGGTGAAAAATTCCATAACTGGGCTAAACAACGAATCTCTAAATCATATAAGATTACACCCTTACATAAACAAAAGGCACACGATCGACTCAAACAGTCGAAAATCATATTTTCTGTTGAAATTGTTGTAGAACAAGACAAATTAATTTTTCAACGACAAGCTGCGGCACCACCTATTTTCAGAGTAAAAATAAACCCATCACCTTCTATTTTCCAAGAGTTTCACTATAAATTTGATCGATACACAAAGAACACCGCAGGATATTTTGCTTTCTACAATCCTCACTCTGGACTTTCTTGCACATGTCCGTTACAAATTTAATTCTTTTGTTGTTTAATATATTCCTGTCACATCCACTTCCAATCAAACAGCCAATTAAATTAGATCAACACAACGTTTCCACACCTAAATCAGGCATGCAAGACCTTATAGTTACACACTATTATTGTTCCCCAAAGCATATAACAAATATGCAGTATTATAAGCTCAGTGTTGGCAAATGTAAAATCAAACCAGCCGATTGTCAAATACTCCTTGCCCAAGTGCAAATTCTCTCACAATTTCGAACACTTCAAATATGAACCTATGCTATTCACGCTAAACTCAGCGACGAATAAAGCTTTTGTCACAAAATCGCACTTATAAGAAGCTTCAGGTTTGATCATAATAATTGGTATGTTAACAATATGGAAAGACTTTTCTTTCCCACAGAAGTTGAAGCTCGTAGAGAACTTGCACTAACTTTACTTTTTTCTCATAACAAACACCATTACCACCCGCAAATAATACAATTTGACGTACTCGATGATACACGCTGGAAAGCGAATATAGAAGCCGAACAAGGCCGTTTGCAACTCACACGCTATGGACCCTTTGCATTCCAACCCGGAAGCATGGTCTATAATCCTAGGGACCATGAATGGATTCCTAATGCTACCGATAATCCCTGGGCTAACTGTCCAGGCAAAAGCCCTGAACACGAATATCATGTTATCCACACACTGGGATGGTCACTTCAATTAACAAATATCACACTTAGTTTTGACGTAAAATCAGAAAGCATTTACTACGGGAAATTTCGTATTAAATGCGATCTTGAACGAGGATATTGTCTTCCAAATCATGCCACAGTTATTTGGGAACCTGAAAACCACCGCCGTCTTTTTGATGTTGCAAGATCATATGCACGAATGATCAAATTTCAAAAACGTTATTTTATTGAAGCACTTGAAAATAATGAAACTATTTCTGGTCACAAACACAATGCACACATGTACTCTAGTCGTTTTCAAAAGCACCTTTATGATGAATGCGCACTTTCTGGTTTTGAGGTTCTTACAAAACCTTTACACAAATGTAATGAAGATCGCCCATATTATGCCACACAATACCAAGACATTTTTATCCAATACAATGAAGGCTTTAACTTTATAGCCGGTAAAGCATCAGCTGAAGTTAAAGATAACTCACGTAACAATTCCTGATGGCGCACCTCCCATCACACCATACCCCAAAGCTAATATACGAAATGGATATATTATACCGCAAAAATCACGCGTTTATCGTAAATCTGAAAAATACGAACTTATTAGAAAACAAAATTGGTTTGCTGCCGTACTCCCAAATGTACAGGTTGATGCAAAACTTGACTATGTGTTTAGCTGAGTCTTAATAGAAATGGACCACACGAGTCTATTTACTTATAAGAAATTCTGCGATATAGACCGTGATCTTAAACGAACGGCATTTATTCTGTTAACACAAAAATTTCCACTCGTAGGATATTTTATCACAGGACAGCGACACACACTCGCTACACTCAAAAGTTCGAACCTAATTTCACTTTCTCAAGTTGTTTCATCACCTCTTTATTTCTTAGAAAACAATGTTTCGAACGAGTTCCCGTATTCTACCAAAATAAACTACAATTCGTAGACCAAGTCACACATAAGACTTCCCCTGGTCTATTAAAGCACCATGTAAGTCTAATAATTTTGATCAACAAATCTCGCTAGGTGCAGACGGCGATGACATATATCGCTTAACACCCTACACAATTAAGGCGCGAAACCCCGTTAGAACTTTCACGCCCGACGAAGTAGAAAACCGCTTCACCCACGCAAATTTTATCGCACAACAATTTGGCATATACAGTCAACACAATTGGACTAAATCAATAGATAAGATGAAATTTAATCAATCAGTAGATGACGCAGCAGAGAAATTTGAAGTAGCACAAGCTGTAAATTTTGCTGACCTTGCAAAACAAGCACAATTACAAGCACAATTCTCACAATTACAAAGTGAATACAATAATTATTTCGGCTTATTTTGTAGTGCTTTTAACTCAAACAATCTTAAATCTCTCTTAGCCCGAAAGATCACATTGGCCAAAATCGTTACCTCTGGATTCTCTGGAGTATTTTTACAAACAATATTCCATGTCTTACAATCTGATTCCACACAATATAAAACACCATCACCTAAGAAAAGTCGAAGACATTCTGTCGACAGTTGCACTTCACACTCTCACAATGAATTGAATTTATTGCACAAAAAATTTGAAATTTTCTAAAAGAAGTTCTCTTCTCCAGTGCACAATATTTCAAACAACACCACAGTTCTACTCTCCCTTTATCTATCTACCAATGCTACGAATTGCTTATAGATTCCTACAAAAAACCTGATTTTCAGTCCCTACAATTACACACTTTTCATTTAAGCAAGCGTAAACGCTCACATGGTATTTCACTCTCAAAAGACTCTTTGGATGATGATCCTGATTATCAGGAAAATCCAGAAAATCTCATTTTAAATCTACCTAGCACTTGTATTTAACACTTTTTTGTTTTAGCGACTCCACCGTTGTCTCCACAACACATGAAGGAGGTTCACCAATGCCTCGAAATGTTGAACAAACGGCATACGACCTCATCATGCTGGAGGTTGAGGACATTTTGCCCTCACCCCGTTGGTGCTGCCACACCCATTACCAGAGCCACTATGTGAGATGCAAACACCAGCCCTCTTCACGATGGCTCAACATTCACCACAGCCACACCCTGTGAACACAGCAAACTATGCTAGGGTGAACTCACTGCCTTCACCCGCCACGTCTTCTTCAAGCTCAGGTGAACTTCACCTGTACATAGACAGTGATACGAACTCTCCATCAATCCAAGTTGGACCACCGAGCTCGTCAAGAGCGACTCTTACAGGGTAATAACACAGTGTCACACCCACCGTCACATTTCACAACTACTCACACAGCGACTTCTACATTACCAACACACTCTCAGCCTTCAACTGTTCCTTCCTGGGCTGATGTGGCCACACGGAACAGTCAGGCCACTCCACACCAGAAACAGTCGTCCCCAATTGGGCGTACTCTGGTCGAATCCGTGGATCACGACCACGACCGCAACTATTGGTTCATCCAGCACCCGTTATGCCTACACCACACACTCAACGTCCACCCGTATCCTCACCGCGTTACGGCCCGACAATACCGCCTCTCCGACCACAACCATCCCTCAGCCACCCGTCTACGATAGGCCAACGTCAACAGACAACTACCCATGCACTGACCCTTCACCCAGAAGACGTCCACGAGCTACAACACACGAAATCTATCCAGTTCGTTCCTCTCCCATACAGGCTTCACAATCGCCTGCGCGTCATATTTCAAGCCCCCCAAGAGGCTCACGGCCCTCGTCTTCCCCTGGCAGACGTAATCCCTTCGCTCCCTCGCAAGGGATCACTAACCGATCACAAGGCCCTAACTTTCGTTTCCACGAGTTTACGAACCCCCTCGGTATCAATACAGTTCAAGGAATGCATGTCCCTGAACGCATCAATTAGACCTCCATTCCACCACAACACACACTTAAACCCACAGCAAGTTCATGTTCTCTTGGACAATTAGAGAACGAATATGTTCAAGAGGGACGAGATAGAGACCTTCCGCTCGAGTATCTCCATTTTCCCATTAACCATCGTTTGAAAGAACGATTCTGGCACCAATCAAAATATTTCTTCGCCCTTGCGGATCGCCAGAATGACTATCTCAACACCTTCTTCACCCGCGACACTGCCCCTATTGTATTTACCAGAAGTACGATCCCTGCTACCTTCAATTTGGCTTTTTACATCCCACACAGATGGATGTAAATAACCAAACACAACAGAGTGAAGTTGCTCCACACTATTCACAATTATCTGTTTGTCCAACACCACTTTCATAGGACAAACCCACTGATCCCCATAAATTGGCGCCTTCAATACGCGAACACGAAGTTGACCTCACCCTATTACATGAATTACAGCTATATAGTTCAATCTAATTATTGTGAAGGCTCTCTTCGCAATTTCGACCCATAAAGAACTATTTCCTATTCTCACCCTTGTATGCGAAGACCAACCGCCCGATCCTTGTCACAATCGAATATCTTCAATGTGTAGAAGGAGGAGCCACGAAGTGTATGCATGGACACACTTTCAACCTCCTCTAGAGGGACTGAATGGCGGACAAGCTAGATAACAGACAGCCCTCACAAGATGAAACACAAATCCTCAATCATCTTCTTGCGTTGCAGCCACACTGCAACGTCGACCTCTACCCTCGTGCCCTTGCTGCTTGCCTGGCACGTGATTAGGAATTCTTGTAATTTTTCAGGGATCCTGACAATCGGGCCCTGATTTTGAGTTCAAATATCGAACGTAGGCCACAGTCCTACAACATCGGGCTCACAGTCCCTCAAAAACTAAAGACTCACTGATCTTTCAAACTCACTTAAAACTTTTATTTTTTATTTTCTTTCTATTTCTCTTCTATATACACTATTTCCCTTCTATAGTCCTTTCTTTTCTGCCACAATTGAAAATCGGGGCTTACTAAGTACGCATTAAATTTAATTAAAAAATTTAATAGATTTAATAGGGCAAATAGCTCACACAGTAGCTGAAAGACGCATTTCCACCAGAAGATAAGCTGTTAAATCCGACTGGTTCAAACCTTGTACCAGATGGAGATAACCACAAATCTCCTTCTATAAACCAGACAGAGACTACAGACTACAAGCGATCCTCCAACTGGGAACAAATCCTCACTACATGACAGTGACAGCAGTTGGGTACTCCAAGAGGACAGACGTTCTCTTTTCACAG